>NC_091286.1:682338304-682952471 GCF_032444005.1 Ranitomeya imitator
GTTGTTTTTGCATCGCTTTATTCTGAGAGCTATAACTTTTTTTTTCATGCTGATGATGCTGTATGGCGGCTCGTTGTTTGCAAGACGACGTTTTCAGCGGTACCATGTTTATTTATATCCGTCTTTTTGATTGCGTGCTATTCCACTTTTTGTTCTGCGGTATGATAGTAAAGGGTTGTTTTTTGCCTCTTTTTTTTTTTTTACGATGTTCACTGACGGGCTTAACTAGTGGGACAGTTTTATAGGTTACGGATGCGGCGATACTAAATATGTGTACTTTTTTTTTTTTTATTTACATAAAGAAATTTATTTATTGGAACAATATATTTTTTTTTCTTTATTTAGGGATTTTTAAAAAAATATTCTTACACAGTGTAATTTTTTTTTTTTTTACTTTGTTACATTGTACCAGGGTGGGACATAACTATGTAGTGTCAGAGACCTGACAGGCAGTGCTGGAGGCTTGCCGGCGCCTGCTCTGAGCAGGCTCTGGCAAGCCACCTCCCTACAGGACACAGAAGGACCCCAGCGGCCATCTTGGATCCGAGGCCTGCAGGAAGGAGAATGGAGGAGACCCTCGGAACAATGCGATCACATTGCATTGTTCTGAGGGTCTCAGTGAAGCACGCTGGGAGCCCCCTCCCTGCGCGATGCTTCCCTATACCACCAGAATGCTGCGATCATGTTTGATTGCAGTGTTCGAGGGGTTAATGTGCCGGGAGCGGTCCGTGACCGCTCCTGGCACATAGTGCCAGATGTCAGCTGTGATAATCAGCTGACACCCGGCCGCTCTCCCCTTGTGAGCGTGGCTGATCAGTGATTACGTACTATCCCGTTGATGGTTATACGGGCCTGGGTCCCCACGACGGGATAGTACGTCAGATGTCAGAAAGGGGTTAATGCTTTTTTTCATGTGTTTTTTTCCCCCCATTCATTTGAATGAGTGAAAAATGCTTGCAAAAACATTGAAAGAATTCACATTCTGTAGATTTGTAAAATACACTTCATCTGGAGAGATATGCAAGGATAAAAAAACATGCAAAAAGATCTGCAGTCTGAATGCTGGACCCTGATCTCCCCTGACATCATCGGTCATAGGCCCCCATACACATGAGACCGCCGTCCAATCCCCCAATATTTGGACGACGTATGTCTTGTGAGTGGGATTGTGAGATATGAGAAAATGCTATCTAATTGACATCATTTTGATATGTGATGGAATTCCCTGTCAGATGCAGTGGCCCAAAGATACTCGCTCCAAGCTCAGCCCCCCGCCTTTGGCATTCCCCCAGGCCAAAAGACAAATCAAATACACCTTATGCAATGGGACGTCATTATCCAGGGAAGAACTTCCTTCGACAGAGCTGATCAATGTTTTTCTTTAATTAGCCCAAGCAAATAGGCCTTTGAAGCTCTCTCCAGGGTGAGCCGAAAGACCATAGACCCTGTGTCTCCCAGCACTAAGTTCCGCAATTATCACCGGGGGGTGAATTCTTGTGCACGACCAGCCAACTGGAGTCCTTTGTTTGACTCAAGTAGACATCATGGCACCACAGATCCCAGACCAGCACAGGGCTCTGAGATATTGAATCTGGAAAATCACCGATAATAACAGAATGCAATATCTCTGAGCCCAGCCTAGCACATAATCGGAATCAGCATTCCTTCCCCCACATGCCCGTACCCTGCAGCCACCTCTAGAACTCTGCTTAATTGAGATATAAAACATAGCTACCAGGAATTACACCCGGTAGCCATATTTGGTCTCCCTGCACGGATAAAATCCAGCAGAACCCAGTGGCGCCGTCGCCATCTTAGTTAGACCCTCGGGCAGAAAGTTATGAGCATCCATGGTTCTGGACAGAAAACCATACTTTCAGATATGGGAGGAGAAAGGCTGCACAAGCCCAGGGGTGGGCGCAGCATGTGGGAGGGGGCAGCCTAGGGGATAATAAGCAGCTCCTCATTTTGGACTGAGTCTTTCTACTGGCAGTAGGCCTGTTATCTGACGTGGCCAGAGAACCTCGCAACAAAGATATGGACCTGTGATCCATCAGTGCCTCCCTGTGGTCACATGCTGCATAAAACGGTAATTGCAATCTATCCGTACCCTACCCTTGCACTACACTCCTGCTATATACCTGTATATCTGCTTTTGTAAATATAGACCTGTATCTTTCTAGTGTGCCGTTTGGCGATTAAATATAAAATTAATCTTGGGCTGCTCTTTTATATCGATTCACAAATCCCCACGTCCGCACGCCTAGTTGGTTATTATACGCTACCCGGGTTGGTTTCTGACCCGATATAAGTCTGCTGTCGGACGGGCTTATATCGAACGAAGAACTTGTGGCAGCATACCGTACTGTGTTAGTGAGGAGCACTGACATTGATGGCCGGGAGGTTTATATATATATCCCCAGCCAGAACTGTTGATGTATATCCCCCCTCAATGGGAGCGCCTCAATAACTTGTACCTATAAAGGAAGCCTTTCCAGTGAATATTTGCCCTTGGTGCAGTTCCCTGACTTACCTGGGGCAAGTGGTGGCGCCAGAGAGCCGATCCCTGCTGGGTCATTCTCTCCCCTCCCCGGAGGGGAGTGAAGTCGACATACCCCTGCACCAGTGTGATTCATCACGGGGATCTTCAGGCTAACGGCACCATAGTTAGGGGCTGAGCTTTATGTCCATGTTAATTAAACTCTTTCCTTGGGAACCTCCAGCTCTCGAGGACGGACGTGAAGAACCCTGCAGAAGCCGCCAGGACTGTCTATCCTCCAACTCGAGCAGCTGGCCGCTTTTATCATTGTTTGCCAATGCGAGTTATCTGATTTTTTTAAGCATGATACAGTAGTGTGAATGATTTTAATGAGGACTCTCCCCTCCAGGGACCCTCACAGTGACGTCTCACAGAAAAGCGGACTTCAAAGGAAATGTGATTCTGTAGCAAATGCTGAATCATTAAGGGACCTGAGTTGGACTCCGGCAGAATCCTCTCTATGACACATCCCTTTACAGAGGAGACATAGCAGAAAACCCACAAATATACGATAATACTGACGAAATATTCTTATACAGATAAAACAAAGACGTATAGTTACATTACAGCATTATACTCCAGAGCTGCACTCACTATTCTGCTGGTCACTGTGTACATACATTACACTACTGATCCTGAGTTACATCCTGTATTATACTCCAGTGCTGCACTCACTATTCTGCTGGTGCAGTCACTGTGTACATACATTACATTACTGATCCTGAGTTACATCCTGTATTATACCCCAGAGCTGCACTCATTATTCTATCGGTGCAGTCACTGTGTACATACATTACATTACTGATCCTGAGTTACATCCTGTATTATACCCCAGAACTGCCCTCACTATTCTATCGGTGCAGTCACTGTGTACATACATTACATTACTGATCCTGAGTTACATCCTGTATTATACCCCAGAGCTGCACTCACTATTCTGCTGGTGCAGTCACTGTGTACATACATTACATTACTGATCCTGAGTTACCTCCTGTATTATACCCCAGAGCTGCACTCACTATTCTGCTGGTGCAGTCACTGTGTACATACATTACATTACTGATCCTGAGTTACATCCTGTATTATACTCCAGAGCTGCACTCACTACTCTGCTGGTGCAGTCACTATGTACATACGTTACATTACTGATCCTGAGTTACATCCTGTATTATACCCCAGAACTGCCCTTACTATTCTATCGGTGCAGTCACTGTGTACATACATTACATTACTGATCCTGAGTTACATCCTGTATTATACCCCAGAGCTGCACTCACTATTCTGCTGGTGCAGTCACTGTGTACATACATTACATTACTGATCCTGAGTTACCTCCTGTATTATACCCCAGAGCTGCACTCACTATTCTGCTGGTGCAGTCACTGTGTACATACATTACATTACTGATCCTGAGTTACCTCCTGTATTATACCCCAGAGCTGCACTCACTATTCTGCTGGTGCAGTCACTGTGTACATACATTACATTACTGATCCTGAGTTACATCCTGTATTATACTCCAGAGCTGCACTCACTATTCTGCTGGTGCAGTCACTGTGTACATACATTACATTACTGATCCTGAGTTACATCCTGTATTATACTCCAGAGCTGCACGCACTATTCTGCTGGTGCAGTCACTGTGTACATACATTACATTACTGATCCTGAGTTACCTCCTGTATTATACTCCAGAGCTGCACTCACTATTCTGCTGGTGCAGTCACTGTGTACATACATTACATTACTGATCCTGAGTTACATCCTGTATTATACCCCAGAGCTGCACTCACTATTCTGCTGGTGCAGTCACTGTGTACATACATTACATTACTGATCCTGAGTTACATCCTGTATTATACCCCAGAGCTGCACTCACTATTCTGCTGGTGCAGTCACTGTGTACATACATTACATTACTAATCCTGAGTTACATCCTGTATTATACCCCAGAGCTGCACTCACTATTCTGCTGGTGGTTCTGCAGGATATATATCCCTTTTATAATAGGCTTGTATTCAGAGTCCTCATGAGCCATTAGGTAGGTGTTTACCAGCATACATGTCCATATAGGGTGTATATTCCCTATGGACATATTGATAGGCTGTATAATTATTGCTATGTATATACACATGTATTTATGTCCAGGTGGTTTACAGTGGTTCTATGTTTTTAATTGTTTTTATTGTCTATGCCAATAAAGTGTTTTTTGCATGTTCATATACCGGGTGGTGTGCAATTTTTGTAGCAGCGTCTTTCTTCTCCCTTTTTGTCATTTACTATGCTGCTACTTGCACCCCCCTTTTATGTGTATAGTTAATAGCTGTGCGCCAGTTCTTTTGGTATGTTTAGTATCTTGTATAACCTGACTTCTATAGTGGGTTTTCTTTTTTGGCAGCACGCACTCTATTAGGGGTCTTTAAATCAGTTAAATTATTATTGTTTACTGACGTATACATATTTTTTGTTTTATAGCTCTTTACTTGTGTTGGGTCCATCATGGACTGGGATGCACGTGAGGCGGCCTGGCGTGCGGAGTCAGCCAGTGTTTTTTCTTCCACGGAGAGTCATATACTGGGCTCAGAGTTTTCTATACTAACAGCTGAGCTTACTTCAGCCCATAGATTAGGGATCAGACTGTGGTGGAATGTTCGGAGTTTGGAGGAGTACATGAAAGCTAATATTGTACCCCGGGGCCTTAGGGTTCCCATTTATCCCGCATGGGAGCCGTCTGTGGCTTTTCGTTCAACATGGGAACAGGGATTGTTACGTTGCTCCAATATTATCATGAACATGCTCCTAGAGCATGATAGGGAGTTGCTTGTGAGCACTAAAGGCCACATTAAGGAACTAGAGTCCAAGTTATCTAATTTTGACGACAAAACACAGGTCCAGCCCTTTAGGATGAGACTCAAGGATACCCTTGATAAATATGATCTGGATATCAGAGAGAAGAAGAGATCTAAGTTCTTTCGGGATCGGAAGGACTTTGATACTCAACAAGCCTTCCAATGGAAGCACCAGGGGAATCGAAGACAGGCCCCCTATATGTCTAGACAACCTGGGGCGGGGTCTGGGCCATCCAAGGGAGGTGGAGGAGGTCCTCATTCATCTGGTAGTGGGAGTGATTTTTTATCATCGGCCGACAGCGAGCCCGACAGAGGACCAGAAGGGGCCGCAAGTGCCGCTCAGCCACCTCGACGGTTCACCAGGTTTGGAGGTCGCAAGATGCCGAAACGGCACAAATTCTTCCATTAATGGGACCATCATTGGAAGCTGTCATTCCATCACCTGGTTTACAGGAACCACCAGGTAAGTTACAGGTTATAAATTTATCTGAGTATCAACTCACCCCGGTGGAACTTTCAGTATTACAAAGGGGCTTGACGTTCTCCCCGGTACAGAAGGTGGATAAATTTACACTGGTTAAGGACCTGTATTTATTTTGTAGGCGCTTGGTTTTACAAGTTCTACACAATAGGCCACACGACAGGGATGGATTGGATCAGACGGACCGACAAGTACTCCAGGATTTGCTGCAACTATTACAGGAGGACTCCATCGATAGTGGTAAGGACCGGTTTCCCCATAAAAATAAATCAACGGTGGCTCCCCCCTTTTCACTGGTACCGGCAATAAGGGTGTTTTTTGAGTTGGTAAAAAAGACATTCTCCGACTACGCCCCTTTTCTGGCACGCCTAACAACCTTGGAGTAGAAGAAAAACGTGCCATTACTAATTTGAAATCTAATCCTGCCTTCCTAATTAAGGAGGCTGATAAGGGGGGGAATGTGGTCCTATGGCCCCACACTTTATATCTGGAGGAGGCCCATCGCCAGTTGGACAATGTCCGATTTTACCGGAAGTTACCATCAGACCCTACAGGGGTGCTTTCAAGTAAGTTGAGGGGCCTTTTGGAAAGGGCTCGGGACTTGGGGATCATTAATGGCCAGGAATTTAATTTTATGTGGGTTGAACACCCAATCATTGCGACCTTTTACATGCTCCCCAAGGTGCATAAAGATCTTTGTAAGCCACCGGGCCGTCCAATTGTGGCCAGTATCGGCAGTCTATGCGAGAAAATCTGTATCTATGTCGACCACTTTCTGCAAACTATGGTTAAGAAATTACCTTCCTTTATTTTAGACTCTTCATATTTCATCAAGAAGTGGCGGGATATTATATTACCTAGTAACACGTTGCTGGTTACTTGTGATGTAGAGTCCCTCTACTCAAACATCGATCACGAAGATGCGGTTAGGGCAGTCCTCTATTTTTTGGATCAGTCGGGGCATTCTGACAGAATGCACGACTCATTAATTGTGGATCTGATGGAATTTGTCCTCAAACATAATTATTTTATATTCGATAGGACATACTACCTTCAGACCTCCGGCGTGGCCATGGGGGCCAGATGTGCCCCGGCCCTAGCCAACCTATTTTTGGGTTGGTGGGAGGCCACTGTGGTATATGTACTTGATGCATTCAAGGATAAGGTGCGTTATTGGATGCGCTTTATCGACGATGTGTTTTTTGTTTGGTCGGGGACAGAAGCTGAGTGTAGGGTATTTATGGATGGGTTGAACGAGAATCCATATAACATTTTTTTTACTTATTCAACATCTTCCTCCTCAGCTACCTTCTTGGATTTGAAAGTCATGATGGAGAATGATACTATTGTCACCAAGCTATATCGTAAACCCACGGCTACAAATAGTCTCCTGGACTTCAGAAGTTTCCATCCCCACCATACAAAGCGCGGAGTCCCTACCGGACAATTTCTCAGAACAAGGAGGAACTGCACACGCGATGACGACTTCAGATCAGAGGCCTTGACATTGACGTTCCGTTTTAAAGAAAGAAACTATCCGCAGAGATGTATTTCAATGGCATTTCAGAGGGCGAGGACACATACACAAGAGTCCTTGCTAAATACAGAACGCAAGGTACGGGATAATATGCCCAGATTCATTACAAACTATAATACACACTGGTCGCAATTGAGGGGTATCTTGTGTAGACATTGGGGCATTTTGGCTACTGATTTGAACACTTCTAACATTGTGGGTGAACAGCCCCTTTTGGTAGCTAGGAGAGCACCCAATTTGAGGGATCTCCTAGTCCAAAGTCACTATAGAAGACAGACTACCCGGTTGAATCGTGGAGTGAGGCTTAGGGGGTCGTTCCCCTGTGGAGACTGTAACATTTGTCCCCACATAGGTCCAACCAGGGAAACCTTTCAAAACCCCATTGATGGATCTAGGCATAGACTTGGAGGTTACATCAATTGCAGGACTAGATGCGTCATTTATGCTCTCATCTGTCCTTGCAAGATGGTCTATGTGGGTCAGACCTCACAAGAGTTGCGACGGAGAATCCAAAAACACTTCTCCACAATCAATCTGGCAAGAAGTGACATGGAGAAGGGGAGAGCATTAACCCCGGTAGAGGCCCATTTCTTATCACATCACTCTGGCAGTACATTGAAGACACGGATAGTGGGATTGGAGAAAATTACAATGTCAGAGAGGGGGGAATCCCCCAAAAACCGGTTACTTCAAGTAGAGTCTCGGTGGATTTTTAATCTCGGATCTGTCACCCCTACAGGTCTGAATGAAGAGTTACTGTTCACCGGCTTCCTTGGTTGAATATGTGGACTGTTGGACTACACTCTCCCTATTGGAACTGGAGCAATTATGGACCATTCTGTGGGACCCAGGCTCAATATGGAAAGAGCAGTATGGATGAACGCTGTTCTTGGATCTTGCTCCATTGGAGGAACATTGGAATCTGGGACTATCCAGTATTTTCTATTTGTATATGGGTCCTATATTTGGTACGGTCTCATAATTTTGGGTTTCTGTGTGGAACACTTGGATCTATATCAGCTGTGGATCTATGGGGATATCCCTTATATTAGGTGGCTCATGGGGTAGGTAGGATATTTGGGAGTCCAATGGTTCTTGGCCCCTATGTGATGGATTCGGCCTGACATCTATTGCGGACCTTGGGGGGTATTCCATTTAATCAGCTTGGCTCATGGGGCAGGCAGGTCATTTGGGGCCTCTTACCGTTCCCCGTCGGGGATCTTGTTCTGGTGGGCCTTTTGGAGAATATTTATATTCTAAAGGGATAGGTTACCCCCTACTGTATCATATGGACCAATTGTGTCCTCTATATTTATTTTTCCTTTTCTGCTGTTGATACTCTTTTCTGTGGTTGATACTTTTAAATCATCCTTTTGTGTTATGATTTATTACAATAAATGAATTGACTTATGATGTTGGTTGTTAGTTCATTGTTTGATTGGTGCGGGATGTTTGGGGGATGTAGCCCCTTGGTGCACATGTATATATGTGGTATTGTGTATGGTTGTGTGTGTATAAGTCAAGTTGTGGTTTGTGGTCTTGTATGTGATATGGGGGATGTATGTGTGTTGGTTATATATATACAGTGGTTTATGGGTGGCTATGTATGGGTATGGTATATGGGTGTTTTATTGTATTAGGAGTGTATGTTATATTGGATGGGTATATTAGGTTGGATGTAGCGGTATAACTGTATGATGGGTGGACTTTTACTAGGATCCATTTGCTATGGTATAGATGCATCTATATATTGCTTCAATGCATATGTATTTTGCGACCCTCTTGACCTATGTTTACATTACTCCTTAATGGAATTTTTTTTTTCTCTCCTGTTTTCCTGCCCTTTTCTCCCCCTGCCTATCCTCCCCTGGCCTGCATTTTGCAATTTTTTCTGTTTGGCCCTATGTGTACACAGTTTGCTTCAACCCCCGAACTGTGGCTGTCCGGGATTATTTCCCGGACATGCGCAGAACGGTGGTTTTCTATATTGTGTTTGATATCGTTGTGCTCCTGTAGTCCAGTTGCGGACGCGCGCTGGTTCAGGCTGCTCTCCTTATGTACGTGGCCTCTAGTATTATAGCATATATTTGCGCGGTCATAGTTTGGTGGTGACCACTTTTTAGTCCTGAGGGGGCGCATTGTGCTCTTGTCAGATGTGGTATAGTGTGCTCCCTGGGTGATCATGATGATTGATCTGTGTATGCGCACTGTCTCTTGGAGACACAAGTGTTTTGGTAGGGGCGCATGCGCCCTTGGAGGATGTGGTGCGGCTCCTGCGTAGTGTCCTGGGGTCAGATTTGCGCACGCGCACGAGCTATCTGACTATGTGCGCAGGTGCTATGCAGCCCACTTGGATGGGCGTCGCTTCTGGGTGAGGGGCGTGGATGTTTATCACGCTCCTATGGTAGGACTCCGGACACACCGGTGAGAGCTTAAAACAATTATCTGGGACATATAAACACTGGTTTATTTGGCTACTGCATACTTCCCCTGACGAAGCCTCATTAAGGAGGCGATACGCGTGGGGTTAGGGTCCACTGTCTCTCCCCCTGGACACCTCAGCTTATCGGACATAGGTTGGTACAGGTTTGGGTTGGGGATATCTTGCCCTCACTGCTTAGGCTCTTTTTTTTTTTTTTTTTCCTTCATATGGGCAGGTGGGTGGTCATTATTTGGCACATTTGCCTGTGGGTTCTGCAGGATATATATCCCTTTTATAATAGGCTTGTATTCAGAGTCCTCATGAGCCATTAGGTAGGTGTTTACCAGCATACATGTCCATATAGGGTGTATATTCCCTATGGACATATTGATAGGCTGTATAATTATTGCTATGTATATACACATGTATTTATGTCCAGGTGGTTTACAGTGGTTCTATGTTTTTAATTGTTTTTATTGTCTATGCCAATAAAGTGTTTTTTGCATGTTCATATACCGGGTGGTGTGCAATTTTTGTAGCAGCGTCTTTCTTCTCCCTTTTTGTCGAATCCTCTCTATGACACATCCCTTTACAGAGGAACTACACACCGCTGCGTGCTCCTCCCTGAGACATAGCAGAAAACCCACAAATATACGATAATACTGACGAAATATTCTTATACAGATAAAACAAAGACGTATAGTTACATTACAGCATTATACTCCAGAGCTGTACTCACTATTCTGCTGGTCACTGTGTACATACATTACATTACTGATCCTGAGTTAGATCCTGTATTATACCCCAGAGCTGCACTCACTATTCTGCTGGTGCAATCACTGTGTACATACATTACATTACTGATCCTGAGTTACATCCTGTATTATACTCCAGAGCTGCACTCACTATTCTGCTGGTGCAGTCACTGTGTACATACATTACATTACTGATCCTGAGTTACATCCTGTATTATACTCCAGAGCTGCACTCACTATTCTGCTGGTGCAGTCACTGTGTACATACATTACATTACTGATCCTGAGTTACATCCTGTATTATACCCCAGAGCTGCACTCACTATTCTGCTGGTGCAGTCACTGTGTACATACATTACATTACTGATCCTGAGTTACATCCTGTGTTATACCTCAGAGCTGCACTCACTATTCTGCTGGTGCAGTCACTGTGTACATACATTACTGATCCTGAGTTACATCCTGTATTATACTCCAGAGCTGCACTCACTATTCTGCTGGTGCAGTCACTGTGTACATACATTACATTACTGATCCTGAGTTACCTCCTGTATTATACCCCAGAGCTGCCCTCACTATTCTATCGGTGCAGTTATTGTGTACATACATTACATTACTGATCCTGAGTTACATCCTGTATAATACCCCAGAGCTGCACTCACTATTCTGCTGGTGCAGTCACTGTGTACATACATTACATTACTGATCCTGAGTTACATCCTGTATTATACTCCAGAGCTGCACTCACTATTCTGCTGGTGCATTCACTGTGTACATACATTACATTACTGATCCTGAGTTACCTCCTGTATTATACTCCAGAGCTACACTCACTATTCTGCTGGTGCAGTCACTGTGTACATACATTACATTACTGATCCTGAGTTACATCCTGTATTATATGTTATGACCTGGTGGTCAGGACAATAATGGACCTGGTGGTTAAGAGCACACGGAATGACCTGATAGTTACTGATAATAAGGACGAGCTCTGGAACGTGGGAACTCTGCTGACCGCAATCCCTAATCCTATCAACCACACTAGAAATAGCCGTGGATTGCTCCTAACGCTCCCTATGCAACTCGGCACAGCCTAAGGAACTAGCTAGCCCTAAAGATAGAAAAATCAAGCCTACCTTGCCTCAGAGAAATTCCCCAAAGGAACAGGCAGCCCCCCACATATAATGACTGTGAGTAAAGATGAAAATTACAAACACAGAGATGAAATAGATTAAGCAAAGTGAGGCCCGACTTACTGAACAGACTGAGGATAGGAAAGGTTGCTTTGCGGTCAGCACAAAAACCTACAAAAAGACCACGCAGAGGGCGCAAAAAGACCCTCCGCGCCGACTCACGGTACGGAGGCGCTCCCTCTGCATCCCAGAGCTTCCAGCAAGCAAGACAACAATCCAAATAGCAAGCTGGACAGAAAAATAGCAAACCAGAGAAAAACAAGCAGTCACTTAGCTTCTGCTGGGAAGACAGGTCACAAGAACGATCCAGGAGTGAACTAGACCAATACTGGAACATTGACAGGTGGCATGGAGCAAAGATCTAAGTGGAGTTAAATAGAGCAGCCAGCTAACGAATTAACCTCGTCACCTGTGGAAGGAAACTCAGAAACACCCACAGCCACCAGAGAAAGTCCATGGACAGAACCAGCCGAAGTACCATTCATGACCACAGGAGGGAGCCCGACAACAGAATTCACAACAATTAGGCCATGTTCACACGTTCCTGATTTCCCTGCTGTTTTTTTCTGCACTAAAAACCGCAGCTCTTGGCAGAAAACGCAGGTGCGTTTTTTGGTGCTTTTTGGTGTGTTTTTTGATGCGTTTTTTGATGCGGTTTTTAGTGCATTTTTTTTATGCAGTTTTCTCTGCAGAGTCTAGGAAGTTTTTTTAGGGTTAAAATGGCTGAAAATACCCTACCTAACCCTACCCCTAACCCTAACCCTACCCCTAACCCTACCCCTAACCCTACCCCTACCCCTACCCCTACCCCTAACCCTAGTTCTAACTGTAGTGGGGGGGGGGAAAAAAAAATAATTCTTTATTTTATTATTGTTACTACCTATGGGGGTGATAAAGGGGGGGGGGGGTCATTTACTTTTTTTTTATTTTGATCACTGTTAGGTTATCACAGTGATCAAAATGTGCCTGGAACGAATCTGCCGGCCGGCAGATTCGGCGGGCGCACTGCGTATGCGCCCGCCATTTTGGAAGATGGCGGCGCCCAGGGAGAAGACAGCCGGACGGACACCGGGAGGCCCGGTAAGTATAAGGGGGGGGGAGATTAGGGCACGGGGGGGGGGCGTCGGAGCACGGGGGGTGGCATCGCAGCACGGGGGGGTGGGATTGGAGCACGGGGGGGCAGCCACACTGCAGCGGTTCTGCACCACAAACCGCAGAAAACTCGCAGATATTTTTTTCGTCTGTGGGTTTTACTGCGGGTTTGACCTCACAATGGAGGTCAATGGGTGCAGAACCGCTGCAGTTCCGCAAAAAGAAGTGACATGGTACTTCTTTTTTACCGCAGCTATTCAGCGCGGCTTTTTTTGGGATTTTCCGCAATGTGGGCACAGCAGTTCCTGTTTTCCATAGGGTACATTGTAATGTACCCTGCATGGAAAACAGCTGCGGACCCGCAGCGGGAAAATCACGGCGGTTCCGCATTAAAAAAAAGGATGGTGTGAACATGGCCTTATACCTCAGAGCTGCACGCACTATTCTGCTGGTGCAGTCACTGTGTACATACATTACTGATCCTGAGTTATATCCTGTATTATACTCCAGAGCTGCACTCACTATTCTGGTGGTGCAGTCACTGTGTACATACATTACATTACTGATCCTGAGTTACCTCCTGTATTATACTCCAGAGCTGCACTCACTATTCTGCTGGTGCAGTCACTGTGTACATACATTACATTACTGATCCTGAGTTTCATCCTGTATTATACTCCAGAGCTGCACTCACTATTATGCTGGTGCAGTCACTGTGTACATACATTACATTACTGATCCTGAGTTACATCCTGTATTATACCCCAGAGCTGCACTCGCTATTCTGCTGGTGCAGTCACTGTGTACATACATTACATTACTGATCCTGAGTTACATCCTGTATTATACCCCAGAGCTGCACTCACTATTCTGCTGGTGCAGTCACTGTGTACATACATTACATTACTGATCCTAAGTTACATCCTGTATTATACCCCAGAGCTGCACTCACTATTCTGCTGGTGCAGTCACTGTGTACATACATTACATTACTGATCCTGAGTTACATCCTGTATTATACCCCAGAGCTGCACTCACTATTCTGCTGGTGCAGTCACTGTGTACATACATTACATTACTGATCCTGAGTTACATCCTGTATTATACCCCAGAGCTGCACTCACTATTCTGGTGGTGCAGTCACTGTGTACATACATTACATTACTGATCCTGAGTTACCTCCTGTATTATACTCCAGAGCTGCACTCACTATTCTGCTGGTGCAGTCACTGTGTACATACATTACATTACTGATCCTGAGTTTCATCCTGTATTATACTCCAGAGCTGCACTCACTATTATGCTGGTGCAGTCACTGTGTACATACATTACATTACTGATCCTGAGTTACATCCTGTATTATACCCCAGAGCTGCACTCGCTATTCTGCTGGTGCAGTCACTGTGTACATACATTACATTACTGATCCTGAGTTACATCCTGTATTATACCCCAGAGCTGCACTCACTATTCTGCTGGTGCAGTCACTGTGTACATACATTACATTACTGATCCTAAGTTACATCCTGTATTATACCCCAGAGCTGCACTCACTATTCTGCTGGTGCAGTCACTGTGTACATACTGTTATGGCCGGCAATCAGGCAACACAGCGTGCAGTAATCAGCGCACATACAGAGATCTGGCAATAACCAAAAACAATAGGACTAGCTCTGAGACGTGGAATCTCTGTAGACTGCAGTACCTGATCTATCCTCACACAACTATAAGCAGCAGTGGATTGCGCCTATCAACTACCTATGCAACTCGGCACTGCCTGAGGAGCTGACTAGCCTGAAGATAGAAATACAAGCCTGACTTACCTCAGAGAAATACCCCAAAGGAATAGGCAGCCCCCCACATATAATGACTGTTAGCAAGATGAAAAGACAAACGTAGGAATGAAATAGATTCAGCAAAGTGAGGCCCGATATTCTAGACAGAGCGAGGATAGCAAAGAGAACTATGCAGTCTACAAAAAACCCTAAAACGAAAACCACGCAAAGGGGCAAAAAGACCCACCGTGCCGAACTAACAGCACGGCGGTGCACCCCTTTGCTTCTCAGAGCTTCCAGCAAAAGTTAATAGCAAGCTGGACAGAAAAAACAGAAAACAAACTAGAAGCACTTATCTAGCAAAGCAGCAGGCCCAAGGAAAGATGCAGTAGCTCAGATCCAACACTGGAACATTGACAAGGAGCAAGGAAGACAGACTCAGGTGGAGCTAAATAGCAAGGCAGCCAACGAGCTCACCAAAACACCTGAGGGAGGAAGCCCAGAGACTGCAATACCACTTGTGACCACAGAAGTGAACTCAGCCACAGAATTCACAACAGTACCCCCCCCTTGAGGAGGGGTCACCGAACCCTCACCAGAACCCCCAGGCCGACCAGGATGAGCCACATGAAAGGCACGAACAAGATCTGGGGCATGGACATCAGAGGCAAAAACCCAGGAATTATCTTCCTGAGCATAACCCTTCCATTTGACCAGATACTGGAGTTTCCGTCTAGAGACACGAGAATCCAAAATCTTCTCCACAATATACTCCAATTCCCCCTCCACCAAAACAGGGGCAGGAGGCTCCACAGATGGAACCATAGGTGCCACGTATCTCCTCAACAACGACCTATGGAATACATTATGTATGGAAAAGGAGTCTGGGAGGGTCAGACGAAAAGACACCGGATTGAGAATCTCAGAAATCCTATACGGACCAATAAAACGAGGTTTAAATTTAGGAGAGGAAACCTTCATAGGAATATGACGAGAAGATAACCAAACCAGATCCCCAACACGAAGTCGGGGTCCCACACGGCGTCTGCGATTAGCGAAAAGCTGAGCCTTCTCCTGAGACAAGGTCAAATTGTCCACTACCTGAGTCCAGATCTGCTGCAACCTGTCCACCACATAATCCACACCAGGACAGTCCGAAGACTCAACCTGTCCTGAAGAGAAACGAGGATGGAACCCAGAATTGCAGAAAAATGGAGAGACCAAGGTAGCCGAGCTGGCCCGATTATTAAGGGCGAACTCAGCCAACGGCAAAAATGACACCCAATCATCCTGGTCAGCGGAAACAAAACATCTCAGATATGTTTCCAAGGTCTGATTGGTTCGTTCGGTCTGGCCATTAGTCTGAGGATGGAAGGCCGAGGAAAAAGATAGGTCAATGCCCATCCTACCACAAAAGGCTCGCCAGAACCTCGAGACAAACTGGGAACCTCTGTCAGAAACAATATTCTCAGGAATGCCATGTAAACGAACCACATGCTGGAAGAACAAAGGCACCAAATCAGAGGAGGAAGGCAATTTAACCAAGGGCACCAGATGGACCATTTTAGAAAAGCGATCACAGACCACCCAAATGACCGACATTTTTTGAGAAACGGGAAGGTCAGAAATGAAATCCATCGAAATATGTGTCCAAGGCCTCTTCGGGACCGGCAAGGGCAAAAGCAACCCACTGGCACGTGAACAGCAGGGCTTAGCCCTAGCACAAATTCCACAGGACTGCACAAAAGCACGCACATCCCGTGACAGAGATGGCCACCAGAAGGATCTAGCATCGATTTCTGATCAATAGTATCTTGAATCTTTTGTACATTTACAACGAGATTATCCATTGAGGAGCACAGAGCCTGAATATCCATGTCCACAGCTGTGTCCTGAAGCACTCTAATGTCTAGGGGAAAAAAAAGACTGAAGACAGAGCTAAGAAAAAAAAATGATGTCAGGATTTCTTTTTTCCCTCTATTGGAAATCATTGGATGGCTCCTTGTACTGTTATGGCCGGCAATCAGGCAACACAGCGTGCAGTAATCAGCGCACATACAGAGATCTGGCAATAACCAAAAACAATAGGACGAGCTCTGAGACGTGGAATCTCTGTAGACTGCAGTACCTGATCTATCCTCACACAACTATAAGCAGCAGTGGATTGCGCCTATCAACTACCTATGCAACTCGGCACTGCCTGAGGAGCTGACTAGCCTGAAGATAGAAATACAAGCCTGACTTACCTCAGAGAAATACCCCAAAGGAATAGGCAGCCCCCCACATATAATGACTGTTAGCAAGATGAAAAGACAAACGTAGGAATGAAATAGATTCAGCAAAGTGAGGCCCGATATTCTAGACAGAGCGAGGATAGCAAAGAGAACTATGCAGTCTACAAAAAACCCTAAAACGAAAACCACGCAAAGGGGCAAAAAGACCCACCGTGCCGAACTAACAGCACGGCGGTGCACCCCTTTGCTTCTCAGAGCTTCCAGCAAAAGTTAATAGCAAGCTGGACAGAAAAAACAGAAAACAAACTAGAAGCACTTATCTAGCAGAGCAGCAGGCCCAAGGAAAGATGCAGTAGCTCAGATCCAACACTGGAACATTGACAAGGAGCAAGGAAGACAGACTCAGGTGGAGCTAAATAGCAAGGCAGCCAACGAGCTCACCAAAACACCTGAGGGAGGAAGCCCAGAGACTGCAATACCACTTGTGACCACAGAAGTGAACTCAGCCACAGAATTCACAACAACATACATTACATTACTGATCCTGAGTTACATCCTGTATTATACCCCAGAGCTGCACTCACTATTCTGCTGGTGCAGTCACTGTGTACATACATTACATTACTGATCCTGAGTTACATCCTGTATTATACCCCAGAGCTGCACACACTATTCTGCTGGTGCAGTCACTGTGTACATACATTACATTACTGATCCTGAGTTACATCCTGTATTATACTCCAGAGCTGCACTCTCTATTCTGCTGGTGCAGTCACTGTGTACATACATTACATTACTGATCCTGAGTTACATCCTGTATTATACTCCAGAGCTGCACTCACTATTCTGCTGGTGCAGTCACTGTGCACATACATTACATTACTGATCCTGAGTTACATCCTGTATTATACCCCAGAGCTGCACTCACTATTCTGCTGGTGCAGTCACTGTGTACATACATTACATTACTGATCCTGAGTTACATCCTGTATTATACTCCAGAGCTGCACTCACTATTCTGCTGGTGCAGTCACTGTGTACATACATTACATTACTGATCCTGAGTTACATCCTGTATTATACCCCAGAGCTGCACTCACTATTCTGCTGGTGCAGTCACTGTGTACATACATTACATTACTGATCCTGAGTTACATCCTGTATTATACCCCAGAGCTGCACTCACTATTCTGCTGGTGCAGTCACTGTGTACATACATTACATTACTGATCCTGAGTTACATCCTGTATTATACCCCAGAGCTGCACTCACTATTCTGCTGGTGCAGTCACTGTGTACATACATTACATTACTGATCCTGAGTTACATCCTGTATTATACTCCAGAGCTGCACTCACTATTCTGCTGGTGCAGTCACTGTGTACATACATTACATTACTGATCCTGAGTTACATCCTGTATTATACCCCAGAGCTGCACTCACTATTCTGCTGGTGCAGTCACTGTGTACATACATTACATTACTGATCCTGAGTTACATCCTGTGTTATACCTCAGAGCTGCACTCACTATTCTGCTGGTGCAGTCACTGTGTACATACATTACATTACTGATCCTGAGTTACATCCTGTATTATACCCCAGAGCTGCACTCACTATTCTGGTGGTGCAGTCACTGTGTACATACATTACATTACTGATCCTGAGTTACCTCCTGTATTATACTCCAGAGCTGCACTCACTATTCTGCTGGTGCAGTCACTGTGTACATACATTACATTACTGATCCTGAGTTTCATCCTGTATTATACTCCAGAGCTGCACTCACTATTATGCTGGTGCAGTCACTGTGTACATACATTACATTACTGATCCTGAGTTACATCCTGTATTATACCCCAGAGCTGCACTCGCTATTCTGCTGGTGCAGTCACTGTGTACATACATTACATTACTGATCCTGAGTTACATCCTGTATTATACCCCAGAGCTGCACTCACTATTCTGCTGGTGCAGTCACTGTGTACATACATTACATTACTGATCCTAAGTTACATCCTGTATTATACCCCAGAGCTGCACTCACTATTCTGCTGGTGCAGTCACTGTGTACATACTGTTATGGCCGGCAATCAGGCAACACAGCGTGCAGTAATCAGCGCACATACAGAGATCTGGCAATAACCAAAAACAATAGGACTAGCTCTGAGACGTGGAATCTCTGTAGACTGCAGTACCTGATCTATCCTCACACAACTATAAGCAGCAGTGGATTGCGCCTATCAACTACCTATGCAACTCGGCACTGCCTGAGGAGCTGACTAGCCTGAAGATAGAAATACAAGCCTGACTTACCTCAGAGAAATACCCCAAAGGAATAGGCAGCCCCCCACATATAATGACTGTTAGCAAGATGAAAAGACAAACGTAGGAATGAAATAGATTCAGCAAAGTGAGGCCCGATATTCTAGACAGAGCGAGGATAGCAAAGAGAACTATGCAGTCTACAAAAAACCCTAAAACGAAAACCACGCAAAGGGGCAAAAAGACCCACCGTGCCGAACTAACAGCACGGCGGTGCACCCCTTTGCTTCTCAGAGCTTCCAGCAAAAGTTAATAGCAAGCTGGACAGAAAAAACAGAAAACAAACTAGAAGCACTTATCTAGCAAATCAGCAGGCCCAAGGAAAGATGCAGTAGCTCAGATCCAACACTGGAACATTGACAAGGAGCAAGGAAGACAGACTCAGGTGGAGCTAAATAGCAAGGCAGCCAACGAGCTCACCAAAACACCTGAGGGAGGAAGCCCAGAGACTGCAATACCACTTGTGACCACAGAAGTGAACTCAGCCACAGAATTCACAACAGTACCCCCCCCTTGAGGAGGGGTCACCGAACCCTCACCAGAACCCCCAGGCCGACCAGGATGAGCCACATGAAAGGCACGAACAAGATCTGGGGCATGGACATCAGAGGCAAAAACCCAGGAATTATCTTCCTGAGCATAACCCTTCCATTTGACCAGATACTGGAGTTTCCGTCTAGAGACACGAGAATCCAAAATCTTCTCCACAATATACTCCAATTCCCCCTCCACCAAAACAGGGGCAGGAGGCTCCACAGATGGAACCATAGGTGCCACGTATCTCCTCAACAACGACCTATGGAATACATTATGTATGGAAAAGGAGTCTGGGAGGGTCAGACGAAAAGACACCGGATTGAGAATCTCAGAAATCCTATACGGACCAATAAAACGAGGTTTAAATTTAGGAGAGGAAACCTTCATAGGAATATGACGAGAAGATAACCAAACCAGATCCCCAACACGAAGTCGGGGTCCCACACGGCGTCTGCGATTAGCGAAAAGCTGAGCCTTCTCCTGGGACAAGGTCAAATTGTCCACTACCTGAGTCCAGATCTGCTGCAACCTGTCCACCACATAATCCACACCAGGACAGTCCGAAGACTCAACCTGTCCTGAAGAGAAACGAGGATGGAACCCAGAATTGCAGAAAAATGGAGAGACCAAGGTAGCCGAGCTGGCCCGATTATTAAGGGCGAACTCAGCCAACGGCAAAAATGACACCCAATCATCCTGGTCAGCGGAAACAAAACATCTCAGATATGTTTCCAAGGTCTGATTGGTTCGTTCGGTCTGGCCATTAGTCTGAGGATGGAAGGCCGAGGAAAAAGATAGGTCAATGCCCATCCTACCACAAAAGGCTCGCCAGAACCTCGAGACAAACTGGGAACCTCTGTCAGAAACAATATTCTCAGGAATGCCATGTAAACGAACCACATGCTGGAAGAACAAAGGCACCAAATCAGAGGAGGAAGGCAATTTAACCAAGGGCACCAGATGGACCATTTTAGAAAAGCGATCACAGACCACCCAAATGACCGACATTTTTTGAGAAACGGGAAGGTCAGAAATGAAATCCATCGAAATATGTGTCCAAGGCCTCTTCGGGACCGGCAAGGGCAAAAGCAACCCACTGGCACGTGAACAGCAGGGCTTAGCCCTAGCACAAATTCCACAGGACTGCACAAAAGCACGCACATCCCGTGACAGAGATGGCCACCAGAAGGATCTAGCATCGATTTCTGATCAATAGTATCTTGAATCTTTTGTACATTTACAACGAGATTATCCATTGAGGAGCACAGAGCCTGAATATCCATGTCCACAGCTGTGTCCTGAAGCACTCTAATGTCTAGGGGAAAAAAAAGACTGAAGACAGAGCTAAGAAAAAAAAATGATGTCAGGATTTCTTTTTTCCCTCTATTGGAAATCATTGGATGGCTCCTTGTACTGTTATGGCCGGCAATCAGGCAACACAGCGTGCAGTAATCAGCGCACATACAGAGATCTGGCAATAACCAAAAACAATAGGACGAGCTCTGAGACGTGGAATCTCTGTAGACTGCAGTACCTGATCTATCCTCACACAACTATAAGCAGCAGTGGATTGCGCCTATCAACTACCTATGCAACTCGGCACTGCCTGAGGAGCTGACTAGCCTGAAGATAGAAATACAAGCCTGACTTACCTCAGAGAAATACCCCAAAGGAATAGGCAGCCCCCCACATATAATGACTGTTAGCAAGATGAAAAGACAAACGTAGGAATGAAATAGATTCAGCAAAGTGAGGCCCGATATTCTAGACAGAGCGAGGATAGCAAAGAGAACTATGCAGTCTACAAAAAACCCTAAAACGAAAACCACGCAAAGGGGCAAAAAGACCCACCGTGCCGAACTAACAGCACGGCGGTGCACCCCTTTGCTTCTCAGAGCTTCCAGCAAAAGTTAATAGCAAGCTGGACAGAAAAAACAGAAAACAAACTAGAAGCACTTATCTAGCAGAGCAGCAGGCCCAAGGAAAGATGCAGTAGCTCAGATCCAACACTGGAACATTGACAAGGAGCAAGGAAGACAGACTCAGGTGGAGCTAAATAGCAAGGCAGCCAACGAGCTCACCAAAACACCTGAGGGAGGAAGCCCAGAGACTGCAATACCACTTGTGACCACAGAAGTGAACTCAGCCACAGAATTCACAACAACATACATTACATTACTGATCCTGAGTTACATCCTGTATTATACCCCAGAGCTGCACTCACTATTCTGCTGGTGCAGTCACTGTGTACATACATTACATTACTGATCCTGAGTTACATCCTGTATTATACCCCAGAGCTGCACACACTATTCTGCTGGTGCAGTCACTGTGTACATACATTACATTACTGATCCTGAGTTACATCCTGTATTATACTCCAGAGCTGCACTCTCTATTCTGCTGGTGCAGTCACTGTGTACATACATTACATTACTGATCCTGAGTTACATCCTGTATTATACTCCAGAGCTGCACTCACTATTCTGCTGGTGCAGTCACTGTGCACATACATTACATTACTGATCCTGAGTTACATCCTGTATTATACCCCAGAGCTGCACTCACTATTCTGCTGGTGCAGTCACTGTGTACATACATTACATTACTGATCCTGAGTTACATCCTGTATTATACTCCAGAGCTGCACTCACTATTCTGCTGGTGCAGTCACTGTGTACATACATTACATTACTGATCCTGAGTTACATCCTGTATTATACCCCAGAGCTGCACTCACTATTCTGCTGGTGCAGTCACTGTGTACATACATTACATTACTGATCCTGAGTTACATCCTGTATTATACCCCAGAGCTGCACTCACTATTCTGCTGGTGCAGTCACTGTGTACATACATTACATTACTGATCCTGAGTTACATCCTGTATTATACCCCAGAGCTGCACTCACTATTCTGCTGGTGCAGTCACTGTGTACATACATTACATTACTGATCCTGAGTTACATCCTGTATTATACTCCAGAGCTGCACTCACTATTCTGCTGGTGCAGTCACTGTGTGCATACATTACGTTACTGATCCTGAGTTACATCCTGTATTATACTCCAGAGCTGCACTCACTATTCTGCTGGTGCAGTCACTGTGTACATACATTACATTACTGATCCTGAGTCACATCCTATATTATACCCCAGAGCTGCACTCACTATTCTGCTGGTGCAGTCACTGTGTACATATATTACATTACTGATCCTGAGTTACCTCCTGTATTATACTCCAGAGCTGCACTCACTATTCTGCTGGTGCAGTCACTGTGTACATACATTACTGATCCTGTACTGATCCTGAGTTATATCCTGTGGGCGGTCTGCTCAGTGATTGACAGCTATGTATGTACTGTTTTTTCTTATCCAGGCAAGGCTGTGCACCTCTTAGAACTACCCACTATAATGAACCCGTATGGACGCCCTCTTTGTTTTCTAGCTGCTGTTCCTCGATTTCCCCTTTAAATTTTAACTACATTTGGAAAATTTGCAGCAAATCTGCTTCCTTTGTTCTGCTTCATTCTGACTTAACCAAGACATTCAATGGGAAAGTACTAATTATACTAACGATGTATCCGATAATTAGTGTGGGGGAAATAATCCAATCAATGCAGTTTTCTTCTAACGATGGCAGTGTGCCGCGCCTTTTTATTAACACAGGCAACGTATTTTATATCATGTGTCTTACATAGAGCACATGCATGGCCTAAAAGTATGTGAACCCCCTTGTGTGGTCTCAGATAAGACTACCCCTTTAAAGGATAATGGAGCAGCAAAAAAAAATACAACCACTTATGAAACGCCCCCTTCTGGTCAGAACTAGAGATGACACACTAACAATTTTTCAATGTTTTCTCCTTTAGGTCAATTATCCCCACTGTGCCTCCATTAGAGTAACAGCCACACAGGGCCCTCAACCCATACGAGTGCCAGACATACAAGACCCCCACGTGGGTTTCCTTCGGGGTCTCCGGTTTCCTCCTACACTCCAAATACATATTGATAAGGATTCTAGATTGTGAGCCCCAATGAGGACAATGATGCTGATGTCGGTAAAGCGCTGAGGAATATGATGGCGCAATATAATCAGGTAAAATAAATACATAATAGGAAGGCAACTGTCCACCAACGAGGATGGGGCTGTCCACTATCAAGTATTGGACTGTTCACCAGTGAGGATGAGGCCATCCGCCAGAAAGGATAGGATAGGGCTGTCCGCCAGAAAGGATACGGCTGTCCGCCAGAAAGGATAGGGCTGTCTGCCAGAAAGGATAGGGCTGTCTGCCAGAAAGGATAGGGCTGTCCGCCAGAAAGGATAGGGCTGTCTGCCAGAAAGGATAGGATAGGGCTGTCTGCCAGAAAGGATACGGCTGTCCGCCAGAAAGGATAGGGCTGTCCGCCAGAAAGGATAGGGCTGTCTGCCAGAAAGGATAGGGCTGTCTGCCAGAAAGGATAGGGCTGTCTGCCAGAACTGATAGGGCTGTCCACCAGAAAGGATAGGGCTGTCTGCCAGAAAGGATAGGGCTGTCTGCCAGAACTGATAGGGCTGTCTGCCAGAACTGATAGGGCTGTCTGCCAGAACTGATAGGGCTGTCTGCCAGAACTGATAGGGCTGTCTGCCAGAACTGATAGGGCTGTCCGCCAGAAAGGATAGGGCTGTCCACTAATGAGTATTGGACTGTTCACCAGTGAGGATGAGGCCATCCACCAGAAAGGATAGGGCTGTCCGCCAGAAAGGATAGGGCTGTCCGCCAGAAAGGATAGGGCTGTCTGCCAGAAAGGATAGGGCTGTCTGCCTGAAAGGATAGGGCTGTCTGCCAGAAAGGATAGGGCTCATCAGCAAGGATGGGGCTGTCCACTAGTGAAGATGGGGCTGTCCACTAATGAGTATTGGACTGTTCGCCAGTGAGGATGAGGCCTTCCACCAGAAAGGATAGGGCTGTCCATCAGCGAGGATAGGGCTGTCCACTAGTGAAGATGGGACTGTCCACCAGCAATGATGGGTTGTCCACTAACAAATATTGGACTGTTCACCAGTGAGGATGAGGCCGTCCACCAGAAAGGATAGGGCTGTCCGCCAGAAGGGATAGGGATGTCCCACAGCGAGGATGGGACTGTCCACTAGTGACAATGGGACTGTCTACCAGCAAGGATGGGGCTGTCCACTAACGAGTATTGGACTGTTCGCCAGTGAGGATGAGGCCGTCCACCAGAAAGGATAGGGCTGTCCGCCAGAAAGGATATGGCTGTCCACCAGCGAGGATGGGGCTGTCCACTATTGAGAATGGGACTGTCCACCAGCGAGGATGGGACTGTCCACCAGTGAGAATGGGGCTGTCCACCAGTGAGGATGGGGTTGTCCACTAATGACAATGGGACTGTCCACCAGCGAGGATGGGGCTGTCCACTAGTGAGAATGGGGCTGTCTACCAGTGAGGATGGGGCTGTCCAGCGAGGATGGGACTGTCTACCAGTGAGGATAGGGCTGTCCACCAGTGAGGATGGGGTTGTCCACTAGTGAGAATGGGACTGTCCACCAGCGAGGATGGGGCTGTCCACTAGTGAGAATGGGAATGTCCACCAGCGAGGATGGGGTTGTCCACTAGTGAGAATGGGACTGTCCACCAGCGAGGATGGGGCTGTTCACTAGTGAGAATGGGACTGTCCACCAGTGAGGATGGGGTTGTCCACTAGTGAGAATGGGACTGTCCACCAGCGAGGATGGGACTGTCCACCAGTGAGAATGGGGCTGTCCACCAGTAAGGATGGGGTTGTCCACTAGTGAGAATGGGACTGTCCACCAGCGAGAATGGGACTGTCCACCAGCGAGGATGGGGCTGTCCACTAGTGAGAATGGGACTGTCCATCAGCGAGGATGGGGTTGTCCACTAGTGAGAATGGGACTGTCCACCAGCGAGGATGGGGCTGTCCACTAGTGAGGATGGGACTGTCCACCAGCGAGGATGGGGTTGTCCACTACTGAGAATGGGACTGTCCACCAGCGAGGATGGGACTGTCCACCAGTGAGAATGGGGCTGTCCACCAGCGAGGATGGGACTGTCCACCAGTCAGCATGGGACTGTCTACCAGTGAGGATGGGACTGTCCACCAGCGAGGATGGGGTTGTCCACTAGTGAGAATGGGACTGTCCACCAGCGAGGATGGGACTGTCCACCAGTGAGAATGGGGCTGTCCACCAGCGAGGATGGGACTGTCCACCAGTGAGGATGGGACTGTCTACCAGTGAAGATGGGACTGTCCACCAGTGAGGATGGGACTGTCCACTAGTGAGGATGGGACTGTCCACCAGCGAGGATGAGACTGTCCACTAGTGAGGATGGGACTGTCCAACAGCAAGGATGGGGCTGTCCTCTAGTGAGAAAGGGACTGTCCACCAGTGAGGATGGGGCTGTCCTCCAGTGATGATGGTGCTGTCCACCAGTGAGGATGGGACTGTCCACCAGTGAGGATGGGACTGTCTACCAGTGAGGATGGGACTGTCCACCAGCGAGGATGGGGCTGTCCACCAGGGAGGATGGTGCTGTCCACCAGCGAGGATGGGGCTGTCCTCCAGCGAGGATGGGACTGTCCACCAGCGAGGATGGGGCTGTCCACCAGGGAGGATGGTGCTGTCCACCAGCGAGGATGGGGCTGTCCACCAGTGAGGATGGGGCTGTCCACCAGTGAGGATGGTGCTGTCCACCAGTGAGGATGGGGCTCTCCACCAGGGAGGATGGTGCTGTCCACCAGCGAGGATGGGGCTGTCCACCAGTGAGGATGGGACTGTCCACCAGTGAGGATGGGACTGTCCACCAGCGAGGATGGGGCTGTCCACCAGGGAGGATGGTGCTGTCCACCAGCGAGGATGGGGCTGTCCTCCAGCGAGGATGGGACTGTCCACCAGCGAGGATGGGGCTGTCCACCAGGGAGGATGGTGCTGTCCACCAGCGAGGATGGGGCTGTCCTCCAGCGAGGATGGGACTGTCCACCAGCGAGGATGGGGCTGTCCACCAGGGAGGATGGTGCTGTCCACCAGCGAGGATGGGGCTGTCCACCAGTGAGGATGGGGCTGTCCACCAGTGAGGATGGTGCTGTCCACCAGTGAGGATGGGGCTCTCCACCAGTGAGGATGGTGCTGTCCACCAGCGAGGATGGGGCTGTCCACCAGTGAGGATGGGGCTGTCCACCAGTGAGGATGGGGCTGTCCTCCAGTGATGATGGTGCTGTCCACCAGTGAGGATGGGGCTGTCCACCAGTGAGGATGGTGCTGTCCACCAGTGAGGATGGTGCTGTCCACCAGTGAGGATGGGGCTGTCCACCAGGGAGGATGGTGCTGTCCACCAGTGAGGATGGGGCTGTCCTCCAGTGAGGATGGGGCTGTCCACCAGTGAGGATGGGGCTGTCCTCCAGTGATGATGGTGCTGTCCACCAGTGAGGATGGTGCTGTCCACCAGTGAGGATGGGGCTGTCCACCAGAGAGGATGAGGCTGTCCTCCAGCGAGGATGGGGCTGTCCACCAGTGAGGATGGGGCTGTCCACCAGTGAGGATGGGGCTGTCCTCCAGTGAGGATGGGGCTGTCCACCAGTGAGGATGGGGCTGTCCACCAGTGAGGATGGTGCTGTCCACCAGCGAGGATGGGGCTGTCCACCAGTGAGGATGGGGCTGTCCTCCAGTGATGATGGTGCTGTCCACCAGTGAGGATGGGGCTGTCCACCAGTGAGGATGGGGCTGTCCACCAGCGAGGATGGGGCTGTCCACCAGTGAGGATGGGGCTGTCCTCCAGTGATGATGGTGCTGTCCACCAGTGAGGATGGGGCTGTCCTCCAGTGATGATGGTGCTGTCCACCAGTGAGGATGGGGCTGTCCACCAGTGAGGATGGGGCTGTCCACCAGTGAGGATGGGGCTGTCCTCCAGTGATGATGGTGCTGTCCACCAGTGAGGATGGGGCTGTCCACTAGTGAGGATGGGGCTGTCCACCAGTGAGGATGGGGCTGTCCACCAGTGAGGATGGGGCTGTCCTCCAGTGATGATGGTGCTGTCCACCAGCGAGGATGGGGCTGTCCACCAGTGAGGATGGGGCTGTCCACCAGTGAGGATGGGGCTGTCCACCAGTGAGGATGGTGCTGTCCACCAGCGAGGATGGGGCTGTCCACCAGTGAGGATGGGGCTGTCCTCCAGTGATGATGGTGCTGTCCACCAGTGAGGATGGGGCTGTCCTCCAGTGATGATGGTGCTGTCCACCAGTGAGGATGGGGCTGTCCACCAGTGAGGATGGGGCTGTCCACCAGTGAGGATGGGGCTGTCCTCCAGTGATGATGGTGCTGTCCACCAGTGAGGATGGGGCTGTCCACCAGTGAGGATGGGGCTGTCCACCAGTGAGGATGGTGCTGTCCACCAGTGAGGATGGGGCTGTCCTCCAGTGATGATGGTGCTGTCCACCAGTGAGGATGGGGCTGTCCACCAGTGAGGATGGGGCTGTCCTCCAGTGATGATGGTGCTGTCCACCAGTGAGGATGGGGCTGTCCACCAGTGAGGATGGGGCTGTCCACCAGTGAGGATGGGGCTGTCCACCAGTGAGGATGGGGCTGTCCACCAGTGAGGATGGGGCTGTCCACCAGTGAGGATGGTGCTGTCCACCAGTGAGGATGGGGCTGTCCACCAGTGAGGATGGGGCTGTCCACCAGTGAAGAGGCGAGTGTTTACCAGTCAGGATGGGGCTGTCCTCCAGTGATGATGGTGCTGTCCTCCAGTGAGGATGGGGCTGTCCTCCAGTGATGATGGTGCTGTCCTCCAGTGAGGATGGGGCTGTCCACCAGTGAGGATGGGGCTATCCACCAGTGAGGATGGTGCTGTCCACCAGTGAGGATGGGGCTGTCCACCAGTGAGGATGGGGCTGTCCACCAGCGAGGATGGGGCTGTCCACCAGTGAGGATGGGGCTGTCCTCCAGTGAGGATGGGGCTATCCACCAGTGAGGATGGTGCTGTCCACCAGTGAGGATGGTGCTGTCCACCAGTGAGGATGGTGCTGTCCTCCAGTGATGATGGTGCTGTCCACCAGTGAGGATGGGGCTGTCCACCAGTGAGGATGGTGCTGTCCACCAGTGAGGATGGTGCTGTCCACCAGTGAGGATGGGGCTGTCCACCAGTGAGGATGGGGCTGTCCACCAGTGAGAATGGGGCTGTCCACCAGTGAAGAGGCGAGTGTTTACCAGTCAGGATGGTGCTGTCCACCACAGGGCGGCGATTATCCACCACCAGGGATGGGGCTTGTCCACCACCAAGTTCCACACTGTCTTAAACAACTTTAGCACAAGCACCGTGTGTCAGACGCGTCATGGATTGGGGTTTTGATGTCTGAGATCATCACACACAATGTCAGGTGTCAGCCAGAACAACGTAAAGCTAAAGCTAAGGAAGTCTGAAGGAATGAAACACGTCTTCTGGTGGGAAGAACAAGAGCTCCTCATCTGATGGGCGGACTTGGGTTTGGGAGGACATATCTTTTGAGAGCCAACGGTAAAGTCTTGTGGGTGAGGGATAACAGTAGGGGGCCTTTTTTGGTGGTAAGGTTCCATTTCTTAGCTTGCCTGGCCTCCTAAATCAGACAGACAGTGGGGGGAGGCTCCTGCTGCAGCCAGCCGCCTTACAGCCAGAGACAAGTGTGTGTGTGAAACAGAATACGATTAAACACGTCAACATCTTTGTTCCTCTGTGACACTCCAACTGCAGGTGGACTACAAGTCCCAGCAAGACATTTTATGTTCAGCTACAACAGTCAGAAGCCTATAAACAGGAGGAGATACCTGAGGGTTCTAGTTTCAGTGCAACTGCAAGTCCCAGCAAGCCATGTCAATCTGGAAGTGAGATAAATCTCATATTTAATAGGGGATTCCAGTTTTATGGAGCTGAATGATAATGTGGATCTCTGCAACTTCCAAACAGCACTTTCTGCATTCATTAGCACATCTCTGCTTGCTGTCAGTGAATGGTAATTAGCTACCATGCATTGGCATCCAATATGTAGAGGTACAATAGTGTAGGGAACATTTGCAAGTACAGGAGTGCAATGATGGGAGTTGTAGTGCCTTTAATAAAGCACATCAAGCATGGAAGGGGCTCTAGGTGAGGAGCAACTACAAGTCCCAGAAAACCACTTTATACCAGTCTCTTCAACCAGGAGGAACTGCCTGAGGGTTCCAGCTCTTGGGCAACAACAAGAACCAACAGTAATTGGAATAAGTCTCCGATTTAAAGGGGGCTTCCACTGTTAGGTGACACAATCTACATCCTTGTAGAGTCTTCTGCACATTCCTAATACACTTTATGAATCTCTGCACACATCCCTGCTTGCTGTCAGTGAATGGTATATTGTGGGGGGTTACATGCCGGTGTCCTACAGTTGTGGGGTACACAGAAGTATTGCATTTGCAGGTTTCGAGAGTGCAATGATGGGAGCTGTAGATCATGTATGGAAGGGTCTGTAGGTGCTGGAGCAACTACAAGTCCCAGCAATCCACCTTATTTTAGTATCTTACCAGTATAAATGAGGGCCTTATAGTAAAGCCTGTAACCAGGAGGAGCTACCTGAGGGTTCCAACTACAAGTCCCAGTAATCCACATCTGGAAGTGGAATAAGTCTTCAAATTTAAAGGGGGCTTCCAGTTTTAGGCTGCTAGAGTTCAAGTTCTGCTGCTTCCACCTATACATCCCTTTACACATCTCTGCTTGCTGTCAGTGAATGGTAATACTATCTATCGTGTGTTGCCGTTGTGGGAAATGATACGGTGGGTATTATGGGGTGCGCTGAGGAATGCTGGGGGTGCACAGATAACAGGAGGTGCACAGAGTAGGAGCAGCTGCAGTGTAAAGTATGGGGAGTTGTACTCTGCTGTGGTGGGAAATGATGCTCGGCCGGGTATTGTGGGGTGCGCTGGAGAATACTGGGGGAGAACAGACAGGGAGCAGCTGCACTGTAAAGTATGGGGAGTTGTACTCTGCTGTGGTGGAAATGATGCACAGCCGGGTATTGTGGGGTGTGCTGGAGAAATACTGGGGGGGGGGCACAGAGTGGGAGCAGCTGCAGTGTAAAGTATGGGGAGTTGTACTCTGCTGTGGTGGGAAATGATGCAAGGCTCGGTATTGTGGGGTGTGCTGGAGAAATACTGGGGGAGCACAGAGTGGGAGCAGCTGCAGTGTAAAGTATGGGGGGGCTGTACTCTGCTGTGGTGGGAAATGATGCTCGGCCGGGTATTGTGGGGTGTGCTGGAGAATACTGGGGGAGCACAGTGGGAGCAGCTGCAGTGTAAAGTATGGGGAGTTGTACTCTGCTGTTGTGGGAATTGATGCACGGCCGGGTATAGTGGGGTGTGCTGGAGAAATACTGGAGGTGCACAGAGTGGGAGCAGCTGCAGTGTAAAGTATGGGGGGTTGTACTCTGCTGTGGTGGGAAATGATGCACGGCCGGGTATAGTGGGGTGTGCTGGAGAATACTGGGGGAGCACAGAGTGGGAGCAGCTGCAGTGTAAAGTATGGGGGGCTGCACTCTGTCATTGTGGGAATTGATGCACGGCCGGGTATAGTGGGGTGTGCTGGAGAATACTGGAGGGGCACAGAGTGGGAGCAGCTGCAGTGCAAAGTATGGGGGGTTGTACTCTGCTGTTGTGGGAATTGATGCACGGCCAGGTATTGTGGGGTGTGCTGGAGAATACTGGGGGAGCACAGACTGGGAACAGCTGCAGTGTAAAGTATGGGGAGTTGTACTCTGCTGTGGTGGGAAATGATGCAAGGCTCGGTATTGTGGGGTGTGCTGGAGAAATACTGGGGGAGCACAGAGTGGGAGCAGCTGCAGTGTAAAGTATGGGGGGGCTGTACTCTGCTGTGGTGGGAAATGATGCTCGGCCGGGTATTGTGGGGTGTGCTGGAGAATACTGGGGGAGCACAGACTGGGAGCAGCTGCAGTGTAAAGTATGGGGGGGGCTGTACTCTGCTGTGGTGGGAAATGATGCTCGGCCGGGTATTGTGGGGTGTGCTGGAGAATACTGGGGGAGCACAGACTGGGAGCAGCTGCAGTGTAAAGTATGGGGGGCTGTACTCTGTCATTGTGGGAATTGATGCCCGGCCAGGTATTGTGGGGTGTGCTGGAGAATACTGGGGGAGCACAGACTGGGAGCAGCTGCAGTGTAAAGTATGGGGGGGCTGTACTCTGCTGTGGTGGGAAATGATGCTCGGCCGGGTATTGTGGGGTGTGCTGGAGAATACTGGGGGAGCACAGACTGGGAGCAGCTGCAGTGTAAAGTATGGGGGGGGGGGGCTGTACTCTGCTGTGGTGGGAAATGATGCTCGGCCGGGTATTGTGGGGTGTGCTGGAGAATACTGGGGGAGCACAGACTGGGAGCAGCTGCAGTGTAAAGTATGGGGGGCTGTACTCTGTCATTGTGGGAATTGATGCCCGGCCAGGTATTGTGGGGTGTGCTGGAGAATACTGGGGGAGCACAGACTGGGAGCAGCTGCAGTGTAAAGTATGGGGGGGCTGTACTCTGCTGTGGTGGGAAATGATGCTCGGCCGGGTATTGTGGGGTGTGCTGGAGAATACTGGGGGAGCACAGACTGGGAGCAGCTGCAGTGTAAAGTATGGGGGGGGGGGCTGTACTCTGCTGTGGTGGGAAATGATGCTCGGCCGGGTATTGTGGGGTGTGCTGGAGAATACTGGGGGAGCACAGACTGGGAGCAGCTGCAGTGTAAAGTATGGGGGGCTGTACTCTGTCATTGTGGGAATTGATGCCCGGCCAGGTATTGTGGGGTGTGCTGGAGAATACTGGGGGAGCACAGACTGGGAGCAGCTGCAGTGTAAAGTATGGGGGGGGGGCTGTACTCTGCTGTGGTGGGAAATGATGCTCGGCCGGGTATTGTGGGGTGTGCTGGAGAATACTGGGGGAGCACAGACTGGGAGCAGCTGCAGTGTAAAGTATGGGGGGCTGTACTCTGTCATTGTGGGAATTGATGCCCGGCCAGGTATTGTGGGGTGTGCTGGAGAATACTGGGGGAGCACAGACTGGGAGCAGCTGCAGTGTAAAGTATGGGGGGGCTGTACTCTGCTGTGGTGGGAAATGATGCTCGGCCGGGTATTGTGGGGTGTGCTGGAGAATACTGGGGGAGCACAGACTGGGAGCAGCTGCAGTGTAAAGTATGGGGGGGGGGGCTGTACTCTGCTGTGGTGGGAAATGATGCTCGGCCGGGAATTGTGGGGTGTGCTGTGGAATACTGGGGGAGCACAGACTGGGAGCAGCTGCAGTGTAAAGTATGGGGGGCTGTACTCTGTCATTGTGGGAATTGATGCCCGGCCAGGTATTGTGGGGTGTGCTGGAGAATACTGGGGGAGCACAGACTGGGAGCAGCTGCAGTGTAAAGTATGGGGAGTTGTACTCTGTCGTTGTGGGAATTGATGCACGGCCAGGTATTGTGGGGTGTGCTGGAGAATACTGGGGGAGCACAGACTGGGAGCAGCTGCAGTGTAAAATATGGGGAGTTGTACTCTGTCGTTGTGGGAATTGATGCACGGCCAGGTATTGTGGGGTGTGCTGGAGAATACTGGGGGAGCACAGAGTGGGAGCAGCTGCAGTGTAAAGTATGGGGAGTTGTACTCTGTCGTTGTGGGAATTGATGCACGGCCAGGTATTGTGGGGTGTGCTGGAGAATACTGGGGGAGCACAGACTGGGAGCAGCTGCAGTGTAAAATATGGGGAGTTGTACTCTGTCGTTGTGGGAATTGATGCACGGCCAGGTATTGTGGGGTGTGCTGGAGAATACTGGAGGGCACAGAGTGGGAGCAGCTGCAGTGTAAAGTATGGGGGGTTGTACTCTGCTGTTGTGGGAATTGATACACGGCCAGGTATTGTGGGGTGTGCTGGAGAAATACTGGGGGAGCACAGAGTGGGAGCAGCTGCAGTGTAAAGTATGGGGGGTGTACTTTGCCATTGTGGGAATTGATGTGGGCTGCAGAGGATATATGTGGGGGATTATACGTCCCACCGCAGTGGGGCACACAGAGGTATCATTGTGTTTGCAGGTTTCAGGAGTGCAATGATGGGGAGAGCAGGGAGTATGGAAAGGTCTCTACGTAAAGGGCAACTACAAGTCCCAGCAAGCCACCTGATATCAGTATGAACATTTAGTGAAGCCTGGAACCAGGCGAAGCTAGGCCCCCTTAGATCAGTAGGAACATGACCAGGAGGAGCAGCCTGAGGGCCCCTGCCCCCTATCATGCTGTAGGTGGGGTCAGTGTCAGATTTGGGACTTCTGGCCTCCATCTCCACCTCTGCTTGCTGTCAGTGACAGGCAGAGCCCCAGCACTCCTCCCCCACATGACTCCCCAACAAGGGGGGCACATCACATGACCCCAGGCTGGAGGCCATTTTGAACCCCCCCCCCCCAATAAAAGGTGTCCATGAGTCAGGGAGGGGGCGGAAGTGACGTCACCAAGGCGGAAGCAGAAGGATCCCCCCCCCCCCTTAGGTTTTGGAGAGAAGGAAGATGGCGGCGAAGTCGGACGGCGTGTTGGGGGTCGGCTCCGGTTTCGCCCAGCTGCATAACCTGGACGAGGCGGCGGCGGTGGCGGCTGTGGAGGACGGCCGGGGAGGGGACGGGGACCCCGGGGAGAGCAGCTCCATCCACATCTGCCACTGCTGTAACACGTCGTCCTGCTACTGGGGCTGCCGCTCGGCCTGTCTGCGCGCCCTGCTGCGGAGGGTGAAGGGGCAGCCGGCACCGCCGCCCGCCGGGACCGCCGCGCCGGGGGACCGGGCCTGGCTGGACTGCCTGTGGATCGTGCTGGCCCTGCTCGTCTTCTTCTGGGACGTGGGCACCGACGTGTGGCTGGCGGCGGACTACTACTCCCAGCGGGACTACGTCTGCTTCTCGCTGACGCTGGGCTTCGTGCTGGTGCCCTCCGTGCTGGTGCAGATCCTCAGCTTCAGGTGGTTCGCCCAGGATTACACCGGCGGGGGGCTGGGGGCGGTGGAGGGGCTGAGCAGCCGGGGACCCCCAATGATGGGCAACACTCATCATCACCACTACTACCACCGCCATCATCCCTACACCACGACCAGCCCCGGAGCCGACAGGTTCTGCCGCCTGTCCGTGTGGATCTGGCAGACGGTCATCCACGTCCTGCAGATGGGGCAAGTGTGGAGGTAAGAGAGGGCTGCTGCTGAGTAAAGCACGGGGAGCTGCTGCAGGGTAAAGCACGGGGAGCGGGGTGGTGAGGTAAGAGAGGGCTGCGGCAGGGTAAAGCACGGGGAGCTGCTGCAGGGTGAAGCACGGGGAGTGGAGAGGTGAGGTAAGAGAGGACTGCGGCAGGGTAAAGCACGGGGGAGCTGCTGCAGGGTAAAGCAGGGGGAGCTGCTGCAGGGTAAAGCACGGGGAGCGGGGTGGTGAGGTAAGAGAGGGCAGCTGCGGGGTAAAGTACGGGGAGCGGGGTGGTGAGGTAAGAGAGGGCAGCTGCGGGGTAAAGTACGGGGAGCGGGGTGGTGAGGTAAGAGAGGGCAGCTGCAGGGTAAAGCATGGGGGAGCGGGGTGGTGAGGTAAGAGAGGGCAGCTGCAGGGTAAAGCACGGGGAGTGGGGTGGTGCGCCGAGAAGGAGCTGCTGCAGGGTAAAGCACGGGGAGCGGGGTGGTGCGCCGAGAAGGGGCTGCTGCAGGGTAAAGCACGCGGGAGCGGGGTGGTGCACCGAGAAGGAGCCAACGATAAATGCTGGTGGCACTGGTTCTGCGCTGTGGAAAAAATACTGGTATGATGCAAAGGTAATGTTGTACCGGTGTGATGCCAGGATGGATGCTGGGAGTACAGGGTTAATAGACAGGTAACGTAGGGTGCACTGAATTAATGCAGGAGGACTGGTTTGGTGCGGTTAGTTGGCTGTGGAGCGGTGCTCTCTGGGTGGACTGGTTGGCTGTGGAGCGGCGCTCTCTGGATGGACTGGTTGGCTGTGGAGCGGTGCTCTGGGTGGACTGGTTGGCTGTGGGGCGGTGCTCTCTGGGTGGACTGGTTGGCTGTGGAGCGGTGCTCTGTGGGTGGAGCGGTGCTCTCTGGGTGGACTGGTTGGCTGTGGAGCGGTGCTCTGGGTGGACTGGTTGGCTGGAGCGGTGCTCTCTGGGTGGACTGGTTGGCTGTGGAGCGGTGCTCTCTGGGTGGACTGGTTGGCTGTGGAGCGGTGCTCTCTGGGTGGACTGGTTGGCTGTGGAGCGGTGCTCTCTGGGTGGACTGGTTGGCTGTGGAGCGGTGCTCTCTGGGTGGACTGGTTGGCTGTGGAGCGGTGCTCTCTGGGTGGACTGGTTGGCTGTGGAGCGGCGCTCTGTGGGCGGACTGGTTGGCTGTGGAGCGGCGCTCTGTGGGCGGACTGGTTGGCTGTGGAGCGGCCCTCTCTGGGTGGACTGGTTGGCTGTGGAGCGGCGCTCTGTGGGCGGACTGGTTGGCTGTGGAGCGGCGCTCTGTGGGCGGACTGGTTGGCTGTGGAGCGCTGCTCTCTGGGCGGACTGGTTGGCTGTGGAGCGGTGCTCTCTGGGTGGACTGGTTGGCTGTGGAGCGGTGCTCTCTGGGTGGACTGGTTGGCTGTGGAGCGGTGCTCTCTGGGTGGACTGGTTGGCTGTGGAGCGGTGCTCTCTGGGTGGACTGGTTGGCTGTGGAGCGGTGCTCTGTGGGTGGACTGGTTGGCTGTGGAGCGGTGCTCTCTGGGTGGACTGGTTGGCTGTGGAGCGGTGCTCTCTGGGTGGACTGGTTGGCTGTGGAGCGGTGCTCTGTGGGTGGACTGGTTGGCTGTGGAGCGGTGCTCTCTGGGTGGACTGGTTGGCTGTGGAGCGGTGCTCTCTGGGTGGACTGGTTGGCTGTGGAGCGGTGCTCTCTGGGTGGACTGGTTGGCTGTGGAGCGGTGCTCTGTGGGTGGACTGGTTGGCTGTGGAGCGGTGCTCTCTGGGTGGACTGGTTGGCTGTGGAGCGGTGCTCTCTGGGTGGACTGGTTGGCTCTGGTGCGTTCTCTTGGTGGATCGGTTGGTTGTATTCTCTGGGCGGACTGGTTGGTTGTATTCTCTGGGCGGACTGGTTGGTTGTGTTGCGTTCTCTGGGTGGACCGGTTTGTCTCTTACTGGGAGCTGCCAGGGATGGTGTCTGGTCCTGTGCCAGCTGCTGGTGATGTGAGGACACCGTGTGTGTGTGAGGTGCAGGAGCTGCTGCACTTGTAGTGAGGGGTTAATGCTCCGCTGTGGGGGGAGATGGTGGGCTCTGGCTCCTGCACTGACAGTGTGGGGGCTTCATCTTCTCACCTGACAATGCTACTGGGAAGGAAGGTGCAGTGATAAAGCTCAGGGGCACAGATTGGGGCTGTGCGGAGATGCCGGAGTATAACTGTGGGGGGACGCGGTGTGGGATTGTTACATTGGCGGAGGCTGCGGTGGAGGATGCACTGGGACTATGGCTGTTGTCTGCTGATCTGTGCAGCACAGGATGGCTTCTTGTACTGGTGTTACTATGAATGGTGCCCTCTTCCTGTAAATGTGCCAGGAACGACGCTGGTGATGGGGGAGGGGGTAATAACAGAGAACCTACATGTGGACAGGAGGGTGGTGCATGCACAGGGATCCTCCTTTTGTGGGTGCATTTGTGGGGGGCACAGGGATGCTGCTTTTTGCAGCAGTGTGATTGCATGCGATTTTGCAGGCGTGTGGTGCCCAGGATCCTGTACAGTGCGATGATTCGCGGCTCCGGCGGATGCTTCCACTGCTGATATTCCTGCAGCGCTGCTTAGTGTCTGGATAATATTCCATTAACCTTCATCCATGAGAAATACGGCCCTCGCCGGCTGGAAGAAGCTGGGCCACAGCGAATAACCTTCCCCTGCCATTCTCCGCGGTGGTGCTCACACAGCAGGAGACGCTGCAGCTTCAGACCTGTCTGTTACACACCCAGATGTGCATCCAGGGTCTGTAGATCTATCAGAGATGGGGGGAGGCTTCCTGTCCTCGCAGGGGGAACCCGAATCCTGGGAATGTGAAGGGAAATTGGTGCAATGTCAGCAGCGATGCTGGGAGTGTTTGTCAGGCAGGTCAGGTATTGTGTAGGCGCTTAAAGCTGTCCCCAGCCCCCAGTACATCCACAGCCTGATCCGCAGACACAGACTGGGAGCAGGTTCTGTACCAGGTTCTGTAGTCAAGTGCTGAACCACACTCTAAACTGGGGGAACTGAACCACACGCCTATACTGGGAGCCTATACTGGGAGCCGTCCATAGTCAGGTGCTGAACCACACTCCTATACTGGGAACTAAACCACACTCCTATACTGGGGGAACTGAACCACACTCCTATACTGGGGGAACTGAACCACACTCCTATACTGGGAGCTGTCCATAGTCAGGTGCTGAACCTCACTCCTATACTGGGAGCCGTCCGTAGTCAGGTGCTGAACCAAACTGGGAGCCGTCCGTAGTCAGGTGCTGAACCAAACTGGGAGCTGTCCGTAGTCAGGTGCTGAACCACACTCCTATACTGGGAGCCGTCCGTAGTCAGGTGCTGAACCACACTCCTATACTGGGAACTAAACCACACTCCTATACTGGGAACTAAACCACACTCCTATACTGGGGGAACTGAACCACACTCCTATACTGGGGGAACTGAACCACACTCCTATACTGGGAGCTGTCCATAGTCAGGTGCTGAACCTCACTCCTATACTGGGAGCTGCCCGTAGTCAGGTGCTGAACCTCACTCCTATACTGGGAGCCGTCCGTAGTCAGGTGCTGAACCAAACTGGGAGCTGTCCGTAGTCAGGTGCTGAACCACACTCCTATACTGGGAGCTGTCCATAGTCAGGTGCTGAACCTCACTCCTATACTGGGAGCTGCCCGTAGTCAGGTGCTGAACCTCACTCCTATACTGGGAGCCGTCCGTAGTCAGGTGCTGAACCAAACTGGGAGCTGTCCGTAGTCAGGTGCTGAACCACACTCCTATACTGGGAGCTGTCCATAGTCAGGTGCTGAACCTCACTCCTATACTGGGAGCTGCCCGTAGTCAGGTGCTGAACCTCACTCCTATACTGGGAGCTGTCCATAGTCAGGTGCTGAACCTCACTCCTATACTGGGAGCCGTCCGTAGTCAGGTGCAGAACCAAACTGGGAGCTGTCCGTAGTCAGGTGCTGAACCACACTCCTATACTGGGAGCTGTCCGTAGTCAGGTGCTGAACCAAACTGGGAGCTGTCCGTAGTCAGGTGCTGAACCTCACTCCTATACTGGGAGCTGTCCATAGTCAGGTGCTGAACCTCACTCCTATACTGGGAGCTGTCCGTAGTCAGGTGCTGAACCACACTCCTATACTGGGAGCCGTCCGTAGTCAGGTGCTGAACCACACTCCTATACTGGGAGCCGTCCGTAGTCAGGTGCTGAACCAAACTGGGAGCTGTCCGTAGTCAGGTGCTGAACCTCACTCCTATACTGGGAGCTGTCCATAGTCAGGTGCTGAACCTCACTCCTATACTGGGAGCTGTCCGTAGTCAGGTGCTGAACCTCACTCCTATACTGGGAGCTGTCCATAGTCAGGTGCTGAACCTCACTCCTATACTGGGAGCCGTCCGTAGTCAGGTGCTGAACCTCACTCCTATACTGGGAGCTGTCCGTAGTCAGGTGCTGAACCACACTCCTATACTGGGAGCCGTCCGTAGTCAGGTGCTGAACCTCACTCCTATACTGGGAGCCGTCCGTAGTCAGGTGCTGAACCACACTCCTATACTGGGAGCCGTCCGTAGTCAGGTGCTGAACCTCACTCCTATACTGGGAGCTGTCCATAGTCAGGTGCTGAACCTCACTCCTATACTGGGAGCTGTCCATAGTCAGGTGCTGAACCTCACTCCTATACTGGGAGCTGTCCATAGTCAGGTGCTGAACCTCACTCCTATACTGGGAGCTGTCCGTAGTCAGGTGCTGAACCTCACTCCTATACTGGGAGCTGTCCGTAGTCAGGTGCTGAACCTCACTCCTATACTGGGAGCTGTCCGTAGTCAGGTGCTGAACCTCACTCCTATACTGGGAGCTGTCCGTAGTCAGGTGCTGAACCTCACTCCTATACTGGGAGCCGTCCGTAGTCAGGTGCTGAACCACACTCCTATACTGGGAGCTGTCCGTAGTCAGGTGCTGAACCACACTCCTATACTGGGAGCTGTCCGTAGTCAGGTGCTGAACCACACTCCTATACTGGGAGCTGTCCGTAGTCAGGTGCTGAACCTCACTCCTATACTGGGAGCTGTCCGTAGTCAGGTGCTGAACCTCACTCCTATACTGGGAGCCGTCCGTAGTCAGGTGCTGAACCAAACTGGGAGCTGTCCGTAGTCAGGTGCTGAACCACACTCCTATACTGAGAGCCGTCCGTAGTCAGGTGCTGAACCAAACTGGGAGCTGTCCGTAGTCAGGTGCTGAACCTCACTCCTATACTGGGAGCTGTCCGTAGTCAGGTGCTGAACCACACTCCTATACTGGGAGCTGTCCGTAGTCAGGTGCTGAACCAAACTGGGAGCTGTCCGTAGTCAGGTGCTGAACCACACTCCTATACTGGGAGCCGTCCGTAGTCAGGTGCTGAACCAAACTGGGAGCTGTCCGTAGTCAGGTGCTGAACCACACTCCTATACTGGGAGCCGTCCGTAGTCAGGTGCTGAACCTCACTCCTATACTGGGAGCCGTCCGTAGTCAGGTGCTGAACCAAACTGGGAGCTGTCCGTAGTCAGGTGCTGAACCACACTCCTATACTGGGAGCCGTCCGTAGTCAGGTGCTGAACCAAACTGGGAGCTGTCCGTAGTCAGGTGCTGAACCACACTCCTATACTGGGAGCCGTCCGTAGTCAGGTGCTGAACCTCACTCCTATACTGGGAGCCGTCCGTAGTCAGGTGCTGAACCAAACTGGGAGCTGTCCGTAGTCAGGTGCTGAACCACACTCCTATACTGGGAGCCGTCTGTAGTCAGGTGCTGAACCAAACTGGGAGCTGTCCGTAGTCAGGTGCTGAACCACACTCCTATACTGAGAGCCGTCCGTAGTCAGGTGCTGAACCACACTCCTATACTGGGAGCCGTCCGTAGTCAGGTGCTGAACCAAACTGGGAGCTGTCCGTAGTCAGGTGCTGAACCACACTCCTATACTGGGAGCCGTCCGTAGTCAGGTGCTGAACCTCACTCCTATACTGGGAGCCGTCCGTAGTCAGGTGCTGAACCTCACTCCTATACTGGGAGCCGTCCGTAGTCAGGTGCTGAACCTCACTCCTATACTGGGAGCCGTCCGTAGTCAGGTGCTGAACCTCACTCCTATACTGGGAGCCGTCCGTAGTCAGGTGCTGAACCTCACTCCTATACTGGGAGCCGTCCGTAGTCAGGTGCTGAACCTCACTCCTATACTGGGAGCTGTCCATAGTCAGGTGCTGAACCTCACTCCTATACTGAAAGCCGTCCATAGTCAGGTGCTGAACCACACTCCTATACTGGGAGCTGTCCATAGTCAGGTGCTGAACCTCACTCCTATACTGAAAGCCGTCCATAGTCAGGTGCTGAACCTCACTCCTATACTGGGAGCCGTCCGTAGTCAGGTGCTGAACCTCACTCCTATACTGGGAGCCGTCCGTAGTCAGGTGCTGAACCACACTCCTATACTGGGAGCCGTCCGTAGTCAGGTGCTGAACCAAACTGGGAGCCGTCCGTAGTCAGGTGCTGAACCACACTCCTATACTGGGAGCCGTCCGTAGTCAGGTGCTGAACCAAACTGGGAGCCGTCCGTAGTCAGGTGCTGAACCACACTCCTATACTGGGAGCTGTCCGTAGTCAGGTGCTGAACCACACTCCTATACTGGGAGCCGTCTGTAGTCAGGTGCTGAACCTCACTCCTATACTGGGAGCCGTCCGTAGTCAGGTGCTGAACCACACTCCTATACTGGGAGCCGTCTGTAGTCAGGTGCTGAACCACACTCCTATACTGGGAGCTGTCCGTAGTCAGGTGCTGAACCACACTCCTATACTGGGAGCCGTCCGTAGTCAGGTGCTGAACCACGCTCCTATACTGGGAGCCGTCCGTAGTCAGGTGCTGAACCAAACTGGGAGCCGTCCGTAGTCAGGTGCTGAACCACACTCCTATACTGGGAGCCGTCCGTAGTCAGGTGCTGAACCTCACTCCTATACTGGGAGCCGTCCGTAGTCAGGTGCTGAACCAAACTGGGAGCTGTCCGTAGTCAGGTGCTGAACCACACTCCTATACTGGGAGCTGTCCATAGTCAGGTGCTGAACCTCACTCCTATACTGGGAGCTGCCCGTAGTCAGGTGCTGAACCTCACTCCTATACTGGGAGCCGTCCGTAGTCAGGTGCTGAACCAAACTGGGAGCCGTCCGTAGTCAGGTGCTGAACCACACTCCTATACTGGGAGCCGTCCGTAGTCAGGTGCTGAACCTCACTCCTATACTGGGAGCCGTCCGTAGTCAGGTGCTGAACCAAACTGGGAGCTGTCCGTAGTCAGGTGCTGAACCACACTCCTATACTGGGAGCCGTCCGAAGTCAGGTGCTGAACCACACTCCTATACTGGGAGCCGTCCGTAGTCAGGTGCTGAACCACACTCCTATACTGAGAGCTGTCCGTAGTCAGGTGCTGAACCACACTCCTATACTGAGAGCTGTCCGTAGTCAGGTGCTGAACCTCACTCCTATACTGGGAGCCGTGTGTAGTCAGGTGCTGAACCAAACTGGGAGCTGTCCGTAGTCAGGTGCTGAACCTCACTCCTATACTGGGAGCCGTCCGTAGTCAGGTGCTGAACCACACTCCTATACTGGGAGCCGTCTGTAGTCAGGTGCTGAACCTCACTCCTATACTGGGAGCCGTCCGTAGTCAGGTGCTGAACCACACTCCTATACTGGGAGCCGTCCGTAGTCAGGTGCTGAACCTCACTCCTATACTGGGAGCTGTCCGTAGTCAGGTGCTGAACCACACTCCTATACTGGGAGCCGTCCGTAGTCAGGTGCTGAACCACACTCCTATACTGGGAGCTGTCCGTAGTCAGGTGCTGAACCTCACTCCTATACTGAGAGCTGTCCGTAGTCAGGTGCTGAACCTCACTCCTATACTGGGAGCTGTCCGTAGTCAGGTGCTGAACCTCACTCCTATACTGAGAGCTGTCCGTAGTCAGGTGCTGAACCACACTCCTATACTGGGAGCCGTCCGTAGTCAGGTGCTGAACCAAACTGGGAGCTGTCCGTAGTCAGGTGCTGAACCACACTCCTATACTGGGAGCTGTCCGTAGTCAGGTGCTGAACCACACTCCTATACTGGGAGCCGTCCGTAGTCAGGTGCTGAACTCACTCCTATACTGGGAGCCGTCCGTAGTCAGGTGCTGAACCAAACTGGGAGCTGTCCGTAGTCAGGTGCTGAACCACACTCCTATACTGGGAGCCGTCCGTAGTCAGGTGCTGAACCACACTCCTATACTGGGAGCCGTCCGTAGTCAGGTGCTGAACCACACTCCTATACTGGGAGCTGTTTGTAGTCAGGTGCTGAACCTCACTCCTATACTGGGAGCCATCCGTAGTCAGGTGCTGAACCACACTCCTATACTGGGAGCCGTCCGTAGTCAGGTGCTGAACCTCACTCCTATACTGGGAGCCGTGTGTAGTCAGGTGCTGAACCAAACTGGGAGCTGTCCGTAGTCAGGTGCTGAACCACACTCCTATACTGGGAGCCGTCTGTAGTCAGGTGCTGAACCACACTCCTATACTGGGAGCCGTCTGTAGTCAGGTGCTGAACCTCACTCCTATACTGGGAGCCGTCCGTAGTCAGGTGCTGAACCACACTCCTATACTGGGAGCCGTCCGTAGTCAGGTGCTGAACCACACTCCTATACTGGGAGCCGTCTGTAGTCAGGTGCTGAACCACACTCCTATACTGGGAGCCGTCTGTAGTCAGGTGCTGAACCTCACTCCTATACTGGGAGCCGTCCGTAGTCAGGTGCTGAACCACACTCCTATACTGGGAGCCATCCGTAGTCAGGTGCTGAACCACACTCCTATACTGGGAGCCGTCCGTAGTCAGGTGCTGAACCTCACTCCTATACTGGGAGCCGTGTGTAGTCAGGTGCTGAACCAAACTGGGAGCTGTCCGTAGTCAGGTGCTGAACCACACTCCTATACTGGGAGCCGTCTGTAGTCAGGTGCTGAACCACACTCCTATACTGGGAGCCGTCTGTAGTCAGGTGCTGAACCTCACTCCTATACTGGGAGCCGTCCGTAGTCAGGTGCTGAACCACACTCCTATACTGGGAGCCGTCTGTAGTCAGGTGCTGAACCTCACTCCTATACTGGGAGCCGTCTGTAGTCAGGTGCTGAACCACACTCCTATACTGGGAGCCGTCCGTAGTCAGGTGCTGAACCACACTCCTATACTGGGAGCCGTCCGTAGTCAGGTGCTGAACCTCACTTCTATACTGGGAGCCGTCTGTAGTCAGGTGCTGAACCTCACTTCTATACTGGGAGCCGTCCGTAGTCAGGTGCTGAACCACACTCCTATACTGGGAGCCGTCCGTAGTCAGGTGCTGAACCACACGCCTATACTGGGAGCCGTCCGCCCGTAGTCAGGTGCTGAACCACACTCCTATACTGGGAGCCGTCTGTAGTCAGGTGCTGAACCTCACTCCTATACTGGGAGCTGTTTGTAGTCAGGTGCTGAACCTCACTCCTATACTGGGAGCTGTCCGTAGTCAGGTGCTGAACCACACTCCTATACTGGGAGCCGTCCGTAGTGAGGTGCTGAACCACGCTCCTATACTGGGAGCCGTCCGTAGTCAGGTGCTGAAACCACACTCCTATACTGGGAGCCGTCCGTAGTCAGGTGCTGAACCTCACTCCTATACTGGGAGCCATCCGTAGTCAGGTGCTGAACCACACTCCTATACTGGGAGCCGTCCGTAGTCAGGTGCTGAACCTCACTCCTATACTGGGAGCCGTCTGTAGTCAGGTGCTGAACCAAACTGGGAGCTGTCCGTAGTCAGGTGCTGAACCACACTCCTATACTGGGAGCCGTCTGTAGTCAGGTGCTGAACCTCACTCCTATACTGGGAGCTGTCCGTAGTCAGGTGCTGAACCTCACTCCTTTACTGGGAGCTGAACCTCACTCCATTACTGGGAGCCATCAAGTAGTTATTGTTCTTATCTACATACACTGTATAGGAGGCAACACTATAGACCATAGTAGAGGTGCTGAACCATAATATACTATATAGGAGCAGGCATTGTATAGTTGGAGCCCTCCGTCCATAGTAGAGGTGCTGAATTACACGCACTACATAGGGGTAGACACTATAAACTGGTAGCCTTCCATAGTGTCTGTACTTCAGCACTTCTGCTATGGCAGCCCGCAGTCCATGATGTCTGCCTCCTACATAGTAGTCTATGTAATCTGGACGGCTCCCAGTCTATAGTGTCTGCTCCTATATGGCAGAGGTGCTGAATTATACTATGTAGGGGCAGACACTATAGACGAGGCGCTCTGTATTGTAGTAGTGATCTACACAAGGACGTGACGGTGGTTTCCGTAGTCAGACCAGCTCCTGGCGGTGGCTCCTGTGTTTCGCCGCTCATCACGTACAATCATTTGTGTGTTGGATATAGTCAGGAGCGTCGGCCGCTGTCCTTTGTATCATCCAGTAAGCGCTTTCTTCCTTTTTGTGCCTCTCCTTTCTCCCCCCTCCCATCTGGCACCTTTGCTCGGGCTGCAGAATGTCCTCCGGTCTTGAGCAGGTCTCGGGCGGGAGGGAAATAAATGGTGGGTCTGCCCGAGGTTTATGCCCTGACCAGCGCCCGGCGTTGTGAGATTTCTTATTTCTCTGGACTCGTGAGTAGATGCCACCGTGCAGGGTTTTCTTGCTTTTCAGCAGACATTGTTGCCTTCCCAGGATGTATCGTCGGCTCTTCATGCTGTGTGATGATGATATGTATGTGGGCGGTTAAAAACCGTGAAGGTGGGAGCAGCTCCGGCTCATGACAGCCCCCAGCCCACCCATGCCTTCTACATTTACAGATTTCGTTCTTCATGTGAGCTGGGATCATTGAGGGAATAGTGATCCGTGGAGGAGATCCCCTGGGCGAGGACCATTTGGACTATGCTACCGTTCTGTGAACTGCCCATATTTGCACCCAATTATTGTATATACAGTCATGGCCAAAAGTATTGACACCCCTGCAATTCTGTCAGATAATACTCAGTTTCTTCCTGAAAATGATTGCAAACACAAATTATTTGGTATTATTATCTTCATTAATTTTGTCTTAAATGAAAAAAACACAAAAGAGAATGAAGCAAAAAGCAAAACATTGATCATTTCACACAAAACTCCAAAAATGGGCCGGACAAAAGTATTGGCACCCTCAGCCTAATACTTGGTTGCACAGCCTTTAGCCAAAATAACTGCGACCAACTGCTTCCGGTAACCACCAATAAGTTTCTTACAATGCTCTGCTGGAATTTTAGACCATTCTTCTTTGGCAAACTGCTCCAGGTCCCTGATATTTGAAGAGTGCCTTCTCCAAACTGCCATTTTTAGATCTCTCCACAGGTGTTTTATGGGATTCAGGTCTGGACTCATTGCTGGCCACCTTAGAAGTCTCCAGTGCTTTCTCTCAAACCATTTTCTAGTGCTTTTTGAAGTGTGTTTTGGGTCATTGTTCTGCTGGAAGACCCATGACCTTTGAGGGAGACCCAGCTTTCTCACACTGGGCCCTACATTATGCTGCAAAATTTGTTGGTAGTCTTCAGACTTCATAATGCCATGCACACGGTCAAGCAGTCCAGTGCCAGAGGCAACAAAGCAACCCCAAAACATCAGGGAACCTCCGCCATGTTTGACTGTAGGGACCGTGTTCTTTTCTTTGAATGCCTCTTTTTTTCTCCTGTAAACTCTATGTTGATGCCTTTCCCCAAAAAGCTCTACTTTTGTCTCATCTGACCAGAGAACATTCTTCCAAAACGTTTTAGGCTTTTTCAGGTAAGTTTTGGCAAACTCCTGCCTGGCTTTTTTATGTCTCGGGGTAAGAAGTGGGGTCTTCCTGGGTCTCCTACCATACAGTCCCTTTTCATTCAGACGCGGACGGATAGTACGGGTTGACACTGTTGTACCCTCGGACTGCAGGGCAGCTTGAACTTGTTTGGATGTTAGTCGAGGTTCTTTACCCAACATCCGCACAATCTTGTGTTGAAATCTCTTGTCAATTTTTCTTTTCCGTCCACATCTAGGCAGGTTAGCCACAGTGCCGTGGGCTTTAAACTTCTTGATGACACTGCGCACGGTAGACACAGGAACATTCAGGTCTTTGGAGATGGACTTGTAGCCTTGAGATTGCTCGTGCTTCCTCACAATTTGGTTTCTCAAGTCCTCAGACAGTTCTTTGTTCTTCTTTCTTTTCTCCATGCTCAATGTGGTACACACAAGGACACAGGACAGAGGTTGAGTCAACTTTAATCCATGTCAACTGGCTGCAAGTGTGATTTAGTTATTGCCAACACCTGTTAGGTGCCACAGGTAAGTTACAGGTGCTGTTAATTACACAAATTAGAGAAGCATCACATGAGTTTTCCAACAGTGCCAATAATTTTGTTCACCCCCTTTTTTATGTTTGGTGTGGAATTATATCCAATTTGGCTTTAGGACAATTCCTTGTGTTTTTTCATTTAAGACAAATTAAATGAAGATAATAATAACAAAGAATTTGTGATTGCAATCATTTTCAGGAAGAAACTGAGTATTATCTGACAGAATTGCAGGGGTGTCGATACTTTTGGCCATGACTGTAGACTCCATAAAGTGATCCGACTCCACACTGTGCAGTATGTGCATTGTTGTGATTCTGACGCTACGGGGTCTTTGGTTGCTTCAAAATTCAGGACCCCTGTCTTTTGGGGTCACATTGGGTTAAATATATAATGGAGGCAATACTCGCCTTACCAATCCTGGCCCCCTGCCAGTATCTACTACCGGCAGAGATAAAGTCTCGCTGTCGGGATATGAGACCGCTGCAGCCAATCCCCAGTTATGGGATTGGCTGAACAGTGATTATTTGTGTGTCAAGAGCGACTGGGAAGTTGAGACCAGCGTGAAAGCTGCGAAGCTTAAAAGGGGACGGTGAGGGGTATCATGCACTTTGTAAGAGGTCCTAAAAAGGATCTCCTATTGGGGTATATGATTGAGTTAGTTAAACTGGAGACCATCCCTTAAAGAGGAGACAGTGTTGTTGTTTTTCATCCTATTTGATCCATTCTGATCAATGCATCTATCACCAGCCTAAGCTGACGTTATTTTCCCCACATATGTGAATAATTGAATAATTAGTGACACAATACATCGGCGGCTACAGGGCACGCCTGCATGATATTCTGAGCACAGATAGTACTGTTGTCTGTCTCTCCCTGTTACGGAAATGGTGTAAGCACAGGCAGTATTACTTCCCTGTATCGCTCTGGGAATGGTCTTGGCACAGACAGTACTGCGTTCTTGCCACTCAGCAAATGATGAGGTTAATGCCAGTTTGACTCCTTGTAAATTCTGTTTGCACAGATAGTACTGTCTGCTTGTGACTCCTTCTAAATGATGCTAATGAATGGTGTACTAGCACTATATCTTGCCTGTAAAGGATGTACAGATAGTACTGTCACCCTGTCTCTCCCTATAATGGATGTAGGTACAGATAGTACTGTCACCCTGTCTCTCCCTATAATGGATGTAGGTACAGATAGTACTGTCACCCTGTCTCTCTCTATAATGGATGTAGGTACAGATAGTACTCTCACCCTGTCTCTCCCTATAATGGATGTAGGTACAGATAGTACTCTCACTCTCTCTCCCTATAATGGATGTAGGTACAGATAGTACTCTCACGCTGTCTCTCGCTATAATGGATGTAGGTACAGATGGTACTCTCACCCTGACTCTCGCTATAATGGATGTAGGTACAGATAGTACTCTCACCCTGTCTCTAGCTATAATGGATGTAGGTACAGATAGTACTCTCACCCTGACTCTCGCTATAATGGATGTAGGTACAGATAGTACTGTCACCCTGTCTCTCCCTATAATGGATGTAGGTACAGATGGTACTCTCACCCTGACTCTCGCTATAATGGATGTAGGTACAGATGGTACTCTCACGCTGTCTCTTGCTATAATGGATGTAGGTACAGATAGTACTGTCACTCTCTCTCCCTATAATGGATGTAGGTACAGATAGTACTCTCACGCTGTCTCTCGCTATAATGGATGTATGTACAGATGGTACTCTCACCCTGTCTCTCGCTATAATGGATGTAGGTACAGATGGTACTCTCACCCTGTCTCTAGCTATAATGGATGTAGGTACAGATAGTACTCTCACCCTGACTCTCGCTATAATGGATGTAGGTACAGATAGTACTGTCACCCTGTCTCTCCCTATAATGGATGTAGGTACAGATGGTACTCTCACCCTGACTCTCGCTATAATTGATGTAGGTACAGATGGTACTCTCACGCTGTCTCTTGCTATAATGGATGTAGGTACAGATAGTACTGTCACTCTCTCTCCCTATAATGGATGTAGGTACAGATAGTACTCTCACGCTGTCTCTCGCTATAATGGATGTATGTACAGATAGTACTCTCACCCTGACTCTTGCTATAATGGATGTAGGTACAGATAGTACTCTCTCTCTCCCTATAATGGATGTAGGTACAGATAGTACTCTCACGCTGTCTCTCGCTATAATGGATGTAGGTACAGATAGTACTCTCACTCTCTCTCCTTATAATGGATGTAGGTACAGATAGTACTCTCACGCTGTCTCTCGCTATAATGGATGTAGGTACAGATGGTACTCTCACCCTGACTCTCGCTATAATGGATGTAGGTACAGATGGTACTCTCACCCTGTCTCTAGCTACAATGGATGTAGGTACAGATAGTACTCTCACCCTGTCTCTCCCTATAATTGATGTAGGTACAGATGGTACTCTCACCCTGTCTCTCCCTATAATGGATGTAGGTACAGATGGTACTCTCACCCTGTCTCTCGCTATAATGGATGTTGGTACAGATAGTACTCACCCTGTCTCTAGCTATAATGGACGTAGGTACAGATAGTACTCTCACCCTGTCTCTCCCTATAATGGATGTAGGTACAGATGGTACTCTCACCCTGTCTCTCCCTATAATGGATGTTGGTACAGATAGTACTCACCCTGTCTCTAGCTATAATGGATGTAGGTACAGATGGTACTCTCACCCTGTCTCTCGCTATAATGGATGTAGGTACAGATGGTACTCTCACTCTCTCTCTCTATAATGGATGTAGGTACAGATGGTACTCTCACCCTGTCTCTCGCTATAATGGATGTAGGTACAGATAGTACTCTCACTCTCTCTCCCTATAATGGATGTAGGTACAGATAGTACTCTCACCCTGACTCTCGCTATAATGGATGTAGGTACAGATGGTACTCTCACTCTGTCTCTAGCTACAATGGATGTAGGTACAGATAGTACTCTCACCCTGTCTCTCCCTGTAAAGGCTGTAGTTACAGATAGTACTCTCACCCTGTCTCTAGCTATAATGGATGTAGGTACATATAGTACTCTCACCCTGACTCTCGCTATAATGGATGTAGGTACAGATAGTACTCTCACCCTGACTCTCGCTATAATGGATGTAGGTACAGATAGTACTCTCACCCTGTCTCTAGCTATAATGGATGTAGGTACAGATAGTACTCTCACCCTGTCTCTCCCTGTAAAGGCTGTAGTTACAGATAGTACTCTCACCCTGTCTCTAGCTATAATGGATGTAGGTACAGATAGTACTCTCACCCTGTCTCTCCCTGTAAAGGCTGTAGTTACAGATAGTACTCTCACCCTGTCTCTCGCTATAATGGATGTAGGTACAGATAGTACTCTCACCCTGTCTCTCCCTGTAAAGGCTGTAGTTACAGATAGTACTCTCACCCTGTCTCTAGCTATAATGGATGTAGGTACAGATAGTACTCTCACCCTGTATCTCCCTGTAAAGGCTGTAGTTACAGATAGTACTCTCACCCTGTCTCTAGCTATAATGGATGTAGGTACAGATGGTACTCTCACCCTGTCTCTTGCTATAATGGATGTAGGTACATATAGTACTCTCACCCTGACTCTCGCTATAATGGATGTAGGTACAGATAGTACTCTCACTCTGTCTCTCGCTATAATGAATGTAGGTACAGATAGTACTCTCACCCTGTCTCTCCCTGTAAAGGCTGTAGTTACAGATAGTACTGTCACCCTGTCTTTCCCTGTAAAGGATGTAGGTACCAATACCAGGTAGTACTTCCAACTTCTAAATAGAATAGGTAAAGGTAGTACTGCTTCTTTTTTTTATATATATTTGCATGATGAAGACTAATCTAGTACTGCCTTCTTGTCTCTCCATGTAAATGTGGTGTCCACAGCTAGTACTGCCTCCCTCTATATGCTGTAGGCACACATAGTATCATAGTCCTGTCTTCCCATGTAAGTCTCACAGATGGTGTTTTAAGCTAAAGGAGAAAATTGTTCTGGGCTCACCAACTACAACCTAAATATTTCAGAAAGAGAATATCATCACATATAAGAGCAGGGCGTATATCAACCTGTAACGTTTACCTTGCAGATCCATATGGCGAGGGGCTGGAGGCGCTCTATAATGCGGCTTTACACTCAGTTTTTATTGGCTTTTGATATAATTACTTTTCTGGCATTGAATACATTGTTTGCTCTTTCATTGAATAGGCGTCTTCCTAGAGAGCAGCAGCGCGTCATGTCCACCAGCAAAGAATAGAAACACCGCCGAATCTAATGCCATGGATTAAATTACCGGAGCCGGCTGGGGAGGATGTGGCTCATAAGAGAGCGGGGGCTCGTATAGGGAAGAGGCTCACTGGGGAGAGACCAGTCAGGACCAGCAATGGTCTGAGTCCCCCTCATACCCTACAAATTGTAAGAACTGGGAAAGTGGATAAAGGCCGTCCCGACTAGTGAGAAGGTGGGAACAAGAGCAACCGCAAAATCCACTGTGGCCATTATAGTCATGTACCGACTTCTGAGGCCGGACGCGTATCTTGCCTGACTTTTTTAATTATTTTATTTACCCAATATTTTTAAAACTCGCACACTTTCACTCTCGCCGTTGTACTCTCTAACATGTTCTCTTGTGCACTTGCTTGCACTTCTCCCTTACTTGTTATGTTGCTCGCCCGCCTTTGCACACTCTCTCGTCCGCACGTCTTCGCGCTCTATTTTTCTCGCCATCGCTTCTTTGAGCTCTCTCATCTCTGTGCTTTCGCCTGCTCGTCTCTACCCTGGCACTTTGTCGCCCGGGCGCGCCCCGCCTCTCTGCCTCTCCCCGGGCGCCCCCCGCCGCTCTGCCTCTCCCCGGGCGCGCCCCGCCGCTCTGCCTCTCCCCGGGCACGCCCCACCGCTCTGCCTCTCCCCGGGCGCTCCCATGCCGCTCTGCCTCTCCCCAGGCGCGCCCCGCCGCTCTGCCTCTCCCCGGGCGCGCCGCGCCGCTCTGTCGCCCGAGCGCGCCCCGCCGCTCTTTGTCGCCCGAGCGCGCCCCTCCGCTCTTTGTCGCCGGAGCGCACCTCGCCGCTCTTTGTCGCCCGGACGCGCCTCGCCACTCTTTGTCGCCCGGGCGCGCACCGCCGCTCTTTGTCGCCCGGGTGCGCCCCGCCGCTCTGCCTCTCCCCGGGCGCGCCCCACCGCTCTGCCTCTCCCCGGCACGCCACTCTCCCTGTCTTTCGCCTATCATACTCTCACCCAAGCACGCTCTATCGTGCGCTCTCCCGTCCAAGCTCGCCCTATCGCTCTCTCTCTCTCTCTCTCTCTCTGACGGCCTAGCAGTGTCAATACCAGTATATAGAATTTTCCCACATTTTGGGGGAGGGGGACACTGATGCTGGGGACACAGAGGTTAGGCCCACAAATAGCATTTCCTTCCACAGTGCGGCACAATCACCTCTTGTGTTTCATTATTTATTTTTGTTTTACCAACAGGAAAATGTGTTATGGGGTATCCCGGACCCCCGCCGATGCCAAGAACAAAGGATGCCCACTCTGTGGGGTTGCTCATCTCCCAAAGAAACAAAGAATCAAATGAGTTGGCATCCAACTTGTCTGATCCCTATTAGTTGGGGGAAGGGGGGTCTGTCAGGCCGGACCCTGCATTTGTAGTTTTCTTTGCATTTACTTTTATTTGTTTTGTTTTTTTGTACAATTTTGTTAATATTTTTCATTAATAAAATTTTGTTTCTCATTTTCCCCCTTGTGATTTTCTGTTACATTTGTTTTGTCTTATTTATTTATTTGTATTTTTTATGCAATTTTGTTGATTTATTTTCATTAATAAAATTTCATTCATTCTCATTTTCTGTGTTTTTCTGTTTGTTCTTTCTGTACATTTTTTAAATATAATTTACAACCATTTAATATGATATCACTGATAGAACTTCTCTCCCCCATGCAGACGAGAGAGGGTGCAACCAGCGCCTCTTGTTTATGACACACACACTTCCAGTTGTCTTTTAGTGTCTTAAAGGGGTTTTCCGCTCTAGTCCAGACATTGACAAGGTGCAAAAAAAAAGATTTATTTGAAATAATTTTCTTCTTCAAACTTTTGCTTTCGTCACAGAATGCTCCTTTGCAGCAATTCCAGCATTGCAGACCTTTGGCATTCTAGCAGTTAATTTGCGGAGGTAATCTGGAGACATTTCCCCCCATGCTTCCAGAAGCCCCTCCCACATGTTGCTTTGGCATGATGGGCACTTTTTGGCACCATACGGTCAAGCTGCTCCGACAACAGCTCAATGGGGCTGAGATCTGGTGACTGTGCTGGCCACTCCATTACAGATAGATACCAGCTGCTGGCTTCTGCCCTAAATAGTTCTGGCATAATTTGGAGGTGTGCTTTGGGTCATTGTCCTGTTGTAGGATGAAATTTGGCTCCAATCAAGCGCTGTCCACAGGGTATGGCATGGCGTTGCAAAATGGAGTGATAGCCTTCCTTATTCAAAATCCCTTTTACCTTGTTCAAATTTCCCGCTTTACCAGCACCAAAGCAGCCCCAGACCATCACATGACCTCCACCATGCTTGACAGATGGCATCTTCCTGCGTCTTTCCAGTTGTTCTGCGTCTCACAAATGTTCTTCTGTGTGATCCAAACATTGGATTCGTCTGTCCATAGCACTTTTTTCCAATCTTCCTATGTCCAATGTCTGTGTTCTTTTGCCAATATTAATCTTTTCCTTTTATTAGCCAGTCTCAGATATGGCTTTTTCTTTGCCACTCTGCCCTGAACGCCAGCATCCTGCAGTCACCTCTTCACTGTAGACGTTGACATTGGCGTTTTGCTTGTACTATTTAATGAAGCTGCCAGTTGAGGACCTGTGAGGCGTCGATTTCTCAAACTCCAGACTCTAATGTACTTGTCTTGTTGCTCAGTTGTGCAGCGCGGCCTCCCACTCCTCTTTCTACTCTGGTTAGAGCCTGTTTGTGCTCTCCTCTGAAGGGAGTAGTACACACCGTTGTAGGAAATCTTCAGGTTCTTGGTAATTTATCGCATGGAATAGCCTTCATTTCTAAGAACAAGAGTAGACTGTCGAGTTTCACATAAAAGTTCTTTTTTTCTGGCCATTTTGAGAGTTTAATGGAACCAACAAGTGTAATGCTCCAGATTCTAAACTAGTTCAAAGGAAGGTCAGGTTTTGTAGGTTCTCTAATCAGCCAAACTGCTTTCAGCTGTGCTAGCATTCTTAAACAAGGGTTTTCAAGGGTATTCTAACCATCCATTAGCCTTCTTACACAGTTAGTAAACACATAGTACCATAAGAACACTTGAGTGATGGTTGTTAGAAATGGGCCTCTATACAACTATGAAGATATTGCATTACAAACCAGACGTTTGCAGCTAGAATAGTCATTTACCACATTAACAATGTATAGAGTGTATTTGTGAATCATTTAATGTTGGCTTCATTGGAAAACACTGTGCTTTTCATTCAAAAATAAGGAAATTTCTAAGTGACCCTAAACTTTTGAACGGTAGTGTATATGGAGGAGATGCAATCACTTTGTCCTGCACTCGTGCCGTATCCTCTTGTTTTTACAGAGCTGGGTGGCTATTTTTGCATGTTTTTGCACCTGTTTTTATTTTTGCCTGCACCACATTCTTTGTTTTGTTTGTGCCTTTTTTTTTTTTTTTTCCTGTAGCTTTTTTTTATTTATTTTTTTATTTTAGTGATTTTTGTTTTTACGTTCACCATTGTGTACAGGGTTTAGACTTTCTTGATTCATAATTTGTGACACGTTTCAAAAACTTGCCACATCTTTGCACAGTTGTACTTGAGTCCAATCCTGGAGTGAATTTATGCTATAAATTGTTTTTGTTTTGTTTTTTGTTTTTTTTTGCAACTTTTAGCTTTCAAATAAAAATCACAAAAAATAGATATTTTTTTTTTTTAGTTTGTGTGTACCTTTTTAAAGAATTTAGCGCAAAACCCTGCCCCCAAAAGATAGCTGAAAATAAAATGATGCCTCTGGGCCTTTAGTATATAAGCGGCACAATATGTAAATGGCGAAGAGTGCCATTGCTGCTGTTTTGGTCGCTGCGACCACAATATAAAACCAGGATGAGAGAACCCTTTTACACAGGTTGCCCACTTTTTTTTTTTTTTTTTTTTTTTTTTTTTTTTAGATATTTTTGCTTAAATGCGTTTTTGGGGGCTAAAAATACTTTTTGTAATTTGGGTTTCATTAAAAAAAAAAATCCCTTTTGGCAGACTCTACTGCACTGGCTGCATAAATCCGTTAACTGAGGATCCATCACCCTTATAATGTACGGGGAGTCCTTTAATACCGATCCATTAACCCCGTGTGCGCTGTTCCGAACACTTTCTTCTGGCTTCACGCGGAGTCACAGGAAGTCGGTACCGCACGCTGGAACAACGGCCGTGACTCATTTGCAGTCAGTAAGGGGATATCTGGCTCTTATTTCCCTGGTCATTAAATATGGATGAAGTACACGTGTTGTTTAATCCCTCCGATGGAGACGCAATGTGTTGACCTTTCCTCGTTTATTAAGAATTTCCGAAGTCTTGAGTTCCCCCACGGTTTAAGATCTCTTGTCTAGTGTGATCCACCCGTTCTATGCCGTGTGCCAAACTCCTCCGCACATCCTTATTTTTTTATTATTTTTTTGTAAAGGGGATCCGCTTTTCCAAAACTTGGCTACCGCCGAGTTGGATTAATGGAGTCTTAGCTTTTTATTCGCTGGCCTGAAAGGTTCCCTTTAAGAACCGATTGTTTAAGACGACAACTTTTGGGAGAGACCGCGCTTGATTGTGGCAAGTCTCTGCCCAGTGAAAGACTTTCCGCCTCTTTGAGGAAAGCCATTCCCAGCACCTTCATTTCAGCAGTCACGGGGGTCTCGGCACCTGGCCCCTCACAGGCAAAATTCGTGAATAATCATTTGCTTTTAAGTCCCCTTTGCTTTTTTTGGGGGGGGGGGGCAAAAGGTTGCATGTTCCGCTTAATAAGTCGTAAAATGTGTGGACATAAAAATCACTTGGGGTGTGGAATCAGTTTGCACAAAAACTTTACAACTTCAATTGTTGAGTTGGTGGCAACCATCTGGAACCTATCAAACCCTGTTCACAATGGTGACCATGAAAAAACAACAAGAGAACTTCACAAACTGACTTTGAAAAAAAGTGCAAATTTAAGAAAAAAAATTGGGGCAAATGCAAAAATGGCTCCAAGGGCGCAATTTCTTTCTAACTGTCTGGATTTTTTTGGGGATGGTCTTTGGGGCCGGAGTGTAAGTGAGATGGAACTTAGTCAAGCCAACTTTGGGGACCCTCAATCTCAAGCCGTTATGGGGCTTATCTTATCTTACACGAGGGAATGGAGTCTCTCACTGCTAATAATATTCTCCGGTCCGCTTTTGCCCTGGTTGTGATTTCCCTTTACTCCACATTCTCCACTCCCATCCAGAGCTGAACTCCGAATTCTGCTTTTTGATATGAATGGATCTTACATCCGACCGCTATTTGTCCTGTGTGCACATAGCCTTGACGCCTTCATTTTAGCACGGAAATGGCTGTATTTCTATTCCTTTAATTGGTGCTAGTCCTAAATTGACTTCCCAGAACGCCGCGGAAGGGATTTCTTAGCGGCAGATCAGAGAGCCGCGTCCTCTTGCCAACATGAAAGCCGCGACGGAGCGCCTTGTGAATGGCGCTGGAAGTAGAAAAAAAAATATAAAGCCTCCGGTTATTTAACTTAAAATGAAATGTGAGGAAAATCCACAAGTTCTGACTCTGCTTCGTCTCCGGATCCTCATATAGCTGAGAGCGATCTGTAGATGAGGTCTTCGTTACCTTCCTCACAGGAGACAGTAGGTCCCTGAGGCCTCCGTCAGATCCACTCTGTGCTGCTGGAGACCATGTTATCCAGCACACGGTCCGCAACCTCCTCGGCAGCACAGGCTACGTCTATGCTGTAAGGCCAGGCTCACATATCGCAGTATCGGCGCAGTTCTGTGCCCGTGTGCTACGGCCTGACCAAGGGGCGCAGAGCATTAGAAGTGATTGTGCTGCCGTATTCATCAGGTCATGGGGTCTGGTGTTTGCCCCCCAGAACCTTTCGGCAACAATACGCCGGTAGCCTCATCGGCAGGTTCATGGGTGCCAATAGGGCACTCTCAATAATGGGCTAATGGAAAGTCTGGATATAGGCAACACTCAGCCATAGACTCAGGGCTGCAGGTAAACGCCAATGCTCCTACTTACTGACAGCAAGCAGAGATCTTACATGCGAGTGGATTGGAATGTGGTCTATTAGAAACTTGTAGAACTTTCCTTTATATAGTGATGAAGACTGGACAACACACAAATTGTATGTGACCGGTCCCAGTGCCAAATCTATCCTCCACTGGGCCCAGTGCCACATCTATCCTCCACTGGGCCCAGTGCCAGCTATCCTTCACTACTCCCAGTGTCATGGCTATTATCTACTTCTCCCAGTGTCACAGCTATCCTCCGCTAGTGTCAGTGCAACAACTATCTCCCACTAGTCCCAGTGCTACAGCTATCCTCCCTTGTTCCAGTGCTACAGCTATCCTCTACTGCTCCCTGTGTCATGGCTATTATCCACTGATCCCAGTACAAAAGCTATGCTCCGCTGGTCCCACTGCTACAGCTATCCTGCATTGCTTCCAATTTCATGGCTATTAACTCCTGCTCCCAGGGCTACAGCTATCCTTCAATGGTCCCAGTGCAACAATCATCCCCTACTAGTCCCAGTGCTACAGCTGTTGTGAATTCTGTGGCTGAATTCACTCCTGTGGTCACAAGTGGTACTGCAGCTTCTGAGCTTCCTCCCTCAGGTGTTCTGGTGAGCTCGTTAACTGCTTCATTACTTAACTCCGCCTGATGCTGCTATCCTTGCTCCTTGTCAATGTTTCAGTGTTGGATCTGAGCTTCTCCTGATTGTTCCTGTGACCTGCTGCTCTTTATAGCTAAGTGCTTTTTGCTTTTTTGTTGCTTTTTTTCTGTCCAGCTTGTCTTTTGTTTTGCTGGAAGCTCTGAGACGCAAAGGGTGTACCGCCGTGCCGTTAGTTCGGCACGGTGGTTTTTTTTTTGCCCCTTTGCGTGGTTTTGCTTTAGGGTTTTTTGTAGACTGCAAAGTTCGCTTTACTGTCCCCGCTCTGTCCTAGAATATCGGGCCCCACTTTGCTGAATCTATTTCATCCCTACGTTTTGTCTTTTCATCTTACTCACAGTCATTATATGTGGGGGGCTGCCTTTTCCTTTGGGGAATTTCTCTGGGGCAAGTCAGGCCTATTTTTCTATCTTCAGGCTAGCTAGTTTCTTAGGCTGTGCCGAGTTGCCTAGGTAGTTGTTAGGCGCAATCCACAGCCGCTTTTAGTTGTGTTTAGGATAGGATCAGGTGTGCAGTCTACAGAGTTTCCACGTCTCAGAGCTCGTTCTTGTATTTTTGGGTATTTGTCAGATCACTGTGTGCGCTCTGATCGCTAAGCACACTGTGTTTCTGGATTGCCTTCATAACACCTGTCATTAGCAAACATAACAGTACAAGGAGCCCAACTAATGATTCTCAATAGAGGGAAAGAAAAAGTTCTGACATCATTTTTTTTTTTTTTTCTGCTCTGTGTTCACTTTTTTTTTTCCCCTAGACATTTGGGTGATTCTGGACACAGGTGTGGACATGGATATTCAGGGTCTGTGCTCTTCAATGGATAATCTCGTTATAAATGTACAAAAAATTCAAGATACTATTGATCAGAAATCTATGTTAGAACCAAGAATTCCTATTCCTGATTTGTTTTTTGGAGATAGAACTAAGTTTCTAAGTTTCAAAAATAATTGTAAGCTATTTCTGGCCTTGAAACCTCATTCTTCTGGTAATCCTATTCAACAGGTTTTGATTATTATTTCTTTTTTGCGCGGCGACCCTCAAGACTGGGCATTTTCTCTTGCGCCAGGAGACCCTGCATTGAGTAGTGTCGATGCGTTTTTCCTGGCGCTCGGATTGCTGTACGATGAGCCTAATTCAGTGGATCAGGCTGAGAAAAATTTGCTGGCTTTGTGCCAGGGTCAGGATGATATAGAAGTATATTGTCAGAAATTTAGGAAATGGTCAGTACTCAGTGGAATGAATCTGCGCTGGCAGCTTTGTTCAGAAAGGGTCTCTCTGAGGCTCTTAAGGATGTCATGGTGGGATTTCCTATGCCTGCTGGTTTGAATGAGTCTTTGTCTTTGGCCATTCAGATCGGTCGACGCTTGCGCGAGCGTAAATCTGTGCACCATTTGGCGGTACTGCCTGAGGTTAAACCTGAGCCTATGCAGTGCGATAGGACTATGACTAGAGTTGAACGGCAGGAATACAGACGTCTGAATGGTCTGTGTTTCTACTGTGGTGATTCCACTCATGCTATTTCTGATTGTCCTAAGCGCACTAAGCGGTCCGCTAGGTCTGCCGTCATTGGTACTGTACAGTCCAAATTCCTTCTGTCCATTACCTTGATATGCTCTTTGTCGTCGTTTTCTGTCATGGCGTTTGTGGATTCGGGCGCTGCCCTGAATCTGATGGATTTGGATTATGCTAAACGTTGTGGGTTTTTCTTGGAGCCTTTGCGGTGTCCTATTCCATTGAGAGGAATTGATGCTACACCTTTGGCCAAGAATAAACCTCAATACTGGGCCCAGCTGACCATGTGCATGGCTCCTGCACATCAGGAAGTTATTCGCTTTCTGGTGTTGCATAATCTGCATGATGTGGTCGTGTTGGGGTTGCCATGGCTACAAACCCATAATCCAGTATTGGATTGGAATTCCATGTCGGTATCCAGCTGGGGTTGTCAGGGGGTACATGGTGATGTTCCATTTTTGTCGATTTCGTCATCCACCCCTTCTGAGGTCCCAGAGTTCTTGTCTGATTATCAGGATGTATTTGAAGAGCCCAAGTCCGATGCTCTACCTCCGCATAGGGATTGCGATTGTGCTATCAATTTGATTCCTGGTAGTAAATTCCCTAAAGGTCGATTATTTAATTTATCCGTGCCCGAACACGCCGCTATGCGCAGTTATGTGAAGGAATCCCTGGAGAAGGGACATATTCGCCCATCGTCATCACCACTGGGAGCAGGGTTCTTCTTTGTAGCCAAGAAGGATGGTTCGCTGAGACCGTGTATTGATTACCGCCTTCTTAATAAGATCACTGTTAAATTTCAGTATCCCTTGCCATTGTTATCTGACTTGTTTGCTCGGATTAAGGGGGCTAGTTGGTTCACTAAGATAGATCTTCGTGGTGCGTATAATCTGGTGAGAATCAGGCAAGGAGATGAATGGAAAACTGCATTCAATACGCCCGAGGGTCATTTTGAGTATCTAGTGATGCCGTTCGGACTTGCCAATGCTCCATCTGTGTTTCAGTCTTTTATGCATGACATCTTCCGTGAGTATCTGGATAAATTCCTGATTGTTTACTTGGATGACATTTTGATCTTCTCAGATGATTGGGAGTCTCATGTGAAGCAGGTCAGAATGGTTTTTCAGGTCCTGCGTGCTAACTCTTTGTTTGTGAAGGGATCAAAGTGTCTCTTCGGTGTGCAGAAAGTTTCATTTTTGGGGTTCATCTTTACCCCTTCTACTATCGAGATGGATCCAGTTAAGGTCCAAGCCATCCAGAATTGGATTCAGCCGACATCTCTGAAAAGTCTGCAAAAGTTCCTGGGCTTTGCTAATTTTTATCGTCGCTTCATCTGTAATTTTTCTAGCATTGCCAAACCATTGACCGATTTGACCAAGAAGGGTGCTGATTTGGTTAATTGGTCTTCTGCTGCTGTGGAAGCTTTTCAGGAGTTGAAGCGTCGTTTTTGTTCTGCCCCTGTGTTGTGTCAGCCAGATGTTTCTCTTCCGTTCCAGGTCGAGGTTGATGCTTCTGAGATTGGAGCAGGGGCGGTTTTGTCACAGAGAGCTTCTGATTGCTCAGTGATGAAACCATGTGCTTTCTTTTCCAGGAAGTTTTCGCCCGCTGAGCGTAATTATGATGTGGGCAATCGAGAGTTGCTGGCCATGAAGTGGGCATTCGAGGAGTGGCGTCATTGGCTTGAAGGAGCTAAGCATCGCGTGGTGGTATTGACTGATCATAAGAACTTGACTTATCTCGAGTCTGCCAAGCGCTTGAATCCTAGACAGGCCCGTTGGTCGTTATTTTTTGCCCGCTTCGACTTTGTGATTTCGTACCTTCCGGGCTCTAAAAATGTGAAGGCGGATGCTCTGTCTAGGAGTTTTGTGCCCGACTCGCCGGGTTTATCTGAGCCAGCGGGTATCCTCAAGGAAGGAGTCATTGTGTCTGCCATCTCCCCTGATTTGCGGCGGGTGCTGCAAAAATTTCAGGCGAATAAACCTGATCGTTGTCCAGCAGAGAAACTGTTCGTCCCTGATAGGTGGACTAATAAACTTATCTCTGAACTTCATTGTTCGGTGTTGGCTGGTCATCCTGGAATCTTTGGTACCAGAGAGTTAGTGGCTAGATCCTTCTGGTGGCCATCTCTGTCACGGGATGTACGTACTTTTGTGCAGTCCTGTGGGATTTGTGCTAGGGCTAAGCCCTGCTGTTCTCGTGCCAGTGGGTTGCTTTTGCCCTTGCCGGTCCTAAAGAGGCCTTGGACACATATTTCGATGGATTTCATTTCTGACCTTCCCGTTTCTCAAAAGATGTCAGTCATTTGGGTGGTCTGTGATCGCTTTTCTAAAATGGTCCATCTGGTGCCCTTGGCTAAATTGCCTTCCTCCTCTGATTTGGTACCTTTGTTCTTTCAGCATGTGGTTCGGTTGCATGGCATTCCTGAGAATATTGTTTCTGACAGAGGTTCCCAGTTTGTTTCAAGGTTCTGGCGAGCCTTTTGTGGTAGGATGGGCATTGACCTATCCTTTTCCTCGGCTTTCCATCCTCAGACTAATGGCCAGACCGAACGAACCAATCAGACCTTGGAAACATATCTGAGATGTTTTGTTTCTGCAGACCAGGATGATTGGGTGTCCTTTTTGCCGTTGGCTGAGTTCGCCCTTAATAATCGGGCCAGCTCGGCTACCTTGGTTTCTCCATTTTTTTGCAATTCTGGGTTCCATCCTCGTTTCTCTTCAGGACGGGTTGAGTCTTCGGACTGTCCTGGTGTGGATTCTGTGGTGGATAGGTTGCAGCAGATCTGGACTCAGGTAGTGGACAATTTGATCTTGTCCCAGGAGAAAGCTCAACTTTTCGCTAATCGCAGACGCCGTGTGGGTCCCCGACTTCGTGTTGGGGATCTGGTTTGGTTATCTTCTCGTCATATTCCTATGAAGGTTTCCTCTCCTAAATTTAAACCTCGTTTTATTGGTCCGTATAGGATTTCTGAGGTTCTCAATCCTGTGTCTTTTCGTTTGACCCTCCCAGACTCCTTTTCCATACATAATGTATTCCATAGGTCGTTGTTGCGGAGATACGTGGCACCTATGGTTCCATCTGTTGAGCCTCCTGCCCCGGTTTTGGTGGAGGGGGAATTGGAGTATATTGTGGAGAAGATTTTGGATTCTCGTGTTTCTAGACGGAAACTCCAGTATCTGGTTAAATGGAAGGGTTATGCTCAGGAAGATAATTCCTGGGTTTTTGCCTCTGATGTTCATGCTTCCGATCTTGTTCGTGCCTTTCATGCGGCTCATCCTGGTCAGCCTGGGGGCTCTGGTGAGGGTTCGGTGACCCCTCCTCAAGGGGGGGGTACTGTTGTGAATTCTGTGGCTGAATTCACTCCTGTGGTCACAAGTGGTACTGCAGCTTCTGAGCTTCCTCCCTCAGGTGTTCTGGTGAGCTCGTTAACTGCTTCATTACTTAACTCCGCCTGATGCTGCTATCCTTGCTCCTTGTCAATGTTTCAGTGTTGGATCTGAGCTTCTCCTGATTGTTCCTGTGACCTGCTGCTCTTTATAGCTAAGTGCTTTTTGCTTTTTTGTTGCTTTTTTTCTGTCCAGCTTGTCTTTTGTTTTGCTGGAAGCTCTGAGACGCAAAGGGTGTACCGCCGTGCCGTTAGTTCGGCACGGTGGTTTTTTTTTTGCCCCTTTGCGTGGTTTTGCTTTAGGGTTTTTTGTAGACTGCAAAGTTCGCTTTACTGTCCTCGCTCTGTCCTAGAATATCGGGCCCCACTTTGCTGAATCTATTTCATCCCTACGTTTTGTCTTTTCATCTTACTCACAGTCATTATATGTGGGGGGCTGCCTTTTCCTTTGGGGAATTTCTCTGGGGCAAGTCAGGCCTATTTTTCTATCTTCAGGCTAGCTAGTTTCTTAGGCTGTGCCGAGTTGCCTAGGTAGTTGTTAGGCGCAATCCACAGCCGCTTTTAGTTGTGTTTAGGATAGGATCAGGTGTGCAGTCTACAGAGTTTCCACGTCTCAGAGCTCGTTCTTGTATTTTTGGGTATTTGTCAGATCACTGTGTGCGCTCTGATCGCTAAGCACACTGTGTTTCTGGATTGCCTTCATAACACCTGTCATTAGCATACATAACATACAGCTATCCTCCCTGGTTCCAGTGCTACAGCTATCCTATACAGCTGCCAGTGCCACAGCTATCAGTGCAACAGCTATCCACTCATCCCAGAGCCACAGCTATCCTCTATTGGCCCAAGTGTCACAGGTTTCCCCCACTAGTCCCAGTGCTATAGCTATCCTCCACTGTTCCAGGTGTCAAGGCTATTGTCCGCAGGTTCCAGTGCCATAGCTATCCTCCACCAATCACAATGGGACAACTATTCCCCACCAGTCCCGTGCTACAGCTATCCTCAACTCGTCTGAGTGCCACAAGTTTCTCCCACACTACAGCTATCGTCCACTGGTTCCACTGCTACAGCTATCTTCCACTACTCCCAGTGTCATGACTATTATGCACTGGTCCCAGTGCAACAACTATCCCCCACTAATCCTAGTGCTAAACCTATCCTCCATTGGTCCCAGTGCCCAGGTCTCTTCCACTGGTCCCAATGCCATGGATATCCCCCACTGGTCCCAGTGCCTCAGCTGTTCTCCTCTGGTCCCAGTGCCACAGCTATACCCTCCGCTTTATTGTCATTGTGCAAGTTTCAGTATTTGGTGTAAAGTTGTCGTCTGTCCTCGCTCAGAGATAATTCGCCTCTTTTCATCCTGTGATTGGAGGAAGGTTGTGAATCAAAATAGCAATTACTAAAGCCGTTTATATTATTAAGGAAAGTCCGCCTTCTTTCTATCCAGATACAATTGTAAAGTGGTTGTTTCTGCCGCAGATAAAAGCCGTATTTATGTCGGCAGCTGGTGGCGTTGGGTGGATCTAATCAGCGCTTTTATTTTGGTCACATCTTAGGGGGAAGCCATTGAACCCCCGTGTGCAGCTGCAAAGCTCCGATGGACCGCAATGCCTAACGCCAAGATGCTGGTGTATACTGGGCCGCCTATGACATTGACATGATATTTACTCAAATGTACAAGTGTATATACATTGCTCAAAAAAATAAAGGGAACACTCAAGTAACACATCCTAGATCTGAATGAGTGAAATATTCTCATTAAATACTTTGTTCTATACAAAGTTGAAAATCACACAAAAAATCATCAAATGGAAATCAAATTTATTAACCAATGGAGGTCTGTATTTAGAACGATACTCAAAATCAAAGTGGAAAATCCAATTACAGGCTGATCCGACTTCAGTGGAAATGCCTCAAGAAAATGATGCTCAGTAAAGTGTGAGGCCTCCACGTGCCTGTATGACCTCCCTACAACGTCTGGGCATGCTCCTGATGAGGTGGCGGATGGTCTCCTGAGGGATCTCCTCCCAGACCTGGACTAAAGCATCCACCAACTCCTGGACTCCTGGACAGTCTGTGGTGCAACGTGACGTTGGTGGATGGAGCGAGACATGATGTCCCAGATGTGTTCAATCAGATTCAGGTCTGGGGAATGGGCGGGCCAGTCCATAGCTTCAATGCCTTCATCTTGCAGGAACTGCTGACACACTCCAGCCACATGAGGTCTGGCATTGTCCTGCATTAGGAGGAACCCAGGGCCAACCGCACCAGCATATGGTCTCACAAGGGGTCTGAGGATCTCATCTCGGTACCTAATGGCAGTCAGGCTACCTCTGGCGAGCACATGGAGGGCTGTGCGGCCCTCCAAAGAAATGCCACCCCACACCATTACTGATCCACTGCCAAACCGGTCATGAAGGATGTTGGAGGCAGCAGATCTCTCTCCACGGCGTCTCCAGACTCTGTCACGTCTGTCACATGTGCTCAGTGTGAACCTGCTTTCATCTGTGAAGAGCACAGGGCGCCAGTGGAAAATTTGCCAACCCTGGTGTTTTGTGGCAAATACCAAGCATCCTGCATGGGGTTGGGCTGTGAGCACAACCCCCATCTGTGGGCGTCCGGCACTCAGACCATCCTCATGGAGTCGGTTTCTCTTCGTTTGTGCAGACACATGCACATTTGTGGCCTGCTGGAGGTCATTTTGCAGGGCTCTGGCAGTGCTCTTGTTCCTCCTTGCACAAAGGCTGAGGTAGTGATCTTGCTGCGGGATTGTTACCCTCCTACGGCCCCCACCACGTCTCCTGGTGTACTGGCCTGTCTCCTGGTAGCGCCTCCAGCCTCTGGACACTACGCTGACAGACACAGCAAACCTTGCCACAGCTCGCGTTGATGTGCCATCCTGGATGAGCTGCACTACCTGAGCCACTTGTGTGGGTTGTAGAGTCCGTCTCATGCTACCACGAGTGTGAAAGCACAACCAACATTCAAAAGTGACCAAAACATCAGCCAGAAAGCATTGGTACTGAGATGTGGTCTGTGGTCCCCAACTGCAGAACCACTCCATTATTGAGGGGGTCTTGATAATTGCCAATAATTTCCATCTGTTGTCTATTCCATTTGCACAACAGCATGTGAAATTGATTGTCAATCAGTGTTGTTTCCTAAGTGGACAGTTTGATTTCACAGAATTTGATTTACTTGGGAGCTATATTCTGTTGTTTAAGTGTTCCCTTTATTTTTTTTAGCAGTGTATTTTGTCAACAAAATGCAAAGTGAATAAAGAAAAGTAAATCCCGTCAGTATTTGGTGACCGCCCGTCACCTTCATCACTTCTATGTACATGTACAAGGATTTTATAGGATTATTGTCAGGTGGATGAGTAATCACAACTTACACAATGATCATTATTGGGGTGAAGTTGGCTTAAACACTGATTCACTGAAACACCTGTGTAGAGTGAGGAACAGGCAAACTGCTACAAAGGTGAGGATGTCGAAGACCGTTTCATGTCTCAGATCATACACTGTGGAAAGATTAAGTGCTGCAACAACACACAAGGTAGTTATACTGCATCAGCAAGGTGTCTCCCAGGCAAATATTTCACAGCAACTGAGGATTAAAACTGCTGATCAAGAAGAAGCACCAAGAAATGGGCGGCATTAAGAAACCTAGACTCAGTGGCCGACCAAGGAAACGTAGTGCACCAGTTTTAAGACACATCAATATCCATCCAGGCTGTTAAATTTTCCATTTCAAATATGTTTTCTCATAATTGTTGTTTTCCCATCCAATTTTCTTCATCTCCCGCAGAGTAATCGCCTCAAGGAAAATATATAAATCTTTTAGAATTCATTGTTTCCTTTCCCTGATGGAAAAATCGCCCCAGTGCCTTATTGGCCCTTTTTCTGAGCTAAGTATTGATTGTGATGGAGATTCAGAGACGAAAATGTGATTGACACACTGATACGTTCAAAGCAATCTACACAGACTGGTCCGACTGATCGCTTCCATTATATGTATTATATCTTCTGTTTTACCATGTCGTTTATATATACAGGTGCGTCTCACAGAATTAGAGTATCATCAAAAGTTACTTTATTTCACTTCTTCAATGACTTGGGTTCTCATTGGCTGTAAGCCATAATCATCAACATTAACAGAAATAAACACTTGTAATAGATCACTCTGTAATGACTCTATATAATATATGAGTTTCACTTTTTGTATTGAAGAACTGAAAGAAATTAACTTTTTTATTATATATGTATATATACTGTATGCACTGAGGTGTTGGGACCTGTTCTCTTCAACATATTTATTAACGATCTGGTAGAAGGTTTACACAGTAAAATATCGAAATTTGAAGATGATACAAAACTATGTAAAGCAGTCAATACAATAGAAGATAGTATTCTGCTACAGATGGATCTGGATAAGCTGGAAACGTGGGCTGAAAGGTGGCAGATGAGGTTTAACAATGATAAATGTAAGGTTATACACATGGGAAGAAGGAATCAATATCACCATTACACACTGAACGGGAAACCACTGGGTAAATCTGACAGGGAGAAGGACTTGGGGATCCTAGTTAATGATAAACTTACCTGGAGCAGCCAGTGCCAGTCAGCAGCTGCCAAGGCAAACAGGATCATGGGGTGCATTAAAAGAGGTCTGGATACACATGATGAGAGCATTATACTGCCTCTGTACAAATCCCTAGTTAGACCGCACATGGAGTACTGTGTCCAGTTTTGGGCACCGGTGCTCAGGAAGGATATAATGGAACTAGAGAGAGTACAAAGGAGGGCAACAAAATTAATAATGGGGGGACTACAATACCTAGAGAGATTAGCAAAATTAGGATTATTTAGTCTAGAAAAAAGACAGACGAACTGTTTATACCAAGGACGGGGAGGACACAAGGAGACATTCTCTGCATCTGGAGGAGAGAAGATTTTTCCACTAAAATAGAAGAGGATTCTTTACTGTTAGGGCAGTGAGAATCTGGAATTGCTTGCCTGAGGAGGTGGTGATGGCGAACTCAGTCGAGGGGTTCAAGAGAGGCCTGAATGTCTTCCTGGAGCAGAACAATATTGTATCATACAATTATTAGGTTCTGTAGAAGGACGTAGATCTGGGGATTTATTATGATGGAATATAGGCTGAACTGGATGGACAAATGTCTTTTTTCAGCCTTGCTAACTATGTTACAATGCTACACACATAACATGTTAACACAACTCATGCTAAAAGTTTATTTCTATCAATTAGAAAAATATAAAGTGAAAGGATAAAAGAGAAATCTTCGTCACATCGATATCTGGTGACATGTACAGTAGTTATATTCTACATAGGGGCTGTATTATAGTAGTTATATTCTTGTACATAGGAGCAGTATTATAGTAGTTATATTCTTGTACATAGGAGCAGTATTATAGTAGTTATATTCTTGTACATAGGGGCAGTATTATAGTAGTTATATTCTTGTACATAGGGGCAGTATTATAGTAGGCATATTCTTGCACAAAGGGGGCAGTATTATAGTAGTTATATTCTTGCACATAGGGGGCCGTATTATAGTAGTTATATTCTTGTACATAGGGGCAGTATTATAGTACTTATATTCTTGTACATAGGGGCAGTATTATAGTAGTTATATTCTTGTACATAGGAGCAGTATTATAGTAGTTATATTCTTGTACATAAGGGCAGTATTATAGTAGTTATATTCTTGTACATAAGGGCAGTATTATAGTACTTATATTCTTGTACATAGGGGCAGTATTATAGTAGTTATATTCTTGTACATATGAGCAGTATTATAGTAGTTATATTCTTGTACATAAGGGCAGTATTATAGTAGTTATATTCTTGTACATAGGAGCAGTATTATAGTAGTTATATTCTTGTACATAGGAGCAGTATTATAGTAGTTATATTCTTGTACATAGGAGCAGTATTATAGTAGTTATATTCTTGTACATAAGGGCAGTATTATAGTAGTTATATTCTTGTACATAGGAGCAGTATTATAGTAGTTATATTCTTGTACATAGTGGCAGTATTATAGTAGTTATATTCTTGTACATAGTGGCAGTATTATAGTAGTTATATTCTTGTACATAGGAGCAGTATTATAGTAGTTATATTCTTGTACATAAGAGCAGTATTATAGTAGTTATATTCTTGTACATAAGAGCAGTATTATAGTAGTTATATTCTTGTACATAGGAGCAGTATTATAGTAGTTATATTTTTGTACATAAGAGCAGTATTATAGTAGTTATAATTTTGTAAATAGGAGCAGTATTATAGTAGTTATATTCTTGTACATAAGAGCAGTATTATAGTAGTTATATTCTTGTACATAGGAGCAGTATTATAGTAGTTATATTCTTGTACATAGAGGCAGTATTATAGTAGGTATATTCTTGTACCTAGGGGGCAGTATTATAGTAGTTATATTCTTGTACCTAGGGAGCAGAATTATAGTAGTTATATTCTTGTACATAGGGGCAGTATTATAGTAGTTATATTCTTGTACATAGGGGCAGTATTATAATAGTTATATTCTTGTACATAGGGGCAGTATTATAGTAGTTATATTCTTGTATATAGGGGGCAGTATTATAATAGTTATATTCTTGTACCTAGGGAGCAGAATTATAGTAGTTATATTCTTGTACATAGGGGCAGTATTATAGTAGTTATATTCTTGTACATAGGGGCAGTATTATAATAGTTATATTCTTGTACATAGGGGCAGTATTATAGTAGTTATATTCTTGTACATAGGGGCAGTATTATAATAGTTATATTCTTGTACATAGGGGCAGTATTACAGTAGTTATATTCTTGTATATAGGGGGCAGTATTATAATAGTTATATTCTTGTACATAGGAGCAGTATTATAGTAGTTATATTCTTGTATATAGGAGCAGTATTATAGTGGTTATATTCTTGTACATAGGGGCAGTATTATGGCTTCTGCACAGATACGTACAGTACTTTCGGGGCAGACAATGAAGCTACACTTGTATCTATGGAGTGGTTTGTGTTGACCTTTTAACATGAGATGATGATTCCTCCTCTTAGACATTTCACTTTGCTGGACAGTATGTGTATTAATAGCAGACGCTCGTTGTTATTAGTCTCTTTTACAACCATATAGGAGCAGGTAGAATCAGAGTGAGGAGCCTTGTAATCTGTGAATGTGCGATCATCTCCCTCCGTCCTTCCTCAAGGACGTCTTTATGCAGTGCTTATAGATGCAGGTACAATGCAGAGGCTTCACGGTTGTTATCAGGCGGGTATCACACCGACAAGTCTATTTCTTCTGCTCGTCACATCTCCAGCGTTGGCCTTTTCTCCTCTCTGCAGAACATGTAACCGATCCTCAGCCGCTTCCTTACTTCTGTGTTCTTCATTGGCGGGAGGTTGAGCTGTAGGTTGAGGTTCCTTCACGTCACCGTAAAGTCTTCATTGTTTCTAGAAGTGAAAAAAGTCACAGATGGCGTTAAAAGACCAAAACGTACAACCAAATGCGGCTGCAGCGGTCACACAATGAAGGACCAGGCGATCCTTGCGCAGGCGAGAGTTGAACGTCGTCTGCTTTTTACTTTATTTTAGACATTCTGATTTTTTTGCAGAGAGAAAACTTCTAAAAAATTATCACTAAAGTCCTCCCGGGTCGCGGCACGTTTGTTGTGTGCGGACCTACCCTTCGAGGGTATGTTCACTTATAATAAACATATACATTGTGTAACTCGGCTTTCCTGGGTACAGGCATCTTTTCTAACATATTCCGCCTACGTACCTTTTTCTAGTTCCTAAATCTGGTTCCTTAATACTTTGCTTCATGTTATAAATACAAGTTCGAAATCTTGCAGTTCTCACAGCGGCCACTGGGGCATTTTCAGACTCTAACTTCCTGTTGTTTCAATTGATTGTGATTGGTTTATACAGAGATGTTATCAGTCATTGTACAGGAGGAGGAGGAGGTGAGCTGTGACATCACCTATTGTGAATGGTGGATCCTGTGTTATCTACTGTATATAGAGGAGTTATCAGTCATTATACAAGAGGAGGAGGAGGTGAGCTGTGACATCACCTATTGTGAATGGTGGATCCTGTGTTATCTACTGTATATAGAGGTGTTATCAGTCATTATACAGGAGGAGGAGGTGAGCTGTGACATCACCTATTGTGAATGGTGGATCCTGTGTTATCTACTGTATATAGAGGTGTTATCAGTCATTGTACAGGAGAAGGAGGTGAGCTGTGACATCACCTATTGTGAATGGTGGATCCTGTGTTATCTACTGTATATAGAGGTGTTATCAGTCATTGTACAGGAGGAGGAGGTGAGCTGTGATACCACCTATTGTGAGTGGTGGATCCTGTTATCTACTGTATATAGAGGCGTTATCAGTCATTGTACAGGAGGAGGAGGTGAGCTGTGACATCACCTATTGTGAATGGTGGATCCTGTGTTATCTACTGTATATAGAGGTGTTATCAGTCATTGTACAGGAGGAGGAGGTGAGCTGTGACATCACCTATTGTGAATGGTGAATCCTGTGTTATCTACTGTATATAGAGGTGTTATCAGTCATTGTACAGGAGGAGGAGGTGAGCTGTGATACCACCTATTGTGAGTGGTGGATCCTGTTATCTACTGTATATAGAGGCGTTATCAGTCATTGTACAGGAGGAGGAGGTGAGCTGTGACATCACCTATTGTGAATGGTGGATCCTGTGTTATCTACTGTATATAGAGGTGTTATCAGTCATTGTACAGGAGGAGGAGGTGAGCTGTGACATCACCTATTGTGAATGGTGGATCCTGTGTTATCTACTGTATATAGAGGTGTTATCAGTCATTGTACAGGAGGAGGAGGTGAGCTGTGATACCACCTACTGTGAGTTGTGGATCCTGTTATTTACTGTATATAGAGGTGTTATCAGTCATTGTACAGGAGGAGTAGGAGGTGAGCTGTGACATCTCCTATTGTGAATGGTGGATCCTGTTATCTACTGTATATAGAGGTGTTATCAGTCATTGTACAGAAAGGAGTAGGAGGTGAGCTGTGACATCTCCTATTGTGAATGGTGGATCCTGTTATCTACTGTATATAGAGGTGTTATCAGTCATTGTACAGGAGGAGGAGGTGAGCTGTGACATCTCCTATTGTGAATGGTGGATCCTGTTATCTACTGTATATAGAGGTGTGACATCACCGATTCTTATTGGTGAATCCTGTGTACAGTGGTGTTAACCCCTTTGGTTATAAATAATTTTCTGACTACACTTTCTCTTTATGTTGTGCCTATTTTGTCCAGGCTGAACGTCTCAGACCAGCCAAAGAGAAGACAACTCTCAGAGAGGGATAGACAGCTATTGAGGGCGACAATTTGTAGACTCCTTATATTGAGGACATGCACTGACCGCTGATGATGAGTGCCTCTTTACTTCCCTAACTGGAAGTCATTACTTATACAAGTCCTAGGAGAGAGGTTACGTTGTCTTTAAAGGAAACTTCTTAAAAGTGAACGCGTTATGTCGGATCTCCAGTTAACCGTTAGCGACAGCCACATTAGTGCGTTGCTGTAGTAGAGCCTGGGGCGTCCTCATACGAGCGGTAATAGGACTGAAAGGGAAGAGTCTCTCCTGCCGAGAGAAAAACCCACACACCACTGTATAGTGCCGCTCAGCCTTTCATTCCTAACTGCGGGGGTCAATCTTTGGTGTCAGCGCTTCAAAAAGCCCCTCTAATGTTCACATCATTTATGTAAACCAGATCCTTGTTACTCTGCAACAGGACGGCACGTTCCCATATTACACCCAGTCCCTGACTCCATCATCTGCCATAGACTTAGTGCTCGCGGTCCGCGGGGTCTACGGAGCGAAGGAACAAAGATGCAGGGTGCAGGGGAGTCAGTAGTCACTGCAATCTCATAGTAGCTATATTCCTGTACATAGGGGCAATTTTTATTATAAAAACCAAACATAAATACAATTATAATAAAAACAAAAATCACCCAGAATTACAAGAATTACAAAACACAATTCACTTTGGTCATATATACACAAGTACTACATAATCAGATCATATTGATACATAAATTAAAGTGTCCACACCTGGAGGTAGAAGAAAATTAAACTAAACAAAACAAAAACAAAAAAAAAAGTCATATCATATTTTCTAACTGAATTTAACATTCCTCCATAGCTTAATATTTCTCGTACTCCTTCCAACTTCTAGCGATTTTATCCACCGGAGTTCTGACATAACCTGACCAGCCGCAGCGGTGTGATCGAACAGCTCATTGTGCAGTAACACCCGGGTTCTCATGTGCCAATGATAGTATTTAATGACGCTTATTATAATGTACATCGTCTCTCTGTCGATGTTACTAACAGTGGAGGGGACACCATAGATTATGTCAGAATAGTTTAGAGTCCGCAGTCTGGGGATTCTTAGATTATCAGACACTTCCTCCCAGATCTTCCTCCCTCCCCAGCAATCACATATAAAGTGCTCCATAGTCTCCTCCTGCTGACAACCAAGGGGACAATTCCAATCGGCGACACTCAAGTGTTTCAGGTTCCCCCTGACAAAGAGCCGACTATGCAGTGAAAGCCAAGTGACATCAAACAGTTTAGGAGGAAGTCTTTTCCCGTTTAGGAACCTAAGGCTTTCCTGCAGGGTGGTGGTGACACAATCTCTCAGGGCCAGTGGAGAGTAGAAGAAAGTCCTACATACATGAGCATACAGGTCTCTTCTCGTACTGCTCTCAATGTAAGACTTCTCCAGTCCCCACCTCCTAACACACTTCAGACCATAGTCCAGATACTGGGGGAGGTGGTCACCTGTCCATCTCCTCCTCTTGAGACTGCCGCCTCGCACCCAAGATTCTGCAAAAGGCAATATCCAGTACCTGATACTATTTACCCACAGGGAGCTACTGTTTGAGTCCATGTTCCCAAAATTTACCTTTAGAAACAAGGAGTCAAAGAAAACCCTTGGATTAAACATATCCAGCCCACCCTCTCTCCGCCGTAGGTACGTTATTCCCCTCTTTATTAGATTCAACCTATTCCCCCACAAGAGCTGGAAGAACAGGCTGAAGAGCCTCGCTGAGAAAGATTCTGGCAAAGGGAAAATGACAGAGACATACAAGAAAACAGGGACAAGATAAGTCTTCAACATTGCGATCCTTTCTCTATAGGTCAGCCTCCAGTTCTTCCATCGCTGAACCTTTGCATTTCCGGTTTCCAATTTCTCCTCCCAATTTAGCGTGGCATTATCATCCCTTCCAAATTTAACCCCTAGGATCTTAATATGGGTGGAGGCTTTGGCAAACTGCCGCAGATCATAGCTGGGATCAGTATCTAATGTCCACAGAGCTTGACTCTTCTCAAGGTTGACCAGAGACCCAGAGGCCTCTGAGTAACTTCTGATAGACGAAGATAACATCTGCACCTCTCGAGGATTAGAGATCACCAACGTCACATCATCCGCATAGGCAACAACATTCAGAGGCTGGCAATGGGGGACCGGCACCCCCTGAAAATCACACTCCTGCAGTGACCTCAGAAACGGGTCTAGGGCAAAAACATACAGGAGCGGACTCAGAGGGCAACCCTGTCTCACCCCTGCCCCAACTCCAAAACCGTCACCCTGCCAACCATTAATCAGAGGAAAGCTCACTGCCTCTCTGTACAATGTCTTCAGCCAATCCACAAATTGTCCCGGAATACCGTACTTTGACAAAGTGGCCCACAGATAGTCATGATCAACCCTGTCAAAGGCTTTAGCCTGGTCCAGACTAACAATATATTTCCCACACCGCAGAGCTTTACATCTCTCAAACATCTCCCGTATCGAGATGACTGCTCCAGAGATGTTCCGCCCTTTTACTGTGCCAAACTGAGAGCCTGCCAACAGTGCCGGGGACAAACAGACTAATCTAGAAAACAGGATCTTTGCTAGAATCTTCCTGTCCACATTCAAGAGGGCAATTGGCCTCCAGTTCTTGATGTCGCTTGGCTCTTTACCTTTAGACAGCAGAATCAACGAAGACACTCTCATGGATGGAGGCATCAGGTGATTTTCTAGACAACTTTTATACACATCCACGAGGATTGGAGCCAGGAGGTCTCTGAATTTCCTATAAAATTCTGCTGTTATGCCATCTGGACCTGGTGCCTTCTTCAGATGTAATTTATCAATAGCCTCCTTAACTTCCTCCACCGATAACTCTGCTGTCAAAGGAGAAAAGTCCAGATCATTAGTATCAGGCGCAGGAGTTGCCTCCAAGAATTGAGCCATCTTATCTTTATCCAAAACTTTCCTCTGAAACAAGTCAGCATAGTAAGATCTCACCACCTCCAGGATACCCTCCCGTGAATCCTGCAATACACCCTGGAAGTCAGTGAGACCCGTGACCATCTTTTTTACTACCCTCTCCCTGCAATTCTCAAAGGGATCAGGGGCCCCTAAGGACCCATAATCCCGTTCAAGAACCAGGGAGGTATACCTACTATACTGATACTGCCTTATCTCAGATTTCAGTCGGTCGATCTTCACTTTGTCATCCCCGCCCGCCGAATATAGTGACTCCAATTCTTTACGCAGCTTTAGGTACTGGCTGTACTTATTCCTCCCTTTATTAACTGACAGTCTCTTTAAGAGGGATCTGATATCCTCCTTGATGTCCTCCCACCAGCCGGTCATGTTGTCATAGAAGTCAACCCTATCTAGATGAAGCTGGATAAGGGAGTAGACACGACTCTGAACATAAGCATCATCCAGGAGACTGGAATTGAGCTTCCACAACCCTCTACCGATCTCCGGACGGTTAGAGGTCCCCAGACAGAAGCACAAGGCGAGATGATCAGAGTAAGGGGCGACCTTCTCACTCAGGGTGTCAACAGCCTCAGTAGGACTCACAAAAGCAAAATCTATCCTACTGCTCCTGTTGGAACATGTATACAGTGGGGCAAAAAAGTATTTAGTCAGTCAGCAATAGTGCAAGTTCCACCACTTAAAAAGATGAGAGGCGTCTGTAATTTACATCATAGGTAGACCTCAACTATGGGAGACAAACTGAGAAAAAAAATCCAGAAAATCACATTGTCTGTTTTTTTAACATTTTATTTGCATATTATAGTGGAAAATAAGTATTTGGTCAGAAACAAACAATCAAGATTTCTGGCTCTCACAGACCTGTAACTTCTTCTTTAAGAGTCTCCTCTTTCCTCCACTCATTATCTGTAATAATGGCACCTGTTTAAACTTGTTATCAGTATAAAAAGACACCTGTGCACACCCTCAAACAGTCTGACTCCAAACTCCACTATGGTGAAGACCAAAGAGCTGTCAAGGGACACCAGAAACAAAATTGTAGCCCTGCACCAGGCTGGGAAGACTGAATCTGCAATAGCCAACCAGCTTGGAGTGAAGAAATCAACAGTGGGAGCAATAATTAGAAAATGGAAGACATACAAGACCACTGATAATCTCCCCCGATCTGGGGCTCCACGCAAAATCCCACCCCATGGGGTCAGAATGATCACAAGAACGGTGAGCAAATATCCCAGAACCACGCGGGGGGACCTAGTGAATGAACTGCAGAGAGCTGGGACCAATGTAACAAGGCCTACCATAAGTAACACACTACGCCACCATGGACTCAGATCCTGCAGTGCCAGACGTGTCCCACTGCTTAAGCCAGTACATGTCCGGGCCCGTCTGAAGTTTACTAGAGAGCATTTGGATGATCCAGAGGAGTTTTGGGAGAATGTCCTATGGTCTGATGAAACCAAACTGGAACTGTTTGGTAGAAACACAACTTGTCGTGTTTGGAGGAAAAAGAATACTGAGTTGCATCCATCAAACACCATACCTACTGTAAAGCATGGTGGTGGAAACATCATGTTTTGGGGCTGTTTCTCTGCAAAGGGGCCAGGACGACTGATCCGGGTACATGAAAGAATGAATGGGGCCATGTATCGTGAGATTTTGAGTGCAAACCTCCTTCCATCAGCAAGGGCATTGAACATGAAACGTGGCTGGGTCTTTCAACATGACAATGATCCAAAGCACACCGCCAGGGCAACGAAGGAGTGGCTTCGTAAGAAGCATTTCAAGGTCCTGGAGTGGCCTAGCCAGTCTCCAGATCTCAACCCTATAGAAAACCTTTGGAGGGAGTTGAAAGTCCGTGTTGCCAAGCGAAAAGCCAAAAACATCACTGCTCTAGAGGAGATCTGCATGGAGGAATGGGCCAACATACCAACAACAGTGTGTGGCAACCTTGTGAAGACTTACAGAAAACGTTTGACCTCTGTCATTGCCAACAAAGGATATATTACAAAGTATTGAGATGAAATTTTGTTTCTGACCAAATACTTATTTTCCACCATAATATGCAAATAAAATGTTAAAAAAAACAGACAATGTGATTTCCTGGATTTTTTTTTCTCAGTTTGTCTCCCATAGTTGAGGTCTACCTATGATGTAAATTACAGACACCTCTCATCTTTTTAAGTGGGGGAACTTGCACTATTGCTGACTGACTAAATACTTTTTTGCCCCACTGTATGTGAATTTTGGCTGTCGACCTCCCTGTGCGAAAATGTCAGTCAGTCCAGACTGCATTATAATGTTATGTAGGACCTTACCATCCCTGGTCACTGTCCTGCCCGAGGAACTGTCACCTGATGTCAGTATGGCATTAAAGTCCCCTGCCATCACCACCGGAAGAGAAGTGAAGAGGTAAGGCTTAACGTTATTAAACAGCTGGATCCTGTCAGTCACTGTCTGTGGCCCATAGATGTTAATAAGCCGGAGTCGCCTCCCATGAATAGTGACTTCCAGGACCAAACATCTTCCCATGACCACCTCCGTCATCCTATGCACAGTCACATCATTGGTGTTAAACAGGACAGCGACTCCGGCGTAAGGCTCCACAGCCAGTGACCAGAAAGAAGGACCGCACCGCCATTCCCTCTCAGCCTCTCTCATAAGCCCCTGAGATGTCAGTCGTGTCTCCTGCAGGAAAATGACATCGGTGTCCAGATGTGTGAGATGTTCATACACCACATGTCTCGTCCTCCTTGCCTTAATACTGTTAACATTACTTGATGTTAGTGTTAATGAGAACCCCGCCATCACAACACAATAGAGAAGGAGCACAGTAACTGCCATCATCATGAGTCAGGGATGTTCTGTCCACCACCGGTGTCCATGTCAGACTCTACCCGAGGGTCTACAGATAAGGGCTTCCGCTTTGACGGAGGGTGGTCCTCTATGTCCCTGTCACACTCTGCATCAACTTTCCTCAACTCTGTCTCATAATCGTCATCATTAGACTCAGATAAAACCCCATACTTGTTGGACACAACCATCACTCCTGCAGAATTCTGAACCTTCTTAGTAGCACTCTGACGGGCGTCATATTCTGCCTCAGGTTTACGGGAGGACGTGCTCTTTTTCTTCCTTTTATTATGATTAACACTCCAGTCATCAGATTCAGACAGTGATGCTGAAGGGGGGGCTACCTGAGGCTGCTGGACCTCCATGTTCCCCTCTGCACCCTCTATACCCTGCTTCTCTGGTGTTACATGAATGGACTCCTGGTGGGCATCTGGGCTGGTCACCATCTCTCCTGAAATTAAATCCTCCCCCTCATGCGCCCCTGCCACCACATCCTCATCCTCCTGAGCCTCTGCCCCTGCCAGTACAGCCTCATCAGGGAAGACTCTGCAGATATTATGCCAGGCGTCTGGACAGTCCCTGTGAGGGTGACCCATCTTACCGCAGAGGTTACATCTAACATCCCGGCAATCCACAGCGACATGGCCGATATCCCCGCACAGGCTGCACTTCACCACAGTACAGGCGTTGGCCAGATGACCTTTCTCACCACATTTGAAGCATTTCCTGGGCTGCCCGGGGTAATAACATCTTCCCTTCTCCCTCCCAATGAAGAAGGAGTTGGGTAAATGGGCAGTAATATTATTAAATTGGCACAGTTTCACCACAGCTTTCCACCCCATTGTCCAGATACCATCCTCATCTCTGACCTTGGAGAGTCCAGAGGCGAGGTCACAGTGTCTCCGGAGCCACACCTCGATGTCCTGTGGGGGAACGGCCTCATTCCAGAAGGTGATATTTACCGTGACAGTGTCCGGCCTGGAGATAGGAACTAATATAAACTTATTCCAGCCTTCAGCGTCTCTGAACCTGGGGTAATTGGACCAGAACCTGTCCAGGTCACACTGCAGCTTGAAGCTGACCTCATAGCCCTGTCTGTCCAGAAGATTGGACACCGCCAGTATCTCGTTTACCACAAACCCCATCTGGCCGCATAGCAGCTCTCTCACCACATACCTGCGCTGTGGCAGATCCTCCTTGGCACCTATGTACTTAAACCGCACCACATTAATGCGCTTAAATGTCTGGCCGATATACCTGGCGCTGGAAGTGAAGGATGGGGCGCCGCGGCTCCAGGCATTCCTGGGGGGCGCCTGCCGGGCCACACTGGGCCGACTGACAGGGAGAGGGTCTGCAGCAGGGGGGGCTGCCACACCTTGTGGACTAGATGGTAATGGGGGATAGTCACACATATCATGCATATTATTATTAGCAGCATCATTATCAGACAGTGCCACGTCCATGACAGAATGTGAAACCTCCCCAACCCCCGACCCCATGGGCACAACATCACCAGCCCCAGTCTGTGCCTCAGCCTCAGCCTCGGCCTCATCAGCACAAACAGTCTCACAAACACTGTCCTGCTCCTGCATGGGGCATTCTGGGACCTGTGGTGCCTCTGCTGGAGTCTGAAGTGTATGATCTTGTTCACACTCAGCTGCCTCAGCAGCACAAACAGTTTCACATATACTGTCCGGCTCCTGCGTGTGGCATTCTGGGACCTGTGGTGCCTCTGTTGGAGTCTGAAGTGCATGCTCCTGTTCACACTCAGCTGCTTGCTGCTGCAGTTTTTTTCCTTCCTGGAAGCAGAAGCGGGCAGCCTGTAACACTGGCCGTGTCCGCTGCTGGGGGGTCCCCGTCTCTACAGCACAGTCCTGCTTTTGGGAGGCGAACCGCTCCCGGTTCCTGTAGGTCTCAGCCAGGGGCCCCATGCCCTCCAGCACAGATTCAATGTCCTGCACCATACTTGCCAGCTGCACCCCCAGTGTGTTCAGCCTCAGGTCATACACATCATTACTGGCAGGATTAGTGGTCTTTAGACTATAGATAAAGTCTACCTCCATTTGCAGCGCTTTTTTTTGCTGCTGTAACTCACCCAGCTTTCTGACAAGTCCTGGTATCTCGTCCGCTAGCTGCAGCTCGGGTGCACGCGCCGGCTGCACAGGTTTTGTCTTCACCACAGGTACAGGGGCTTTGAATACAGACTTGTGCGGTTCCACCACAGACGGCTTTGTGGCTCCTCGGCTGGATGCCGGCTCTGCAGCAGGTTTATCGCTGCCACCTGACTGTGACCGGGTGCGTCCTGACAGCGCCACACTGCCATGTTGCTGTAAGTTCTCCTGGATGGTCTGTCTTTCCAAAGACGTCCGTCTCTGCCTGGAAGCAGGAGAGGTGATTGGTACAGCTGAGACCGATCTCACCTGTGCCTCAGGCAGGGGCTGCTGACTGACCGGGGAGTTACAGGACTTCATACTGTGCTGTGGAACATCACTCACCAACACTTTACCTTCTGGCTTCTTTGCTGGACTTGGAGTAGATTTTCCTCCCAAAACTTTACTCGCAAGTTTTTCTTCCTTCACAGAACGGCTGCAGCTTTGGCCGCTGCATTCACTGGTCTCACAGTGGCTTTGGGATTAATATTCCCATTCAGAGAGGTCTGGGAGCCTTGTCCCAGTGTAGGCCGAGAAGCCTGGGCCTTGCCTGGGGAGCTTCCCCACCCAGGGTGGCCCCTCCCTGGGCTTGCTCCAGACATCAGGAGAGCTACAGACACACAACCTCACAGCTAGGAGGCAGTATTATAGTCGTTATATTCTTGTACATAGGGGCAGTATTATAGTAGTTATATTCTTGTACATAGGGGCAGTATCATAGTAGTTATATTCTTGTACATAGGGGCAGTATTATAGTAGTTATATTCTTGCACATAGGAGCAGTATTATAGTAGTTATACTTGTACATAGGGGCAGTATCATAGTAGTTATATTCTTGTACATAGGGACAGTATTATAGTAGTTATATTCTTGTACATAGAGGCAGTATCATAGTAGTTATATTCTTGTACATAGGGGCAGTATTATAGTAGCTATATTCTTGTACATATGAGCAGTATTATAGTAGTTATATTCTTGTACATAGGGACAGTATCATAGTAGTTATATTCTTGTACATAGGGGGCAGTATTATAGTAGTTATATTCTTGTACATAGGGGCAGTATTATAGTAGTTATATTCTTGTACATAGGGGCAGTATTATAGTAGTTCTATTCTTGTACATAGGGGCAGTATCATAGTAGTTATATTCTTGTACATAGGGGGCAGTATTATAGTAGTTATATTCTTGTACATAGGGGCAGTATTATAGTAGTTATATTCTTGTACATAGGGGCAGTATTATAGTAGTTCTATTCTTGTACATAGGGGGCAGTATTATAGTAGTTATATTCTTGTACATAGGGGCAGTATTATAGTAGTTATATTCTTGTACATAGGGGGCAGTATTATAGTAGTTATATTCTTGTACATAGGGGCAGTATTATAGTAGTTATATTCTTGTACATAGGGACAGTATTATAGTAGTTATATTCTTGTACATAGGGGCAGTATCATAGTAGTTATATTCTTGTACATAGGGGCAGTATTATAGTAGTTATATTCTTGTACATATGAGCAGTATTATAGTAGTTATATTCTTGTACATAGGGGCAGTATCATAGTAGTTATATTCTTGTACATAGGGGGCAGTATTATAGTAGTTATATTCTTGTACATAGGGGCAGTATTATAGTAGTTATATTCTTGTACATAGGGGCAGTATTACAGTAGTTATATTCTTGTACATAGGGGCAGTATCATCTATATATATAATTGCCTAAGGGTTTTTCCGTCTGTCTGTCTTTCTGTCTGTCTGTCTGTCCTGGAAATCCCACGTCTCTGATTGGTCGAGGCCGCCAGGCTTCGACCAATCAGCGACGGACACAGTATCGACGTAGAAATCCCGCGTCTCTGATTGGTCGAGGCCGCCAGGCCTCGACCAATCACCGACGGGCACAGCGACGATCATGTCATAAAGGACGTAGACATCCCGCGTCTCTGATTGGTCGAGGCCGAAAAAAGACATTTGTCCATCCAATTCAGCCTATATTCCATCATAATAAATCCCCAGATTTACGTCCTTCTACAGAACCTAATTGTATGATACAATATTGTTCTGCTCCAGGAAGACATCCAGGCCTCTCTTGAACCCCTCGACTGAGTTCGCCATCACCACCTCCTCAGGCAAGCAATTCCAGATTCTCACTGCCCTAACAGTAAAGAATCCTCTTCTATGTTGGTGGAAAAACCTTCTCTCCTCCAGACGCAAAGAATGCCCCCTTGTGCCCGTCACCTTCCTTGGTATAAACAGATCCTCAGCGAGATATTTGTATTGTCCCCTTATATACTTATACATGGTTATTAGATCGCCCCTCAGTCGTCTATTTTCTAGACTAAATAATCCTAATTTTGCTAATCTATCTGGGTATTGTAGTTCTCCCATCCCCTTTATTAATTTTGTTGCCCTCCTTTGTACTCTCTCTAGTTCCATTATATCCTTCCTGAGCACCGATGCCCAAAACTGGACACAGTACTCCATGTGCGGTCTAACTAGGGATTTGTACAGAGGCAGTATAATGCTCTCATCATGTGTATCCAGACCTCTTTTAATGCACCCCATGATCCTGTTTGCCTTGGCAGCTGCTGCCTGGCACTGGCTGCTCCAGGTAAGTTTATCATTAACTAGGAACCCCAAGTCCTTCTCCCTGTCAGATTTACCCAGTGGTTTCCCATTCAGTGTGTAATGGTGATATTGATTCCTTCTTCCCATGTGTATAACCTTACATTTATCATTGTTAAACCTTGTACATAGGAGCAGCATTATAGTAGTTATGGTTAGTGATTGAAGCCCAGATCCAAACTTACATTATTTTGAGTAAAAAAAAAACCCAAGTGGGCTTGCATGATAATAAAACAGGGATTAACCTTACACAATACTGAGACCCACCTGTTGTGGATTCTGTTTTTGGGCTCCCTCTGGTGGTTACAGATGGTACTGGGTGACTTGTGTTCTCTGCGGTCTCTGGTGTCCACCTGTTCTATCAGGATATGGGAGTTTCCTATTTAACCTGGCTTTCTTGTCATTTCCTCGCCGGCGATCAATGTAATCAGTGTGTCTTGTTACCTCTGCTTTCCGCTTCTGTAATCATCAGGACAAGCTAAGTTTTTGATTTTCCTGTTCCACGTTTTGCTTTATTTTTGTTTTAGTCCAGCTTGCAGTTATGTGATTCCTTGTTGCTGGTTGCTCTAGTGGGCTGATATTACTCCTCATGTTCCATGAGTTGGCACATGAGTTCAGGTAATTTCAGGATGGTTTTTTGTAGGGTTTTTCGCTGACCGCGCAGTTCACTTTTGTATCCTCTGCTATCTAGTTTTAGCGGGCCTCATTTTGCTGAATCTGTTTTCATTACTACGTATGTGCTTTCCTCTCATTTCACCGTCATTACATGTGGGGGGCTGCTATTTCTGTGGGGTGTTTCTCTGGAGGCAAGAGAGGTCTTTGTTTCTTCTAATAGGGGAAGCTAGTCCTTCGGCTGGCGCGAGACGTCTAGAATCATCGTAGACACGTTCCCCGGCTACTGCTAGTGTTGTGAATTGGGTTTAGGATCGCGGTCATCTCAGTTTCCATCACCCTAGAGCTTGTTCTGTTTTTTGTGTGCTTGTCCTTTTGTGATCCCCTGCCATTGGGATCATGACAGTATCGCCGGCCCGAAAAGTGGTAATCGTATTGGCTGAAGTAGGAGGAAAAGTAGTCTGAGGAAGTTTTTTTTTTTTTTTTTTTTTCCTTCCCTCAGAGTTTGCTGCCTAGCCTTAATTGCAGCCTGGCTGCGTCCTACCTCCTCTTAATCCTTGAATGGCTCTGACCTCAGCTGTTTATCATGGACGTCCAGAGTTTGGCTTCCAGCTTGAATAATCTTGCTGCTAAGGTTCAAAATATACAAGATTTTGTTGTACATGCTCCTATGTCTGAACCTAGAATTCCTATCCCAGAGTTTTTTTCTGGAGATAGATCTAGTTTTCAGAATTTTAGGAACAATTGCAAGTTGTTTCTTTCTTTGAAATCTCGCTCCTCTGGAGACCCTGCTCAGCAAGTCAAAATTGTAATATCTTTCCTGCGGGGTGACCCTCAGAATTGGGCATTTGCATTGGCACCAGGGGATCCTGCGTTGCTCAATGTGGATGCGTTTTTTCTGGCATTGGGTTTGCTCTATGAGGAACCTAACCTAGAGATTCAGGCTGAAAAAGCTTTATTGGCTCTCTCTCAGGGGCAAGATGAAGCAGAAATATATTGTCAGAAATTTCGGAAATGGTCGGTGCTTACTCAGTGGAATGAGTGCGCTCTGGCTGCAAAATTCAGAGATGGCCTTTCTGAGACCATTAAAGATGTTATGGTGGGGTTCCTGGCGCCTACAGGTCTGAATGAGTCTATGACTATGGCTATTCAGATTGATCGGCGTTTACGGGAGCGCAAACCTGTGCACCATTTGGCGGTGTCTTCTGAACAGGCACCTGAGACAATGCAATGTGATAGAATTCAGTCCAGAAGTGAACGGCAAAACTATAGGCGGAAAAATGGCTTGTGTTTTTATTGTGGTGATTCAGCTCATGTTATATCAGCATGCTCTAAACGCACAAAAAAGGTTGATAAGTCTGTTGCCATTAGTACTTTACAGTCTAAGTTCATTCTGTCTGTGACTCTGATTTGTTCATTATCAGCCATTTCCGTCGATGCCTATGTGGATTCAGGCGCTGCCCTGAGTCTTATGGATTGGTCATTTGCCAACCGCTGTGGGTTTAGTCTGGAGCCTCTGGAAGTCCCTATTCCTTTGAAAGGAATTGACTCTACACCTTTGGCTATGAATAAACCTCAGTACTGGACACACGTGACCATGCGTATGACTCCCGTTCATCAGGAGGTGATTCGCTTCCTGGTACTGTATAATTTACATGATGTCTTAGTGCTTGGTCTGCCATGGTTACAAACTCATAACCCAGTCTTGGACTGGAAAACGATGTCTGTGTTAAGCTGGGGATGTCAGGGGGTTCATGATGATGCACCTCCGATTTCTATCGCTTCATCTACTCCTTCTGAGGTTCCTGTATTTTTGTCTGATTATCGGGATGTTTTTGAGGAGCCTAAGCTCAATTCGCTTCCTCCTCACAGGGATTGCGATTGTGCTATAGATTTGATTCCTGGCAGTAAATTTCCTAAAGGTCGTTTGTTCAATCTGTCAGTGCCAGAGCATACTGCTATGCGGGATTATGTTAAGGAGTCCTTGGAAAAGGGACATATCCGTCCATCTTCATCTCCTTTGGGAGCAGGTTTTTTTTTCGTGGCCAAAAAAGATGGTTCCTTGAGGCCTTGTATAGATTACCGTCTTTTGAATAAGATTACGGTCAAATATCAGTATCCTTTGCCATTGTTGACTGATTTGTTCGCTCGCATTAAGGGGGCTAAATGGTTCACTAAGATTGATCTTCGGGGTGCGTATAAACTTGTGCGGATTAAGCAGGGTGATGGGTGGAAAACCGCATTTAATACGCCTGAGGGCCATTTTGAGTATTTGGTGATGCCTTTTGGACTTTCTAATGCTCCTTCTGTCTTCCAGTCCTTTATGCACGATATTTTCCGTGAATATCTGGATAAATTTATGATTGTGTATTTGGATGATGTTTTGGTTTTTTCTGATGACTGGGAGTCCCATGTTCAGCAGGTCAGGAAGGTGTTTCAGGTCCTGCGGGCCAATTCTTTGTTTGTAAAAGGTTCAAAGTGTCTCTTTGGAGTCCAGAAGATTTCTTTTTTGGGGTATATTTTTTCCCCTTCTACTATTGAGATGGATCCCGTCAAGGTTCAAGCTATTTGTGACTGGACGCAGCCTACATCTCTTAAGAGTCTACAGAAGTTCTTGGGCTTTGCTAATTTTTATCGTCGTTTCATAACTAATTTTTCTAGTGTTGTTAAGCCTTTGACGGATCTGACTAAGAAGGGTGCTGATGTTGCTGATTGGTCTCCTGCGGCTGTGGAGGCCTTTCAGGAACTTAAGCGCCGGTTTTCTTCTGCTCCTGTGTTGCGTCAGCCAGATGTTTCGCTTCCTTTTCAGGTTGAGGTTGATGCTTCTGAGATTGGAGCGGGGGCGGTTTTGTCACAGAGAAGCTCCGATTGCTCGGTGATGAAGCCATGTGCGTTCTTTTCTAGAAAGTTTTCGCCCACTGAGCGGAATTATGATGTTGGTAATCGGGAGCTTTTGGCCATGAAGTGGGCATTTGAGGAGTGGCGTCATTGGCTTGAGGGTGCTAGACATCGTGTGGTGGTCTTGACTGATCACAAAAATCTGATTTACCTTGAGTCTGCCAAGCGTCTGAATCCTAGACAGGCTCGTTGGTCACTGTTTTTCTCCCATTTCGATTTTGTGGTTTCATACCTGCCAGGTTCAAAGAATGTGAAGGCGGATGCTCTTTCTAGGAGTTTTGTGCCTGATTCCCCTGGAAATTCTGAGCCCACTGGTATCCTTAGGGATGGGGTGATTTTGTCGGCTGTCTTCCCAGACTTGCGACGTGCTTTGCAGGAGTTTCAGGCGGATAAACCTGATCGTTGTCCGCCTGAAAGACTGTTTGTTCCGGATAATTGGACCAGTAGAGTCATCTCCGAGGTCCATTCTTCTGCGTTGGCAGGTCATCCTGGAATATTTGGTACTAGAGACTTGGTGGCCAGGTCTTTTTGGTGGCCTTCCTTGTCGAGGGATGTGCGTTCTTTTGTGCAGTCTTGTGAAGTTTGTGCTCGGGCTAAGCCTTGCTGTTCTCGGGCCAGTGGATTGTTGTCACCTTTGCCTATCCCGAAGAGGCCTTGGACGCACATTTCCATGGACTTTATTTCGGATCTCCCTGTCTCTCAAAAAATGTCCGTCATCTGGGTTGTGTGTGACCGCTTTTCTAAGATGGTTCATCTGGTCCCCTTGCCTAAGTTACCTTCCTCCTCTGAGTTGGTCCCTCTGTTTTTTCAGAACGTGGTTCGTTTGCATGGGATTCCGGAGAACATTGTTTCTGACAGGGGATCCCAGTTTGTGTCTAGATTTTGGCGGACGTTCTGTGCTAAGATGGGCATTGATTTGTCCTTTTCGTCTGCATTCCATCCTCAGACGAATGGCCAGACGGAACGAACTAATCAGACCTTGGAAACTTATTTAAGGTGTTTTGTTTCTGCTGATCAAGATGACTGGGTTACCTTTTTGCCGCTTGCCGAATTTGCCCTTAATAATCGGGCTAGTTCTGCTACCTTGGTTTCTCCTTTCTTTTGTAATTCGGGGTTTCATCCTCGTTTTTCCTCTGGTCAGGTGGAGCCTTCTGATTGTCCTGGAGTGGACATGGTGGTGGATAGGTTGCATCAGATTTGGAGTCATGTGGTGGACAATTTGAAGTTGTCCCAGGAGAGGGCTCAGCAGTTTGCTAATCGCCGTCGCCGCGTGGGTCCTCGACTTCGTGTTGGGGACTTGGTGTGGTTGTCTTCTCGTTTTGTTCCTATGAAGGTCTCTTCTCCTAAGTTCAAGCCTCGGTTTATCGGTCCCTACAGGATCTTGGAAATTCTTAACCCTGTGTCGTTTCGTTTGGATCTCCCGGCATCATTTGCTATTCATAATGTGTTCCATCGGTCGTTGTTGCGGAAGTATGAGGTACCTGTTGTTCCTTCGCTTGAGCCTCCTGCTCCGGTGCTGGTGGAGGGAGAATTGGAGTATGTTGTGGAGAAGATCTTGGATTCTCGTGTTTCCAGACGGAAACTTCAGTATTTGGTCAAGTGGAAGGGTTATGGTCAGGAAGATAATTCTTGGGTGGTTGCCTCTGATGTTCATGCTGCTGATTTGGTCCGTGCATTTCATAGGGCTCATCCTGGTCGCCCTGGTGGTTCTCGTGAGGGTTCGGTGACCCCTCCTCAAGGGGGGGGTACTGTTGTGGATTCTGTTTTTGGGCTCCCTCTGGTGGTTACAGATGGTACTGGGTGACTTGTGTTCTCTGCGGTCTCTGGTGTCCACCTGTTCTATCAGGATATGGGAGTTTCCTATTTAACCTGGCTTTCTTGTCATTTCCTCGCCGGCGATCAATGTAATCAGTGTGTCTTGTTACCTCTGCTTTCCGCTTCTGTAATCATCAGGACAAGCTAAGTTTTTGATTTTCCTGTTCCACGTTTTGCTTTATTTTTGTTTTAGTCCAGCTTGCAGTTATGTGATTCCTTGTTGCTGGTTGCTCTAGTGGGCTGATATTACTCCTCATGTTCCATGAGTTGGCACATGAGTTCAGGTAATTTCAGGATGGTTTTTTGTAGGGTTTTTCGCTGACCGCGCAGTTCACTTTTGTATCCTCTGCTATCTAGTTTTAGCGGGCCTCATTTTGCTGAATCTGTTTTCATTACTACGTATGTGCTTTCCTCTCATTTCACCGTCATTACATATGGGGGGCTGCTATTTCTGTGGGGTGTTTCTCTGGAGGCAAGAGAGGTCTTTGTTTCTTCTAATGGGGGAAGCTAGTCCTTCGGCTGGCGCGAGACGTCTAGAATCATCGTAGGCACGTTCCCCGGCTACTGCTAGTGTTGTGAATTAGGTTCAGGATCGCGGTCAGCTCAGTTTCCATCACCCTAGAGCTTGTTCTGTTTTTTGTGTGCTTGTCCTTTTGTGATCCCCTGCCATTGGGATCATGACACCTACCACTGTCAGATGACCGGGCCTACTCAAGGGGCACATTGTTTTACTTGTTTATTTGTAGTTTTTTTTATTATCAGCATTTTAATTGTGTCAATAAAGAATTTTTGTAACTTTTTTATACAAAAAAAAAAACCTCCATTAGTCCTCCTTTTTCTGAGTATTCTTGTAGAAGCAGTAATGCAGTATATAGACATTTGTAGAACATTAGTCACAATTAAACCTTATAGAATAAGCTGTGTAAGAATTAACATTGAGTTCACTTTTATGTTTGGATCTTCCTCGGTATTACCTTATACCAGACATTTGCCCTGTGATAATGAGGAGGGAAGTGTGGTTTGACTGGACGTCACCCAGGGAGGATCAGTAGGAAACTCATGATAAAAAAAAAAAAGCAGCATATAAAATATCAAGACATAATTGCTTAGGCTTGCGTAACCTTTCCAAAGGCATTTTAATTAAAGTGCAACTTCCTCTGTGTTCCTTTAGCAATTAGCTCCTTAATCCAAGTGAAAGGCGTAGGAAAGTGTCTTGAGCAGGCCAGACTCGGGGCAAGGATCATGTAATCCTAGTTAGGAAATAATCTCGATTTAAGGATATAATCATATTGAACATGAAATCATATAACATATGTACACTAGTCTCAGCGTATAATTCCTCCTTTTAATGTCCTTCAATCATATAATGTTCCTTCATAATCCACCTAAATACATAATCCGCTTATTATCATATGTCGCTCCTGTACTTTTTTTTCTAGAAGTTCTTGAGCTGAATTATGACTTGTCATAGGAATCCTTCTATATTATTTCAAAACACTCTTTTTCGGTGATTCCTTTGTATTTCCGTTCATACTGCACCCACACACACGCAAATGATACACTATTTGAAAGGTAAACTTGCCCCCTTCAGCAAGAAAATATCCAAACAAACCACACATCCACGATGTTGTCACAAAGTACAGTTTAAACATTAATTTTCATAAACCTGCAGTAAGGAAAAATGACCTGCAGGTGGCACCACACCATCACAAAGCTGCTTACAGACATCGCAAACAAATCCTAACATTTGGCTTGGGGGCTTTCCAGCTTGCCGAACTCCTTGCCCAGCCGATTTCAGGCACATTGGTGGATTGCACACTTCACTGCAGATGAGTCACATATGCAAATACATTTGTAAACATGCACTGCCTATTCAATTGCGCACTTACTCCGTTTATACTGCACCAACACACAAATGATAAACCATTTCAAAGGTCGAATTCCCTGTAGGTGGCATTTGCTTTGGGGTCTTTCCAGCTTGCCAAAGTGCTTGCCCAGCTTATTTCAGGCAAACTTGATGATTGCACACTTCACTGCAGGTGAGTCACATATGCAAACACATTTGTAAACATGCACTGTTTTTTTCAGTGATTACTTCGCCCCAAACACACAAATGATGAGTCACATAAGCAAACACATTTCTAAACACGCCCTGGTTTTTCAGTGAGTACTTCGCCCCACACACACAAATGGTGAGTCACATATGCAAACATATTTGTAAACACGCACTGCTTTTTCAGTGATTACTTCATCACACAGTCATAAATGGTGGGTCGCATATGCAAACACATTTGTAAACATGCACTGCTTTTTCAGTGATTACTTCGTCCCACACACACAAATGGTGAGTCACATATGCAAACACATTTATAAACATGCACTGCTTTTTCAGTGATTACTTTGCACCACACACACAAATAGTGAGTCGCATATGCAAGCACATTTGTAAACATGAACTGCTTTTTCAGTGATTACTTCGTCCCACACACAGAAATGGTGAGTCGCATATGCAAATCCATTTGTAAATATGCACTGCTTTTTCGGTGATACCTTCGCCCCACACACGCACTGCTTTTTGAGTGATTACTTCATCCCACACACACAAATGGTGAGTCACATATGCAAACACATTTGTAAACATGCACTGCTTTTTCAGTGATTAATTCGTCCCACACTCACAAATGGTGAGTCACATATGCAAACATTTATAAACATGCACTGCTTTTTCGGTGATAGTCGCCCCACACACACAAATATTACACCATTTGTAAGGTAAACTTGCCCCCTTCAGCAAGAAAAGACACAAACAAACCACACATCCGTGATGTGATCAATAAATACAGTTTAGACATTCATTTTCAGAAACCTGCAGAGAAAAACAATAACCTGCAGGTGTCACCACAACCTCAAGACATTTTTTTAGCCTCTACTTATCAAACCAATTTATCGTATTACCAGTCTACATATATAAATACCTCTCTGTGTTCGTTATCTCATTAAATACATTTACATTTGACCACCTTGATTTTCCTGAAATTGCATGCGCCCCTGACAACCAATGTGCAAAAATTTTGCACGGGCCAACTAGTATATATTTAATATACTGGAACACACACTATATGGGGAAAAGTATGTGCCCCCTCCACAGAAGCTTTTCTGACCTCCATCTACACTTGTAGGCATTAATATGGGGTCGCCCCTCTGCAGATATAACTGAACCTGGTGTTGGGGGGTATGCTGTGCTCCATTATTGGTGTTATATGGGGTTGGGGGTCAGGCTCTGTGCGGCCACAAATGTTCTCTCTCCACCATATCTGTATGGACCTTCTGCACTGGGCACAGTCATGGGGGACAGAAAAGAGTCTTCCCCAAACTACTCCCACAAAGCTGAAGCTACAATTATCCACAATGTCTTGTGCTGAAGATTAAGATTTCCCATCAGTGAAGCTAAAGGGCCCAATGCAGACCCCTGATAATGGCCCAATACTGACCCCTGATAACATTTCCATAGAATTATCATCATCCACTGTCACGATTCCCCTGACCGCTGTCACCAATGGGTCAGGATTCACACCGTGACCGTCACCCCTACGTCACGGATTGAGGTGACTTTAGGCCAACAGACGGCTATCACATGTGCAGGGGGGCTTATCTTAGTTATCCCTCCACTCCACGATGTGATGAGAAAACACACAAGGCTATTGACCTCTTAGTTTACAGCAGGGGCTTATTCTAGGTATCCCACTGCTTTCAATATACCACAAACTGCAGGGATTTATGTATATCCCGCTTACAGTTCCACTTAACACTTGCAGCTCTGTGGCGCCCCCTTACTCTCAGGTCAGATTAGGTACTGCACCTAGGGTAATTAGTCGCCAGAAAGGCTGCCTGCTATGTACTGGCTATTGGGCACGCTGCAGCGACGCGATAAACTACTCCCACTCAGGCAGGAACGATAATTATCAACGCCGCAGTCGCTACAGCATCACTCAACAGTCTGCACACTATCGGTATCACTGCCACCAGCTTCGATTAAACAGGTCCGAAGCTAACCCAACACAACAGTAACAGTAGCGTATTTCCCTTCAGAAGACTTAGGGTATGGTTTAGAACAGGAGAACGAACTAATATTAAATATTATATCCCATAAAAAATTAGGCAGTGCTTTATCAAAAAAATATTTTATAAAGATGTTACAAATGAGACAATTGCAAATATGTACAAGGGTAATTATAACATAAAGGGAATAAAGGAGAAAAAGTAACACTCACATGTTCAAAGCATGACAGGCAACCAGGCTAGGGCAGTTTTCCATACATCCCAGCTCATGGGATGTACTCAGCTCTTCCAGGAAAATAGGACAAGAAGGAAGCTGGGGATGTGTGCAGACAGTTATAGCTTAAGCCTGTAACATCCCAGAAAGGGGTTGGATCACCTCGTCCCTCCTACCTCTTCAGTTTACTGATTTTACCCTAACCTATATCTAATTTCTATAATTCTGCTACAAAACATCTCATAGTCCTAACCAACCCATCATTCATCTCGGATTAACGTGAGCATTCTAATGAGATCAAATATGTCCTATCTAGGATACATATTTACAGAGAAAACCCTACTTCTTTACCAGACGGAGTTAGAAGCCCGTGTTTCGGGGAATGGGTAGGTACACCGAGTGAGAATAAGAATATATATTTTCGTATGTCTAGCTTAAATCGCTTGCCTAATATCTAACAAAAACTAAACAAAGAATCTTTCATGGATCCTCGAAGTTTCTACTTCACTTATAGCTGAACAAGAGCTTACACAGGAAGTGCCGGTCGTAAATACTTTTGGCTCTCCTAACCCCCTTTCTGAGAAGGAAAGCCAGGAATTTGCAGTATCACTCCAAGAAGGGGGGCTTAGCCCACGCAGGATAGCAAGAGAACTACTTATGATATTTCATACCATATCGTGACATCCACCATCTGTACAGTGGCACAATGCAGTCAGGGGGTAACGTCCTCTTGGAATCACCAAACCCAGACTCCTCCATCAGACGCAGATAGAGAAGTATATGTCCCAACTTTTGAAGATAATAAAGAGTGAAAAATTGTGCGGCTCACATAGCAAATTTTGGCCGCACCCCAATCCATACCCATTTCCCATTTCTTTCTTCCCCGTCAGGAAGAGGTATATTCATGGGTCTCTGGTCCGGTGTCCAGGACAGTGCTACCTGGAGGCTGGATGGGAGGCCGCAAATCTTTTACCATTCGGCGTTCCCGGTGCAGCTTTTTATCACCCAGGGCAGAGCGACGTCTTCGGCCCATCCTTGGCGCAGGGAGGACACAGTTGTCATAAAATCATATCCAATGTACTTGGATAGTTAAACACAGTAGAATTTCTGGGCAAAAAAGTACAAAAAATCCCACAGAATTTACGCTACATGTGAACACGGTCTAAATGTCTAAGCAAAGTGGATGTGATTCCGTGAAATCTTCACTCTCTGTGGTCTAAGGACGCTAATGATCTCTGTAGTTTTGATGCTTTTTTTTATCTGTAGGCTTCTTCTGAAAAAAAACGCATAAAGTAAAAAAAAAGCCACTGCATTTTTAAGAGCAGAATAAAAGCTTTTTTGTAGTATTAAAAATGTGGATTCACATCTGCACCAAAAAAGCATTCAGATAAGCGGGAAAGGGCATAAAAGAAAAGTAGCAAACACACAATAATCAGAGAAGAATGTTACTGTATTGTGTGGTGAGTTCACCGGCAGAAAAAAAAGCAGTAGAAAAAATGCCACATATACCTTATGTGTAAACATGGCCTCAGTGTTCCATTTTCCCCCCGTTTTTTACGAGTTTAATAGAGAAAAAATATCAATCACGCCATTTTTTTTTACACCATTTACCGATCCCTGTAAATAATGTGATCCCTGTGTTGTGCGCGGTCGTTACGATTACAGGGACACAAATATGTCCAGGTTATTTGCTGACTTGTGATGTTTATTATTTTTGTTAAAAAGCGCAGTAAAGTGACAATATTGTGTTTTTTTTTATTATTTTTTAGTCATTTTTATAGGATGAAAAAAATCTTATTCAACTTTTAGAGTACAAATACATAGATATACACTGTACAGTGTATCTGTACAAATCTGCCTGTAGAGTCAGAGCCTGTAATACAGATCAAGTGTACATAGATATACACTGTACAGTGTATCTGTACAAATCTGCCTGTAGGGTCAGAGCCTGCAATACAGATCAAGTGTACATAGATATACACTGTACAGTGTATCTGTACAAATCTGCCTGTAGAGTCAGAGCCTGTAATACAGATCAAGTGTACATAGATATACACTGTACAGTGTATCTGTACAAATCTGCCTGTAGAGTCAGAGCCTGTAATACAGATCAAGTGTACATAGATATACACTGTACAGTGTATCTGTACAAATCTGCCTGTAGGGTCAGAGCCTGCAATACAGATCAAGTGTACATAGATATACACTGTACAGTGTATCTGTACAAATCTGCCTGTAGAGTCAGAGCCTGTAATACAGATCAAGTGTACATAGATATACACTGTACAGTGTATCTGTACAAATCTGCCTGTAGAGTCAGAGCCTGTAATACAGATCAAGTGTACATAGATATACACTGTACAGTGTATCTGTACAAATCTGCCTGTAGGGTCAGAGCCTGCAATACAGATCAAGTGTACATAGATATACACTGTACAGTGTATCTGTACAAATCTGCCTGTAGGGTCAGAGCCTGCAATACAGATCAAGTGTACATAGATATACACTGTACAGTGTATCTGTACAAATCTGCCTGTAGGGTCAGAGCCTGTAATACAGATCAAGTGTACATAGATATACACTGTACAGTGTATCTGTACAAATCTGCCTGTAGGGTCAGAGCCTGTAATACAGATCAAGTGTACATAGATATACACTGTACAGTGTATCTGTACAAATCTGCCTGTAGAGTCAGAGCCTGTAATACAGATCAAGTGTACATAGATATACACTGTACAGTGTATCTGTACAAATCTGCCTGTAGGGTCAGAGCCTGCAATACAGATCAAGTGTACATAGATATACACTGTACAGTGTATCTGTACAAATCTGCCTGTAGAGTCAGAGCCTGTAATACAGATCAAGTGTACATAGATATACACTGTACAGTGTATCTGTACAAATCTGCCTGTAGAGTCAGAGCCTGTAATACAGATCAAGTGTACATAGATATACACTGTACAGTGTATCTGTACAAATCTGCCTGTAGGGTCAGAGCCTGCAATACAGATCAAGTGTACATAGATATACACTGTACAGTGTATCTGTACAAATCTGCCTGTAGGGTCAGAGCCTGCAATACAGATCAAGTGTACATAGATATACACTGTACAGTGTATCTGTACAAATCTGCCTGTAGGGTCAGAGCCTGTAATACAGATCAAGTGTACATAGATATACACTGTACAGTGTATCTGTACAAATCTGCCTGTAGAGTCAGAGCCTGTAATACAGATCAAGTGTACATAGATATACACTGTACAGTGTATCTGTACAAATCTGCCTGTAGGGTCAGAGCCTGTAATACAGATCAAGTGTACATAGATATACACTGTACAGTGTATCTGTACAAATCTGCCTGTAGAGTCAGAGCCTGTAATACAGATCAAGTGTACATAGATATACACTGTACAGTGTATCTGTACAAATCTGCCTGTAGGGTCAGAGCCTGCAATACAGATCAAGTGTACATAGATATACACTGTACAGTGTATCTGTACAAATCTGCCTGTAGGGTCAGAGCCTGTAATACAGATCAAGTGTACATAGATATACACTGTACAGTGTATCTGTACAAATCTGCCTGTAGGGTCAGAGCCTGTAATACAGATCAAGTGTACATAGATATACACTGTACAGTGTATCTGTACAAATCTGCCTGTAGGGTCAGAGCCTGCAATACAGATCAAGTGTACACAATTCTCCCTGAGCTTGTGGCTCAGTAGCTTGAGCTCCTGCCTGTAGTGTTGAGGGCTGTAGATTTGATTACATGGGCGTCTCATCAAAGAAAATAAATGTTTTTTTGTAATTGCTTTTTATTATTTTTAGCAGTTTTATAGGACTCAGTTTCTATTCTTTCCATATAATATGCCCAGAACCCGATTCACCATTGTGCGGCATTTTCCAGACTCTTCCTTTGTATTCTCCCTTTCTAGACCTGATGGTAAGTTATCGTCTACTAATGTAATATGTATGCTAATTGCTTGCATGGGGCTGCCAGCTCTGCCTAGATGTGGGAGCTATAATTCCCCTTTAATATATGGAGCAGCTCCTGCGATTCTACATCTTAGCCTATTTATGATGCTCATGGGGTAATCGACACCGATTCAGGCAATATCCATGTAAAGCAGGCGACCAGGCGTTCGCCATATTACAGAATTATCCTATATTTTATGGCGACTTATATCTTTTAATGCGTAAATAATAGATTATATATTATAATATGCTGGTTATTTGTGCTGCTGCTGTTTACGACCAAGGAGACAGGGACATGGTCCTCATTAGTCCCATCTTTTTAGGTGGCAAGGGCAGAACTCCAACTACTTGTTAGCACATGGAAAAAGTAGAGTAGTTGTCCATTTGCCAAAGGGCCCCTGAAAACACAGAAGTTGCAGTCTGATTGCTTACTCTGGACATTTCTATAGAGAGTCCTGGAGAATATCCCCCGAAGTGGACCTTTAAATGGTGTGGTTTCTGCTAATGTGCATATAAATAAGTTCTCTATTTTGTGGTTGCGCTGGGAGTATTCAGTACTAAACAGTGCATCTGTGAATCTAGCTCTGGCTGAGATGAAATACTAGAAAGCAGCAGCATGAAGGACATTATATAAATTATATAAGCAGTGTATCTGTGAATCCTACTCTTGGGTGAGATGAAAAACTAGAAGGCAGAACGGTGGAGGACATTATACAGCAGTACTGATTGATGTATGGCTGAATCTAGGAATGAAAAAACTAGGAATCAGCAGCATGAAGTTCATTATACAGCAAACCTGAGAGGTGTATCTGTGACTCCCACTCTGGGGTGACATGAGAAACTTACTAGAAAGCAGAAGCATGGAGGACATTAGACAGCAGTACTGATTGTGGTATGGATGAATCTATGGTGAGATGAAACACTAGAAATCTGCGGGAAGTTCATTCTACAGCAAAACTGAGTGGTGTATCTGTGAATCACACTTTGGAATTAAATGAAAAACTTACTAGAAAGCAGAAGTGTGGAGGATATTATGCAGCAGTACTGATTGGTGTATGGATGAATTTAGGGTGAGATGAAACAATAGAAATAAGCAGCATGAAGTTCATTATACAGCAAAACTGAGCAGTGTATCTGTGAATCCCACTCTTGGGTGAGATGAGAAACTTACTAGAAGGCAGAAGCATGGAGGACATTATACAGAAATACTAATTAATGTATGGATGAATCTAGGGTGAGATGAAACACTAGAAATCAGCAGCATGAAGTTCATTATACAGCAAAACTGAGCAGTGTATCTGTGAATGCCACTCTTGGTTGAGATGAAAAACTTACTAGAAAGCAGAAGCATGGAGGTCATTAGACAGCAATACCTATTGGAGTATGGATGAATCTTTGGTGAGATAAACACTCACTAGCAATCAACTGCAGTAAGTACTTTATGCAGAAAACTGAGCTGTGTAGCTGTGAATCCTGTTATGGGAGTTAGATTAAACTCTTACAAGAAAGAAGAAACATGTAGGAGATTATATCAGTACTATGCAGTGAATTTGTGAAGTGAGCTAAAAGACTTACTAAAAAGAATTAGCATGAAAGGCATCGGACAGCAATACTGAACAATGTATCTGTGAATTCAGCTCAACACTAGAAAGCAATAGTATGGAGGACTTTATAGAGAAGTATTGAACAGTGTATCTGTCAATCTGGCTCTGGAGTAAGATGAAGCGCTAGAAATCTTCTGGATGGAGGACAACATACAACATACTAATCAGTGTAGCTGTGAATCCTTCAATACTAGGAGGATAGTGTCCTAACAGTTGGAGCTCTGCAGGCTGCAGACCACTGGCATAGAGCTTTGTTATTTTTTTTCTCCCAACAGGCATTTAATGGTCACGTGTCCCCGATTGATCTGTATTCCTTCCAGACAGATAAATTGGATTCTCTTGCATTTTGCTCAGAACCCGTAATGCTGAAGTCAGAGCCTTTACGGAGGAACTGACTTGGCTGTTTCTTCTTTGTGACTGGCATGTATTCAGCTGGCAGGAACATTGGATTTTGTTTTTACTTTTTTGTGCTGCAAGTCTGGCGTAGCATCTCATAGACGGCACGAGTTTTCCTGACACATAGACTGTAACGCTGCCAATATCCACACGCTTTACAGTCAAGAGTCGCTTGGTGGGGGGTTAATTCCCTTTTCGGAGAGTTTTTTCCCCGGGCTGGTGCCCTATAGAAAGAACGGATTTGTTTCTCCTTGCACTTCATTGGTTGGATCATGGGTGTTGGGAGTCAGTGGGTAGACTCAGCCCATATGGTCTTCTATGCCATGTCATGGGCACCACATAGTGCCCTCAGGATAGTCTCCAGTGTACCCAAGCTTCGGTGCGTATTTTTTAGAGACACCCTGGGAACTGTGCCGCGAAGAAATGGCACCAAAAACAAGACTCTTTATGTTGCAAAAAGTTTTGGAAAAGTTGAAACAAGTCTAGAAAAAGTTGCTGAAACCACCAATGGAATCCCCCCAAAAAATCACAAAAATGGGGGCATTATAGTGAAACATCTCTGTTAGCCCCATAGACTTCGATTAGAGCGGCACAGCATACACGCTCGTCCCCCAATCTATTTAACAGGGACACACGGGATCCTTCACATCTCTCCCAAATGTCAGTGTCTCTTCTCAGTCTTCTGAAATGACTGCAGCCTGTGATGGCACGCTGGGAGTTGTAGTACGTGTCACCTGTGTGGAGCGTGTGCCCTGTCTCCGCTCACAGGATGATGATCACATTTCTACTATATAATTGTCTAAGGGTCACTTCCGTCTGTCTGTCTGTCACGGATATTAACCCCTTTCTGACATTAGACGTACTATCCCATCGAGGTGGGGTGGGCCCGTATGCCCACCGATGGGATAGTACGTCATATGCGATCGGCAGCGCTCACGGGGGGAGCGCGGCCGATCGCGGCCGGGTGTCAGCTGCCTATCGCAGCTGACATCCGGCACTATGTGCCAGGAGCGGTCACGGACCGCCCCCGGCACATTAACCCCCGGCACACCGCGATCAAACATGATCGCGGTGTGCCGGCGGTATAGGGAAGCATCGCGCAGGGAGGGGGCTCCCTGCGGGCTTCCCTGAGCCCCCCGCAGCAACGCGATGTGATTGCGTTGCTGCGAGGGTCTCCCTACCTCCCTCCCTGTAGCAGGCCCGGATTCAAGATGGCCGCATCATCCGGGTCCTGCAGGGAGGGAGGTGGCTTACCAAGTGCCTGCCTTGCTCCCCCTGGGACAAAGTAAAAAAGTTAAAAAATTTCCAAATGTGTAAAAAAATATATATATATTATTCCCATAAATACATTTCTTTATCTAAATAAAAAAACAAAACAATAAAAGTACACATATTTAGTATCGTCGCGTCCGTAACGACCCAACCTATAAAACTGGCCCAGTAGTTAACCCCTTCAGTAAACACCGTAAGACAAAAAAACCCAAGGCAAAAAACAACGCTTTATTATCACACCGCCGAACAAAAAGTGGAATAACACGCGATCAAAAAGACGGATATAAATAACTATGGTACCGCTGAAAGCGTCATCTTGTCCCGCAAAAAACGAGCCGCCATACAGCATCATCAGCAAAAAATAAAAAAGTTATAGTCCTGAGAATAAAGCGATGCAAAAATAATTATTTTTTCTATAAAATAGTTTTTATTGTATAAAAGTGCCAAAACATAAAAAAATGATATAAATGAGGTATCACTGTAATCGTACTGACCCGAAGAATAAAACTGCTTTATCAATTTTACCAAACGCGGAACGGTATAAACGCCTCCCCTAAAAGAAATTCATGAATAGCTGGTTTTTGGTCATTCTGCCTCACAAAAATCGGAATAAAAAGTGATCAAAAAATGTCAGGTGCCCGAAAATGTTACCAATAAAAACGTCAACTCGTCCCGCAAAAAACAAGACCTCACATGACTCTGTGAACCAAAATATGGAAAAATTATAGCTCTCAAAATGTGGTAACGCAAAAAATATTTTTTGCAATAAAAAGCGTTTTTCAGTGTGTGACGGCTGCCAATCATAAAAATCCGCTAAAAAACCCGCTATAAAAGTAAATCAAACCCCCCTTCATCACCCCCTTAGTTAGGGAAAAATAAAAAAAATGTATTTATTTCCATTTTCCCATTAGGGTTAGGGCTAGGGTTAGGACTAGGGTTAGTGCTAGGGTTAGGGCTAGGGTTAGGGTTGGGGCTAGGGCTAGGGTTAGGGCTAGGGTTAGGGCTAGGGCTAGGGTTAGGGCTAGGGTTAGGACTAGGGTTAGGGCTAGGGTTAGGGCTAGGGTTAGGGCTAGGGTTAGGGCTAGGGTTAGGGTTGGGGCTAGGGTTAAGTCTACAGTTAGGGTTGGGGCTAAAGTTAGGGTTAGGGTTTAGATTACATTTACGGTTGGGAATAGGGTTGGGATTAGGGTTAGGGGTGTGTCAGGGTTAGGGGTGTGGTTTGGGTTACCGTTGGGATTAGGGTTAGGGTTGTGTTTGGATTAGGGTTTCAGTTATAATTGAGGGGTTTCCACTGTTTCGGCACATCAGGGGCTCTCCAAACGCGACATGGCGTCCGATCTCAATTCCAGCCAATTCTGCGTTGAAAAAGTAAAACAGTGCTCCTTCCCTTCCGAGCTCTCCCGTGTGCCCAAACAGGGGTTTACCCCAACATATGGGATATCAGCGTACTCAGGACAAATAGGACAACAACTTTTGGGGTCCAATTTCTCCTGTTAGCCTTGGGAAAATACAAAACTGGGGGCTAAAAAATAATTTTTGTGGGGAAAAAAAGGATTTTTTATTTTCACGGCTCTGCATTATAAACTGTAGTGAAACACTTGGGGGCTCAAAGTTCTCACAACACATCTAGATAAGTTCCTTGGGGTCTAGTTTCCAATATGGGGTCACTTGTGGGGGGTTTCTACTGTTTAGGTACATTAGGGGCTCTGCGAACGCAATGTGACGCCTGCAGACCATTCCATCTAAGTCTGCATTCCAAACGGCGCTCCTTGCCTTCCAAGCCCTCCCATGCGCCCAAACGGTTGTTCCCCCCACATATGGGGTATCAGCGTACTCAGGACAAATTGAACAACAACTTTTGCGGTTGAATTTCTCCTCTTACCCTCGGAAAAATACAAAACTGGGGGCTAAAAAATTTTTGTGGGAAAGTTTTGTTTTTTTTATTTTCATGGCTCTGCGTTATAAACTGTAGTGATACACTTGGGGGTTCAAAGCTCTCACAACACATCTAGATGAGTTCCTTAGGGGGTCTAATTTCCAAAATGGTGTCACTTGTGGGGGGTTTCTACTGTTTAGGTACATTAGGGGCTCTGCAAACGCAATGTGACGCCTGCAGACCATTCCATCTAAGTCTGCATTCCAAATGGCGCTCCTTCCCTTCTGAGCCCTCCCATGCGCCCAAACGGTGGTTCCCCCCCACATATGGGGTATCAGCGTACTCAGGACAAATTGGACCACAACTTTTGGGGTCCAATTTCTCCTGTTACCCTCGGGAAAATACAAAACTGGGGGCTAAAAAATAATTTATGTGGGAAAAAATTTTTGTTTTATTTTTATGGCTTTGCATTATAAACTTCTGTGAAGCCCTTGGTGGGTCAAAGCACTCACCACACATCTAGATAAGTTCCTTAGGGGGTCTACTTTCCAAAATGGTGTCACTTGTGGGGGGTTTCAATGTTTAGGCACATCAGTGGCTCTCCAAACGCAACATGGCATCCCATCTCAATTCCTGTCAATTTTGCATTGAAAAGTCAAACGGCGCTCCTTCCCTTCCGAGCTCTCCCATGCGCCCAAACAGTGGTTTACCCCCACATATGGGGTATCAGCATACTCAGGACAAATTGTACAACAACTTTTAGGGTCCAATTTCTTCTTTTACCCTTGGGAAAATAAAAAATTGGGGGCAAAAATATAATTTTTGTGAAAAAATATGACTTTTTATTTTTACGGTTCTGCATTATAATCTTCTGTAAAGCACTTGGTGGGTCAAAGTGCTCACCACACCTTTAGATAAGTTCCTTAGGGGGTCTACTTTCCAAAATGGTGTCACTTGTGGGGGGTTTCAATGTTTAGGCACATCAGTGGCTCTCCAAACGCAACATGGTGTCCCATCTCGATTCCAGTCAATTTTGCATTGAAAAGTCAAATGGCGCTCCTTCGCTTTCGAGCTCTGTCATGCGCCCAAACAGTGGTTTACCCCCACATATGGGGTATCGGTGTACACAGGACAAATTGTACAACAACTTTTGGGGTCCATTTTCTCCTGTAACCCTTGGTAAAATAAAACGAATTGGAGCTGAAGTAAAGTTTTTGTGAAAAAAAGTTAAATGTTAATTTTTATTTAAACATTCCAAAAATTCCTGTGAAGCACCAGAAGGGTTAATAAACTTCTTGAATGTGGTTTTGAGCACCTTGAGGGGTGCAGTTTTTAGAATGGTGTCACACTTGGGTATTTTCTATCATATAGACCCCTCAAAATGACTTCAAATGAGATGTGGTCCCTAAAAAAAAAATGGTGTTGTAAAAATGAGAAATTGCTGGTCAACTTTTAACCTTTATAACTCCCTAACAAAAAAAATATTTGGTTCCAAAATTGTGCTGATGTAAAGTAGACATGTGGGAAGTGTTACTTATTAAGTATTTTGTGTGACATATCTCTGTGATTTAATTGCATAAAAATTCAAAGTTGGAAAATTGCGAAATTTTCAAAATTTTTGGCTAATTTCCATTTTTTTCACAAATAAACGCAGGTAATATCAAAGAAATTTACCACTATCATGAAGTACAATATGTCACGAGAAAACATTGTCAGAATCACCGGGATCCGTTGAAGCTTTCCAGAGTTATAACCTCATAAAGGGACAGTGGTCAGAATTGTAAAAATTGGCCTGGTCATTAACGTGCAAACCACCCTTGGGGGTAAAGGGGTTAATTGGTCACGGCCTCTGTCTCTCCTGGAAATCCAAGTCGCTGATTGGTCACGGCAAAACAGCCACGACCAATCAGCGACAGGCACATTCCGGAAGAAAATGGCCGCTCCTTACTCCCCGCAGTCAGTGCCCGGCGCCCGCATACTCCCCTCCGGTCACCGCTAACACAGGGTTAATGCCGGCGGTAACGGACCGCGTTATGCCGCGGGTAACGCACTCCGTTACCGCCGCTATTAACCCTGTGTGTCCCCAAACTTTTACTATTGATGCTGCCTATGCGGCAATCAGAGACGCGGGATATCTACGTCCTTTATGACATCATCGTCGCTGTGCCCGTCGCTGATTGGTCGAGGCCGTGGCGGCCTCGACCAATCAGAGAGGCGGGATTTCCAGGACAGACAGACAGACAGACAGAAAAACCCTTAGACAATTATATATATAGATGTGGGCTGTGTGATATACTCCGTGGGCTGTGCTAGATATTACGTGGCCACTGTTATATACTGCATGGGCTGTGCTATATACTACGTGATTGTGCAATATACTATGTGGCTGGGCAATATACTACATGGCTCTGTGCTGTATACTACGTGACTGGGCAATATACTACGTGACTGGGCAATATACTACGTGACTGGGCAATATACTACGTGACTAGGCAATATACTACGTGACTGGGCAATATACTACGTGACTGGGCAATATACTATGTGGCTGGGCAATATACTACGTGGGCTTTGCAATATACTATGTGGCTGGGCAATATACTATGTGGCTGGGCAATATACTACGTGGCTGGGCAATATACTACGTGACTGGGCAATATACTACGTGACTGGGCAATATACTATGTGGCTGGGCAATATACTACATGGCTCTGTGCTGTATACTACGTGACTGGGCAATATACTACGTGACTGGGCAATATACTACGTGACTGGGCAATATACTACGTGACTAGGCAATATACTACGTGACTGGGCAATATACTACGTGACTGGGCAATATACTATGTGGCTGGGCAATATACTACGTGGGCTTTGCAATATACTATGTGGCTGGGCAATATACTATGTGGCTGGGCAATATACTACGTGGCTGGGCAATATACTACGTTGCTGGGCAATATACTACGTGGCTGGGCAATATACTACGTTGCTGGGCAATATACTACGTGGCTGGGCAATATACTACGTGGCTGGGCAATATACTACGTGGCTGGGCAATATACTACGTCACTGGGCAATATACTACGTGGTTGTGCAATATACTACGTGGCTGTGCGATATACTACATGGACATGCATATTCTAGAATACCCGATGCGTTAGAATCGGGCCACCATCTAGTATATTATAATTGTCTCCTGATGTCATTGCGTTATGTGTCAATTATGGATCTGCCGAGGGCAAAATGAGCAGAGACGGGCGCATAACTGGCAGGTGTAATTATCAGGACGCCGACAGGTGATATCTATATATGTGGTTGGTAGAAGCGCAGCACTGGGAGCCTGCACAGTATATACTGTATACCTTACATGGCGCCCATAGTAGGAGCACAGCACTGGGAGCCTGCACAGTATATACTGTATACCTTACATGGTGCCCATAGTAGGAGCACAGTACTGGGAGCCTGCATAGTATATACTGTATATCTTACATGGAGCCCATAGTAGGAGCGCAGTACTGGGAGCCTGCACAGTATATACTGTATATCTTACATGGAGCCCATAGTAGGAGCGCAGTACTGGGAGCCTGCACAGTATATACTGTATACCTTACATGGCGCCCATAGTAGGAGCACAGCACTGGGAGCCCGCACAGTATATACTGTATACCTTACATGGCGCCCATAGTAGGAGCGCAGCACTGGGAGCCCGCACAGTATATACTGTATATATTGCATGGTGCCCATAGTAGGAGCACAGCACTGGGAGCCCGCACAGTATATACTGTATACATTACATGGTGCCCATAGTAGGAGCACAGCACTGGGAGCCCGCACAGTATATACTGTATACCTTACATGGTGCCCATAGTAGGAGCGCAGCACTGGGAGCCCGCACAGTATATACTGTATACCTTACATGGCGCCCATAGTAGGAGCACAGCACTGGGAGCCTGCACAGTATATACTGTATACCTTACATGGTGCCCATAGTAGGAGCGCAGCACTGGGAGCCCGCACAGTATATACTGTATACCTTACATGGTGCCCATAGTAGGAGCACAGTACTGGGAGCCTGCACAGTATATACTGTATACCTTACATGGTGCCCATAGTAGGAGCGCAGCACTGGGAGCCTGCACAGTATATACTGTATACCTTACATGGTGCCCATAGTAGGAGCGCAGTACTGGGAGCCCGCACAGTATATACTGTATACCTTACATGGTGCCCATAGTAGGAGCGCAGTACTGGGAGCCCGCACAGTATATACTGTATACCTTACATGGTGCCCATAGTAGGAGCACAGCACTGGGAGCCCGCACAGTATATACTGTATACCTTACATGGTGCCCATAGTAGGAGCACAGCACTGGGAGCCTGCACAGTATATACTGTATACCTTACATGGTGCCCATAGTAGGAGCGCAGCACTGGGAGCCTGCACAGTATATACTGTATACCTTACATGGTGCCCATAGTAGGAGCACAGCACTGGGAGCCCGCACAGTATATACTGTATACCTTACATGGTGCCCATAGTAGGAGCACAGTACTGGGAGCCTGCACAGTATATACTGTATACCTTACATGGTGCCCATAGTAGGAGCGCAGCACTGGGAGCTCGCACTGTATATACTGTATACATTACATGGTGCCCATAGTAGGAGTGCAGCACTGGGAGCCCGCACAGTATATACTTTATACCTTACATGGTGCCCATAGTAGGAGCACAGCACTGGGAGCCCGCACAGTATATACTGTATACCTTACATGGTGCCCATAGTAGGAGCACAGCACTGGGAGCCTGCACAGTATATACTGTATACCTTACATGGTGCCCATAGTAAAACCGCAGTACTGGGAGCCTGCACAGTATATACTGTATACCTTACATGGTGCCCATAGTAGGAGCGCAGTACTGGGAGCCCGCACAGTATATACTGTATACCTTACATGGTGCCCATAGTAGGAGCACAGTACTGGGAGCCTGCACAGTATATACTGTATACCTTACATGGTGCCCATAGTAGGAGCGCAGCACTGGGAGCCTGCACAGTATATACTGTATACCTTACATGGTGCCCATAGTAGGAGCACAGCACTGGGAGCCCGCACAGTATATACTGTATACCTTACATGGTGCCCATAGTAGGAGCACAGTACTGGGAGCCTGCACAGTATATACTGTATACCTTACATGGTGCCCATAGTAGGAGCACAGCACTGGGAGCCTGCACAGTATATACTGTATATCTTACATGGTGCCCATAGTAGGAGCGCAGTACTGGGAGCCTGCACAGTATATACTGTATACCTTACATGGTGCCCATAGTAGGAGCGCAGCACTGGGAGCCTGCACAGTATATACTGTATACCTTACATGGTGCCCATAGTAGGAGCACAGCACTGGGAGCCTGCACAGTATATACTGTATACCTTACATGGTGCCCATAGTAGGAGCGCAGTACTGGGAGCCTGCACAGTATATACTGTATATCTTACATGGTGCCCATAGTAGGAGCGCAGTACTGGGAGCCTGCACAGTATATACTGTATACCTTACATGGTGCCCATAGTAGGAGCGCAGTACTGGGAGCCTGCACAGTATATACTGTATACCTTACATGGTGCCCATAGTAGGAGCGCAGTACTGGGAGCCCGCACAGTATGTACTGTATACCTTACATGGTGCCCATAGTAGGAGCGCAGTACTGGGAGCCCGCACAGTATATACTGTATACCTTACATGGTGCCCATAGTAGGAGCGCAGTACTGGGAGCCTGCACAGTATATACTGTATATCTTACATGGTGCCCATAGTAGGAGCGCAGTACTGGGAGCCTGCACAGTATATACTGTATATCTTACATGGTGCCCATAGTAGGAGCGCAGTACTGGGAGCCTGCACAGTATATACTGTATACCTTACATGGTGCCCATAGTAGGAGCGCAGTACTGGGAGCCTGCACAGTATATACTGTATACCTTACATGGTGCCCATAGTAGGAGCGCAGCACTGGGAGCCCGCACAGTATATACTGTATACCTTACATGGTGCCCATAGTAGGAGCGCAGTACTGGGAGCCTGCACAGTATATACTGTATACCTTACATGGTGCCCATAGTAGGAGCACAGTACTGGGAGCCTGCACAGTATATACTGTATACCTTACATGGTGCCCATAGTAAAACCGCAGTACTGGGAGCCCGCACAGTATATACTGTATACCTTACATGGTGCCCATAGTAGGAGCGCAGTACTGGGAGCCTGCACAGTATATACTGTATACCTTACATGGTGCCCATAGTAGGAGCGCAGTACTGGGAGCCCGCACAGTATATACTGTATACCTTACATGGTGCCCATAGTAGGAGCGGAGTACTGGGAGCCCGCACAGTATATACTGTATACCTTACATGGTGCCCATAGTAGGAGCGCAGCACTGGGAGCTCGCACAGTATATACTGTATACCTTACATGGTGCCCATAGTAGGAGCGCAGTACTGGGAGCCTGCACAGTATATACTGTATACCTTACATGGTGCCCATAGTAGGAGCGCAGTACTGGGAGCCTGCACAGTATATACTGTATACCTTACATGGTGCCCATAGTAGGAGCGCAGCACTGGGAGCCCGCACAGTATATACTGTATACCTTACATGGTGCCCATAGTAGGAGCACAGCACTGGGAGCCTGCACAGTATATACTGTATACCTTACATGGTGCCCATAGTAGGAGCGCAGTACTGGGAGCCTGCACAGTATATACTGTATACCTTACATGGTGCCCATAGTAGGAGCACAGTACTGGGAGCCTGCACAGTATATACTGTATACCTTACATGGTGCCCATAGTAGGAGCGCAGTACTGGGAGCCCGCACAGTATATACTGTATACCTTACATGGTGCCCATAGTAGGAGCGGAGTACTGGGAGCCTGCACAGTATATACTGTATACCTTACATGGTGCCCATAGTAGGAGCGCAGTACTGGGAGCCCGCACAGTATATACTGTATACCTTACATGGTGCCCATAGTAGGAGCGCAGCACTGGGAGCTCGCACAGTATATACTGTATACCTTACATGGTGCCCATAGTAGGAGCGCAGTACTGGGAGCCTGCACAGTATATACTGTATACCTTACATGGTGCCCATAGTAGGAGCGCAGTACTGGGAGCCTGCACAGTATATACTGTATACCTTACATGGAGCCCATAGTAGGAGCGCAGTACTGGGAGCCTGCACAGTATATACTGTATACCTTACATGGTGCCCATAGTAGGAGCACAGCACTCGGAGCCTGCACAGTATATACTGTATACCTTACATGGTGCCCATAGTAGGAGCACAGCACTGGGAGCCTGCACAGTATATACTGTATACCTTACATGGTGCCCATAGTAAAACCGCAGTACTGGGAGCCTGCACAGTATATACTGTATACCTTACATGGAGCCCATAGTAGGAGCGCAGTACTGGGAGCCTGCACAGTATATACTGTATACCTTACATGGTGCCCATAGTAGGAGCGCAGTACTGGGAGCCTGCACAGTATATACTGTATACCTTACATGGTGCCCATAGTAGGAGCACAGCACTGGGAGCCTGCACAGTATATACTGTATACCTTACATGGTGCCCATAGTAGGAGCACAGCACTGGGAGCCTGCACAGTATATACTGTATACCTTACATGGTGCCCATAGTAAAACCGCAGTACTGGGAGCCTGCACAGTATATACTGTATACCTTACATGGTGCCTATAGTAGGAGCGCAGCACTGGGAGCCTGCACAGTATATACTGTATACCTTACATGGTGCCCATAGTAGGAGCGCAGCACTGGGAGCCCGCACAGTATATACTGTATACCTTACATGGTGCCCATAGTAGGAGCGCAGTACTGGGAGCCTGCACAGTATATACTGTATACCTTACATGGTGCCCATAGTAGGAGCGCAGCACTGGGAGCCTGCACAGTATATACTGTATACCTTACATGGTGCCCATAGTAGGAGCGCAGTACTGGGAGCCCGCACAGTATATACTGTATACCTTACATGGTGCCCATAGTAAAACCGCAGTACTGGGAGCCTGCACAGTATATACTGTATACCTTACATGGTGCCCATAGTAGGAGCGCAGTACTGGGAGCCTGCACAGTATATACTGTATACCTTACATGGTGCCCATAGTAGGAGCGCAGCACTGGGAGCTCGCACTGTATATACTGTATACATTACATGGTGCCCATAGTAGGAGTGCAGCACTGGGAGCCCGCACAGTATATACTTTATACCTTACATGGTGCCCATAGTAGGAGCACAGCACTGGGAGCCCGCACAGTATATACTGTATACCTTACATGGTGCCCATAGTAGGAGCACAGCACTGGGAGCCTGCACAGTATATACTGTATACCTTACATGGTGCCCATAGTAAAACCGCAGTACTGGGAGCCTGCACAGTATATACTGTATACCTTACATGGTGCCCATAGTAGGAGCGCAGTACTGGGAGCCCGCACAGTATATACTGTATACCTTACATGGTGCCCATAGTAGGAGCGCAGTACTGGGAGCCCGCACAGTATATACTGTATACCTTACATGGTGCCCATAGTAGGAGCGCAGTACTGGGAGCCCGCACAGTATATACTGTATACCTTACATGGTGCCCATAGTAGGAGCACAGTACTGGGAGCTCGCACAGTATATACTGTATACCTTACATGGTGCCCATAGTAGGAGCACAGTACTGGGAGCCTGCATAGTATATACTGTATATCTTACATGGTGCCCATAGTAGGAGCACAGCACTGGGAGCCCGCACAGTATATACTGTATACCTTACATGGTGCCCTTAGTAGGAGCACAGTACTGGGAGCCCGCACAGTATATACTGTATACCTTACATGGTGCCCATAGTAGGAGCGCAGCACTGGGAGCCCGCACAGTATATACTGTATACCTTACATGGTGCCCATAGTAGGAGCACAGCACTGGGAGCCCGCACAGTATATACTGTATACCTTACAAGTTGCCCATAGTAGGAGCACAGTACTGGGAGCCTGCACAGTATATACTGTATACCTTACATGGTGCCCATAGTAGGAGCGCAGTACTGGGAGCCTGCACAGTATATACTGTATACCTTACATGGTGCCCATAGTAGGAGCGCAGTACTGGGAGCCCGCACAGTATATACTGTATACCTTACATGGTGCCCATAGTAGGAGCACAGTACTGGGAGCCTGCACAGTATATACTGTATACCTTACATGGTGCCCATAGTAGGAGCACAGCACTGGGAGCCCGCACAGTATATACTGTATACCTTACATGGAGCCCATAGTAGGAGCACAGCACTGGGAGCCCGCACAGTATATACTGTATACCTTACATGGCGCCCATAGTAGGAGCGCAGCACTGGGAGCCCGCACAGTATATACTGTATATATTGCATGGTGCCCATAGTAGGAGCACAGCACTGGGAGCCTGCACAGTATATACTGTATACCTTACATGGTGCCCATAGTAGGAGCACAGCACTGGGAGCCTGCACAGTATATACTGTATACCTTACATGGTGCCCATAGTAGGAGCGCAGCACTGGGAGCCCGCACAGTATATACTGTATACCTTACATGGTGCCCATAGTAGGAGCGCAGCACTGGGAGCCTGCACAGTATATACTGTATACCTTACATGGTGCCCATAGTAGGAGCGCAGTACTGGGAGCCCGCACAGTATATACTGTATACCTTACATGGTGCCCATAGTAGGAGCGCAGTACTGGGAGCCCGCACAGTATATACTGTATACCTTACATGGTGCCCATAGTAGGAGCACAGTACTGGGAGCCTGCATAGTATATACTGTATATCTTACATGGTGCCCATAGTAGGAGCACAGCACTGGGAGCCCGCACAGTATATACTGTATACCTTACATGGTGCCCATAGTAGGAGCACAGTACTGGGAGCCCGCACAGTATATACTGTATACCTTACATGGTGCCCATAGTAGGAGCGCAGCACTGGGAGCCCGCACAGTATATACTGTATACCTTACATGGTGCCCATAGTAGGAGCACAGTACTGGGAGCCTGCACAGTATATACTGTATATCTTACATGGTGCCCATAGTAGGAGCACAGCACTGGGAGCCCGCACAGTATATACTGTATACCTTACAAGTTGCCCATAGTAGGAGCACAGTACTGGGAGCCTGCACAGTATATACTGTATACCTTACATGGTGCCCATAGTAGGAGCGCAGTACTGGGAGCCTGCACAGTATATACTGTATACCTTACATGGTGCCCATAGTAGGAGCGCAGCACTGGGAGCCTGCACAGTATATACTGTATACCTTACATGGTGCCCATAGTAGGAGCGCAGCACTGGGAGCCCGCACAGTATATACTGTATACCTTACATGGTGCCCATAGTAGGAGCGCAGCACTGGGAGCCCGCACAGTATATACTGTATACCTTACATGGTGCCCATAGTAGGAGCGCAGCACTGGGAGCCCGCACAGTATATACTGTATACCTTACAAGTTGCCCATAGTAGGAGCACAGTACTGGGAGCCTGCACAGTATATACTGTATACCTTACATGGTGCCCATAGTAGGAGCGCAGTACTGGGAGCCTGCACAGTATATACTGTATACCTTACATGGTGCCCATAGTAGGAGCGCAGCACTGGGAGCCTGCACAGTATATACTGTATACCTTACATGGTGCCCATAGTAGGAGCGCAGTACTGGGAGCCCGCACAGTATATACTGTATACCTTACATGGTGCCCATAGTAGGAGCGCAGTACTGGGAGCTCGCACAGTATATACTGTATACCTTACATGGTGCCCATAGTAGGAGCACAGTACTGGGAGCCCGCACAGTATATACTGTATACCTTACATGGTGCCCATAGTAGGAGCGCAGTACTGGGAGCTCGCACAGTATATACTGTATACCTTACATGGTGCCCATAGTAGGAGCACAGCACTGGGAGCCTGCACAGTATATACTGTATACCTTACATGGTGCCCATAGTAGGAGCGCAGCACTGGGAGCTCGCACAGTATATACTGTATATCTTACATGGTGCCCATAGTAGGAGCACAGCACTGGGAGCCCGCACAGTATATACTGTATACCTTACAAGTTGCCCATAGTAGGAGCACAGTACTGGGAGCCTGCACAGTATATACTGTATACCTTACATGGTGCCCATAGTAGGAGCGCAGTACTGGGAGCCTGCACAGTATATACTGTATACCTTACATGGTGCCCATAGTAGGAGCGCAGCACTGGGAGCCTGCACAGTATATACTGTATACCTTACATGGTGCCCATAGTAGGAGCGCAGTACTGGGAGCCCGCACAGTATATACTGTATACCTTACATGGTGCCCATAGTAGGAGCGCAGTACTGGGAGCTCGCACAGTATATACTGTATACCTTACATGGTGCCCATAGTAGGAGCACAGTACTGGGAGCCCGCACAGTATATACTGTATACCTTACATGGTGCCCATAGTAGGAGCGCAGTACTGGGAGCTCGCACAGTATATACTGTATACCTTACATGGTGCCCATAGTAGGAGCACAGCACTGGGAGCCTGCACAGTATATACTGTATACCTTACATGGTGCCCATAGTAGGAGCACAGCACTGGGAGCCTGCACAGTATATACTGTATACCTTACATGGTGCCCATAGTAGGAGCACAGCACTGGGAGCCTGCACAGTATATACTGTATACCTTACATGGTGCCCATAGTAGGAGCACAGTACTGGGAGCCTGCACAGTATATACTGTATACCTTACATGGTGCCCATAGTAGGAGCACAGCACTGGGAGCCTGCACAGTATATACTGTATACCTTACATGGTGCCCATAGTAGGAGCACAGCACTGGGAGCCTGCACAGTATATACTGTATACCTTACATGGTGCCCATAGTAGGAGCACAGTACTGGGAGCCTGCACAGTATATACTGTATACCTTACATGGTGCCCATAGTAGGAGCACAGCACTGGGAGCCTGCACAGTATATACTGTATACCTTACATGGTGCCCATAGTAGGAGCACAGTACTGGGAGCCTGCACAGTATATACTGTATACCTTACATGGTGCCCATAGTAGGAGCACAGCACTGGGAGCCTGCACAGTATATACTGTATACCTTACATGGTGCCCATAGTAGGAGCGCAGCACTGGGAGCCTGCACAGTATATACTGTATACCTTACATGGTGCCCATAGTAGGAGCACAGCACTGGGAGCCTGCACAGTATATACTGTATACCTTACATGGTGCCCATAGTAGGAGCGCAGCACTGGGAGCCTGCACAGTATATACTGTATACCTTACATGGTGCCCATAGTAGGAGCACAGTACTGGGAGCCTGCACAGTATATACTGTATACCTTACATGGTGCCCATAGTAGGAGCACAGCACTGGGAGCCTGCACAGTATATACTGTATATCTTACATGGTGCCCATAGTAGGAGCGCAGTACTGGGAGCCTGCACAGTATATACTGTATACCTTACATGGTGCCCATAGTAGGAGCGCAGCACTGGGAGCCTGCACAGTATATACTGTATACCTTACATGGTGCCCATAGTAGGAGCACAGCACTGGGAGCCTGCACAGTATATACTGTATACCTTACATGGTGCCCATAGTAGGAGCGCAGTACTGGGAGCCTGCACAGTATATACTGTATATCTTACATGGTGCCCATAGTAGGAGCGCAGTACTGGGAGCCTGCACAGTATATACTGTATACCTTACATGGTGCCCATGGTAGGAGCGCAGTACTGGGAGCCTGCACAGTATATACTGTATACCTTACATGGTGCCCATAGTAGGAGCGCAGCACTGGGAGCCCGCACAGTATATACTGTATACCTTACATGGTGCCCATAGTAGGAGCGCAGTACTGGGAGCCCGCACAGTATATACTGTATACCTTACATGGTGCCCATAGTAGGAGCGCAGCACTGGGAGCTCGCACAGTATATACTGTATACCTTACATGGTGCCCATAGTAGGAGCGCAGTACTGGGAGCCCGCACAGTATATACTGTATACCTTACATGGTGCCCATAGTAGGAGCGCAGTACTGGGAGCCTGCACAGTATATACTGTATACCTTACATGGTGCCCATAGTAGGAGCGCAGTACTGGGAGCCCGCACAGTATATACTGTATACCTTACATGGTGCCCATAGTAGGAGCGCAGTACTGGGAGCCCGCACAGTATATACTGTATACCTTACATGGTGCCCATAGTAGGAGCGCAGTACTGGGAGCCTGCACAGTATATACTGTATACCTTACATGGTGCCCATAGTAGGAGCACAGTACTGGGAGCCTGCACAGTATATACTGTATACCTTACATGGTGCCCATAGTAGGAGCGCAGTACTGGGAGCCTGCACAGTATATACTGTATACCTTACATGGTGCCCATAGTAGGAGCACAGTACTGGGAGCCTGCACAGTATATACTGTATACCTTACATGGTGCCCATAGTAGGAGCACAGTACTGGGAGCCTGCACAGTATATACTGTATACCTTACATGGTGCCCATAGTAAAACCGCAGTACTGGGAGCCCGCACAGTATATACTGTATACCTTACATGGTGCCCATAGTAGGAGCGCAGTACTGGGAGCCTGCACAGTATATACTGTATACCTTACATGGTGCCCATAGTAGGAGCGCAGTACTGGGAGCCCGCACAGTATATACTGTATACCTTACATGGTGCCCATAGTAGGAGCGCAGTACTGGGAGCCCGCACAGTATATACTGTATACCTTACATGGTGCCCATAGTAGGAGCGCAGTACTGGGAGCCTGCACAGTATATACTGTATACCTTACATGGTGCCCATAGTAGGAGCACAGTACTGGGAGCCTGCACAGTATATACTGTATACCTTACATGGTGCCCATAGTAGGAGCGCAGTACTGGGAGCCTGCACAGTATATACTGTATACCTTACATGGTGCCCATAGTAGGAGCACAGTACTGGGAGCCTGCACAGTATATACTGTATACCTTACATGGTGCCCATAGTAGGAGCACAGTACTGGGAGCCTGCACAGTATATACTGTATACCTTACATGGTGCCCATAGTAGGAGCGCAGTACTGGGAGCCCGCACAGTATATACTGTATACCTTACATGGTGCCCATAGTAGGAGCGCAGTACTGGGAGCCTGCACAGTATATACTGTATACCTTACATGGTGCCCATAGTAGGAGCGCAGTACTGGGAGCCTGCACAGTATATACTGTATACCTTACATGGTGCCCATAGTAGGAGCGCAGTACTGGGAGCCCGCACAGTATATACTGTATACCTTACATGGTGCCCATAGTAGGAGCGCAGCACTGGGAGCCCGCACAGTATATACTGTATACCTTACATGGTGCCCATAGTAGGAGTGCAGCACTGGGAGCTCGCACAGTATATACTTTATACCTTACATGGTGCCCATAGTAAAACCGCAGCACTGGGAGCCCGCACAGTATATACTGTATACCTTACATGGTGCCCATAGTAGGAGCGCAGTACTGGGAGCCTGCACAGTATATACTGTATACCTTACATGGTGCCCATAGTAGGAGCGCAGTACTGGGAGCCCGCACAGTATATACTTTATACCTTACATGGTGCCCATAGTAAAACCGCAGTACTGGGAGCCCGCACAGTATATACTGTATACCTTACATGGTGCCCATAGTAGGAGCGCAGTACTGGGAGCCTGCACAGTATATACTGTATACCTTACATGGTGCCCATAGTAGGAGCGCAGTACTGGGAGCCTGCACAGTATATACTGTATACCTTACATGGTGCCCATAGTAGGAGCGCAGTACTGGGAGCCCGCACAGTATATACTTTATACCTTACATGGTGCCCATAGTAAAACCGCAGTACTGGGAGCCCGCACAGTATATACTGTATACCTTACATGGTGCCCATAGTAGGAGCGCAGTACTGGGAGCCTGCACAGTATATACTGTATACCTTACATGGTGCCCATAGTAGGAGCGCAGCACTGGGAGCTCGCACAGTATATACTGTATACCTTACATGGTGCCCATAGTAGGAGCGCAGTACTGGGAGCCTGCACAGTATATGCTGTATACCTTACATGGTGCCCATAGTAGGAGCGCAGTACTGGGAGCCTGCACAGTATATACTGTATACCTTACATGGTGCCCATAGTAGGAGCACAGCACTGGGAGCTCGCACAGTATATACTGTATACCTTACATGGTGCCCATAGTAGGAGCACAGTACTGGGAGCCCGCACAGTATATACTGTATACCTTACATGGTGCCCATAGTAGGAGCGCAGTACTGGGAGCCCGCACAGTATATACTGTATACCTTACATGGTGCCCATAGTAGGAGCACAGTACTGGGAGCCTGCACAGTATATACTGTATACCTTACATGGTGCCCATAGTAAAACCGCAGTACTGGGAGCCCGCACAGTATATACTGTATACCTTACATGGTGCCCATAGTAGGAGCACAGCACTGGGAGCCTGCACAGTATATACTGTATACCTTACATGGTGCCCATAGTAGGAGCACAGCACTGGGAGCCTGCACAGTATATACTGTATACCTTACATGGTGCCCATAGTAAAACCGCAGTACTGGGAGCCTGCACAGTATATACTGTATACCTTACATGGAGCCCATAGTAGGAGCGCAGTACTGGGAGCCCGCACAGTATATACTGTATACCTTACATGGTGCCCATAGTAGGAGCGCAGTACTGGGAGCCTGCACAGTATATACTGTATACCTTACATGGTGCCCATAGTAGGAGCACAGCACTGGGAGCCTGCACAGTATATACTGTATACCTTACATGGTGCCCATAGTAAAACCGCAGTACTGGGAGCCTGCACAGTATATACTGTATACCTTACATGGTGCCTATAGTAGGAGCGCAGCACTGGGAGCCTGCACAGTATATACTGTATACCTTACATGGTGCCCATAGTAGGAGCGCAGCACTGGGAGCCCGCACAGTATATACTGTATACCTTACATGGTGCCCATAGTAGGAGCGCAGTACTGGGAGCCTGCACAGTATATACTGTATACCTTACATGGTGCCCATAGTAGGAGCGCAGCACTGGGAGCCTGCACAGTATATACTGTATACCTTACATGGTGCCCATAGTAGGAGCGCAGTACTGGGAGCCCGCACAGTATATACTGTATACCTTACATGGTGCCCATAGTAAAACCGCAGTACTGGGAGCCTGCACAGTATATACTGTATACCTTACATGGTGCCCATAGTAGGAGCGCAGCACTGGGAGCCTGCACAGTATATACTGTATACCTTACATGGTGCCCATAGTAGGAGCGCAGCACTGGGAGCCTGCACAGTATATACTGTATACCTTACATGGTGCCCATAGTAGGAGCGCAGTACTGGGAGCCCGCACAGTATATACTGTATACCTTACATGGTGCCCATAGTAAAACCGCAGTACTGGGAGCCTGCACAGTATATACTGTATACCTTACATGGTGCCCATAGTAGGAGCGCAGCACTGGGAGCCTGCACAGTATATACTGTATACCTTACATGGTGCCCATAGTAGGAGCGCAGCACTGGGAGCCTGCACAGTATATACTGTATACCTTACATGGTGCCCATAGTAGGAGCGCAGCACTGGGAGCCTGCACAGTATATACTGTATACCTTACATGGTGCCCATAGTAGGAGCACAGCACTGGGAGCCTGCACAGTATATACTGTATACCTTACATGGTGCCCATAGTAGGAGCACAGCACTGGGAGCCCGCACAGTATATACTGTATACCTTACATGGTGCCCATAGTAGGAGCACAGCACTGGGAGCCCGCACAGTATATACTGTATACCTTACATGGTGCCCATAGTAGGAGCGCAGTACTGGGAGCCCGCACAGTATATACTGTATATATTGCATGGTGCCCATAGTAGGAGCGCAGTACTGGGAGCCCGCACAGTATATACTGTATATCTTACATGGTGCCCATAGTAGGAGCGCAGTACTGGGAGCCCGCACAGTATATACTGTATACCTTATATGGTGCCCATAGTAGGAGCGCAGTACTGGGAGCCCGCACAGTATATACTGTATATATTGCATGGTGCCCATCGAATATCGGCTCCGTTCTGTTACACATATCACACAGTCAGCAGAGCAGAGGAATAACCTGACAACTCTGGGCCCCAAAGCAAAGTGTGAAACGGCTCCTCACTGTCCGTGTACTGTCTCCAATACTGATATACACTGCTCAAAAAAATAAAGGGAACAATTAACAGAATCTAACTCCAAGTAGATCAAACTTCTGTGAAATCAAACTGTCCACTTAGGAAGCAACACTGATTGACAATCAATGTCACATGCTGTTGTTCAAATGGAATAGACAACAGATGGAAATTATTGGCAATTATCAAGACCCCCTCAATAAAGGAGAGGTTCTGCAGGTGGGGACCACATATCATATCTCAGTACCAATGCTTTCTGGCTGATGTTGAATGTTGGTTGTGCTTTCACACTCGTGGTAGTGTACCGGGGGGCAGGGTGGTAGCCGTACCGAGGGATTGCTGCTGCTTCCTCATCACACCCCGACGCTCCGCTACAGAAATATCATCTCCATTTTGTGGTGTGCTGTGTGTCACGTCGTTCACCCCGTGAGTGAGAATCCTTCGCAGCATACAGGGCTCCAATCCGTCGCAGACACACACAAATGTTATCAAAGTCCCGATTCATTTTTAATAAAACTTTACTCAATTCCTGCATCTTCATGACAGACTTAATCCAACAATCTTCAAAAGACATAAGAACTTCTCCTCCTGCACTTTCCCTGGTCTTTCCCTTCAGCTTATCTTCTAGCACTGTGGCTTCCAGACCCGCAGTCCCCTGGGAATTCCAGCTTTCTGATACTAGGTGCTCCCCGTCCACTTTCCCCATCCTGGACGAATAATCAGGTTGCCTCTGCAATTCCTGTTCGGACCGTAAGTCCGGGACGTCACGGGAGGTAACCCACAGACAAGCCACCGACCCTTCCAGACTGCCTCGCTTTTCACGTGCTTCAAGATCTAACATCTCCAGACCTGCTTCCCTCAGTGCTTCTTCTGTCTCTTTCAGCTGTAACTCACCACACAACTACCTCTCCTTCTAGAACAACCTCTCACTCTGCTCTAGCTCCTCCCACTACCTGAAAATTACCTCAGAAAGTCCCTCCCCCTGCCACTACACTGGCCCCGCCCCCTTTCTCATCTCCTACTCTACAGCGCCCCCTTAACACTAACCCGCAATTACACTGCCATAACCCTTACCAATGCTGACCTACCGCTGCCACTGACTGTCCCTATTCCTGTCCCTAACACATTGATATCAGAACAGTGTCAGCCATTATTATATTAAACAGTGTCAGCTATCATAAACTACACAGGGCACACAGCAAACACAAAACATACCCAGTTTCATTAGGTAGGCATGCACAGGAATGCAGGGCTCAAACCAGCGGCCTGCACACCCCCTTATAGTAGCATGAGACGGACTGTACAACCCACACAAGTGGCTCAGGTAATGCAGCTCATCAAGGATGGCACATCAATGCGAGCTGTGGCAAGAAGGTTTACTGTGTCTGTCAGCGTAGTGTCCAGAGGCTGGAGGCGCTACCAGCAGACAGGCCAGTACACCAGGAGATGTGGAGGGGGCTGTAGGAGGGCAACAATTCAGCAGCAGGATCTCTACCTCCGCCTTTGCGCAAGGAGGAACAGAAGAAGCACTGCCAGAGCCCTGCAAAATGATCTCCAGCAGGCCACAAATGTGTACCTCTATCACTACACTCCTCACTGTTACCTCTGCACCCTCTATCACTATACTCCTCACTGTTACCTCTACACCTCTATCACTACATTCCTCACTGTTACCTCTACACCTCTATCACTACACTCCTCACTGTTACCTCTACACCCTCTATCACTACACTCCTCACTGTTACCTCTACACCTCTATCACTACACTCCTCACTGTTACCTCTGCACCCTCTATCACTACACTCCTCACTGTTACCTCTACACCTCTATCACTATACTCCTCACTGTTACCTCTACACCTCTATCACTATACTCCTCACTGTTACCTCTACACCTCTATCACTACATTCCTCACTGTTACCTCTGCACCCTCTATCACTACACTCCTCACTGTTACCTCTACACCTCTATCACTACACTCCTCACTGTTACCTCTGCACCTCTATCACTATACTCCTCACTGTTACCTCTGCACCTCTATCGCTACACTCCTCACTGTTACCTCTACACCTCTATCGCTACACTCCTCACTGTTACCTCTACACCTCTATCGCTACACTCCTCACTGTTAGCTCTACACCTCTATCGCTACACTCCTCACTGTTACCTCTACACCTCTATCACTACACTCCTCACTGTTACCTCTACACCTCTATCACTACACTCCTCACTGTTACCTCTACACCTCTATCACTACACTCCTCACTGTTACCTCTACACCTCTATCACTACACTCCTCACTGTTAACTCTACACCTCTATCACTACACTCCTCACTGTTACCTATCCACCTCTATCACTACACTCCTCACTGTTACCTCTACACCTCTATCACTACACTCCTCACTGTTACCTCTACACCTCTATCACTACAATCCTCACTGTTACCTCTGCACCCTCTATCACTACACTCCTCACTGTTACCTATCCACCTCTATCACTACACTCCTCACTGTTACCTCTTCACCTCTATCACTACACTCCTCACTGTTACCTCTACACCTCTATCACTACACTCCTCACTGTTGCCTCTTCACCTCTATCACTACACTCCTCACTGTTACCTCTACACCTCTATCACTACACTCCTCACTGTTACCTCTACACCCTCTATCACTACACTCCTCACTGTTACCTCTACACCTCTATCACTACACTCCTCACTGTTACCTCTGCACCTCTATCACTACACTCCTCACTGTTACCTCTACACCTCTATCACTACACTCCTCACTGTTACCTCTGCACCTCTATCACTACACTCCTCACTGTTACCTCTACACCTCTATCACTACACTCCTCACTGTTACCTCTACACCTCTATCACTACACTCCTCACTGTTACCTCTACACCTCTATCACTACACTCCTCACTGTTACCTCTACACCCTCTATCACTACACTCCTCACTGTTACCTCTGCACCTCTATCACTACACTCCTCACTGTTACCTATCCACTTCTATCACTACACTCCTCACTGTTACCTCTACACCTCTATCACTACACTCCTCACTGTTACCTGTACACCCTCTATCACTACACTCCTCACTGTTACCTCTACACCTCTATCACTACACTCCTCACTGTTACCTCTGCACCTCTATCACTACACTCCTCACTGTTACCTCTGCACCTCTATCACTACACTCCTCACTGTTACCTCTCCACCTCTATCACTACACTCCTCACTGTTACCTCTACACCTCTATCACTACACTCCTCACTGTTTCCTCTACACCTCTATCACTACACTCCTCACTGTTACCTCTACACCTCTATCACTACACTCCTCACTGTTACCTCTACACCTTCTATCACTACACTCCTCACTGTTACCTATCCACCTCTATCACTACACTCCTCACTGTTACCTCTGCACCCTCTATCACTACACTCCTCACTGTTAACTCTACACCTCTATCACTACACTCCTCACTGTTACCTCTACACCTCTATCACTACACTCCTCACTGTTACCTCTACACCTCTATCACTACACTCCTCACTGTTACCTCTACACCTTCTATCACTACACTCCTCACTGTTACCTATCCACCTCTATCACTACACTCCTCACTGTTACCTCTACACCTTCTATCACTACACTCCTCACTGTCTATCATTACACTCCTCACTGTTACCTCTACACCTCTATCACTACACTCCTCACTGTTACCTATCCACCTCTATCACTACACTCCTCACTATTACCTCTACACCTCTATCACTACACTCCTCACTGTTACCTATCCACCTCTATCACTACACTCCTCACTGTTACCTCTTCACCTCTATCACTACACTCCTCACTGTTACCTATCCACCTCTATCACTACACTCCTCACTGTTACCTCTACACCCTCTATCACTACACTCCTCACTGTTACCTCTACACCTCTATCACTACACTCCTCACTGTTACCTCTGCACCTCTATCACTACACTCCTCACTGTTACCTCTGCACCTCTATCACTACACTCCTCACTGTTACCTCTGCACCCTCTATCACTACACTCCTCACTGTTACCTCTACACCTCTATCACTACACTCCTCACTGTTACCTCTACACCTCTATCACTACACTCCTCACTGTTACCTCTGCACCCTCTATCACTACACTCCTCACTGTTACCTCCTCACCTCTATCACTACACTCCTCACTGTTACCTCTGCACCTCTATCACTACACTCCTCACTGTTACCTCTGCACCTCTATCACTACACTCCTCACTGTTACCTCATCACCTCTATCACTACACTCCTCACTGTTACCTCTGCACCTCTATCACTACACTCCTCACTGTTACCTCTGCACCTCTATTACTACACTCCTCACTGTTACCTCTGCACCTCTATCACTACACTCCTCACTGTTACCTCTGCACCCTCTATCACTACACTCCTCACTGTTACCTCTTCACCTCTATCACTACACTCCTCACTGTTACCTCTACACCTCTATCACTACACTCCTCACTGTTACCTCTACACCCTCTATCATTACACTCCTCACTGTTACCTCTACACCTTCTATCACTACACTCCTCACTGTTACCTCTGCACCTTCTATCACTACACTCCTCACTGTTACCTATCCACCTCTATCACTACACTCCTCACTGTTACCTCTGCACCCTCTATCACTACACTCCTCACTGTTAACTCTACACCTCTATCACTACACTCCTCACTGTTACCTCTACACCTCTATCACTACACTCCTCACTGTTACCTCTACACCTCTATCACTACACTCCTCACTGTTACCTCTACACCCTCTATCATTACACTCCTCACTGTTACCTCTACACCTTCTATCACTACACTCCTCACTGTTACCTCTGCACCTTCTATCACTACACTCCTCACTGTTACCTATCCACCTCTATCACTACACTCCTCACTGTTACCTCTACACCTTCTATCACTACACTCCTCACTGTTACCTCTACACCCTCTATCATTACACTCCTCACTGTTACCTCTACACCTCTATCACTACACTCCTCACTGTTACCTATCCACCTCTATCACTACACTCCTCACTGTTACCTCTACACCTCTATCACTACACTCCTCACTGTTACCTATCCACCTCTATCACTACACTCCTCACTGTTACCTCTTCACCTCTATCACTACACTCCTCACTGTTACCTATCCACCTCTATCACTACACTCCTCACTGTTACCTCTACACCTCTATCACTACACTCCTCACTGTTACCTCTACACCCTCTATCACTACACTCCTCACTGTTACCTCTACACCTCTATCACTACACTCCTCACTGTTACCTCTGCACCTCTATCACTACACTCCTCACTGTTACCTCTGCACCCTCTATCACTACACTCCTCACTGTTACCTCTACACCTCTATCACTACACTCCTCACTGTTACCTCTTCACCTCTATCACTACACTCCTCACTGTTACCTATCCACCTCTATCACTACACTCCTCACTGTTACCTCTACACCTCTATCACTACACTCCTCACTGTTACCTCTACACCCTCTATCACTACACTCCTCACTGTTACCTCTACACCTCTATCACTACACTCCTCACTGTTACCTCTGCACCTCTATCACTACACTCCTCACTGTTACCTCTGCACCCTCTATCACTACACTCCTCACTGTTACCTCTACACCTCTATCACTACACTCCTCACTGTTACCTCTACACCTCTATCACTACACTCCTCACTGTTACCTCTGCACCCTCTATCACTACACTCCTCACTGTTACCTCTACACCTCTATCACTACACTCCTCACTGTTACCTCTACACCTCTATCACTACACTCCTCACTGTTACCTCTACACCTCTATCACTACACTCCTCACTGTTACCTCTGTACCTCTATCACTACACTCCTCACTGTTACCTCTACACCTCTATCACTACACTCCTCACTGTTACCTCTGTACCTCTATCACTACACTCCTCACTGTTACCTCTGCACCTCTATCACTACACTCCTCACTGTTACCTCATCACCTCTATCACTACACTCCTCACTGTTACCTCTGCACCTCTATCACTACACTCCTCACTGTTACCTCTGCACCTCTATCACTACACTCCTCACTGTTACCTCTGCACCTCTATCACTACACTCCTCACTGTTACCTCTGCACCCTCTATCACTACACTCCTCACTGTTACCTCTTCACCTCTATCACTACACTCCTCACTGTTACCGCTACACCTCTATCACTACACTCCTCACTGTTACCCCTGCACCCTCTATCACTACACTCCTCACTGTTACCTCTACACCTCTATCACTACACTCCTCACTGTTACCTCTACACCTCTATCACTACACTCCTCACTGTTACCTCTACACCTCTATCACTACACTCCTCACTGTTACCTCCTCACCTCTATCACTACACTCCTCACTGTTACCTCTTCACCTCTATCACTACACTCCTCACTGTTACCTCTGCACCCTCTATCACTACACTCCTCACTGTTACCTCCTCACCTCTATCACTACACTCTTCACTGTTACCTCTGCACCCTCTATCACTACACTCCTCACTGTTACCTCCTCACCTCTATCACTACACTCCTCACTGTTACCTCTACACCCTCTATCATTACACTCCTCACTGTTACCTCCTCACCTCTATCACTACACTCCTCACTGTTACCTCTACACCTCTATCACTACACTCCTCACTGTTACCTCTACACCCTCTATCATTACACTCCTCACTGTTACCTCCTCACCTCTATCACTACACTCCTCACTGTTACCTCCTCACCTCTATCACTACACTCCTCACTGTTACCTCCTCACCTCTATCACTACACTCTTCACTGTTACCTCTGCACCCTCTATCACTACACTCCTCACTGTTACCTCTGTACCTCTATCACTACACTCCTCACTGTTACCTCTGCACCTCTATCACTACACTCCTCACTGTTACCTCTGTACCTCTATCACTACACTCCTCACTGTTACCTCTACACCTCTATCACTACACTCCTCACTGTTACCTCTGTACCTCTATCACTACACTCCTCACTGTTACCTCTACACCTCTATCACTACACTCCTCACTGTTACCTCTACACCCTCTATCACTACACTCCTCACTGTTACCTCTGTACCTCTATCACTACACTCCTCACTGTTACCTCTACACCCTCTATCACTACACTCCTCACTGTTACCTCTGCACCTCTATCACTACACTCCTCACTGTTACCTCTGTACCTCTATCACTACACTCCTCACTGTTACCTCTACACCTTCTATCACTACACTCCTCACTGTTACCTCTGCACCCTCTATCACTACACTCCTCACTGTTACCTCTACACCTCTATCACTACACTCCTCACTGTTACCTCTACACCTTCTATCACTACACTCCTCACTGTTACCTCTGCACCTCTATCACTACACTCCTCACTGTTACCTCTGCACCTCTATCACTACACCCCTCACTGTTACCTCTACACCTCTATCACTACACTCCTCACTGTTACCTCTACACCTCTATCACTACACTCCTCACTGTTACCTCTGTACCTCTATCACTACACTCCTCACTGTTACCTCTACACCTCTATCACTACACTCCTCACTGTTACCTCTACACCCTCTATCACTACACTCCTCACTGTTACCTCTACACCTCTATCACTACACTCCTCACTGTTACCTCTACACCTCTATCACTACACTCCTCACTGTTACCTCTACACCTCTATCACTACACTCCTCACTGTTACCTCTACACCTCTATCACTACACTCCTCACTGTTACCTCTGCACCTCTATCACTACACTCCTCACTGTTACCTCTACACCTCTATCACTACACTCCTCACTGTTACCTATCCACCTCTATCACTACACTCCTCACTGTTACCTCTACACCTCTATCACTACACTCCTCACTGTTACCTATCCACCTCTATCACTACACTCCTCACTGTTACCTCTACACCTCTATCACTACACTCCTCACTGTTACCTCTACACCTCTATCACTACACTCCTCACTGTTACCTCTGTACCTCTATCACTACACTCCTCACTGTTACCTCTACACCTCTATCACTACACTCCTCACTGTTACCTCTACACCTCTATCACTACACTCCTCACTGTTACCTCTGTACCTCTATCACTACACTCCTCACTGTTACCTCTGCACCTCTATCACTACACTCCTCACTGTTACCTCTGCACCTCTATCACTACACTCCTCACTGTTACCTCTACACCCTCTATCACTACACTCCTCACTGTTACCTCTACACCTCTATCACTACACTCCTCACTGTTACCTCTACACCTCTATCACTACACTCCTCACTGTTACCTCTACACCTCTATCACTACACTCCTCACTGTTACCTCTACACCCTCTATCACTACACTCCTCACTGTTACCTCTACACTGTCAATCATCTACAACTACTGCCCATATTCTCCAACCACCACAAATCCTCTCAATTCTAAGTCTTCTATCTTCTATCTCCATTCTGGGCCTCTGGATACATCCTGTCGGGTTGTCCATTTACTAGGTCTTACACTTTCAAGTTGGTCACAACGTCTGTTAATGATCTGCGTCGTAGCCCACAGGACCCAAGAGGAAATGGCCAAAGGCCCAAAAAGAGAATGGAAGATGAAAGAAAGAACATAGGAAAAAGATTCGATCGGAGGACCGATGGCGTCCACACAGGTATGGGGTAGGCCATGGGGAAAGAGAAGTATAAGAAAGGTTTTTATACCCCTTTAAACTGCATAGAATTAATTTTATGCTAATTGAATTTCCTTTCTTAAATTGCGCAAATCTTCCCAAAAACAATTTTCTCAGGTTCGCTGAACTCTAGTATTGAAAGATGGGGCATGTTGGATTTCAACAAGCTCCATCTTTTGTTCCTAAGCGATGTATGTCTTCAGTCGATCCGGCAGTCACGGTGTTGAGCTATTACCAAAAAATGGTCGACATTTGGGTTTTTCAGCCCAGGTGGAAGCCATGAGTAAGGTAGCAGTCCCAAAACGTGAACATTTCGCTTTCGTCTAACACAATCCAAAGAGAAGATAAAGATGTCAACTTCTGCAAAAATCCTCGCCTGTCCCAAACGTTCACACTGTCTGCTACTATAATAGTATATGATGCGACCTAATTCCCGGCAGTCACTCACTGTCATTTGGACGCTACCAGAAGTGTAAAATATGCCATTTATAAAAGTCTGGTTCCGGCGGGCACGTCAAGACGTCGGCATTAGCATTAGATGAGCCCAAGAGGAAGCAAAGATACAAGTCATCTGTGTCATGTAGATCTGTACATAGATCATCTATATCACTGGGACTCAACTCTACCGGCCCGAGGAGCCGACACTGAAAGTTATCCGCACTTAGACAGGATCACAGTAATCAGTGCGAAGACCAAAGGGGTTAACAGTGGATCATAAAATCAAGGGATACATCGAAGTGGATCTAGAGGAATAAACATACTGTTACATATATAGTGAAGTTAGTAAATATATTACATACAAATTCGTTATCTAATATATAATATTAATTAATAATAGTGCCTCTATGTATAAGACTATAACTACTGTAATACTAACCCCTATGTTACAAGAATATAACTACTACTAACGCATCGGGTATTCTAGAATATGTATGTAGTTTATTTATGAAGATTTTAGAATAATACAATGAATACACAGGATTCGGCTGGCCGGGCGCGACCAATTAGCGAAGCGTGGTTCAAATCCCGCGCCAATTCGCGGCCGGAGTGCACCTATCACTGATTGTTCTCAGCCGGCCATGTAGTATATAGCACAGTCCACGTAGTATATAGCACAGCCACGTAGTATATAGCAGCCCACATAGCATATAACACAGCCACATAGTATATAACACAGCTCACGTAGTATATAACAGCCCAGGTAGTGCATAACACAGCCATGTAGTATATTGCACAGCCATGTAGTATGTAGCACAGCCCACATAGTATATTGCACAGCCCACGTAGTATATTGCACAGCCACGAAGTATATTGCACAGCCATGTAGTATATTGCACAGCCATGTAGTATGTAGCACAGCCCACATAGTATATTGCACAGCCACGAAGTATATTGCACAGCCACGTAGTATATTGCACAGCCCACGTAGTATATTGCACAGCCACAAAGTATATTGCACAGCCACATAGTATATTGCACAGCCCACGCAGTATTATTCCACAGCCACGTTGTATATTACACAGCCCACGTAGTATATAGCATAGCAACATAGTATATAACACAGTCCATGCAGTATATAACACAGCCCACGTAGTCCCACATAGTATGTAACACAGCCAAGTGGTATATAGCACAGCTACGCCTTATATTGCACAGCCACATAGTATATTGCACAGCCACGTAGTATATTGCACAGTCAACGAAGTATATAGTACAGTCCACAGCACAGCCCACGTAGTATATAACACAGCCACGTAGTATATAGCACAGCCACGTAGTATATTGCACGGCCGATGCAGTATATAACACAACCCACGCAGTATATTACAGCCACATAATATATTACACAGCCCACGTAGTATATTGCACAGCCGACGTAGTATATAACACAGCCCATGCAGTATATAACAGCCCACGTAGTCCCACGTAGTATATAGCACAGGCAAGTAGTATATTGTACAGCCACGTAGTATATTGCACAACCACGTAGTATATTGCACAGCCACGTATTATATTCCACAGCCGACGCAGTATATTGCAGAGCCGACGCAGTATATAACACAGCCCATGCAGTATATCGCACAGCCCACATAGTATATAGCACAGCCACGTATTATATTGCACAGCCGATGTAGTATATAGCACAGCCCATGCAGTATATAACACTGCCCACGCAGTATATAGCAATGTGGGCAACATATCCCTGTAAAAAAAAAGAATTAAAATAAAAAATAGTTATATACTCACCCTCCGACGGCCCCCAGATCCAGCCCAGGCCTTTCCCGTTCCTCGCGCGCCACTCCGGTCCCAAGCGGCAATAACACGTGATGATGTAGCGGTCTCACCAGACCATTACGTCATCTCCGGTCATTGCCGCAATGCATTATTGCGACTGGAGCGGCGCGAGAGGAGCTGGAAAGGCCTGAGCTGGATCCGGGGCCCATCAGAGGGTGAGTATATAATGATTTTTTTAATTATTTTTAACATTATATGTTTTTACTAATGATGCTGAATAGGCAGCATCAATAGTAAAAAGTTGGTCACACAGGGTTAATAGCAGCGTTAACGGAGTGCATTACACTGAGGGACCCTCCATCCACCCCCCTCCTTGTTTCCACTCATCTGTTGGTAAGCCCTGCATTTCTTGCCATGCACTATTGCACCTTAGATGTTAGATAGACGGGTGTAACTTTATTCCCGATCATCTGGTTCATGCATGCTGCTTCCCTGACATCCATGTTTGGACGCACTGTCTTTTCCCTGAGTTACGGTCTTTGGACCTGTATTTATTTATCTTTCCAGGGATTGAAGAGTATATGTGGAGTGGGGATAGGTGTGGGTGGGGTTCATAACAGTCTGCATTGTTTTTGGTGTTCTATATATTGTTGTGACATTTTACCTTTTCTATGATATCATAAAATGATATGATGTCTTTTAGATATAATCAGTTTGCTCTTGTTGTCCTGTTGTTGTTATCTGATACTGTTTGGAGCTGAGTTTTGATCTGGGTTTGCAGACAGATATTCTCTGCCACCTTGGTCTCTAAGTATGTACATGGGATTTTGGTTGCTAACAAGAATATAACTACTATAATACTGCCCCTATGTACAAGAATATAACTACTATAATACTGCTCCCTGTGTACAAGAATATAACTACTATAATACTGCCCCTATGTACAAGAATATAACTACTATAATACTGCCCCTATGTACAAGAATATAACTACTATAATACTGCCCCTATGTACAAGAATATAACTACTATAATACTGCTCCCTGTGTACAAGAATATAACTACTATAATACTGCCCCTATGTACAAGAATATAACTACTATAATACTGCTCCCTGTGTACAAGAATATAACTACTATAATACTGCCCCTATGTACAAGAATATAACTACTATAATACTGTCCCTATGTACAAGAATATAACTACTATAATACTGTCCCTATGTACAAGAATATAACTACTATAATACTGCTCCCTGTGTACAAGAATATAACTACTATAATACTGCTCCCTGTGTACAAGAATATAACTACTATAATACTGCTCCCTGTGTACAAGAATATAACTACTATAATACTGCCCCTATGTACAAGAATATAACTACTATAATACTGCCCCTATGTACAAGAATATAACTACTATAATACTGCCCCTATGTACAAGAATATAACTACTATAATACTGCTCCCTGTGTACAAGAATATAACTACTATAATACTGCTCCCTGTGTACAAGAATATAACTACTATAATACTGCCCCTATGTACAAGAATATAACTACTATAATACTGCCCCTATGTACAAGAATATAACTACTATAATACTGCCCCTATGTACAAGAATATAACTACTATAATACTGCTCCCTGTGTACAAGAATATAACTACTATAATACTGCTCCCTGTGTACAAGAATATAACTACTATAATACTGCCCCTATGTACAAGAATATAACTACTATAATACTGCCCCTATGTACAAGAATATAACTACTATAATACTGCTCCCTGTGTATAAGAATATAACTACTATAATACTGCTCCTATGTACAAGAATATAACTACTATAATACTGCTCCCTGTGTACAAGAATATAACTACTATAATACTGCCCCTATGTACAAGAATATAACTACTATAATACTGCCCCTATGTACAAGAATATAACTACTATAATACTGCTCCCTGTGTATAAGAATATAACTACTATAATACTGCTCCTATGTACAAGAATATAACTACTATAATATTGCCCCTATGTACAAGAATATAACCACTATAATACTGCCCCTATGTACAAGAATATAACTACTATAATACTGCCCCTATGTACAAGAATATAACTACTATAATATTGCCCCTATGTACAAGAATATAACTACTATAATACTGCTCCCTGTGTACAAGAATATAACTACTATAATACTGCTCCCTGTGTACAAGAATATAACTACTATAATACTGCCCCTATGTACAAGAATATAACTACTATAATACTGCCCCTATGTACAAGAATATAACTACTATAATACTGCTCCCTGTGTATAAGAATATAACTACTATAATACTGCTCCTATGTACAAGAATATAACTACTATAATATTGCCCCTATGTACAAGAATATAACCACTATAATACTGCCCCTATGTACAAGAATATAACTACTATAATACTGCCCCTATGTACAAGAATATAACTACTATAATACTGCTCCCTGTGTACAAGAATATAACTACTATAATACTGCCCCTATGTACAAGAATATAACTACTATAATACTGCCCCTATGTACAAGAATATAACTACTATAATACTGCTCCCTGTGTACAAGAATATAACTACTATAATACTGCTCCTATGTACAAGAATATAACTACTATAATACTGCCCCTATGTACAAGAATATAACTACTATAATACTGCTCCCTGTGTACAAGAATATAACTACTATAATACTGCTCCTATGTACAAGAATATAACTACTATAATACTGCCCCTATGTACAAGAATATAACTACTATAATACTGCTCCCTGTGTACAAGAATATAACTACTATAATACTGCTCCTATGTACAAGAATATAACTACTATAATACTGCCCCTATGTACAAGAATATAACTACTATAATACTGCCCCTATGTACAAGAATATAACTACTATAATACTGCTCATATGTACAAGAATATAACTACTATAATACTGCCCCTATGTACAAGAATATAACTACTATAATACTGCCCCTATGTACAGAGTATAACTACTATAATACTGCTCCTATGTACAAGAATATAACTACTATAATACTGCTCCCTGTGTACAAGGATATAACTACTATAATACTGCTCCCTGTGTACAAGAATATAACTACTATAATACTGCCCCTATGTACAAGAATATAACTACTATAATACTGCCCCTATGTACAAGAATATAACTACTATAATACTGCTCCCTGTGTACAAGAATATAACTACTATAATACTGCCGCTATGTACAAGAATATAACTACTATAATACTGCCCCTATGTACAAGAATATAACTACTATAATACTGCTCCCTGTGTACAAGAATATAACTACTATAATACTGCTCCTATGTACAAGAATATAACTACTATAATACTGCCCCTATGTACAAGAATATAACTACTATAATACTGTCCCTATGTACAAGAATATAACTACTATAATACTGCCCCTATGTACAGAGTATAACTACTATAATACTGCTCCTATGTACAAGAATATAACTACTATAATACTGCCCCTATGTACAAGAATATAACTACTATAATACTGCCCCTATGTACAGAGTATAACTACTATAATACTGCTCCTATGTACAAGAATATAACTACTATAATACTGCTCCTATGTACAAGTATATAACTACTATAATACTGCCCCTATGTACAGAGTATAACTACTATAATACTGCTCCTATGTACAAGAATATAACTACTATAATACTGCTCCTATGTACAAGAATATAACTACTATAATACTGCCCCTATGTACAAGAATATAACTACTATAATACTGCCCCTATGTACAGAGTATAACTACTATAATACTGCCCCTATGTACAAGAATATAACTACTATAATACTGCCCCTATGTACAAGAATATAACTACTATAATACTGCCCCTATGTACAATAATATAACTACTATAATACTGTCCCCTATGTACAAGAATATAACTACTATAATACTGCCACTATGTATAAGAATATAACTACTATAATACTGCCACTATGTATAAGAATATAACTACTATAATATTGCCACTATGTATAAGAATATAACTACTATAATACTGCCCCTATATATAAGAATATAACTACTATAATTCTGCCCCTATATATAAGAATATAACTACTATAATACTGCCCCTATGTACAGGAATATAACTAATATAATACTGCTCCCTATGTACAAGAATATAACTACTATAATACTGCTCCTATGTACAAGAATATAACTACTATAATACTGCTCCTATGTACAAGAATATAATTACTATAATACTGCTCCTATGTACAATAATATAACTACTATAATACTGCTCCTATGTACAAGAATATAACTACTATAATACTGCTCCCTGTGTACAAGAATATAACTACTATAATACTGCTCCTATGTACAAGAATATAACTACTATAATATTGCCCCTATGTACAAGAATATAACCACTATAATACTGCCCCTATGTACAAGAATATAACTACTATAATACTGCCCCTATGTACAAGAATATAACTACTATAATACTGCTCCCTGTGTACAAGAATATAACTACTATAATACTGCTCCCTGTGTACAAGAATATAACTACTATAATACTGCCCCTATGTACAAGAATATAACTACTATAATACTGCCCCTATGTACAAGAATATAACTACTATAATACTGCTCCCTGTGTACAAGAATATAACTACTATAATACTGCTCCTATGTACAAGAATATAACTACTATAATACTGCCCCTATGTACAAGAATATAACTAATATAATACTGCTCCCTGTGTACAAGAATATAACTACTATAATACTGCTCCTATGTACAAGAATATAACTACTATAATACTGCCCCTATGTACAAGAATATAACTACTATAATACTGCTCCCTGTGTACAAGAATATAACTACTATAATACTGCTCCTATGTACAAGAATATAACTACTATAATACTGCCCCTATGTACAAGAATATAACTACTATAATACTGCTCATATGTACAAGAATATAACTACTATAATACTGCCCCTATGTACAAGAATATAACTACTATAATACTGCCCCTATGTACAGAGTATAACTACTATAATACTGCTCCTATGTACAAGAATATAACTACTATAATACTGCTCCCTGTGTACAAGGATATAACTACTATAATACTGCTCCCTGTGTACAAGAATATAACTACTATAATACTGCCCCTATGTACAAGAATATAACTACTATAATACTGCCCCTATGTACAAGAATATAACTACTATAATACTGCTCCCTGTGTACAAGAATATAACTACTATAATACTGCCGCTATGTACAAGAATATAACTACTATAATACTGCCCCTATGTACAAGAATATAACTACTATAATACTGCTCCCTGTGTACAAGAATATAACTACTATAATACTGCTCCTATGTACAAGAATATAACTACTATAATACTGCCCCTATGTACAAGAATATAACTACTATAATACTGTCCCTATGTACAAGAATATAACTACTATAATACTGCCCCTATGTACAGAGTATAACTACTATAATACTGCTCCTATGTACAAGAATATAACTACTATAATACTGCCCCTATGTACAAGAATATAACTACTATAATACTGCCCCTATGTACAGAGTATAACTACTATAATACTGCTCCTATGTACAAGAATATAACTACTATAATACTGCTCCTATGTACAAGTATATAACTACTATAATACTGCCCCTATGTACAGAGTATAACTACTATAATACTGCTCCTATGTACAAGAATATAACTACTATAATACTGCTCCTATGTACAAGTATATAACTACTATAATACTGCCCCTATGTACAGAGTATAACTACTATAATACTGCTCCTATGTACAAGAATATAACTACTATAATACTGCTCCTATGTACAAGAATATAACTACTATAATACTGCCCCTATGTACAAGAATATAACTACTATAATACTGCCCCTATGTACAGAGTATAACTACTATAATACTGCCCCTATGTACAAGAATATAACTACTATAATACTGCCCCTATGTACAAGAATATAACTACTATAATACTGCCCCTATGTACAGAGTATAACTACTATAATACTGCCCCTATGTACAAGAATATAACTACTATAATACTGCCCCTATGTACAAGAATATAACTACTATAATACTGCCCCTATGTACAATAATATAACTACTATAATACTGTCCCCTATGTACAAGAATATAACTACTATAATACTGCCACTATGTATAAGAATATAACTACTATAATACTGCCACTATGTATAAGAATATAACTACTATAATATTGCCACTATGTATAAGAATATAACTACTATAATACTGCCCCTATATATAAGAATATAACTACTATAATTCTGCCCCTATATATAAGAATATAACTACTATAATACTGCCCCTATGTACAGGAATATAACTAATATAATACTGCTCCCTATGTACAAGAATATAACTACTATAATACTGCTCCTATGTACAAGAATATAACTACTATAATACTGCTCCTATGTACAAGAATATAATTACTATAATACTGCTCCTATGTACAATAATATAACTACTATAATACTGCTCCTATGTACAAGAATATAACTACTATAATACTGCTCCCTGTGTACAAGAATATAACTACTATAATACTGCTCCTATGTACAAGAATATAACTACTATAATATTGCCCCTATGTACAAGAATATAACCACTATAATACTGCCCCTATGTACAAGAATATAACTACTATAATACTGCCCCTATGTACAAGAATATAACTACTATAATACTGCTCCCTGTGTACAAGAATATAACTACTATAATACTGCTCCCTGTGTACAAGAATATAACTACTATAATACTGCCCCTATGTACAAGAATATAACTACTATAATACTGCCCCTATGTACAAGAATATAACTACTATAATACTGCTCCCTGTGTACAAGAATATAACTACTATAATACTGCTCCTATGTACAAGAATATAACTACTATAATACTGCCCCTATGTACAAGAATATAACTAATATAATACTGCTCCCTGTGTACAAGAATATAACTACTATAATACTGCTCCTATGTACAAGAATATAACTACTATAATACTGCCCCTATGTACAAGAATATAACTACTATAATACTGCTCCCTGTGTACAAGAATATAACTACTATAATACTGCTCCTATGTACAAGAATATAACTACTATAATACTGCCCCTATGTACAAGAATATAACTACTATAATACTGCTCATATGTACAAGAATATAACTACTATAATACTGCCCCTATGTACAAGAATATAACTACTATAATACTGCCCCTATGTACAGAGTATAACTACTATAATACTGCTCCTATGTACAAGAATATAACTACTATAATACTGCTCCCTGTGTACAAGGATATAACTACTATAATACTGCTCCCTGTGTACAAGAATATAACTACTATAATACTGCCCCTATGTACAAGAATATAACTACTATAATACTGCCCCTATGTACAAGAATATAACTACTATAATACTGCTCCCTGTGTACAAGAATATAACTACTATAATACTGCCGCTATGTACAAGAATATAACTACTATAATACTGCCCCTATGTACAAGAATATAACTACTATAATACTGCTCCCTGTGTACAAGAATATAACTACTATAATACTGCTCCTATGTACAAGAATATAACTACTATAATACTGCCCCTATGTACAAGAATATAACTACTATAATACTGTCCCTATGTACAAGAATATAACTACTATAATACTGCCCCTATGTACAGAGTATAACTACTATAATACTGCTCCTATGTACAAGAATATAACTACTATAATACTGCCCCTATGTACAAGAATATAACTACTATAATACTGCCCCTATGTACAGAGTATAACTACTATAATACTGCTCCTATGTACAAGAATATAACTACTATAATACTGCTCCTATGTACAAGTATATAACTACTATAATACTGCCCCTATGTACAGAGTATAACTACTATAATACTGCTCCTATGTACAAGAATATAACTACTATAATACTGCTCCTATGTACAAGAATATAACTACTATAATACTGCCCCTATGTACAAGAATATAACTACTATAATACTGCCCCTATGTACAGAGTATAACTACTATAATACTGCCCCTATGTACAAGAATATAACTACTATAATACTGCCCCTATGTACAAGAATATAACTACTATAATACTGCCCCTATGTACAATAATATAACTACTATAATACTGTCCCCTATGTACAAGAATATAACTACTATAATGCTGCCACTATGTATAAGAATATAACTACTATAATACTGCCACTATGTATAAGAATATAACTACTATAATATTGCCACTATGTATAAGAATATAACTACTATAATACTGCCCCTATATATAAGAATATAACTACTATAATTCTGCCCCTATATATAAGAATATAACTACTATAATACTGCCCCTATGTACAGGAATATAACTAATATAATACTGCTCCCTATGTACAAGAATATAACTACTATAATACTGCTCCTATGTACAAGAATATAACTACTATAATACTGCTCCTATGTACAAGAATATAATTACTATAATACTGCTCCTATGTACAATAATATAACTACTATAATACTGCTCCTATGTACAAGAATATAACTACTATAATACTGCTGCTATGTACAAGAATATAACTACTATAATACTGCTCCTATATACAAGAATATAACTACTATAATACTGCTCCTATGTACAAGAATATAACTACTATAATACTGCCACTATGTATAAGAATATAACTACTATAATACTGCCACTATGTATAAGAATATAACTACTATAATACTGCTCCTATGTATAAGAATATAACTACTATAATACTGCCCCTATGTACAAGAATATAACTACTATAATACTGCTCCTATATACAAGAATATAACTACTATAATACTGCTCCTATGTACAAGAATATAACTACTATAATACTGCCCCTATGTACAAGAATATAACTACTATAATACTGCCCCTATGTACAAGAATATAACTACTATAATACTGCCCCTATGTACAGAGTATAACTACTATAATACTGCTCCTATGTACAAGAATATAACTACTATAATACTGCCCCTATGTACAAGAATATAACTACTGTAATACTGCCCCTATGTACAAGAATATAACTACTATAATACTGCCCCTATGTACAAGAATATAACTACTATAATACTGCCCCTATGTACAAGAATATAACTACTATAATACTGCCCCCTATGTACAAGAATATAACTACTATAATACTGCTCCTATGTACAAGAATATAACTACTATAATACTGCTCCTATGTACAAGAATATAACTACTATAATACTGCTCCTATATACAAGAATATAACTACTATAATACTGCCTCCTATGTACAAGAATATAACTACTATAATACTGCCCCCTATGTACAAGAATATAACTACTATAATACTGCTCCTATGCACAAGAATATAACTACTATAATACTGCTCCTATGTACAAGAATATAACTACTATAATACTGCCTCTATGTACAAGAATATAACTACTATAATACTGCCCCTATATACAAGAATATAACTACTATAATACTGCCCCTATGTACAAGAATATAACTACTATAATACTGCCCCTATGTACAAGAATATAACTACTATAATACTGCCCCTATGTACAAGAATATAACTACTATAATACTGCCCCTATGTACAAGAATATAACTACTATAATACTGCCCCTATGCACAAGAATATAACTACTATAATACTGCCCCTATGTACAAGAATATAACTACTATAATACTGCCCCTATGTACAAGAATATAACTACTATAATACTGCTCCTATGTACAAGAATATAACTACTTTAATACTGCTCCTATGTATAGTATATACTGTAACTACTATAATTCTGCCTGTTTCCTGATCCGACCCTTTCCCTTAGTCCACGTGTAGCTGAGTTCGGACCGGTCCCCTCAGCGCTCTCTGTAGCACGCGGTCGGGTACATATATATGTAGTATACATACAGTATATATATATATATACACCTGGCCCGCAGGGTTTGCAGCAGTATGTGGCCCTTTTATTAATTTTAACAATGCGTGACACAAAACAGGAGAGAAACACAAGTGGGCCCCGCGCACGAGCGAAGACACCAGCTGCGAGATTAAAACAACACAGGTTTCCGTGGTTACCGCGACTGCGGGAAAATTCCGTGCAGGTGAACGCTCGGGAAGAAATGTAAATTTCGAAGAAAGAAAAAAGAAAAGAAAAGAAATAGCTGCGCGCCGCATGAGCTGTCAGACTGCTGTGTGATTTTCTTGCCTCTGTGCGGTATACAGTCATTTTCTGCTACTTACTATTATTTGCGGGATCTTTGCCCCCCGATCTGATACACGTAATGTTCGGAGCGATGGCGACCTGAGGCTGCAGCGTTCTGTCACCACAATGTACATTACACAGGGCCGGCTCATAGAAAAACATGTAGGTCTCATTATTTGCCATGGCTACTAAATAGGTTTTTGCACCCACACAGTCAAGCATAAAGAAAAAAAAACTAAAAAGGTTTTTTTTTTCTTATATTAACATTTTAAATTAGAAATCTTGCAATTCTCTTACCTGCCGACATGATTTTTTTTAGACACTTTTTGTTGTTCCAGAAAATGCACCTGAACATTAGCAGCAATCATCTGAGTCGGGGCCTATCTTTTGTATTGAAGCTTCTAATGAGTACGTTCAAATGTAATTTTGAGGGGCTGTGGAGCTGTGGCTTTCCCTGTTCTGATATGATAATTCTGTATTATTTTTATTTCTTTGTTAAATATATAAAATAATAATCTTGCATTTTTCACACTCGCTATTCTGGCTGTTGTATTCTCATACTTCCTGTTCTTTCAGGTACAGTTTTTAGCAGTTTCCTTATCATTAGAGGAAAATTTACTATGACTGATATCTGCTATGTATGGAAGCGTTAACACAGGATCCACCATTCACAATAGGTGATATCACAGCTCACCTCCTCCTCCTGTACAATGACTGATAACACCTCTATATACAGTAGATAACACAGGATCCACCATCCACAATAGGTGATGTCACAGCTCACCTCCTCCTCCTCCTGTATAATGACTGATAACACCTCTATATACTGTAGATAACACAGGATCCACCATTCACAATAGCAGATGTCAAAGCTCACCTCCTCCTCCTGTACAATTACTGATAACACCTCTATATACAGTAGATAACACAGGATCCACCATTCACAATAGGTGATGTCACAGCTCACCTCCCCCTCCTGTACAATGACTGATAACACCTCTATATACAATAGATAACACAGGATCCGCCATTCACAATAGATGTCACAGCTCACCTCCTCCTCCTGTACAATGACTGATAACACCTCTATATACAGTAGATAACACAGGATCCACCATTCACAATAGGTGATGTCGCAGCTCACCTCCTCCTCCTGTACAATGACTGATAACACCTCTATATACAGGAGATAACACAGGATCCACCATTCACGATAGCAGATGTCAAAGCTCACCTCATCCTGTACAATGACTGATAACACCTCTATATACAGTAGATAACACAGGATCCACCATTCACAATAGGTGATGTCACAGCTCACCTCCCCCTCCTGTACAATGACTGATAACACCTCTATATACAGTAGATAACACAGGATCCGCCATTCACAATAGATGTCACAGCTCACCTCCTCCTCCTGTACAATGACTGATAACACCTCTATATACAGTAGATAACACAGGATCCACCATTCACAATAGGTGATGTCGCAGCTCACCTCCTCCTCCTGTACAATGACTGATGACACCTCTATATACAGTAGATAACACAGGATCCACCATTCACAATAGGAGATGTCACAGCTCACCTCCTCCTCCTGTACAATGACTGATAACACCTCTATATACAGTAGATAACACAGGATCCACCATTCACAATAGGTGATGTCACAGCTCACCTCCTCCTGTACAATGACTGATAACACCTCTATATACAGCAGGTAATACAGGATCCACCATTCACAATAGGTGATATCACAGTTCACCTCCTCCTCCTGTACAATGACTGATAACACCTCTATATACAGTAGATAACACAGGATCCACCATTCACAATAGGTGATGTCACAGCTCACCTCCTCCTCCTGTACAATGACTGATAACCCCTCTATATACAGTAGATACTGGCTACCCTGTGCCAGTCATTACACTGGCTACCCATCCACTCCAGAATCCAGTACAAAACTACTACCCTCATCCACAAAGCACTCCATGGCTCAGCACCACCCTACATCTCCTCCCTGGTATCAGTCTACCACCCTACCCGTGCCCTCCGCTCCGCTAATGACCTCAGGTTAGCATCCTCAATAATCAGAACCTCCCACTCCCGTCTCCAAGACTTTACACGTGCTGCGCCGATTCTTTGGAATGCACTACCTAGGTTAATACGATTAATCCCCAATCCCCACAGTTTTAAGCGTGCCCTAAAAACTCATTTGTTCAGACTGGCCTACCGCCTCAATGCATTAACCTAACGATCCCTGTGTGGCCTATTTATAATAAAAAAAAAAAAAAAAAAAAGGTTCCTCGCATCATGTTCTCATACACTTTATGCAGTATTAGCCCTCTGTGTCTGTACTGCTACATACTTAGGCAGGTAACTGGTTCATGCACCTTTACATGAACACCTGAGCCTTACACTATAGCTGGTCCGAATAACTAAAGCAATTGTTACCATCCACCTCTCGTGTCTCCCCTTTTCCCCATAGTTTGTAAGCTTGCGAGCAGGGCCCTCACTCCTCCTGGTATCTGTTTTGAACTGTATTTCTGTTATGCTGTAATGTCTATTGTCAGTACAAGTCCCCTCTATAATTTGTAAAGCGCTGCGGAATATGTTGGCGCTATATAAATAAAATTATTATTATTATTATTATTATATATATAACACAGGATCCACCATTCACAATAGGTGATGTCACAGCTCACCTCCTCCTCCTGTACAATGACTGATAACACCTCTGTATACAGTAGATCTGTTGTGAATTCTGTGGCAGAGCTCCCTCCTGTGGTCACAAGTGGTACTTCGACTGATTCTCTCTGGGAGCTTCCGTTTGTGGAGGAAACTGGTACTGCTGCTTCTGAGTTTCCTCCCTCAGGTGATCTGGTGAGGTCGTTAGGTGCTTCTCTACTTAACTCCACCTAATGCTTTGATTCATGCTTCCTGTCAATGTTCCAGTGTTGGACTTGTGTTTCTCTGGATCATTCCTGTGGCCTGCTGCTCTGCATAGCTAAGTGCTTCTTTGCTATTTGTTTTGCTATTTTTTCTGTCCAGCTTGTCTATTTGTTTTGCTGGAAGCTCTGGGACGCAAAGGGTGTACCTCCGTGCCGTTAGTTCGGTACGGAGGGTCTTTTTTGCCCCTTTGCGTGGTTTTCTTTAGGGTTTTGTGTAGACCGCAAAGTTATCTTTCCTATCCTCGTTCTGTCTAGAATATTGGGCCTCACTTTGCTGAATCTATTTCATCCCTACGTTTGTCTTTTCATCTTACTCACAGTCATTATATGTGGGGGGCTGCCTTTTCCTTTGGGGTATTTCTCTGAGGCAAGGTAGGCTTATTTTTCTATCTTCAGGCTAGTTAGTTTCTCAGGCTGTGCCGAGTTGCATAGGCAGAGTTAGGCGCAATCCACGTCTGCCTCTAGTGTTGTTTGGAGAGGATTAGGGATTGCGGTCAGCAGAGTTCCCACGTCTCAGAGCTCGTTCTGTTATTTTGGTTTATTGTCAGATCACTGTGTGTGCTCTGACCTCCATGTCCATTGTGATACTGAATTGCCTTTCATAACAGTACAGGAAGCCCAAAGTACTAATGATTCTCAATAGAGGGAAAAAAGAAGTTCTGAGACAATTTTTTTTTCTTGGCTTTGTGTTTTGCCTTTTTTTTCCCCTAGACATTTGGGTGGTTCAGTACACAGGTGTAGCAATGGACATTAGAAGTCTGTCTTCATTTGTGGATCAGCTCTCGGCAAGAGTACAAAGTATTCAAGACACTATTGATCAGAAATCTATGTTAGAACCAAGAATTCCTATTCCTGATTTGTTTTTTGGAGATAGAACTAAGTTTCTGAGTTTCAAAAATAATTGTAAGTTATTTCTGGCCTTGAAACCTCGTTCCTCTGGTGATCCAGTTCAACAGGTTTTGATTATTATTTCTTTTTTGCGTGGCGACCCTCAGGACTGGGCATTTTCTCTTGCGTCAGGAGATCCTGCATTGAGTAATATCAATGCGTTTTTCCTGGCGCTCGGATTGCTGTACGATGAGCCTAATTCAGTGGATCAGGCAGAAAAGAATTTGCTGGCTCTTTGTCAGGGTCATGATGAGATAGAGGTATATTGTCAGAAATTTAGAAAATGGTCAGTGCTCACTCAATGGAATGAATCTGCGCTGGCAGCTATGTTCAGAAAGGGTCTCTCTGAAGCCCTTAAGGATGTCATGGTGGGATTTCCTATGCCTGCTGGTTTGAATGAGTCTATGTCTTTGGCTATTCAGATCGGTCGACGCTTGCGTGAGCGTAAATCTGTGCACCATTTGGCGGTATTACCTGAGCTTAAACCTGAGCCTATGCAGTGCGATAGGACTTTGACCAGAGTTGAACGGCAAGAACACAGACGTCTGAATGGGCTGTGTTTCTACTGTGGTGATTCCACTCATGCTATCTCTGATTGTCCTAAGCGCACTAGGCGGTTCGCTAGGTCTGCCACCATTGGTACAGTACAGTCAAAATTTCTTCTGTCCGTTACCTTGATCTGCTCTTTGTCATCATATTCTGTCATGGCGTTTGTGGATTCAGGTAGCTGCTCTGAATTTGATGGACTTGGAATATGCTAAGCGTTGTGGGTTTTTCTTGGAGCCCTTGCAGTGTCCTATTCCATTGAGAGGAATTGATGCTACACCTTTGGCCAAGAATAAGCCTCAGTACTGGACCCAGCTGACCATGTGCATGGCTCCTGCACATCAGGAGGTTATTCGCTTTCTGGTGTTGCATAATCTGCATGATGTGGTCGTGTTGGGGTTGCCATGGCTACAAGCCCATAATCCAGTATTGGATTGGAAATCCATGTCGGTGTCCAGCTGGGGTTGTCAGGGGGTACATGGTGATGTTCCATTTTTGTCAATTTCGTCATCCACCCCTTCTGAGGTTCCAGAGTTCTTGTCTGATTACCGGGATGTATTTGATGAGCCCAAGTCCGATGCCCTACCTCCGCATAGGGATTGTGATTGTGCTATCAATTTGATTCCTGGTGGTAAATTCCCAAAAGGTCGACTGTTTAATTTATCCATGCCTGAGCACACCGCTATGCGCAGTTATGTGAAGGAATCCCTGGAGAAGGGGCATATTCGCCCGTCATCGTCGCCATTAGGAGCAGGGTTCTTTTTTGTAGCCAAAAAGGATGGTTCGCTGAGACCTTGTATAGATTACCGCCTTCTAAATAAGATCACGGTTAAATTTCAGTACCCCTTGCCATTGTTATCTGATTTGTTTGCTCGGATTAAGGGGGCTAGTTGGTTCACCAAGATTGATCTTCGTGGTGCGTATAATCTGGTGCGAATCAGGCGAGGCGATGAATGGAAAACTGCATTTAATACGTCCGAGGGTCATTTTGAGTATCTAGTGATGCCATTCGGACTTGCCAATGCTCCATCAGTGTTTCAGTCCTTTATGCATGACATCTTCCGAGAGTACCTGGATAAATTCCTGATTGTGTACTTGGATGACATTTTGATCTTCTCGGATGATTGGGAGTCTCATGTGAAGCAGGTCAGAACGGTTTTTCAGGTCCTGCGTGCTAATTCTTTGTTTGTGAATGGATCAAAGTGTCTCTTTGGTGTGCAGAAGGTTTCATTTTTGGGGTTCATCTTTTCCCCTTCTACTATCGAGATGGATCCTGTTAAGATCCAAACCATCCATGATTGGACTCAGCCGACATCTCTGAAAAGTCTGCAAAAGTTCCTGGGCTTTGCTAATTTTTATCGTCGCTTCATCTGCAATTTTTCTAGTATTGCCAAACCATTGACCGATTTGACCAAGAAGGGTGCTGATTTGGTCAATTGGTCTTCTGCTGCTGTGGAAGCTTTTCAAGAGTTGAAGCGTCGTTTTTCTTCTGCCCCTGTGTTGTGTCAACCAGATGTTTCTCTTCCGTTCCAGGTCTAGGTTGATGCTTCTGAGATTGGAGCAGGGGCTGTTTTGTCGCAGAGAGGTTCTGATTGTTCAGTGATGAAACCATGCGCTTTTTTTTCCAGGAAGTTTTCGCCTGCTGAGCGGAATTATGATGTGGGCAACCGAGAGTTGCTGGCCATGAAGTGGGCATTCGAGGAGTGGCGTCATTGGCTTGAAGGAGCTAAGCATCGCGTGGTGGTATTGACTGATCATAAGAACCTGACTTATCTCGAGTCTGCTAAGCGTTTGAATCCTAGACAGGCTCGTTGGTCGCTGTTTTTTGCCCGTTTTGACTTTATGATTTCGTACCTTCCGGGCTCTAAAAATGTGAAGGCGGATGCTCTGTCTAGGAGTTTTGTGCCCGACTCTCCGGGTTTATCTGAGCCGGCGGGTATCCTCAAGGAAGGAGTAATTGTGTCTGCCATCTCCCCTGATTTGCGGCGGGTGCTGCAAAAATTTCAGGCTAATAAACCTGATCGTTGTCCAGCGGAGAAACTGTTTGTCCCGGATAGGTGGACAAATAAAGTGATCTCTGAGGTTCATTGTTCGGTGTTGGCTGGTCATCCTGGAATCTTTGGTACCAGAGAGTTAGTGGCTAGATCCTTTTGGTGGCCATCTCTGTCGCGGGATGTGCGTTCTTTTGTGCAGTCCTGTGGGATTTGTGCTCGGGCTAAGCCCTGCTGTTCTCGTGCCAGTGGGTTGCTTTTGCCCTTGCCGGTCCCGAAGAGACCTTGGACACATATCTCTATGGATTTTATTTCAGATCTTCCCGTCTCTCAAAGGATGTCAGTCATTTGGGTGGTCTGTGATCGCTTTTCTAAGATGGTCCGTCTGGTACCCTTGTCCAAGTTGCCTTCCTCCTCTGATTTGGTGCCATTGTTCTTCCAGCATGTGGTTCGTTTGCATGGCATTCCAGAGAATATCGTTTCTGACAGAGGTTCCCAGTTTGTTTCGAGGTTTTGGCGAGCCTTTTGTGGTAGGATGGGCATTGACTTGTCTTTTTCCTCGGCTTTTCATCCTCAGACTAATGGCCAGACCGAACGAACCAATCAGACCTTGGAAACCTATCTGAGATGCTTTGTTTCTGCCGATCAGGATGACTGGGTGTCCTTTTTGCCTTTGGCTGAGTTCGCCCTTAATAATCGGGCCAGCTCGGCTACCTTGGTTTCGCCATTTTTCTGCAATTCTGGGTTCCATCCTCGTTTCTCTTCAGGACAGGTTGAGTCTTCGGACTGTCCTGGTGTGGATACTGTGGTGGACAGGTTGCAGCAGATTTGGACTCATGTAGTGGACAATTTGACCTTGTCCCAGGAGAAGGCTCAACGTTTCGCTAATCGCAGACGCCGTGTGGGTCCCGACTTCGTGTTGGGGATCTGGTTTGGTTATCTTCTCGGCATATTCCTATGAAGGTTTCCTCTCCGAAGTTTAAACCTCGTTTCATTGGTCCTTATAGGATTTCTGAGGTTATTAATCCTGTGTCTTTTCGTCTGACCCTCCCAGATTCTTTTTTCATACATAACGTCTTCCATAGGTCATTGTTGCGGAGATACGTGGCACCTATGGCTCCACCTGTTGACCCTCCTGCCCCGGTTTTGGTGGAGGGGGAATTGGAGTATATTGTGGAGAAGATTTTGGATTCTCGTGTTTCAAGACGGAAACTCCAGTATCTGGTTAAATGGAAGGGTTATGCTCAGGAGGATAATTCCTGGGTTTTTGCCTCTGATGTCCATGCTCCCGATCTTGTTCGTGCCTTTCATGTGGCTCATCCTGGTCGGCCTGGGGGCTCTGGTGAGGGTTCGGTGACCCCTCCTCAAGGGGGGGGTACTGTTGTGAATTCTGTGGCAGAGCTCCCTCCTGTGGTCACAAGTGGTACTTCGGCTGATTCTCTCTGGGAGCTTCCGTTTGTGGAGGAAACTGGTACTGCTGCTTCTGAGTTTCCTCCCTCAGGTGATCTGGTGAGGTCGTTAGGTGCTTCTCTACTTAACCCCACCTAATGCTTTGATTCATGCTTCCTGTCAATGTTCCAGTGTTGGACTTGTGTTTCTCTGGATCATTCCTGTGGCCTGCTGCTCTGCATAGCTAAGTGCTTCTTTGCTATTTGTTGCTATTTTTTCTGTCCAGCTTGTCTATTTGTTTTGCTGGAAGCTCTGGGACGCAAAGGGTGTACCTCCGTGCCGTTAGTTCGGTACGGAGGGTCTTTTTGCCCCTTTGCGTGGTTTTCTTTAGGGTTTTGTGTAGACCGCAAAGTTATCTTTCCTATCCTCGTTCTGTCTAGAATATCGGGCCTCACTTTGCTGAATCTATTTCATCCCTACGTTTGTCTTTTCATCTTACTCACAGTCATTATATGTGGGGGGCTGCCTTTTCCTTTGGGGTATTTCTCTGAGGCAAGGTAGGCTTATTTTTCTATCTTCAGGCTAGTTAATTTCTCAGGCTGTGCCGAGTTGCATAGGGAGCGTTAGGCGCAATCCACGGCTGCCTCTAGTTGTGTTTGGAGAGGATCAGGGATTGCGGTCTGCAGAGTTCCCACGTCTCAGAGCTCGTTCTGTTATTTTGGGTTATTGTCAGATCACTGTGTGTGCTCTGACCTCCATGTCCATTGTTATACTGAATTGCCTTTCATAACATAGATCACACAAAATCCACCATTCACAATAGGTGATATCACAGCTCACCTCCTCCTGTACAATGACTGATAACACCTCTATATACAGTAGATAACACAGGATCCACCATTCACAATAGGTGATGTCACAGCTCACCTCCTCCTCCTGTACAATGACTGATAACACCTCTATATACAGTAGATAACACAGGATCCACCATTCACAATAGGTGATGTCACAGCTCACCTCCTCCTGTACAATGACTGATAACACCTCTATATACAGTAGATAACACAGGATCCACCATTCACAATAGGTGATGTCACAGCTCACCTCCTCCTCCTGTACAATGACTGATAACACCTCTATATACAGTAGATAACACAGGGTCCACCATTCACAATAGGTGATGTCACAGCTCACGTCCTCCTCCTGTACAATGACTGATAACCCCTCTATATACAGTAGATAACACAGGATCCACCATTCACAATAGGAGATGTCACAGCTCACCTCCTCCTCCTGTACAATGACTGATAACACCTCTATATAGAGTAGATAACACAGGATCCACCATTCACAATAGGTGATGTCACAGCTCACCTCCTCCTCCTGTACAATGACTGATAACACCTCTATATACAGTATATAACACAGGATCCACCATTCACAATAGGTGATGTCACAGTTCACCTCCTCCTCCTATATAATGACTGATAACACCTCTATATACAGTAGATAACACAGGATCCACCATTCACAATAGGTGATGTCACAGCTCACCTCCTCCTCCTGTACAATGACTGATAACACCTCTATATACAGTAGATAACACAGGATCCACCATTCACAATAGGTGATGTCACAGCTCACCTCCTCCTCCTGTACAATGACTGATAACACCTCTATATACAGTAGATAACACAGGATCCACCATTCACAATAGGTGATGTCACAGCTCACCTCCTCTTCCTGTACAATGACTGATAACCCCTCTATATACAGTAGATAACACAGGATCCACCATTCACAATAGGTGATGTCACAGCTCACCTCCTCCTCCTGTACAATGACTGATAACACCTCTGTATACAGTAGATCTGTTGTGAATTCTGTGGCAGAGCTCCCTCCTGTGGTCACAAGTGGTACTTCGGCTGATTCTCTCTGGGAGCTTCCGTTTGTGGAGGAAACTGGTACTGCTGCTTCTGAGTTTCCTCCCTCAGGTGATCTGGTGAGGTCGTTAGGTGCTTCTCTACTTAACCCCACCTAATGCTTTGATTCATGCTTCCTGTCAATGTTCCAGTGTTGGACTTGTGTTTCTCTGGATCATTCCTGTGGCCTGCTGCTCTGCATAGCTAAGTGCTTCTTTGCTATTTGTTTTGCTATTTTTTCTGTCCAGCTTGTCTATTTGTTTTGCTGGAAGCTCTGGGACGCAAAGGGTGTACCTCTGTGCCGTTAGTTCGGTACGGAGGGTCTTTTTTGCCCCTTTGCGTGGTTTTCTTGAGGGTTTTGTGTAGACCGCAAAGTTATCTTTCCTATCCTCGTTCTGTCTAGAATATTGGGCCTCACTTTGCTGAATCTATTTCATCCCTACGTTTGTCTTTTCATCTTACTCACAGTCATTATATGTGGGGGGCTGCCTTTTCCTTTGGGGTATTTCTCTGAGGCAAGGTAGGCTTATTTTTCTATCTTCAGGCTAGTTAGTTTCTCAGGCTGTGCCGAGTTGCATAGGCAGAGTTAGGCGCAATCCACGGCTGCCTCTAGTGTTGTTGGATAGGATTAGGGATTGCGGTCAGCAGAGTTCCCACGTCTCAGAGCTCGTTCTGTTATTTTGGTTTACTGTCAGATCACTGTGTGTGCTCTGACCTCCATGTCCATTGTGATACTGAATTGCCTTTCATAACAGTACAGGAAGCCCAAAGTACTAATGATTCTCAATAGAGGGAAAAAAGAAGTTCTGAGACTATTTTTTTTTCTTGGCTTTGTGTTTTGCCTTTTTTTTCCCCTAGACATTTGGGTGGTTCAGTACACAGGTGTAGCGATGGACATTAGAAGTCTGTCTTCATTTGTGGATCAGCTCTCGGCAAGAGTACAAAGTATTCAAGACACTATTGATCAGAAATCTATGTTAGAACCAAGAATTCCTATTCCTGATTTGTTTTTTGGAGATAGAACTAAGTTTCTGAGTTTCAAAAATAATTGTAAGTTATTTCTGGCCTTGAAACCTCGTTCCTCTGGTGATCCAGTTCAACAGGTTTTGATTATTATTTCTTTTTTGCGTGGCGACCCTCAGGACTGGACATTTTCTCTTGCGTCAGGAGATCCTGCATTGAGTAATATCAATGCGTTTTTCCTGGCGCTCGGATTGCTGTACGATGAGCCTAATTCAGTGGATCAGGCAGAAAAGAATTTGCTGGCTCTTTGTCAGGGTCATGATGAGATAGAGGTATATTGTCAGAAATTTAGAAAATGGTCAGTGCTCACTCAATGGAATGAATCTGCGCTGGCAGCTATGTTCAGAAAGGGTCTCTCTGAAGCCCTTAACCCTGCTGTTCTGTTGGTCAAAAATGACCGACTTTGAACTTCAATATTCTTTAAAATATTCAAGATGCGGCTCTGAAACCCGTGGCTGACCGACCCATCCTCATTTAAGTCAATCAACCACAAGTTTCAGAACCGCATCTTGAACACCCCAAAAAATACCAAAGTTCAAAATAGGTCTCCCCATACCGAACAGAACAGCAGGGTTAAGGATGTCATGGTGGGATTTCCTATGCCTGCTGGTTTGAATGAGTCTATGTCTTTGGCTATTCAGATCGGTCGACGCTTGCGTGAGCGTAAATCTGTGCACCATTTGGCGGTATTACCTGAGCTTAAACCTGAGCCTATGCAGTGCGATAGGACTTTGACCAGAGTTGAACGGCAGGAACACAGACGTCTGAATGGGCTGTGTTTCTACTGTGGTGATTCCACTCATGCTATCTCTGATTGTCCTAAGCGCACTAGGCGGTTCGCTAGGTCTGCCACCATTGGTACAGTACAGTCAAAATTTCTTCTGTCCGTTACCTTGATCTGCTCTTTGTCATCGTATTCTGTCATGGCATTTGTGGATTCAGGCGCAGCTCTGAATTTGATGGACTTGGAATATGCTAAGCGTTGTGGGTTTTTCTTGGAGCCCTTGCAGTGTCCTATTCCATTGAGAGGAATTGATGCCACGCCTTTGGCCAAGAATAAGCCTCAGTACTGGACCCAGCTGACCATGTGCATGACTCCTGCACATCAGGAGGTTATTCGCTTTCTGGTGTTGCATAATCTGCATGATGTGGTCGTGTTGGGGTTGCCATGGCTACAAGCCCATAATCCAGTATTGGATTGGAAATCCATGTCGGTGTCCAGCTGGGGTTGTCAGGGGGTACATGGTGATGTTCCATTTTTGTCAATTTCGTCATCCACCCCTTCTGAGGTTCCAGAGTTCTTGTCTGATTACCGGGATGTATTTGATGAGCCCAAGTCCGATGCCCTACCTCCGCATAGGGATTGTGATTGTGCTATCAATTTGATTCCTGGTGGTAAATTCCCAAAAGGTCGACTGTTTAACTTATCCGTGCCTGAGCACACCGCTATGCGCAGTTATGTGAAGGAATCCCTGGAGAAGGGGCATATTCGCCCGTCATCGTCGCCATTAGGAACAGGGTTCTTTTTTGTAGCCAAAAAGGATGGTTCGCTGAGACCTTGTATAGATTACCGCCTTCTAAATAAGATCACGGTTAAATTTCAGTACCCCTTGCCATTGTTATCTGATTTGTTTGCTCGGATTAAGGGGGCTAGTTGGTTCACCAAGATTGATCTTCGTGGTGCGTATAATCTGGTGCGAATCAGGCGAGGCGATGAATGGAAAACTGCATTTAATACGCCCGAGGGTCATTTTGAGTATCTAGTGATGCCATTCGGACTTGCCAATGCTCCATCAGTGTTTCAGTCCTTTATGCATGACATCTTCCGAGAGTACCTGGATAAATTCCTGATTGTGTACTTGGATGACATTTTGATCTTCTCGGATGATTGGGAGTCTCATGTGAAGCAGGTCAGAACGGTTTTTCAGGTCCTGCGTGCTAATTCTTTGTTTGTGAATGGATCAAAGTGTCTCTTTGGTGTGCAGAAGGTTTCATTTTTGGGGTTCATCTTTTCCCCTTCTACTATCGAGATGGATCCTGTTAAGATCCAAACCATCCATGATTGGACTCAGCCGACATCTCTGAAAAGTCTGCAAAAGTTCCTGGGCTTTGCTAATTTTTATCTTCGCTTCATCTGCAATTTTTCTAGTATTGCCAAACCATTGACCGATTTGACCAAGAAGGGTGCTGATTTGGTCAATTGGTCTTCTGCTGCTGTGGAAGCTTTTCAAGAGTTGAAGCGTCGTTTTTCTTCTGCCCCTGTGTTGTGTCAACCAGATGTTTCTCTTCCGTTCCAGGTCTAGGTTGATGCTTCTGAGATTGGAGCAGGGGCTGTTTTGTCGCAGAGAGGTTCTGATTGTTCAGTGATGAAACCATGCGCTTTTTTTTCCAGGAAGTTTTCGCCTGCTGAGCGGAATTATGATGTGGGCAACCGAGAGTTGCTGGCCATGAAGTGGGCATTCGAGGAGTGGCGTCATTGGCTTGAAGGAGCTAAGCATCGCGTGGTGGTATTGACTGATCATAAGAACCTGACTTATCTCGAGTCTGCTAAGCGTTTGAATCCTAGACAGGCTCGTTGGTCGCTGTTTTTCGCCCGTTTTGACTTTGTGATTTCGTACCTTCCGGGCTCTAAAAATGTGAAGGCGGATGCTCTGTCTAGGAGTTTTGTGCCCGACTCTCCGGGTTTATCTGAGCCGGCGGGTATCCTCAAGGAAGGAGTAATTGTGTCTGCCATCTCCCCTGATTTGCGGCGGGTGCTGCAAAAATTTCAGGCTAATAAACCTGATCGTTGTCCAGCGGAGAAACTGTTTGTCCCGGAACAAAGGGTGTACCTCCGTGCCGTTAGTTCGGTACGGAGGGTCTTTTTGCCCCTTTGCGTGGTTTTCTTTAGGGTTTTGTGTAGACCGCAAAGTTATCTTTCCTATCCTCGTTCTGTCTAGAATATCGGGCCTCACTTTGCTGAATCTATTTCATCCCTACGTTTGTCTTTTCATCTTACTCACAGTCATTATATGTGGGGGGCTGCCTTTTCCTTTGGGGTATTTCTCTGAGGCAAGGTAGGCTTATTTTTCTATCTCCAGGCTAGTTAGTTTCTCAGGCTGTGCCGAGTTGCATAGGGAGCGTTAGGCGCAATCCACGGCTGCCTCTAGTTGTGTTTGGAGAGGATCAGGGATTGCGGTCTGCAGAGTTCCCACGTCTCAGAGCTCGTTCTGTTATTTTGGGTTATTGTCAGATCACTGTGTGTGCTCTGACCTCCATGTCCATTGTTATACTGAATTGCCTTTCATAACATAGATCACACAAAATCCACCATTCACAATAGGTGATATCACAGCTCACCTCCTCCTGTACAATGACTGATAACACCTCTATATACAGTAGATAACACAGGATCCACCATTCACAATAGGTGATGTCACAGCTCACCTCCTCCTGTACAATGACTGATAACACCTCTATATACAGTAGATAACACAGGATCCACCATTCACAATAGGTGATGTCACAGCTCACCTCCTCCTCCTGTACAATGACTGATAACACCTCTATATACAGTAGATAACACAGGATCCACCATTCACAATAGGTGATGTCACAGCTCACCTCCTCCTCCTGTACAATGACTGATAACCCCTCTATATACAGTAGATAACACAGGATCAACCATTCACAATAGGAGATGTCACAGCTCACCTCCTCCTCCTGTACAATGACTGATAACACCTCTATATAGAGTAGATAACACAGGATCCACCATTCACAATAGGTGATGTCACAGCTCACCTCCTCCTCCTGTACAATGACTGATAACACCTCTATATACAGTAGATAACACAGGATCCACCATTCACAATAGGTGATGTCACAGCTCACCTCCTCCTCCTGTACAATGACTGATAACACCTCTATATACAGTAGATAACACAGGATCCACCATTCACAATAGGTGATGTCACAGCTCACCTCCTCTTCCTGTACAATGACTGATAACCCCTCTCTATACAGTAGATAACACAGGATCCACCATTCACAATAGGAGATGTCACAGCTCACCTCCTCCTCCTGTACAATGGCTGATAACACCTCTATATAGAGTAGATAACACAGGATCCACCATTCACAATAGGTGATGTCACAGCTCACCCCCTCCTCCTCCTGTACAAAGACTGATAACACCTCTATATACAGTAGATAACACAGGATCCACCATTCACAATAGGTGATGTCACAGCTCACCTCCTCCTCCTGTACAATGACTGATAACACCTCTGTATACAGTAGATAACACAGGATCCACCATTCACAATAGGTGATGTCACAGCTCACCTCCTCCTCCTGTACAATGACTGATAACACCTCTATATACAGTAGATAACACAGGGTCCACCATTCACAATAGGTGATGTCATAGCTCACCTCCTCCTCCTGTACAATGACTGATAACACCTCTATATACAGTAGATAACACTGGAGTCTGTACATTGTGGCTAATACACATGTTGAGTTCTAGAAAGAACAAGAATTTATGGTCGGATTTATCCATGCTTTTTGTATGCTAGAAAAGTAGGTTAAAGGTTTGAAAAAATTGCAACAGTTTTGCACAATTTTACTAATCCTTTTTGCTCCTTGCCATGTTCACTGCAGTTTCAATCAGCTCCGCCAACATGGGCGGAGACAGGGCATGGTCACACCCACCCATCCAATTTTAAAGGGGTTGTCTGGCCTTGGGGTCCTAGTCTGTAGTCACTCTGATTCGCCGTCGCTGGGAGCGGGCGGTCACTTGACCTTAAATATGTGATTTGCATTCTCCTGGCCACATTCCAACTAGACGTGTCTGGCCTCGTTCTAAACACTTTTCATTGACCTCGGCTACGCATGTCTAGTTGGCATATGACCGCATGTGTGCGATAGTTGCAGTCACGCGCCCGCCGCACCTGGCGCTGGTACCTGAGAATCCTCACCATGTGCAGTATATACACAGAGTGACCGCAGACTTGTACCCCAAGACTGGACAACCCCTTTAAAGTTATGGGTTTTTTTACACTAGAAGTGCTTCTCTTGCTAACTTTTTTCTTTTCTGAAGTTAAGAGATGATTGATTTTTTTAAGGATCAGTCATATATTGAACAACGTTGATTTAGTTTTTATCTTGAGGGGTGGGCGTATTGGGCATGTTGAATTTCAACATGCCTGATCGTGTATTCTCAATAGGCTGAAGACATCGTACTCCACTCTAGCTGCAGAAAGTAGAGAACAACTGCTTTAAGCTCTTCTACTTTTGTTTACACTTAAAGGTGATATGTCACTTGCCACAAATTTGCTTTTTATTTAGCTGTTGTAAACGCCGCTCTTCTCCTGAATCCGGCGATGTTTCTCTTTTGTTCCTGGGCCTCTCCGTTCCTGAGATATGACCCATTCTTCCATATATATATATCGCTAGTCTTTTTAGCCAATAGGCCGTGATGCACAAGGACACGCCTACAAGGAACAGGTGAAGAGTACGCCCATTTGGCTAAAATAGACTGGATTTTTAGACAGGGAAAAGGAGGCCATATCTCAGGAACGGAAAGGCGCAGGAAGAAAAGAAAAACATCACCGGATTCAGGAGAACAGCGGCTTTTATACCAGGTAGAAAAGTTACACATTTAGGGCAAGTGACAGGTTATTTATTTAATAGTGTTCTGTTCCTGTAAGTAAGTTTTGAGAAGTCTGTATAGGGAACTGCTTAAATATTTGGCACCGTTTGTCTTTTACAGGCTTTTTTTGTTGTTGCAATGTCATACAGCCATGCCGTACTCACTGACAGATTCACAGTTAACTCATTCTGCGGCTAGCAGAGGCTATAATAGGCAAGCGGTGCAACATTTTTAATAAAACCCTATTACAAAAATTATTTTTAGCCCCAAATAAACGCATTTTAGTAGAAAAATAAAGCTGGACAACCCCTTTAATTAAAATTTTCGTCACTCCGGCATCCGTTGCATTTCACTATTTATGTGCAATAAAAAAAAAATTCTAAAAATTACACTTAAGATTTGACGTTTGTGTAAAAATTCTCTGGTAATGACAAAAAAAAATTACAAAATGAAGGAAAAAACCTGGAGCGACTTTACAGCTTATCAGGATATAAAACTCCCCTTACTTGTTTCGTATGCAGCTCCTATGTGACTCCATGGATACAGACTATAAACAACCCAGTGTAGGAGACAGGGGGAAAAGGAGGATACTTGATAATGCAGGATAACTCTAGGAAAGGTTTTATTTTGTAGTTTGTAGATATTGAGACACATAGGTCTGCACAGGAGCTGTATACACAAAACGGTCATTTTTTTCCCTAATGAACCCTATTTAACATAGTAACATAGTAACATAGTTAGTAAGGCCGAAAAAAGACATTTGTCCATCCAGTTCAGCCTATATTCCATCATAATAAATACCCAGATTTACGTCCTTCTACAGAACCTAATAATTGTATGATACAATATTGTTCTGCTCCAGGAAGACATCCAGGCCTCTCTTGAACCCCTCGACTGAGTTCGCCATCACCACCTCCTCAGGCAAGCAATTCCAGATTCTCACTGCCCTAACAGTAAAGAATCCTCTTCTATGTTGGTGGAAAAACCTTCTCTCCTCCAGACGCAAAGAATGCCCCCTTGTGCCCGTCACCTTCCTTGGTATAAACAGATCCTCAGCGAGATATTTGTATTGTCCCCTTATATACTTATACATGGTTATTAGATCGCCCCTCAGTCGTCTTTTTTCTAGACTAAATAATCCTAATTTCGCTAATCTATCTGGGTATTGTAGTTCTCCCATCCCCTTTATTAATTTTGTTGCCCTCCTTTGTACTCTCTCTAGTTCCATTATATCCTTCATGAGCACCGGTGCCCAAAACTGGACACAGTACTCCATGTGCGGTCTAACTAGGGATTTGTACAGAGGCAGTATAATGCTCTCATCATGTGTATCCAGACCTCTTTTAATGCACCCCATGATCCTGTTTGCCTTGGCAGCTGCTGCCTGGCACTGGCTGCTCCAGGTAAGTTTATCATTAACTAGGATCCCCAAGTCCTTCTCCCTGTCAGATTTACCCAGTGGTTTCCCGTTCAGTGTGTAATGGTGATATTGATTCCCTCTTCCCATGTGTATAACCTTACATTTATCATTGTTAAACCTCATCTGCCACCTTTCAGCCCAAGTTTCCAACTTATCCAGATCCATCTGTAGCAGAATACTATCTTCTCTTGTATTAACTGCTTTACATAGTTTTGTATCATCTGCAAATATCGATATTTTACTGTGTAAACCTTCTACCAGATCATTAATGAATATGTTGAAGAGAACAGGTCCCAATACTGACCCCTGCGGTACCCCACTGGTCACAGCGACCCAGTTAGAGACTATACCATTTATAACCACCCTCTGCTTTCTATCACTAAGCCAGTTACTAACCCATTTACACACAATTTCCCCCAGACCAAGCATTCTCATTTTGTGTACCAACCTCTTGTGCGGCACGGTATCAAACGCTTTGGAAAAATCGAGATATACCACGTCCAATGACTCACCGTGGTCCAGCCTATAGCTTACCTCTTCATAAAAACTGATTAGATTGGTTTGACAGGAGCGATTTCTCATATTTGTAAAGTTGCTCTATTTTTTATTTTAATGTTATGAGAACAAGGATTCTACATATTGTCGGAGAGTTCTGATCCGCTCCTCTTGTATTAATAATGGGCATCAGAAGCAATAAATGACAGATGTGTGATTCCTGGGTGATAGTTGGGAGGATGCGGACAGCACAGGATGCGGTGATGACATTTCCCGCGCACGTCTCATGATACTGTATGTAGCGTTTCAGTGCTGAATACACGTTCTGAGCTACAAACCCAACCAGCCATTATCCCTGAAATGTCACATCAGGAATGCACCAGAAGCTCCATAACAATCTGGGATGGGTTTTTTTTCAATAAAATATCTTAAGTGTCAACGATTTTGTCTTGTACTTTTGAACTGGACACAGTATTCCAGATGAGGCCTGGCCAAGGTGGAGTAGAGGGGGATAATGACTTCACGTGATCTAGACTCTATGTTTCTCTTAATACATCCTAGAACTGTGTTTGCCTTTGTTGCTGCTGCATCACACTGTTGACTCATGTGCTGTCTGTGATCTATTACTATACCCTAGTCTTTTTCACACGTGCTGTTGCTCAGTTCTGTTCCTCCTGTTCCGTAGATGTAATTTTCATTTTTCTTGCCCAGATGTAGGAATCACCTGCAAATTTGATCAGTTTACCTTCAGTTCCTTAATCTAGATCATTTATTAAAAGGTTGAACAACACTGGGGCCAGGACAGAGCCTTGTGGTACCCCACTTGAAACACCATTTATCACCACTCTTTGAGTACGATCACTGAGCCAGTTATGAATCCACCTAACTGTAGCCTTGTCAATCCAATACTTGGTAATTTTTACAATAAGGAAAGTACGAGATACTTTATCAAATGCTTTGCTCAAGTCGAGATTGTCATTGGGTTACCGAGAGAGATACGAGCCAGGACACCGCAGCGTCTAATTGCTCCTACTACTGCACTGAAAAGAAGCACTTCACCTTCTGTTTTTAAACTGTGAAAATGTATTTTGGCAGTACAGGGGTTAATCGGCCATGTTAGGAGCTCTGGGAGTCTGGGCCCTCAGCTGAGCACGGATAGCCACTCCTATCCCCTATATAATCTGGGTCCTGTCTGACACACATCGTCAGAGCTAGCTTATGCTGCATGGCTGGGAGGATAGTAGTTGGTGGTTATGTGAGAAGGCGCATGGTGGATTTATCTGTGACTTGCTTGGGTTTGTAGGTGTGCTGATTCCCTTTCCTTCTTCTACTTTGGTTTTCCCCATCCTCCACTCCCCAGTGCCTTGCTCTGGTATATGTGATTGAATAATTGTATGCCTGGTATTTTCCGTTGCCCCTGCTCGTTTTGCCTTGTTTGCCTGTTTGGTGTACTGCGGTGCATGGCAGCTTCCCTCTTCTCTAGCTGGGGGAAGAGTACAGACTGAGGGTGGATTCAGGAGATAAGGCAAGGTACGTGGCCCCGGCATCTTCACTATCAGAAGTAAAGCAGGGAACAGGGTGAACTAGGGCTCCTCTAGCGTTAGGGACAGGAAAGGAGTCTGGTTCTGGGAAAAACGACAACCGAGTCTTGACAGATATACTATATCTACCACAGATGATAGATAGATTTTTTCTTGGCTGTTAATTTTGAAGTTGACAGAAGACATGCTATGTTTTTCTCCTTTACATATCATAACAATATGAGTATAGTACAACTGATATGCCCCTGGGCCACAGTATATATTGGACCTGAACTTCAATCCCCTACCACATGGTTGCCAATGGAGCTGTTAGGGTCCATAAAGACATATGTCCCCCTTTCACCGTGAGAAACGAGCCAAGAACCCTCGGAACGCTGCCATAAGCTTTTGTCTGACGATGCATCATGATCAGCAGGTCACAACAGCCAGCATGGCTCTACTATGAAGTAAAGACGCTGATCATAAACGTATCATTGTTCTTTTTAATTTCTCCATCCGGCCCAGACTATCATGACGACTTCTTCCATCCAAGTCTTGTCTCTGCAGAATGCAATAAACCAACATCTTTAGCTTATTGGTTTTTCAGCGTCCTACTAATTTTCCCCCCACAACTACACAAACACCATACTGTTATAACCACACACAGTGCCCTAGACGGTAATAATATTCCCATTGCCATATACTGTAATAGAACCCAACTTTTGTGCCCCCCACAGAATTACTGTCTACTGCCACTAATAGTGCACCCGTCTTGTGCCTGCAGACACTAATAGTGCCCTCTCCATGTCTCCACACAATAATAGCCCTTTATAATTTGATAGTCCTTTAATAATTTAAGCCCTTTATGAGCTCAAATAATAAGAATGCCCCCTTTGGGCCCCCACATAATAAGAATGCCCCCTTTGGGCCCCCACATAATAAGAATGCCCCTTTGAGCCCCCACATAATAAGAATGCCCCTTTGAGCCCCCACATAATAAGAATGCCTCTTTGAACCCCCACATAATAAGAATGCCCCCTTTTGGTCCCCACATAATAAAATTGCCCCCTTTGGGTCCCCACATAGTAAGAATGCCCCCTTTGGGTCCCCACCTAATAAGAATGCCCCCTTTGGGTCCCCACCTAATAAGAATGCCCCCTTTGGGTCCCCACATAATAAAAATGCCTATTTCAACCCCACATAATAAGAATGCCCGCTTTGAACCCCCTACATAATAAGAATGCCCCCTTTGAGCCCCCACATGTTAAGATTGCCCCCTTTGAGCCCCCACATAATAAGAATGCCCCCTTTGAGCACCCACTCACTAATAATGCTCCCTTTGTGCCCCAAGCCAATAGTAATGTTACCTTCTGTGCCTCCATATGGTGATAACCACCATGTACCTCAATAAAATGATGTTCCCCTTTGTGACTTCCTATATTAATGATGCCCTCTTTTTTGCCTCCATATTTGAAAAATTGCCCTTTTTTGAGACTACATAATTATATATGTTTTTGTGCCTAAAAAGTAAAACTCTCCTCGCCCCAATCCCACTATTTGCAGCGAGGTCTTCATGGTCATTGCGGTAATTGCCCGGGTATGTAGGTATTGCAGTCACCACCTTTACGACCATAATTGTTGCATGTAATTCAATTAAAATATCTGTGCCAGGTAACACTACAGTATGACATACCATGAGGGTCAGGGGATTCCATGTAAAATGGTCTCTGTATTCGGGGGAGCACAATCTGTGGCCGTGAAAAAATCATCAGTGAGTGTAAGGTTTATTATGACGTTCGCAGACCGTACGTCTGATCTCTCACTGATCTTCACATCAAAATGTTTATTGTTTGTAAACCTGAATATCTGAATCGCAGCCAATTAAAAAAATGTAACAAGAACCTATTGCCGTCAGCCGGTAATTATATCGTCTTCTGTAAATCATCTGCATTGTAGCGGAAGTCAAAGATTCAATCAAGCAAAGCAAAGCCACTCCTAGACAATCATCAGTTTATTTTAAGATCTGGTCTTATTGAAAGTGGGAAGGTTTAAGGCAATCCAACATAAAAATTATTTCCATCATAACGATCTTGCACTTAATATATAACTCCAGAATATATCTAAACAATGTTTCTGCTACAATACTGCCCCTATGTACAAGAATATAACTACTATAATACTGCCACTATATACAAGAATATAACCACTATAATACTGCTCCTATGTACAAGAATATAACCACTATAATACTGCCCCTATGTACAAGAATATAACTACTATAATACTGCCACTATATACAAGAATATAACCACTATAATACTGCCCCTATGTACAAGAATATAACTACTATAATACTGCCACTATATACAAGAATATAACCACTATAATACTGCCCCTATGTACAAAAATATAACTACTATAATACTGCTCCTATGTACAAGAATATAAGTACTATAACACTGCTCCTATGTACAAGAATATAACTACTATAATACTGCTCCTATGTACAATAATATAACTACTATAACACTGCTCCTATGTACAAGAATATAACTACTATAATACTGCTTCTATGTACAAGAATATAACTACTATAATACTGCTCCCTATGTATAAGAATATAACTACTATAATACTGCTCCTATGTACAAGAATATAACTACCATAATACTGCCCCTATGTACAAGAACATAACTACTATAATACTGCCACTATATACAAGAATATAACCACTATAATACTGCCCCTATGTACAAGAATATAACTACTATAATACTGCCACTATATACAAGAATATAACCACTATAATACTGCCCCTATGTACAAGAATATAACTACTATAATACTGCCACTATATACAAGAATATAACCACTATAATACTGCCCCTATGTACAAAAATATAACTACTATAGTACTGCTCCTATGTACAAGAATATAACTACTATAACACTGCTCCTATGTACAAGAATATAACTACTATAATACTGCTCCTATGTACAATAATATAACTACTATAACACTGCTCCTATGTACAAGAATATAACTACTATAATACTGCTTCTATGTACAAGAATATAACTACTATAATACTGCTCCCTATGTATAAGAATATAACTACTATAACACTGCTCCTATGTACAAGAATATAACTACTATAATACTGCTCCTATGCACAAGAATATAACTACTATAATACTGCTCCTATGTACAAGAATATAACTACTATAATACTGCTCCCTATGTATAAGAATATAACTACTATAATACTGCTCCTATGTACAAGAATATAACTACTATAATACTGCTCCTATGCACAAGAATATAACTACTATAATACTGCTCCTATGTACAAGAATATAACTACTATAATACTGCCCCTATGTACAAGAACATAACTACTATAATACTGCTCCTATGTACAAGAATATAACTACTATAATACTGCTCCTATGTACAAGAACATAACTACTATAATACTGCTCCTATGTACAAGAATATAACTACTATAATACTGCTCCTATGCACAAGAATATAACTACTATAATACTGCTCCTATGTACAAGAATATAACTACTATAATACTGCTCCTATGTACAAGAATATAACTACTATAATACTGCTCCTATGTACAAGAATATAACTACTATAATACTGCTTCTATGTACAAGAATATAACTACTATAATACTGCTCCCTATGTATAAGAATATAACTACTATAATACTGCTCCTATGTACAAGAATATAATTACTATAATACTGTCCCTATGTACAAGAATATATCTACTATAATACTGCTCCTATGTACAAGAACATAACTACTATAATACTGCTCCTATGTACAAGAATATAACTACTATAATACTGTCCCTATGTACAAGAATATAACTACTATAGTACTGTTCATATGTACAAGAATATAACTGCTATAATACTGCCTCTATGTACAAGAATATAACTACTATAATACTGCCCCTATGTACAAGAATATAACTACTATAATACTGCTCCATGTGCAAGAATATAACTACTATAATACTGCCCCTATGTACAAGAATATAACTACTATAATACTGCTCCATGTACAAGAATATAACTACTATAATACTGCCCCCTATGTACAAGAATATAACTACTATAATACTGCCTCTATGTACAAGAATATAACTACTATAATACTGCCCCTGTGTACAAGAATATAACTACTATAATACTGCCCCCTTTGTACAAGAATATAACTACTATAATACTGCCTCTATGTACAAGAATATAACTACTATAATACTGCTCCCTATGTATAAGAATATAACTACTATAATACTGCTCCTATGTACAAGAATATAATTACTATAATACTGTCCCTATGTACAAGAATATATCTACTATAATACTGCTCCTATGTACAAGAATATAACTACTATAATACTGTCCCTATGTACAAGAATATAACTACTATAGTACTGTTCATATGTACAAGAATATAACTGCTATAATACTGCCTCTATGTACAAGAATATAACTACTATAATACTGCCCCTATGTACAAGAATATAACTACTATAATACTGCTCCATGTGCAAGAATATAACTACTATAATACTGCCCCTATGTACAAGAATATAACTACTATAATACTGCTCCATGTACAAGAATATAACTACTATAATACTGCCCCCTATGTACAAGAATATAACTACTATAATACTGCCTCTATGTACAAGAATATAACTACTATAATACTGCCCCTGTGTACAAGAATATAACTACTATAATACTGCCCCCTTTGTACAAGAATATAACTACTATAATACTGCCTCTATGTACAAGAATATAACTACTATAATACTGCCCCTGTGTACAAGAATATAACTACTATAATAATGCCCCCTATGTACAAGAATATAACTACTATAATACTGCCTCTATGTACAAGAATATAACTACTATAATACTGCCCCCTATGTACAAGAATATAACTACTATAATACTGCCCCTATGTACAAGAATATAACTACTATAATACTGCCTCTGTGTACAAGAATATAACTACTATAATACTGCCCCCTATGTACAAGAATATAACTACTATAATACTGCCTCTATGTACAAGAATATAACTACTATAATACTCCCCCCTATGTACAAGAATATAACTACTATAATACTGCCCCTATGTACAAGAATATAACTACTATAATACTGCTCCTATGTCCAAGAATATAACTACTATAATACTGCCTCTATGAACAAGATTATAACCGGTATAATACTGCTCCTATGTACAAGCATATAGCTGTTATAATGCTGCCTGCCTTTTTTAGTGGACTGAATCTTCTGTATAGGATTATGTGGTTAATAATAGTATAATTGGAATAAAATCACTAAGTAGAATAATCTCTTGGCTCCAGCGCTGCGTTCTTGATTTATAGCCCCAATTACACGATCTTGATTTATTCACTGATTGCTTAGAAATATATTTTGTAAACTGTGTAGTAATGTGTTTCATTTAAAGATTACTGTAATTCCGGTGTCTGCAGACGTTTACTGACCTGAAGCCTCTGGACCCTTAGTTCCCGGTCAGTCTGGAGGAAGAAAAGTTTTAGGAGTTTTTTTGTGCTGTTTTTAGAAGGACACAATTTGTGAGTCCTGTAGATGCCACGTCCTTGAACCTTGAGGCGATTAGTACAGATAATGATTTTCTTAAAGTGAGCTCTCCATGAACTGCTCATATTATAACCTTCATAGATCATTCTGCAGCTTGGACTGCAAATCAATAATTACGCAAGGTTAACACTTGATGATACATCATACCTTGCTTCAAGTTCTCAGCTCCTCATGGTCACCTCTCCCCGCATTCAATGTTCACATTGGTTGTATCTTCAGGTTCTTCTCAGTAGGATGGATAGGAGGACAACTGTAACATACTTCATACCTATGTGACTAGGGCACCAGATTATGGAGGATACTCCGATGGGCTAAGACTCTAGCACAATAATGAGCACTAAAGGTCCAGAAGAAGGTAATCTTACATGGAGGTCATTTTGGAGCTCATCACTTGCCAGTAGATGTAGGGTCAAACCTTGATATTTGGTGGATCTAAGGAGCCTCAGTTCTGCTATGCTCCTGGCTTCGTTATCGACGTCTTCCCAATAAAATAAGTGAATCAAACAGTAATGATGGTAGGATATCTTAATTAGTAGGGGTCCAATATTTGGATCCTTAAGATCCTTAAAATGAAGGGCTTACATCATCTCCCAAGCCTTTGGGTTTTTCTAAAATTGTTACCGCAACAGACCTAATCTGATCCGTACTTATAAAAGTCCCTCAATCAGATCTCCCCTTATCACACCAAACAAAGAACCATGAGCAAAAATTCTCCCCTAATTCTCCGAATTGGGGGCAATTCCAGCTATCATATTCTCATTATAGGGGCATCAGGCGGCATTAATATTCTTAAAGGGCCATTATTATACAGTGGGTCTCCTAAGCTGTTATTGCCTATGCAGTGAGTGACTGGGCTGCCAAAAATTAGGACGTACCACAATACCCCTTTCACAAGACGTACAGGAGGGCTTCCTGAAAAAATGTTCCCATTATAAGTGGGTCTCCCATAGTGTTTGCCTATGCGTTGAATGCAAGGCCTGCCCTGTCCCAAAGTTGCATGCACCCCAATAAGCCTTTGAGCCCAGGTACTGGATGGCCACAGGAAAACCTAGTTCACTTTAGTCATTTGGTACTCCCATACTGTTAGCCTATGCATTGAACACAAGGCATGCCTTGCCCCAAAGTTACTTGCACCCCAATAAGCCTTGGAAGAGACGCAGAGTTGGGCCTCCTTAAAACAATGTTCCCATTATTAGGAAGTGGGTCTCACAGAGTGTTTGCCAATGCAGTGAATGCAAGGCCTGCAAAAAAATTAGAAGGCACTCCAATGCCCCGTGAAAGAGATGTGGAGGATGGCCTCATAAAAAAAAATGTTCCCATTATAAAGGAGCAGGCCTCCTATACTTGGAATGCCCATACACTAAGTGTATGGGCTGACAAACATTTCCCTTTGGGGGTACACATGATTTAAAAAAAAAAATTACTGGCATCATAAGCACCCTTGCTAAACCATAGAGTGCCTGTTGCATCACAGAATATGTTCACCCTGGTGTTCTAGTTGTCGTGGGTCTCCTATATTTGGAGTGCCCATACACTAAGTGTATAAGCTGACAAACATTTCCCCCTTAGGGGGGTACATTATTTTTTTTTTAATTTACGGGCCTCATAAATACACTTGCAAAAAAACTTGAGTGGCTGTAGCATCACAGAACACGTTTACCCTGGTGTTCCAGGGGTGGTCGATGATGAGGAGAAGGAGGAGGATAACACCAAATAGCCAAAATCAGGAAGTGTATACCCATGAGTGAGTGTGAAGAGGTGCATGGGAATACACCTCCCAAAAAAATACACTGTATTGGAGGTTGTTACGCTGCTATCATTCGGTGGTGTACAGAAGTCTGGCCCAATCCAGCCCTTGTTCATTTTTATAAGATTCAGCCTAAACATTGCACTCCTTGTGACAGTACCCCTTGTCTCTGTGGCGGTACGATGGGAGGGTCTGAGAAAAACTCTCCAAGAACTTTGCCAGTGTTCCCCTGCCTCTACTGGATTGGAGTTGCCTCTCTCGCCTATACTCCTTGGTTGTCCAACGAATTATGACGTCTGCCGCCAGTGTTCTCAGATGGGATTTTTTTTATTTATTCCGCAACAAGGGCCCTCTGGTACTGCACCATTTTAGTAGACTTGTCTGCCTCTGGAACAAGAGATTGAAAGTTCTCCTTGTAGCGTGGGTCTAGAAGTGTCACTAACCAGTAATGAGTGTCACTGAAAATTTTCATAATGCGAGCGTCACGGGAAAGGCAGCACAACATAAAGTCAGCCATGCTTGCCAGACTGTTAACAGGCAATACTTCTGTGTCCTCACTAACAGGATGACTGACCATGCTGTCCTCCTCCTCCTCCCTGTCCTCAGGCCATCCAAGCTGAACAGACGGGATGACAGTTGTGCTTGTAGTACCATCTATAGCGCATGAAACTAGCTTCTGTTCTTCCTCCTTCTCCTCTTCCTCATTGTCTACCAATCCATGTTGGGACGGCATGAGGCTGGGCTGAGTGTAATCCCCCTGTATGGTTCCTTGCTCCATGTCCTCGTGCTCTGCCTGCAATGCATGCTCTTTAATTGTGAGCAGAGAGGTTTTCAGAATGCTGAGTAGCGGGATGGAGATGCTAATTATGGCGACATCGCCGCTCACCATCTTGGTGCATTCCTCAAAGTTTTGTAGGATGGTACATATGTCTGACATTCATGTCCACTCCTGAGGTCTTTTGTGTGGAGTCTGAAATTAATATCGACGGCCTTGTTGATACTGGTAGTCAACAACTGCCCTCTTCTGCTCACAAATCCTTTCCAAGATATGCAGTGTAGAGTTCCAACGTGTGGGGACTGTTGTGAATTCTGTTGTCGGGCTCCCTCCTGTGGTCATGAATGGTACTTCGGCTGGTTCTGTCCATGGACTTCCTCTGGTGGGTGTTTCTGAGTTTCCTTCCACAGGTGACGAGGTTAATTCGTTAGCTGGCTGCTCTATTTAACTCCACTTAGATCTTTGCTCCATGCCACCTGTCAATGTTCCAGTATTGGTCTAGTTCACTCCTGGATCGTTCTTGTGACCTGTCTTCCCAGCAGAAGCTAAGTTCCTGTTGGTTTTTCTCTCGTTTGCAATTTTTCTGTCCAGCTTGCTATTTTTTATTTAATCCAATAAATAACCACCTGTATGCAAAATAAATGTCATGCACTAATAGACATAAATCATCCCAAACAAAAATGTGCAACACAAAGACGCTGTATAAAACTAATTTAATTTTTTTAATAATAATACAAATTTTAAAGAAATAACATACACAAATCAAGCTGATAAAATTAGAGCACACTATAATGGTATGATAGGACACCTCAAAGACTAGAACCTATATGGCACAAGAAATGCACAAAAAATATGAAAAATATAAGGTAATACCCAGATACAAAATATATTATATTAGATGTATGCACAAGAATAAGAAAGTGTGAAAATAAAATTTACTAAAGCAGTGTATATGAAAATATAATAAATACAAAAAATTATAAAAAATATATTAATATTTGAAAAAATTAATAATATATATATTGCACAACCCAAATATGATATATATATGTGCAAAAAAAGTGCTAGAGAATCAAGTGAAAAAATGAGATATGTAGAAAAAATAATAGATAAATAAGATATGCAAAAAAAATCCCTGCATATAGTATAAAATGTGCCAATATAAAGTGCAACAGTGCTAATTTAATAGATTCACCTGGGTCCCTAATTTGTGCAAATACATAAAAATATAAATAGTACCAGACGCTAGAAAGTGCAAAACAAACCATATAATATGTAATGCATATAATATACTATGTACCGCCAATGAAATACAGGTATGCTGAAAGCTAACACTAGATATTTTGTATTGCACAATGCCACGCTGGAACTCACAACACAGAGTATAGCAGCGATAATAAAGTAACACTAAAGTGCAACAGTGCTAATTTAATAAATTCACCTGGGTCCCTAATTTGTGCAAATACATACAAATATAACTAGTACCAGACGCTAGAAAGTGCAAAACAAACCATATAATATGTAATACATATAATATACTATATACCGCCAAAGAAATGCAAGTATGCTGAAAGCTAACACTAGGTATTTTGTATTGCACAATGCCACGCTGGAACTCACAACACAGAGTATAGCAGCGATAATAATGTAACACTAAAGTGCAAACAGTGCCTAAATATAACCGCCGCTATTGTACACTAGCAGCGGCATGGATAACAAAAATAAAGTCTAAATAATTACAAGAGGCTCCACATACTTATAGGTGCTCAGTCCCTACGTACGTTTCGGCTGAATGCCTTCTTCCGGGGGCCCCAGTTTGTTTCGAGGTTTTGGCGATCCTTTTGTGCTAGGATGGGCATTGATTTGTCTTTTTCCTCGGCTTTCCATCCTCAGACAAATGGCCAAACCGAACTAACTAATCAAACTTTGGAAACATATCTGAGATGCTTTGTTTCTGCTGATCAGGATGATTGGGTGTCCTTTTTGCCGTTGGCTGAGTTCGCCCTTAATAATCAGGCCAGCTCGGCTACTTTGGTTTCGCCGTTTTTATGCAATTCTGGTTTCCATCCTCGTTTCTCTTCAGGGCAGGTTGAGTCTTCGGACTGTCCTGGTGTAGATACTGTGGTGGATAGGTTGCAGCAGATTTGGACTCATGTGGTGGACAATTTAACATTGTCCCAGGAGAATGCTCAATGTTTCGCTAACCGCCGGCGCTGTGTGGGTCCCCGACTTCGTGTTGGGGATCTGGTTTGGTTGTCGTCTCGTTATGTTCCTATGAAGGTTTCCTCTCCTAAATTTAAGCCTCGTTTCATTGGTCCGTATAAGATTTCTGAGGTTATCAATCCTGAGTCATTTCGTTTGGCCCTTCCTGCTTCTTTTGCCATCCATAATGTGTTCCATAGGTCGTTATTGCGGAGATATATGGCGCCTGTGGTTCCATCCGTTGATCCTCCTGCCCCGGTGTTGGTTGAGGGGGAGTTGGAGTATGTGGTGGAGAAGATTTTGGATTCTCGTATTTCGAGACGGAAACTCCAGTATCTGGTCAAGTGGAAGGGTTATGGTCAGGAAGATAATTCCTGGGTTTTTGCCTCTGATGTTCATGCTGCCGATCTGGTTCGTGCCTTTCATTTGGCTCATCCTGGTCGGCCTGGGGGCTCTGGTGAGGGTTCGGTGACCCCTCCTCAAGGGGGGGTACTGTTGTGAATTCTGTTGTCGGGCTCCCTCCTGTGGTCATGAATGGTACTTCGGCTGGTTCTGTCCATGGACTTCCTCTGGTGGGTGTTTCTGAGTTTCCTTCCACAGGTGACGAGGTTAATTCGTTAGCTGGCTGCTCTATTTAACTCCACTTAGATCTTTGCTCCATGCCACCTGTCAATGTTCCAGTATTGGTCTAGTTCACTCCTGGATCGTTCTTGTGACCTGTCTTCCCAGCAGAAGCTAAGTTCCTGTTGGTTTTTCTCTCGTTTGCTATTTTTCTGTCCAGCTTGCTATTTTTATTGTTGTCTTGCTTGCTGGAAGCTCTGGGACGCAGAGGGAGCGCCTCCGCACCGTGAGTCGGTGCGGAGGGTCTTTTTGCGCCCTCTGCGTGGTCTTTTTGTAGGTTTTTGTGCTGACCGCAAAGCAACCTTTCCTATCCTCAGTCTGTTCAGTAAGTCGGGCCTCACTTTGCTAAATCTATTTCATCTCTGTGTTTGTATTTTCATCTTTACTCACAGTCATTATATGTGGGGGGCTGCCTTTTCCTTTGGGGAATTTCTCTGAGGCAAGGTAGGCTTTATTTTTCTATCTTCAGGGCTAGCTAGTTCCTTAGGCTGTGCCGAGTTGCATAGGGAGTGTTAGGAGCAATCCACGGCTATTTCTAGTGTGTGTGATAGGATTAGGGATTGCGGTCAGCAGAGTTCCCACGTCCCAGAGCTCGTCCTTTATTATCAGTAACTATCAGGTCATTCCGTGTGCCCTTAACCACCAGGTCCATTATTGTCCTGACCACCAGGTCATAACAGGGGACATCACACACCAGTCGGTGAGCCGGAAGCAGCAAACACTACTGAAGCATGGCAAGGGCAGCTGAAGCTGTAGCTGACTTTCTAAAATGGGCACACAGGCAGCGTACTTTCACAAGCAGATCTGGCAGCTCCAGGTAGCTTTTGAAAAAACGCTGAACGAGGTAAAGCAGATGGGAGAAGCAAGGTACGTGTGTGAGCTCACCTTGCCTCAGCTGCCACCAGGTTCTGGCCATTGTCACACATGAACATGCCTGGCTGTAGGTTTAGCGACACAGATCTGCCTGCTCTTTCAGAGCTGTCCACAACTCTTCAGCATTGTGCGGTTTGTCACCTAAGCAGATTTTGAACTCATCATCTTTCCTCCATCTCATAGATCATCCTTACCTGACCTTTCTATCGCAATCAACGTCATCATGCTTTCCCCCCGTCCACTGCCTCGGAGTAACCCTTGACTTTGCCCTGTCCTTCAAATCGCACATCCAGGCTCTTTCCACCTCCTGTCGCCTCCAGCTCAAAAATATCTCCAGAATCCGTCCTTTCCTCAACCGTCAATCTACTAAAATGCTTGTACATGCCCTCATCATCTCCCGCCTTGACTACTGCAACATCCTTTTCTGTGGCCTTCCTGTTAACACCCATTTGCACCTCCCAGCCCATCCTTGACTCTGCTGCCTGACTAATTCATCTCTCTCCTCGCTACTCCTCCACTTCCCCCCTCTGCAAATCTCTTCACTGGCTTCCATTCCCTCAACGTATCCAGTTCAAATTACTAATACTAACCTACAAAGCCATCCACAACCTGTCTCCTCCATATATCTCTGAACTAATCTCCCGATATCTTACCTCACATAAAATCTCCGGTCCTCCCAAGACCTCCTTCTCTCTTCCACACTTATTTGCTCCTCGCCCAACCGCCTCCAAGACTTCTCCCGAATATCCCCCATCCTCTGGAATTATTTGCCCCAACATGTCCGAATATTAACCACATTCGGATCCTTCAGACAGAACCTGAAAACCCACCTCTTCAGGAAAGCCTAAAGCCTGATCTGACCCCACTGCCTCCTCACCACTACCAAAGCTACCGCCTCCCCAACACCGGGGCTCCTGCAACCCTCAACCTATTGTCTCCTTCCCCACCATCCTGTAGAATGCAAGCCTGCAAAGGCAGGGTCCTCGCCCGCTGTATCAATCTGTAATTGTTAGTTTGCTTACTGTAAGTGATATCTGTAATTTGTATGTAACCCCTTTTCATGTACAGCACCATGGAATCAATGGTGCTATATAAATAAATAATAATAATTAGCTTCAGCACAGCCTGTTGCCGCTTGGCTGAGGCAGTGCTGCAGTGCTTCCAGCTTCTGACTAATGTGCTGATTTCAGAGATGGAGGCTGAAGAGGAGGAGGTGCAGGAGCTGTAGACTGTGGGGGCAACCCTGATTGACATAGGGCCCGCAATCCTCAGTGTGGAGAGGATGTGTTCCATCCCAAGGTCCGACTGGGTCCCGGCTTCCACTATGTTAACCCAGTGTGCAGTCAGTGAGATGTACCATCCCTGCCCACAAGCACTTGTCCACGTGTCTGTGGTTAGGTGGACTCTCCCAGTAACAGCATTCTTGAGGGCACGGGTAATGTTGTGAGACACATGCTTGTATAATGCCAAGATGGCACACCGGCTAGTGGTGGCTGTGGACCGAGTACCTTGGGACGGCCGCCGCCATCAGGTTGTGGAAAGCTTCCATCTCCACAAGCCTAAAAGGAAACATTTAGAGCGCAAGAAGACGAGAAATGTTACAATTTAGTACTGTGGCCTGTGGGGCATTGGCTGGGTATTTACGCTTGCATTACAATGACTGGTGTATAGACAACTGAAGGCTGTGCTGGGACAAGGACGTGGACAGGCTTGATGATGGTGCTAGTTGAGTGTGGGTAACGACAGGTGCAGGGCTAGAGGCATCTTCACATGCACCGTGGGCTGGGGATTGGCTTCTACGCACAACAGTGGAAGAAGCAGTGGTGTCACCCTCAGACAGTGTTCCTGGATCTTGTGGTTTGGCCCACAAAGTAGGGTGCTTTGCTGCCATGTGCCTGATCATGCTGGTGGTGGTCAGGCTGGTAGTTTTGCTACCCCTGATGATGCGGGCATGACAGATGGTTATCGGCAGAGTCTTTAAAAAAACAACCACACTCGGGAAGATCTAACAGTTGGACTGGCAACTTCAGCTATGTTGGTTTTACGGGGAACTGATGCACGCCTTCTGTCCGTGGCACCACACTGCTTCTTCCTGCCTGTTGGGGTGCTAAGCCTCCTTCCCCATGTGTGGTGTTGTCCTCGCTCTGCATGTCCTCCTGCCAGGTTGGGCCAGTTACTATATCATCCACCACCTCGTCTTCCACATCCGCACCCTGGTCCTCCTCCTGACTTTTTGTCAATTGTGTCTCATCATCGTTCACCTCTTGTGACACTTTCCCACCATCACCTTTGTGTGACTGTGGCTGGTCAAAGCTTTGGGCATCGCTACATGCGATCTCATCTGGCCCCATTTCAAGTTGTCCTGCTGAGAGTCCTGAATCTATTAATGGAAAAGTGAACACCTCTTCGGAGTGTAGAAGTGAGGGATCAGTTGTCTCCAGGAACTTGGCATGGTGGGAGGAAGGAGGATCTGGGTGAGGAATATCCGGTCCACACTCACGGCTACTCAGACTTGACTATGTGGAAGATGTGGTGGTGGTGATGGTGGCAAAGTGACTGGAAGCATTATCCGCTATCCAACCAATAACCTTTTCACACTGCTCTGGGTTCAATAGTGGTGTGCTGCGGTCCTGTAGTAATTGGGACAGGAAGGTCAAGCAAAAAGATGTGGGTGTTTGTTGTGGCCCAATTTCAGCTTGCCCACAGCCTCGACCTCTGCATGCACCATCAGCATCACGTCCATGTCCCCATCCCTTACCACGTGCCTTGCCAATTTTAAATGGACTACTACAATATTTTCCATGTTCACTCAGTGTGCGTAAAAACCACAGTTTTAATTATCTGGATGGTCGGGAAAATTTTTTTTTTCACAAACTGTTGTTAATAACTAGAGTAACACAGAGCAAAATAAGTTCAAAGGAGCCCTCAAAAGTCACAATTTGTAGCCAACAGATAGAGGAGGCAATTGACAGAGATACAGTACCACACTGTTCAATATGTGGCCTGTATATATATATTTATTATATATATATATATATATATATATATATATATATATATTTTTTTTTTTTTAACAGAAAAATACTGTATAGAACTAGGGTAGCACACTGCAAAAAAAGGTGAATGTAGGCCTGAAATGTCCAAATTTGTAGGCGCAGTGTGTGCCACGCTGTAGTGATGACGTCGTACCGGGTGAGGTAATGAGAAGAGGAGCGGCGGATATTGAAAGGTAGGAGGTGGTTCTCAGGGCTCCCGTCCTGCGGTCACAGAGCCACAACATGCAAAGTGGAGCGCTAACATGGCGGCATGTAGCGCCATCCTTGGCTTTGATGCATTGCTGCTTCTTGTTCTGTAAAAGCTACAGTTGGCAGAGAAGGGACACGTGGCGCCCCAGCCACTGATCTGGAAAATCTATGAATCAGAAACTATTATGCGTATGAGGCTTGCTGACTTCCTCTGCGCGATGAACGAGAAGGAAAAAATAGTAATGAAAGCTCCGGCGAGGTCACAGATTCTAGGGCAGAGGGAACGGCCTGCGGCAGGATGATGTCTACTCGGCTGCCGAGGAGCGGAATGACATTTACCCAGGCTCTCAGGGATCCGCTGCCATCCATCCCGATGCTTGTGGGATCCCGCTCCTTTTACTCCTTCTCTGCTCATTATTAGTGTCACATCGTTAGCAATCAGTGGCGGGCGGCAGAGGAGAAGGATGATGCTGGTGCGCGAGACCCAACAAGCCGCAGCCACACGGTGCTGCCATTCCTAGCAAGGGTCATAACCCTACAGGAGTAACCACGGGAAACACCGGATATAGGATATTATCTATCTATTATATATCTATTATCTATATATCAACTATCCATCTGTCTATTATCTATCTATCTATCATCTATCTATGTATTATCTATCTATCTATTATCTATCTATCTATCTATTATCTCTCTATTATCAATCTATTATCAATCTGTTATCTATCTATCTGTTATCTATCTATCTATTATCTATCTATCTATCATCTATCTATCTATTATCTATCTATCTATTATCTCTCTATTATCAATCTATTATCAATCTATCTGTTATCTATCTATCTGTTATCTATCTATCTGTTATCTATCTATCTATCTATCTATCTATCTATCTATCTGTTATCTATCTATCTATCTATTATCAATCTATCATCTATCTATCTATCTATTATCTCTCTATTATCAATCTATTATCAATCTATCTGTTATCTATCTATCTGTTATCTATCTATCTATCTGTTATCTATCTATCTATCTATCTATTATCTATCTATCTATTATCTATTTATCTATCTATCATCTTTCTATATTTCTTTTAGCTAAATCAGCTTTTCACATTAACAATCTGCTCATTATTCTTCCTTCTTTCCAGCTACACAGTGTTTTACTTATTAGAGCTGCAGTTTGTGCTACAGAGCTCATATTCCTACTTCAATTGGCCATAGGAAATAAAATGAAGTGTTCGTCTATATTGGAGGCTGAGCAGCTGAAGCCTCTAGTACTGCAAACTCACTTCTTCGCCTAATTATACAGTACACACGCTTTCATCTCATCTCCGTAGGACCTTAGGGGAATATTTATCAATACCGTCATGTAGTGCATGAATTTCGGACCTCTGGTCTCCTACCTGCCACCTCTCTTTTCCTCATGTTGCAATATTCTGCTGGTGCAGTCGCTGTGTACATACATTACATTACTGATCCTGAGTTACATCCTGTATTATACCCCAGAGCTGCACTCACTATTCTGCTGGTGCAGTCACTGTGTACATATATTACATTACTGATCCTGAGTTACATCCTGTATTATACCCCAGAGCTGCACTCACTATTCTGCTGGTGCAGTCACTGTGTACATACATTACATTACTGATCCTGAGTTACATCCTGTATTATACTCCAGAGCTGCACTCACTATTCTGCTGGTGCAGCAACTGTGTACATACATTACATTACTGATCCTGGGTTACATCCTGTATTATACTCCAGAGATGCACTCACTATTCTGCTGGTGCAGTCACTGTGTACATACATTACATTACTGATCCTGGGTTACATCCTGTATTATACTCCAGAGATGCACTCACTATTCTGCTGGTGCAGTCACTGTGTACATACATTATATTACTGATCCTGAGTTACATCCTGTATTATACTCCAGAGCTGCACTCACTATTCTGCTGGTGCAGTCACTGTGTACATACATTACATTACTGATCCGGAGTTACATCCTGTATTATACCCCAGAGCTACACTCACTATTCTGCTGGTGCAGTCACTGTGTACATACATTACATTACTGATCCAGAGTTACATCCTGTATTATACCCCAGAGCTGCACTCACTATTCTGCTGGTGCAGTCACTGTGTACATACATTACATTACTGATCCTGAGTTACATCCTGTATTATACCCCAGAGCTGCACTCACTATTCTGCTGGTGCAGTCACTGTGTACATACATTACATTACTGATCCTGAGTTACCTCCTGTATTATACTCCAGAGCTGCACTCACTATTGTGCTGGTGCAGCAACTGTGTACATACATTACATTACTGATCCTGGGTTACATCCTGTATTATACCCCAGAGCTGCACTCACTATTCTGCTGGTGCAGTCACTGTGTACATACATTATATTACTGATCCTGAGTTACATCCTGTATTATACTCCAGAGCTGCACTCACTATTCTGCTGGTGCAGTCACTGTGTAGATACATTACATTACTGATCCTGAGTTACATCCTGTATTATATTCCAGAGCTGCACTCACTATTCTGCTGGTGCAGTCACTGTGTACATACATTACATTACTGATCCTGAGTTACATCCTGTATTATACTCCAGAGCTGCACTCACTATTCTGCTGGTGCAGTCACTGTGTACATACATTACATTACTGATCCTGAGTTACATCCTGTATTATACTCCAGAGCTGCACTCACTATTCTGCTGGTGCAGTCACTGTGTACATACATTACATTACTGATCCTGGGTTACATCCTGTATTATACTCCAGAGATGCACTCACTATTCTGCTGGTGCAGTCACTGTGTACATACATTACATTACTGATCCTGGGTTACATCCTGTATTATACTCCAGAGATGCACTCACTATTCTGCTGGTGCAGTCACTGTGTACATACATTACATTACTGATCCTGGGTTACATCCTGTATTATACTCCAGAGATGCACTCACTATTCTGCTGGTGCAGTCACTGTGTACATACATTACATTACTGATCCTGAGTTACATCCTGTATTATACTCCAGAGCTGCACTCACTATTCTGCTGGTGCAGTCACTGTGTACATACATTACATTACTGATCCTGAGTTACATCCTGTATTATACTCCAAAGCTGCACTCACTATTCTGCTGGTGCAGTCACTGTGTACATACATTACATTACTGATCCTGAGTTACATCCTGTATTATACTCCAGAGATGCACTCACTATTCTGCTGGTGCAGTCACTGTGTACATACATTATATTACTGATCCTGAGTTACATCCCGTATTATACTCCAGAGCTGCACTCACTATTCTGCTGGTGCAGTCACTGTGTACATACATTACATTACTGATCCTGAGTTACATCCTGTATTATACCCCAGAGCTACACTCACTATTCTGCTGGTGCAGTCACTGTGTACATACATTACATTACTGATCCTGAGTTACATCCTGTATTATACCCCAGAGCTGCACTCACTATTCTGCTGGTGCAGTCACTGTGTACATACATTACATTACTGATCCTGAGTTACATCCTGTATTATACTCCAGAGCTGAACTCACTATTCTGCTGGTGCAGTCACTGTGTACATACATTACATTACTGATCCTGAGTTACATCCTGTATCTCTTTTTATTATAAAAGTACAAAACAAAACTTACAGGCAAAGCTTACAGACAAACTCAATAACAAAACAAATTATTTACAATCCCCAAAAAGTCCAATATCCAGCAGATTTATACAAACAAAATGTTCCTCCATTTCATTAATACCCCCAGCAAGGGAAGAGACCTCAACCTATATCCTTTTTTCCCCTCATACACACATACCCACGCATTCATCCCTAGAAAAATAAACAAGTCGGCCAACTGCCCTAAACAAAGTAAATAGGCCACCTGGCCGAACTTAATCATATATTTTTATATATTTTTTTATTTTATATATTTTTTTATAATTTTTTTTTTTTTCTCCTAAACTATACCACCACCATTCCCACCAAAGGTCCCACGAGAGTTTGTGGCCTATCACACCAGGTCCCACCAAAGTTTGTGGCCTTTCCTATACAGCAAGGTCCATAAAAGTTTATGGCCTTTTTTTTCCTCTTCTTGGCATCCCGCCGGACGTCCATTCTCCAAAACCCATTCCCACACCCCCCAAGAAACCCCCCACCCCACCTAAACTAAATCCCCCTACACGCATCATAGTACACATGTAACATATATATACAACCTTATAATAACATATCAATAATAACATAATAATAATAACCAGTTCACACCTTAACCATGACCAAAGAACAGGCCCAAGTTCAATGCTTGCAAGCCCTATACCCAGGTTACCAATTACAAAACAAAAATCTGTAAGTGAGGGTTACAGCCCACCACCAGGAACTGGAGACCAGAGGCTCTCACCCTAATCTACCGCACATCACCCTGACCCTCCCTAACAACACAAAAGAGAAAATCCTGTCCCTATAGCCCTACCAATCTCTCCCTACCTGCCCCTATCTGTCCCTCACTGACCCTCACTACCAACCTAATACTAACTACCTGTCCCTAAAGACTGTCCCTATCTGTCCCTCCCTGTCCCTACACATCTATCTGACCCTACAAAATAAAAAGATAAAAAAGACTAACTCAACGCTATCACAGGCACACAGAACCTAACTCTCCCTAGGGCACATTAAAGGAGAAACCCCTCCATAGAAGAGAGGCCCTCCCTGCACCCAGCCTCTCAAACTCCAGCACGCGCACTTTTGCCAGGTCACCCAGGATGTTCCTAATCACCTCTTCCCCGGGGAGGACTTTCCGCTGAGTAGACACTAGACACCGTGCATTCCACGTGTGGAACCTAGTTACTAAACTAACTAAGAAAACAGTGCCCCGATCTCGGCCACCAAGGGACCTGAATGCCCCATAGGCCCACTCCGCATAGGAAAGGCCTGCCAGCCTGGGCCAGCCAATGGAAGCACCCACCCTGCTATAGACCTCTGTATTAAAGGGACACCGAAGCAGGAAATGCTCCATGCTTTCAAGCATGCCGCCACACTCCTCGCGGGGACAATCCCGGTCATCAGAGCGTCTGCACTTCAGGTTGTCCCTCACATACAGCTTCCCATGGAAGCAGCGCCAAGCCAAGTCCCAAAACTTCAAGGGGATCCGCTTAGAGTTCAATAACCCGAGCCCCACCTCCAGATCCCAGCTTGGGCAATCCCTGAGCGCCAGGGGCTTCTGAAAGTGGGTCAACAGGACCCTATTGTCAAGAAACCTTCTCAACATGGTCCTGATCTCCCACACTCCCAGACCCCACCGACGGATCACCTTCAGAACTGGGGTAGCATAAGCCGGAAGATGCCCATGAGGTGTACGAAGGTCCTTCACCTGCCCTCCTGTCTCCCATTCCTGGAAGAAAGGCCGAAACCACTCCCTACAGGAGAATACCCACAGAGGAGCCCTCTCTAACCAGAGGTTGGCGATGTTTGCCTTAAGAAAGGTGTTTACTAGAAACACCACTGGGTTGACCATACCCAACCCTCCTAGTCTCCTCGTGCGGTACGTGACCTCCCTCTTGATTAGGTTCAGCCTATTTCCCCATAATAATTGGAAAAACAGGCTGTAAACCCGTGTCCAAAGAGGCTCTGGCAAGATGCAGACGCTGCCCAGATATATTAGCAAAGGAAGCAAATAGCCCTTGGCAAGACTAACCATTTCCCTTAGGGTCAAAAACCAACCCTTCCACTGATTCACCTTCTGAGCGGAAATCTTAAGTCTGCCCTCCCAGTTTTGCTGGGGATAGTCCCCCGGGCCGAAACTGATGCCTAATATTTTTGCTGTGGCCTGAGGCCCTGGAAGGGTGTCCGGGAGATCAAAACTTGGATCTCCCCCTCCCAGCCAGAGACTCTCACACTTGTCCCGGTTGATCCTGGATCCGGATGCCACCGAGTAGCGTTCAACCTCAGACATCACCCAATCTGCCTCCTCTCTCGAGGATACAAAAAGGGAAACATCGTCAGCGTACGCCACTACCCTCAAGGCGGCCTCAGGATCCGCCTGGTCCATCCCGACTCCCACCAACGGTCCACGCTCCACCCTCCTTAAAAGGGGGTCGATCGCAAACACGTATAACAGTGGGCTCAGAGGACAGCCCTGGCGGACACCAGACCTCACCTCAAAAAGGTGTCCGACCCAACCGTTCATGAGCGGAAAAGTCTCTGCCCCATTGTATAAAACTCTCAACCAATCAACAAACCTCCCAGGCAGACCATATCTCAGAAGGACGGACCAGAGGTACTCATGGTTAACCCGGTCAAAGGCCTTCGCCTGATCTAAGGACAGCAAGTACCCCTTCCAGTGACCCGCCCTACCCTGCTCCACTGCCTCCCGGACACCGAGCACAGCACTAAATGTACTGCGGCCTGGAACAGAGCAGTGCTGGGCCCCCGAAAGGAGCCGGGGCGCAAACTGCACCAACCGATTAAAAAGCACCTTTGCCAGAACCTTTCGGTCCGTATTGAGAAGCGCTATGGGACGCCAATTCTCAATACGGGACGAGTCTTTACCCTTTGACAGGATAATCAGGGCTGACTTCCTCATTGAACTGGGCAGAATGTCCGAGGAGAGACACTCATTAAGCATCTCAGTCAAGAGGGGGACCAAAGAGTCCCTAAAAGTCTTGTAGAACTCGGATGTTAAGCCATCCGGATCGGGCGACTTTTTGGGCCGGAGCCCATCAATCGCCGGTCTCACTTCCTCTTCCCTGATTGCTTCTGTCAAAACATGAAGAGAGGGGTCATCCCCTGGCTCAGGGATGGTTTCAGTCAGGAAAGCCGACATCTCATCTCGATCAGGATCCCTCCTCCCCAAGAGGTGCAAGTAGAAGGATCTGACCACCTCCAGAATCCCCGATTTGGATCTGTTCAGGGACCCCGTACTGTCAATCAGTCCTCTCACCATCTTACAATTCACTGACAACCTGCAGTTTCTGTAAGGGTCGGGCGAGCGGTACCTCCCGAAATCCCTCTCAAAAACCAAGGATGTGTGCCTATCATACTAGCACCCCTTGAGCAAGGTCTTCACCCTGGAGATTTCCTCTCGGTCCCCTCCAGTCGAGACGAGCTGCTCGAGTTTCCTCCCCAGCTCCCGATACAGGCGGTACCTGTTCAGGCCCCTGAGGCTCGAGAGCTGACGGAAGAACCCCGCGACCCTTCTTTTGAAGATCTCCCACCACTCAGACTTACTGCTACAAAGACCCAAGAGAGGTACCTGGCTCTGAAGAAATTCCTCAAAGGACTGTCTTACTTCTGCCTCTTCCAGAAGGGACGAATTCAGCTTCCATAGGCCTCTCCCCATGCGGGGGGTCTCTGTAACATTCAAAGTAAAGAAAATGAAACAGTGATCGGAGAACTCCACCTCAACAGCGGACACTGCAGAAGAGACGGCTTCCTCCTTTAAAAAAAACCTATCTATCCTAGACCTACTGCTTCCCCTAAAAAAGGTGAAACCCCCGTGACCTGGGGTGTGCCGGATGTGGACATCCACCAGGCGAGCTTCGCTTACTATGCTATTCAAGGCTACGCTATCATAAGCCAGCCGGTCTCCGGGGCCTCCCCTATCACGGAGTCTGGTTACAGTATTAAAATCCCCACCGAAGACCACCTGCCGGCTTGTAAAAAGATAGGGCTTGATCCTCAGGAAGAGACATTTACGGTCCCACTTAGATTGCGGGCCATAGATATTGATGAGCCGAAGCTCCTGTCCCCTCATGAAGACGTCAAGGACCAAACATCTCCCCATTTCTACCTCAATCACCCGTCTGCATTCCACCTCCGCGGTCTTAAAAAGGACCGCTACCCGCTATACGGCTCGGCCGCAAGAGACCAGTATGAGGGCCCACTCCTCCATTCCCTCTTTGCTTTGTAGATGGACCCCAGGTCCGTTAGTCTGGTTTCCTGCAAAAATAAAATATCAGCCTCAACCCGGGTGAAAAAATCAAAGGCCGTAAATCTAGCCGTATCTGACTTTATGCTGGCAACATTAATTGACGCCAGAGTCAACGGGGTAGGTTCCGCCATCATGGGTGATTGAGTTAGATGGCCTGTTTTTTAACCGTACCCCCTGATTTCCTCTTCCCCTCTGAGGAGGAGCCCGACTCACCCCTCCTCTTTAAAGACACCGAGGTGTCCATATCCTCCTTTACAGTACTGGACTTCCCAGAAATAGATTCCTCGCCCCTGGACCCCGAGGTAGTCCCCCCCCCCAGAGGAGTGTGAATCCCCCGGAGGACAGACCTCACCATTCCCCGAAGGCACCCCAGATGTTGCGTCCGGCCCCTCACCCCCGACCTCCGACACAGCAGAGTCATCGAGCGCTTGGAACCGATTGGAGAGGGGGATCAGAGGGGAGTCGGTGAGCCCTTCCGTAGGCACCCCAGGGGGGGGCTTAGATTTTTTAGCCTTGTTCTTCTTCTTCTTCCGACTCTTACTCGGTACGATTGTCACCCGTTTTTTTAGGCTGCTCCACCACCTCTTCATCCAGACTTTCATACTGGGAAGAGTTATCAGAAGCAGCCAACTCCTCCCTCTCCCTCTCCATCCTCCGGATCTCCTCGCTCACCGCCTTCTCCCCCAGGGCCTCAGAGGCTTCGGCTGCCGCGTCCAGGCTGGGGGCAGTCATCACCCCAGTTGCCTGAGGCTTATCCTGCCCCCTGCCCTTACGGCGCCTCACCTGTTGCCACTGGTGGGCAGATGTACCAGCCTCGCCTTTCCTCACTGACCCCTCAGCTCCCCTCAAGCCTCAGCCCCAGCAGAAGCTGCACCACCAGGGACCCCCCCGGGTCTCCCCCCTGCCGGGCCAGAGATGGTGCTGGAAAAGGAACGGGGGAAGCGGCTATACGGGTGACCTAGGTCACCACACAGGTGACACCTAATGTCACCACAGGCTGCGGCAAGATGGCCTATCCCGCCACACAAGGCACATTTCTGCACCTTGCAGCCTGCGCTGAAGTGGCGGGGATCACCGCACCTGTGGCAGACCTTCGGTTGCCCCTGGTAGAAGATCTGGATTCTGTCCCTCCCCAGAAATGCTGAGGAGGGGATGTGGGTGACTCTACCTCCTGAAACCTTCAACTTTACCATGAAGGTCCAGCCCCCTGACCAAATGCCAAACTCGTCCCTATTTTTCTTAGGGACCTCGGTGACTTCCCCATAACGGGAAAGCCACGTCATTATGTCGACCCCAGAGGGTGACTCGTTACTTGTCAGAACCGCCTGCACGGCAAAGTCTCGCCAGCCGGGCTCCCCCTTTGCCAGTTCAAAATTCGACCAGAAAAGCTCCAAGCCCTCCGGCCGAACAAAACTGACATCGAAGAAGGAGGTGCCAAACAAATGAATCAGGGCAAAGATGTCAGTCGCCCTGAAGTCCATCTTCAGAAGGAGCTCCACAACCCTCGCCCTTGGCGGGCACGCTTCACTGCCCCTCCACCGAAGATGGACCACATTCCGCCTGGCCACCCCCTGCCCGGCTGTCGGGAGGGACCAAACCGTTTCCCCTTCCCTTTTATCTTGGAAGGCAGCCAGGCCGTGTCTATCCAGCCAAAAGGCCAAGTCCACCACTCTTCCCTCTACTTCGATCGTCCGTTCTCCCTTTTTGAGGGCCTCCAGGAAACGGCGCCGCAAGACGCTATCCCTGAGGTCCAGAGGCGAGGAAACCCCTTGATTAGACCCCGAGGCTCCAGCCACCACCCCCAAATAACTCAGAGGACCTGTGGCCGGGGGGGCAGATGGACCGGCCCCCTCCCCCCTTCTCCCACTACCATCAGACACCGTACTCACACTTGCCACGATATTCACACTTGCCACCTCAGACGCACTGCCACTCGCATCCTCAACCACAGACACTTTCATAACCGCACCCTCCTCATCCACTCCATCAGTCACCGCACTCTCACTCACATGCACACTGGGGTCAGTATTATTTTGCCTCACCTTTTGGGTATTTACAGGTTTTGTTTTCCCACTGCTACCGTCACCTACTGGTGGCATCTTCCCTGCTGGGGGGTTTGGAACACACAGTGCTGCTGTCCCTTTAAAGGGACACTGTCACCTGAATTTGGAGGGAACAATCTTCAGCCATGGAGGCGGGGTTTTTGATTCACCCTTTCCTTACCCGCTGGCTGCATGCTGGCTGCAATATTGGATTGAAGTTCATTCTCTGTCCTCCATAGTACACGCCTATGCAAGGGAAGATTGCACCTTATGCAGGCGTGTACTACGGAGGACAGAGAATGAGCTTCAATCCAATATTGCAGCCAGCATGCAGCCAGCTGGTAAGGAAAGAGTGAATCAAAAACCCCAAAACCCCGCCTCCATGGCTGAAGATTGTTCCCTCCAAATTCAGGTGACAGTGTCCCTTTAAGAGTCCTGCTGCCACTGGGTTTAAGCAGCACTTTCTTACTTTCCACCACAGCAGGCACAGAGCTTCCTCCCTCACTGGCAGGTAGGAAGTCAGGAGCAGACCCGCCTCCAGCTCCATCCTGTCTTGTGGCCGGAGCCCCCACCGCAGGTAAGCCCCCCGACACAGGGGACCCCGCCAGGCAGGCGCCCTTGCTGCTATCTGCTGCAGTCCTTGCACCATTGCTGACCGCAGCTAAGACCATTTTTTTTTCTTTTGCTTTGGAAGCCATGCCCCCAGCCTCCAGCTGCACAGCACAGCTCTCCAAAGCTGCTCCTACATGGGCAGCGGGTGCCGAGGAGGCCACGCCCCCTGAGACCGGCCGCAGCGGGACCCCCAGAGCCGACCCAGAGCTGGATCCACCCCCAGGAATCCCCCCAGCGGTACCAGTCCCCCGAGGCACAGCACCCCCCACCACCACACCCTGGGCCACAAACAGCCTGGCCACAGCAACTCCAGCGGATGGCCCCAGGTTAGGCCACTCCCCCTCAGCATCCACCAGCGGCGGTGCCCCCAATGCAGGAGACCCCGACTTCACCGCAGACCCCGCCAGGGGAGCTTCCACCATTTTCTTTTTATGAGCCTGTTCAGCCGGAGCCGCAGGCCCCTCACCCTTTACTTTACTAGGTGCCTGGGTCTCCAGAAGCGATCCAGCTTTAATGGATCCGTAAGTGGGGGACCCGGACACCCCAGCGCTCACCGCCGGAGATGCGGTCCCGGCTGTCACTCTCCTGCCCACCACTGGGCCACCCTCCACATCATGCTCCATATCAGACACATCACTACCCCCTCCGTTACCACAAACAGAGGCAGCGCCCTGCGTGTCATGGCCTGTAATCTCCCCGCTCCCTCGCTGCGGACCCACAACAGAGGCCGAGCCGGGGTGGGTAGCGGGTGCCGCACAGCGGGACCGGGGGGCCCCAGAGAGGGGGACATACACAAATTTCTGCACAGTAGATGTTTTCTGCTTATTCCTCTTCTTAGCCTTTCTCTTCATCCCCCTCCTGGTTGCCTCGTCCTCGCAGATCTCATCCCCGAACCTCAGCTGGTTAAAACGGATCGGGGACTCGATCTGCCGGATCTGCTGCATGACGAGGCAGACCCCCTCACTGCTACTACTCCCACCATCCTCATCCTCCCCCTCGCTCCCGCTGTCCCCTGAAGGGCCAGAATCTGACGGGAGAGCCACCTGCTCGGGGGCTATCCCGCTATGCGACGCCTGGAGATCTGTTACCAGGCCACCAGGCGGTGGGTAGGGCACGACCTCCTCCTCACATTCCTCTTCCTCATCATCATCCTCCTCCACCACCTGGCTGGAGCTCCGTAACCCCTCCAGAGCCCCACCGGCCATGGCCCTGAACCGGTCATCGTTCTCCAGCTTTTCACCGAAGGGCCCGCTGCCATCCAGGATCTCACATCTCCGGCTTTCCAGGTCTTGTATGGATTTCTTGATCTTCTTGACCGCGGCGGATAGCTCGGCCTTCTTATTGTCGGAGGCCCTGTCAGACCTCTCCTTAGCTACCCTCAACTCCCCCCAGAGGGATTTTAGCTTCCTTGAGGCGTCCTCATTCTCGCAGAGGTGCGCATAGACGCGGGAACCATAGACCAGGGCGGATTCTCTAGCCGCCTTGGTGCCCCAACCAAGAGGCACCGCTGCAGCACCCCTGCTCGTACTCGGCCTACCTCCGGGGGAAGGAGCCGCCGCGGCCTCAGGGGTCCTCCGGGTCTTCATGTTGGATCCTTGGCCAGATCTTGTGGCCCTAGCCGGAGTTGGAGTCCTCCCACCCCCCGTCGGCTTGGACCGGGAGGTGGGAGCCGGGGGCCCAGCCCCGGAGGCCAGTCCCAAAATGAGCCTTCTTTCCTGGGAAGGGGGCAGACAAAAGTCCTGGATGGAAAACTTTACCTCCCTTCCCAGGAGCTCTCTCTAGGCAGCACACGGCAAACAGGCTCCGCCTCTTCCTGTATGACACCCCAGAGCTGCACTCACTATTCTCCTGTTGCAGTCACTGTGTACATACATTACATTACTGATCCTGAGTTACCTCCTGTATTATACCCCAGAGCTGCACTCACTATTCTGCTGGTGCAGTCACTGTGTACATACATTACATTACTGATCCTGAGTTACACCCTGTATTATACTCCAGGGCTGCACTCACTATTCTGCTGGTGAAATCACTGTGTACATACATTACATTACTGATCCTGAGTTACATCCTGTATTATACTCCATTGCTGTACTCACTATCCTGCTGGTGCAGTCACTGTGTACATACATTACTGATCCTGAGTTACATCCTGTATTATACCCCAGAGCTGCAGTCACTATTCTGCTGGTGCAGTCACTGTGTACATACATTACATTACAGATCCTGAGTTACATCCTTTATTATACCCCAGAGCTGCACTCACTATTCTGCTGGTGCAGTCACTGTGTACATACATTACATTACAGATCCTGAGTTACCTCCTGTATTATACTCCATTGCTGCACTCACTATTCTGCTGGTGCGGTCACTGTGTACATACATTACATTACAGATCCTGAGTTACCTCCTGTATTATACCCCAGAGCTGCACTCACTATTCTGCTGGTGCAGTCAGTGTGTACATACATTACATTACTGATCCTGAGTTACATCCTGTATTATACTCCATTGCTGCACTCACTATTCTGCTGGTGCAGTCACTGTGTACATACATTACATTACAGATCCTGAGTTACCTCCTGTATTATACCCCAGAGCTGCACTCACTATTCTGCTGGTGCAGTCAGTGTGTACATACATTACATTACTGATCCTGAGTTACATCCTGTATTATACTCCATTGCTGCACTCACTATTCTGCTGGTGCAGTCACTGTGTACATACATTACATTACTGATCCTAAGTTACCTCCTGTATTATATCCCAGAGCTGCACTCACTATTCTGCTGGTGCAGTCACTGAGTACATACATTACATTACTGATCCTGAGTTACATCCTGTATTATACTCCAGAGCTGCACTCACTATTCTGCTGGTGCAGTCACTGTGTACATACATTACATTACTGATCCTGAGTTACATCCTGTATTATACCCCAGAGCTGCACTCACTATTCTGCTGGTGCAGTCACTGTGTACATACATTACATTACTAATCCGGAGTTACATCCTGTATTATACCCCAGAGCTGCACTCACTATTCTGCTGGTGCAGTCACTGTGTACATACATTACTGATCCTGAGTTACATCCTGTATTATACCCCAGAGCTGCACTCAATATTCTGCTGGTGCAGTCACTGTGTACATACATTACATTACTGATCCTGAGTTACATCCTGTATTATACTCCAGAGCTGCACTCACTATCCTGCTGGTGCAGTCACTGTGTGCGTACATTACATTACTGATCCTGAGTTACATCCTGTATTATACCCCAGAGCTGCACTCACTATTCTGCTGGTGCAGTCACTGTGTACATACATTACATTACTGATCCTGAGTTACATCCTGTATTATACTCCAGAGCTGCCCTCACTATTCTGCTGGTGCAGTCACTGTGTACATACATTACATTACTGATCCTGAGTTACATCCTGTATTATACCCCAGAGCTGCACTCACTATTCTGCTGGTGCAGTCACTGTGTACATACTTTACATTACTGATCCTGAGTTACATCCTGTATTATACTCCAGAGCTGCACTCACTATTCTGCTGGTGCAGTCACTGTGTACATACATTACATTACTGATCCTGAGTTACATCCTGTATTATACCCCAGAGCTGCACTCACTATTCTGCTGGTGCAGTCACTGTGTACATACATTACATTACTGATCCTGAGTTACATCCTGTATTATACTCCAGAGCTGCCCTCACTATTCTGCTGGTGCAGTCACTGTGTACATACATTACATTACTGATCCTGAGTTACATCCCGTATTATACCCCAGAGCTGCACTCACTATCCTGCTGGTGCAGTCACTGTGTACATACATTACATTACTGATCCTGAGTTACATCCTGTATTATACCCCAGAGCTGCACTCACTATTCTGCTGGTGCAGTCACTGTGTACATACATTACATTACTGATCCTGAGTTACATCCTGTATTATACTCCATTGCTGCACTCACTATTCTGCTGGTGCAGTCACTGTGTACATACATTACATTACTGATCCTGAGTTACATCCTGTATTATACTCCAGAGCTGCACTCACTATTCTGCTGGTGCAGTCACTGTGTACATACATTACATTACTGATCCTGAGTTACATCCTGTATTATACCCCAGAGCTGCACTCACTATTCTGCTGGTGCAGTCACTGTGTACATACATTACATTACTGATCCTGAGTTATATCCTGTATTATACCCCAGAGCTGCACTCACTATTCTGCTGGTGCAGTCACTGTGTACATACATTACATTACTAATCCTGAGTTACATCCTGTATTATACTCCAGAGCTGCACTCACTATTCTGCTGGTGCAGTCACTGTGTACATACATTACATTACTGATCCTGAGTTACATCCTGCATTATACTCCATTGCTGCACTCACTAGGCTCCAGAGCTGAAATCTCCCAGTATTCTGCTCTCGCTCCTCATTTTTTTGCTCTCTCAGTCTCACGTCTCTTCGGTTGTAGGAACTGTGTTTTTTTTTTCTCTTTTTTCTTTCCGTTTTTTTTTTTTTTTACAATGAATAAGAATGATTGTTTGTGTTATTTGCAGCATTTCGCTCTGTTATTATAAGAGCGCTATTAGCAGCTTCTAATGTTTCCCATCGCTGTATTTTTAGCACCGCACCTCGCGATAGTGACAGAACAGATGTGCCGAAAATGTCACCTGAAATAATAATGCAGTGTGACTATGAGGGGCCCGGCGGTGCCGCCTCCGCCCCCTGGGGAATAACCGGCAATTTATGATGCCAGAATTCATTAGGAACATTGTATTCAGAATGTGACTTTAATTATTTACTAAATAAACACAAAAACATAAAACTCGTCACATGTCAGAATAAGTTCATGGGTCGGGGCCGGTATGAAAAATGTCTGCTCAGCTTTTTCCTTCTGTTCTAATATTTGTCGTTTTTTAAGATCTCTGCTAAATAAAACCCTTAATGATGATGACGGTTATGATGGTTAATGTTGACAACTCTTAAATAATAATAATAATAATAATTGTATTTCTATAGCGCCAATATATTCCGCACAATTATAGGAGACCATTCCATGAATGTATCCGTGATCCTAAACCATAGGGATGGAATGGATACGACTTTATTGGAGGCTTCCGTGCTTTTGCTGCTGGTGACTTTGTTTCCGTTATTTTGTTCATTTCTAGTAACTTTGTTTCTGTGCCCTCAATTCTCCGACAGCGGCGGCGGCTCATCCCCGAGACATCTGGCGCAGTTCAATTTCCCCATTGCTCTGAATAAGTGTATACAAAACAATATATCACCATTAATTGGCACAAGAAGCGTACAATGTATTCGTCAGTCATCCAGATGGTTCATCATGCGATGACTTAATGCCTGGTCGTAGAGGAAAGTCACGCTTCCACATTATCGCGGTAATAACGCATGCACTGTCGTGGCAGCACCGGCTCATGTAGCAGAGGGTGAGACTCTCTCTGTATCTACACACGAGTCAATGACCCAATCGACCATTTCACCACCTAAACGGCCTCTTCACCTTCCACCTTCTTCAAAAGTCGTCCATTACAATATTATACTAGATGTGCAGGTCCAAAACGTTGATTTATTTCACTTAAATGCATGAAAATTGGCGCTAAAAATCGTTTCCGCATTTGGGTATCATTAATTGTTTTGTGCTGTTAACCTTCTATAGCCTCTGTACTGGCCGAGTGCAGAATGAGTTATCTGAGCGTCTGTCAGTGAGCTAATCCTTTCCTCTTATCCTCTAGAACTGAAAATTGGACTACTGATTTGATTGGTGTATGAACCGAATAAGTTCAGCCAATAGCTGCAGAGAACTAGATGATTTCAGCTCGGATGGAACTTTGGCAACTTCTGCTGCACAGCCCAGTACCTTGCAGCGGTAGTTTGTATTTCTTGTGATGATAAGGATCTATACTGCACAGAGGATCTATAATGCACCGAGGATCTATAAAACTTATATTTGTGGGCTGTGGTATGTTACTAGATGATTTCAGCTCGGATGGAACTTTGGCAACTTCTGCTGCACAGCCCAGTACCTTGCAGCGGTAGTTTGTATTTCTTGTGATGATAAGGATCTTTACTGCACAGAGGATCTATAATGCACAGAGGATCTATAAAACTTACATTTGTGGGCTGTGGTATGTTACTAGATGATTTCAGCTCGGATGGAACTTTGGCAACTTCTGCTGCACACCCAGTAACTTGCAGCGGTAGTTTGTATTCCTTGTGATGATAAGGATCTATACTGCACAGAGGATCTATAATGCACCGAGGATCTATAAAACTTATATTTGTGGGCTGTGGTATGTTACTAGATGATTTCAGCTCGGATGGAACTTTGGCAACTTCTGCTGCACAGCCCAGTACCTTGCAGCGGTAGTTTGTATTTCTTGTGATGATAAGGATCTTTACTGCACAGAGGATCTATAATGCACAGAGGATCTATAAAACTTACATTTGTGGGCTGTGGTATGTTACTAGATGATTTCAGCTCGGATGGAACTTTGGCAACTTCTGCTGCACACCCAGTAACTTGCAGCGGTAGTTTGTATTCCTTGTGATGATAAGGATCTATACTGCACAGAGGATCTATAATGCACAGAGGATCTATAAAACTTAAATTTGTGGGCTGTGGTATGTTACTAGATGATTTCAGCTCGGATGGAACTTTGGCAACTTCTGCTGCACAGCCCAGTAACTTGCAGCGGTAGTTTGTATTTCTTGTGATGATAAGGATCTATACTGCACAGGGGATCTATAATGCACAGAGGATCTATAAAACTTACATTTGTGGGCTGTGGTATGTTAACCGGTTCCATTTCGCAGGTTTGTTTTCTCTGCACCTGTTAAATAATAGAGTTTTCATATAGGGACTGTCATTCTATAGGGAAGACATGTAAATTAGCTGCAAAAAAAAAGAGTAAGAATTGTGGCCCCTTTCATTCTTATTATTGGTAAGGATGACAGGTATCACTAAGTAATGACATATACTACCAGTAAGGCAGCTTTTTATCAGACAGGATCGCACCTCTAATTATAAGGGTTGGGAAATACTTTGTTACATTCGAAGTCCCCACTGCAGAACCAAATTAAATAAACATTGCCGTACCGTATGGTGCTTGTGGGGAGTCACACTATGGATGCCAAGCAGTGTCCACGCATACATTGTTGTCTAAGTCTAAAATCATTTGTTAGCGTCGTCCTATCTACTCCACAAAGTGTCACCTCTCCAGATCGGTATGGCCAGGAGAGCACACCGACTTCACAGTAACATGTCAGGTCAATAAGGCTCTGAGGGAAGTCCCAGAGTCAGAGTTTATTTATACCAAGCAGTTCAAACATTGGGAATGTTTACAAAGTGATTCACAGACAGCAGTAAGGGTACCGTCACACAGTGCCATTTTGATCGCTACGACGGTACGATTCGTGACGTTCCAGCGATATCGTTACGATATCGCTGTGTCTGACACGCAGCAGCGATCAGGGATCCTGCTGAGAATCGTACGTCGTAGCAGATCGTTTGGAACATTCTTTCGTCGCTGGATCTCCCGCTGTCATCGCTAGATCGGTGTGTGTGACACCGATCTAGCGATGCGTTCGCTTGTAACCAGGGTAAGCATCGGGTTACTAAGCGCAGGACCGCGCTTAGTAACCCGATGTTTACCCTGGTTACCAGCGTAAATGTAAAAAAAAAAAAAACAGTACATACTTACATTCCGGTGTCTGTCCCTTGCCGTCTGCTTCCCGCACTGTGACTGCCGGCCGTAAAGTGAAAGCAGAGCACAGCGGTGACGTCACCGCTGTGCTGTGCTTTCACTTTACGGCCGGCAGTCAGTGAGTGCGGGAAGCAGACGGCAAGGGACAGACACCGGAATGTAAGTATGTGCTGTTTGTTTTTTTTTACGCTTGTAACCAGGGTAAACATCGGGTTACTAAGCGCGGTCCTGCGCTTAGTAACCCGATGTTTACCCTGGTTACCCGGGGACCTCGGCATCGTTGGTCGCTGGAGAGCTGTCTGTGTGACAGCTCTCCAGCGACCACACTACGACTTACCAACGATCACGGCCAGGTCGTATCGCTGGTCGTAATCGTTGGTAAATCGTATAGTGTGATGGTACCCTAACTTCCAGAAAGCAAGCAAGAATTATTGTTTCTCAAGTCAAAAATTCACGGTCTCTTGGAGTACAGTCAGCACATCTGCCAACTCTCAGATGGTCAAAAAATCACAGTCTCTTGGAGTACTGTCAATGCATCTGTCAGGTCTCAGTTGGTCAAAAAGTCACAGTCTCTTGGAGTACAGTCAACACAACTGCCAGCTCTCAGATGGCCAAAAAGTCATGGTCCCTTGGAGTACAGTCAACACAACTACCAGCTCTCAGATGGTCAAAAAGTCATGGTCTCTTGGAGTACAGTCAAAACAACTACCTGCTCTCAGATGGTCAAAACGTCATGGTCTCTTTGAGTATGTTAACACATCTGTCCGCTCTCAGATGGTCAAAAAGTCATAGTCTCTTGGAGTACAGTCAACACAACTGCCAGCTCTCAGATGGCCAAAACATCGCGGTTCGTTGGAGTACAGTCATCAGATCTGCCAGTTCTCAGATTGTAAAAAAAGTCATGGTTTCTTGGAATACTGTCAGCACATGTCAGGTCTCAGATGGCCAAAAGTCACGGTCTCTTGGAGTATGTCAACACATCTGTCCACTCTCAGATGGTCAAAAAGTCATAGTCTCTTGGAGTACTGTCAATGCATCTGCCAGCTCTCAGATGGCCAAAAAGTCATAGTCTCTTGGAGTACTGCCAACACATCTGTCTGGTCTCAGATGGTCAAAAAGTCATAGTCTCTTGGTGAAGTGCCAACACATCTGTCAGATCTCAGATGGTCTAAAGTCATAGTCTCTTGGAGCACTGCGAACACATCTGTCAGGTCTCAGATGGCCATAAAGTCACAGTCTCTTGTAGTACAGTCAACACATCTGCCAGCTCTCAGATGGCCAAAAAGTCACAGTCTCTTGGAGTACTGCCAACATATCTGTCAGGTCTCAGATGGCCAAAAAGTCAGTCTCTTGGAGAACTGTCTACACATTTGTCAGGTCTCAGATGGCCAAAAAGTCATGGTCTCTTGGAGTACTGTCAGCACATCTGCCAGCTCTCAAATGGTCAAAAAGTCTTGGTCTCTTGGAGTATAGTCAACGCATCTGCCAGCTCTCAGATGGCCAAAAAGTCACGGTCTCTTGGAGCACTGTCAACACATCTGCCAGCTCTCAGATGGTAGAAAAGTCATGATTTCTTGGAATACTGTCAGCACATCTGTCAGATCTCAGATGGCCAAAAGTCAGGATCTCTTGTAGTACAGTCAACACATCTGCCAGCTCTCAGATGGCCAAAAAGTCACAGTCTCTTGGAGTACTGCCAACACATCTGTCAGGTCTCAGATGGCCAAAAAGTCACGGTCTCTTGTAGTACAGTCAACACATCTGCCAGCTCTCAGATGGCCAAAAAGTCACAGTCTCTTGGAGTACTGCCAACACATCTGTCAGGTCTCAGATGGCCAAAAAGTCACGGTCTCTTGTAGTACAGTCAACACATCTGCCAGCTCTCAGATGGCCAAAAAGTCACAGTCTCTTGGAGTACTGCCAACACATCTGTCAGGTCTCAGATGGCCATAAAGTCACAGTCTCTTGTAGTACAGTCAACACATCTGCCAGCTCTCAGATGGCCAAAAAGTCACAGTCTCTTGGAGTACTGCCAACACATCTGTGAGGTCTCAGATGGCCAAAAAGTCACGGTCTCTTGGAGTACAGTCAATACAACTGCCAGCTCTCAGATGGCCAAAAAGTCACGGTCCGTTGGAGTTCAGTCAACACAACTGCCAGCTCTCAGATGGCCAAAAAAGTCACGGACTCTTGGAGTACTGTCAACACAACTGCCAGCTCTCAGATGGCCAAAAAGTCACGGTCCGTTGGAGTACAGTCAACACATCTGCCAGCTCTCAGATGGTAAAAAAGTAATGGTTTCTTGGAATACTGTCAGCACATCTGTCAGGTCTCAGATGGCCAAAAGTCACGTTCTCTTGGAGTATGTCAACACATCTGTCCACTATCAGATGGTCAAAAAGTCATAGTCTCTTGGAGTACTGTCAATGCATCTGCCAGCTCTCAGATGGTAAAAAATAATGGTTTCTTGGAGTACAGTCAACACATCTGCCAGCTCTCAGATGGTCAAACAGTCATAGTCTCTTGGTGAACTGCCAACATATCTGTGAGGTCTCAGATGGTCAAAAGTCATGGTGTCTTGGAGTACAGTCAACACATCTGCCAACTCCCAGATGGTCAAAAAGTCACAGTCTCTTGGAGAACTGCCAACACATCTGTCAGGTCTCAGATGGCCAAAAAGTCACAGTCTCTTGGAGTCCTCACTACACATCTGTCAGGTCTCAGATGGCCAAAAAGTCACGGTCTCTTGGAGACACATCTGCCAGCTCTTCTCCATACCTGAGATGTGAATCTATGCAAGACATATTTCATCAACCACGACAGCTTTGCAGATGAATATAAGAACTCTAACATTTCCACTGCTGATAGTTACTTTTGTGGCTGTTGCAAATTTAGGCTGTTGTTACTTTAAGGGTCCAAAATGTTGTAATATCCCACTTTTTGCTTGCCAAGTTTCGTCATAATTAAAACTTGGCTGATTTCTTCCTTAGTTTGTGTGCATTATCAGCCCTATCATCTCCTGATACACCTTGAAGCGTTTCTTCCCCTTCTGGTTTTACATTCCCATCCCCCACAGTTCATCCTGTTACTGATGATCAGTAAAATAGCGTTTTTTTCCCCAAGGCTAACATATAATTTTACTTTCAGTCACCTGGTTATTTTTATAACCGTTCTGCTCTTCTCCTCCAGAAGATATTCTACAATGATGGGCGCTCGGAGCAGAGTCAAACTGTTCTCTGTTGAAATGGTGGATTAGGGCATGGAAAAGTCAGATCTGTGTAATAAAGTAGGAAGTTTCATGAAAAAAAAAATAATGTGTCAAGATTAATCTGACATTTTTTTTAAATTTGTTTACCTTTGGAAAGACATAAAACTTTGTCTCCTAAAGTGTCACCTAACTAATTTTTTAAGATACATTTTAGCTCTTACTTCCCTCTCTTCAGCTTTCTATGAATTTTTATAAACCTCCTGGATCCTCCAAAAAACAATCTAATATTAAACAGTAAATACGAGACAAGCAGGAGGGGAGAGGAGGGAGACGCAGCTGCAGTTTTTGAACGTTTTTCAATGATAAAGCAGGAAAGAGAGAAGGAAAGTGAAACAGCAAAGCTCGAGATCTGACATGACACCAGGATTTAATTCTCAGATCTTCAGGATGGCGACCTGGTTGGAAACATTCCAGATAAAATGTATAAAATAGAAAAACTTGTCCCTGTGATCTAGACATGATGACTTTACGGAGACACTCGGGGCCTGATTCATTATTCAATGGCGCAAATAACTCTCAATCAGTCATTTTTTGATTTGTGACAAATTTTGTATTTGGTTGTTTAGCTTGTTTTCTGATTTTTACGTCAATGTGGCTTTTCATACATGTCCTGATTAATGAAATGAAATTCAGAATATTAGGCTCACGTGTACTTCATTCAATACCTGGAATGTTTTTATGCATCTGGTAAAATTTTTGTACCATTCTACAAAATGTATGACTTTTTGCACTAAGAAGTTGGGCGTGGGGGAGGAATGGAGTCAATGTGAGTGAGATTCAGTGCCGCAAATAAATCGCTTTATCAAATATATGGTAAGTCACTCACGATAAAAAAAGTACAGCTCCATAATAAACAAACTAGTATAATACTGCCCCTATGTACAAGAATATAACTACTATAATACTGCCCCTATGTACAAGAATATAACTACTATAATACTGCCCCTATGTACAAGAATATAACTACTATAATACTGCTCCTATGTACAAGAATATAGCTACTATAATACTGCCCCTATGTACAAGAATATAACTACTATAATACTGCTCATATGTACAAGAATATAACTACTATAATACTGCCCCTATGTACAAGAATATAACTGCTATAATACTGCTCCTATGTACAAGAATATAACTACTTTAATACTGCCCCTATGTACAGGAATATAACTACTATAATACTGCCCCTATGTACAATAATATAACTACTATAATACTGCCCCTATGTACAGGAATATAACTACTATAATACGGCTCCTATGTACAATAATATAACTACTATAATACTGCCCCTATGTACAGGAATATAACTACTATAATACTGATCCTATGTACAAGAATATAACTACTATAATACTGCCCCTATGTACAGGAATATAACTACTATAATACTGCCCCTATGTACAAGAAAATAACTGCTATAATACTGCTCCTATGTACAAGAATATAACTACTATAATACTGCCCCTATGTACAGGAATATAACTACTATAATACTGCTCCTATGTACAAGAATATAACTACTATAATACTGCCCCTATGTACAAGAATAACACTACTATAATACTGCCCCTATGTACAGGAATATAACTACTATTATACTGCTCCTATATACAAGAATATAACTACTATAATACTGCCCCTATGTACAGGAATATAACTACTATAATACTGCCCCTATGTACAAGAATATAACTACTATAATACTACTCCTATGTACAAGAATATAACTACTATAATACTGCCCCTATGTACAGGAATATAACTACTATAATACTGATCCTATGTACAAGAATATAACTACTATAATACTGCCCCTATGTACAGGAATATAACTACTATAATACTGCCCCTATGTACAAGAAAATAACTGCTATAATACTGCTCCTATGTACAAGAATATAACTACTATAATACTGCCCCTATGTACAGGAATATAACTACTATAATACTGCCCCTATGTACAGGAATATAACTACTATAATACTGATCCTATGTACAAGAATATAACTACTATAATACTGCCCCTATGTACAAGAATATAACTACTATAATACTGCCCCTATGTACAGGAATATAACTACTATAATACTGCTCCTATGTACAAGAATATAACTACTATAATACTGCCCCTATGTACAGGAATATAACTACTATAATACTGCCCCTATGTACAAGAATATAACTACTATAATACTACTCCTATGTACAAGAATATAACTACTATAATACTGCCCCTATGTACAAGAAAATAACTACTATAATACTGCCCCTATGTACAGGAATATAACTACTATAATACTGCCTCTATGTACAAGAATATAACTACTATAATACTGCTCCTATGTACAAGAATATAACTACTATAATACTGCCCCTATGTACAGGAATATAACTACTATAATACTGCCCCTATGTACAAGAATACAACTACTATAATACTGCCCCTATGTACAGGAATATAACTACTATAATACTGCCTCTATGTACAAGAATATAACTACTATAATACTGCCCCTATGTACAGGAATATAACTACTATAATACTGCCGCTATGTACAAGAATATAACTACTATAATACTGCTCCTATGTACAAGAATATAACTACTATAATACTGCCCCTATGTACAGGAATATAACTACTATAATACTGCCCCTATGTACAGGAATATAACTACTATAATACTGCCCCTATGTACAAGAACATAACTACTATAATACTTTTAACTCCAGCTTCCCCTACCTACTCATTGTCATTGTGTCCATATATACAGTTTATATAAGTGCTCTGCAGCTGGTATTTTAGTTATCAAGCTGGATTGAAGCATTAATGATGACAATTCTTTGGAATATGTCAGGTTCAGTAGGATTATGGCTGCTTGTAAAGAATACATGTGGAGCACTTAGAGACAGAAGTGACAGCGGCGTGGTGTACGATATTCTGTTCATTATCTGCTGTGATTTCCAGGAATGTAGCATTAGATGATGACCTCTGCTCTTACAGGAGACTGCGATATTTTCTGAACTAATATTTTTATATTAGAAAAATTATTAGTTAATAACATATTCTTGTGGCAATATTTCATACCAAATTTTATTTCCATTATATTTTCCCTTGTATGTACTGATTTTGAGTTGCATTCAGAGCTGCACTCACTATTCTGCTGGTGCAGTCACTGTGTACATACATTACATTACTGATCCTGAGTTACATCCTGTATTATACTCCAGAGCTGCACTCACTATTCTGCTGGTGCAGTCACTGTGTACATACATTACATTACTGATCCTGAGTTACATCCTGTATTATACTCCAGAGCTGCACTCACTATTCTGCTGGTGCAGTCACTGTGTACATACATTACATTACTGATCCTGAGTTACATCCTGTATTATACCCCAGAGCTGCACTCACTATTCTGCTGGTGCAGTCACTGTGTACATACATTACATTACTGATCCTGAGTTACATCCTGTATTATACCCCAGAGCTGCACTCACTATTCTGCTGGTGCAGTCACTGTGTACATACATTACATTACTGATCCTGAGTTACATCCTGTATTACACCCCAGAGCTGCACTCACTATTCTGCTGGTGCAATCACTGTGTACATACATTACTGATCCTGAGTTACATCCTGTAGATCTTTTATTATAAAAATGAAAAACATAACAATAATAATAGCAGAAAACATAACAAAAATATTAGCCAGAAAATAATCAGTATACTGAACACTGGTCCAGCCGCTCATTCTCTCCTCTCACACAGTATATACAGTATATACAGAATAATAACTACTTTGACCTTCTGGTCCGGTCACCAAACAAAATAATAATAACAAATAAAATAAACAATGGCAAACAAAAACTATATACATGAACTTTTTTTTTTTTTTTTTTTTTTTTTAGTTTTAAATAAAATAACTACAAATTACACAAATATATACAATACTAAGCTATCCTTCATTCCCAACCCCCCCGCACTGACCTGAGAGCTGGTCCTGCGTCTCATGCCTCAGTCCAGGTCCAACGTCCATAGGCCAGATCAGGCAGTGACAGTTTTCCCCCAAACAACCCAGTGTCCCATAGTCCCACAAGATAATCCCACCTCCCCCCTTTTCCCAGCACCCAACCTAACACCTACACCCAATTCTATATCCCTATATACAATATATACATTATATACAGCAGCACACACCACAATAATTACAAATCACGAAGCCCAAGTTCGGCGCCTGCAGCCCTACATCACTGTATAATGATCAAACAAAACAAAAATCTACAGTGTCAGCAGCAGCCCACCACCAGGAAAGGAGATGACCAGACTAGGGCACACTAAAAGAAAAGCCCCTCCAGAGGAGAGCGGCCCTCCGTGCGCCCAGTCTCCCATACTCCAGAGAGCGCACCTTCACCAGGTCACCGAGTATGGTCCTTAACACATCTTCCACTGGGAGGATTTTTCGTTGCGTCGATACTAAGCACCGTGCGTTCCACGTGTGATACCTAACCACTGCGCTAACTAGAAATAAGGTGCAGCGGTCCCGACCACCAAGGTCTCCGAATGCTCCATAGGCCCATTCTGCATAGGAGAGACCGGCCAGCCGAGACCAGCCAATGAAGGCGCCCACCCTGTTGTACACCTCTGTGTTGAAGGGACAATGAAGCAGGAAGTGGTCCATGCTTTCCAGCAAGGTACCACAATGCTCCCGAGGACAATTCCTGTCCTCAGAGCTCCTACACTTCAGATTGTCCCTCACACACAGTTTCCCATGGAAGCAGCGCCAAGCCAAGTCCCAAAACTTCGAGGGGATCCTGATAGAATTCAAAAGATGCAGACCCACCCCAAGATCCCGACTTGGGCAGTCCCTGAGCGCCAGAGGCCTCTGGAAATGGGTCAACAGAACCCTATTGTCAAGGAGTTTCCTTGGCAGAGTCCTGATCTCCCACATTCCCAGACCCCACCGACGAATTACCTTCAGAACCAAGGTAGCGTAAGCCGGAAGATGTCCATGCGGTGTGCGAAGATCCTTCACTTGCCCTCCTGTCTCCCATTCCTGGAAGAAAGGCTGAAACCATCCCCTACAGGAGAATACCCACGGAGGAGCCCTCTCTTTCCAGAGGTTTGCAATATTGATCTTAATGAAGGTATCCACAAGGAATACCACAGGGTTGACCATACCCAACCCTCCTAGTCTCCTCGTACGGTAAGTAACCTCCCTCTTGACCAGGTTCAGTCTATTCCCCCATAACAGTTGGAAGAACAAACTGTAGACCCGAGTCCAGAGAGATTCCGGCAAGATGCATACACTGCCCAGATAAATCAGTAAAGGGAGCAGGTAAGTTTTGATCAGGTTTACCCTTTCCCTTAGGGTCAAAGACCAACCCTTCCATTGGTTCACCTTCTGAGTGGCGATCTCTAGCCTGCTGTCCCAATTTTGTTTGGGGTAATCCCCCTGGCCAAATTCGATGCCAAGGACTTTTGCAGAGACTTTGGGTCCTGGAAAGGTGTCCGGGAGATCAAAACCAGGATCTCCTCCTCCCAGCCAGAGACTCTCACACTTATCCCGGTTGATCTTGGACCCGGATGCCTCCGAGTAGCGATCTACCTCTGACATCAGCCACCCTGCCTCCTCATGAGAGGAAACAAACACAGTGACATCATCAGCATACGCCACCACCCTCAGAGTGGCTTCCGGTGCTGCCTGGTCCATCCCAATCCCGGCCAACGGTCCACGCTCCACCCTCCTAAGAAGAGGGTCAATCGCAAACACGTACAGCAGCGGGCTCAAGGGACAACCCTGGTGAACACCGGACCCAACATCAAAAGAGCTGCCAATCCAACCATTCACAAGCGGGAAACTCTCTGCCCCACTGTACAAGGTCTTAAGCCAATCAACAAACCCCCCCGGCAGGCCATATCTCAGAAGGACGGACCAGAGGTACTCATGATTAACCCGATCAAACGCTTTTGCCTGGTCCAGTGACAGCATGTACCCCTTCCAGTGACCAGCCCTACCCTGCTCCACTGCCTCTCGGACACAGAGCACAGCACTAAATGTGCTGCGGCCTGGAACAGAGCAATGCTGGGCCCCCGAAAGGAGTCGGGGTGCAAATTTCACCAGCCGATTAAACAGCACCTTTGCCAGAACCTTCCTGTCTGCATTGAGAAGCGCTATGGGACGCCAGTTCTCAATGCAAGACGGGTCCTTACCCTTTGACAAGATGATCAGAGCAGACCTCCTCATTGACTTCGGCAGAGTGCCCGAGGAAAGACACTCATTGAATACCTCAGTCAAGAGGGGAACCAAAACGTCCTTAAAGGTCTTATAGAATTCAGATGTTAAGCCATCTGGACCAGGCGATTTTTTGGGGGCAAGCCTTTCAATCGTCAACTGAACTTCCTCTTCCCTGATCATTTCTGTCAAAACGTCAAGAGAGGGGTCTACCCCTGGTTCGGGGACAGCTTCAGCCAGGAAAGCCGACATCTCATCCCAATCAAGATCACTCTTCCCCAAGAGGTGCGAGTAGAAGGATCTGACAACCTCCAGGATCCCTGATCTGGATCGCCTCAGGGACCCCGTAGTGTCGACCAGTCCTGTAACCACTTTACTATTCACTGACATCTTGCAGTTTCTGTAAGGGTCGGGCGAGCGGTACTTCCCGTAATCCCTCTCAAAAACCAAAGATGCGTGTCTATCGTACTGACACCTCATAAGCAAAGATTTCACTCTGGAGATCTCCTCGCGGCTACCTCCAGTTGAGACAAGATGCTCGAGTTTCCTCCTCAGACCCTGATACAGGCGGTACCTGCTCAGACTCCTGAGGCTCGAGAGCTGGCGGAAGAATCTCGCCACCCTTTCCTTGAACATCTCCCACCACTCTGACTTACTACTACAAAGATCCAGTAATGGTACCTGGCTCTGAAGAAAATCCTCAAAGGACTGTCTTATCTCCGCTTATTCCAAGAGAGATGAATTGAGCCTCCAAAAGCCTCTTCCCATCCGGAGGGTCTCTGTAACATTCAGAGAAAACAAAATTAAACAGTGGTCGGAGAACTCCACCTCAACAACAGACACTGCTGAAGAGACAGCTTCCTCCTTTAAATAAAACCTATCTATTCTGGACCTACAGTTACCTCTATGATAGGTGAACCCCTCGTGGCCTGGGGTGTGCCGAATGTGGACATCCACCAGGCGAGCCTCACTAGCTATACTATTAAGGGCGACGCTATCATAAGTCAGCTTGTCTCTGGAACCTCCTCTATCTCGGGGCCTCGTGACAGCATTGAACTCCCCTCCAAAGACAACCTGCCGACTTGTAAAAAGGTAGGGCTTGATCCTCATAAAGAGACACTTCCGGTCCCACTTAGATTGGGGACCATAGATGTTAATGAGCCGGAGCTCTTGTCCCTTCATGAGGACATCTAAGATCAGGCACCTCCCCATTTCTAACTCAATAACCCGTCGGCATTCCACCGGTGCGGTAAAAAGGACCGCCACTCCGCTATACGGCTCGGCCGCAAGAGACCAATAGGAGGGCCCGAGTCTCCACTCCCTCTTAGCTTTAAACACATCTGCCATGTTTGGCAGCCTGGTCTCTTGCAAAAAGAAAATGTCAGCTTCAACCCGGCTGAGAAAATCAAAGGCCGCAAATCTAGCTGTATTTGACTTTATGCTGGCGACATTAATGGACGCCAGCGTCAACGGAGTGGGTACCGCCATCATTGGTGATTGAGTTAGATGGCTTTCTTTTTCCCACTCCCCTTATCCTCTGCCTCAGAGGAGGAATCCTTCCCCCTCTTTAATGACAATGAAGTATCCATTCCCACGTGTTTTTTATTTTTTTGGTCCTCGTCTCCGGACTCTGGGCCAGTCCCTCCCTCCAAGGATCTTACATTCCCAGAAGGAGGAGACTCGGCGTCCCCTGTGAGCCCCGCCGAAGCCAGAACCTCACCCTCAGCTTCCTCCTCAGAGGAAGAGATGTTTTCAAGGGCTTGGAACCGGTTAGAAAGACCAACCAGAGGGGAGTCGGTTTTTCCTTCCTTAGGTACCTTGGTCAGAGCGGGAGAAGATGTTTTATCTCCCTTCCTTCTTTTCTTTTTGGTGCCGAGCTTACGCTTGTCCTCTAGCCACTGCCTATTATCCTCATCCATACTTTCATAATGGGAGGACTCTGAGGCAGTGGCACTTTCCTCCCTGTGGATCCTCCTGACCTCCTCATCCAACTCATCATCCCTCGGGGCCTCAGCAGCAAGACTGGCATCCAGAACAGGGGCCGCCCCAGTAGTACGAGGCTCGCCCAGCTCCCTATCCTGTCTGCGCTTGTCTAGACGCCTTAGCTCGGCAGGCGTCTTTTTATTGCTTTTCTTCCTTGGCCCCTCAGCTCCCTCACCCCTGCTAGTCCCTTCCCCAGCAGAATCAGCCTCACGGCTTTCTCCCACCGGGGTCACGACTGCATTAGCGAAGGAGCGAGGACAACGGCTGAATGGGTGACCTAAGTCACCACACAGGTGACACCTAATCTCCACACAAGATGCAGCAAGATGGCCGATATCCCCACACAGTGCACACTTCTGCACAGTGCAGTTTGCGCTGAAGTGTGTGGGGTCGCCGCACTTGTGGCAGAGCTTCGGTTGCCCCTGGTAGAAGACCAGGATACGATCCCTACCCAGGAAGGCAGATGATGGTATGTGGGCAACCGTACCACCTGAACGCTTAAGTTTTACCATAAACGTCCAGGCCCCTGACCAGATACCAAACTCGTCACGGTTTTTCTTTGGCATTTCTACCACCTCTCCATACCGGCTAAGCCACGTCATGATGTCATAACAAGAAAGTGACTCGTTACAAGTCATCACGGTCACTTTCTTGACTTGGTTTTGGCGAGACACCACCTGAACGGCAAAGTCTCGCCAGCCGGGCTCATTTTTTGCCAACTCATAGTTCGACCAGAAGAGCTCCAGCCCCTCTGGCCGAACAAAGCTGACATCAAAATTAGGTGTGGAATAGGGATGTATCAAGGCGTAGATGTCAATCGCACTGAAGCCCATCCTCAGCAGGAGCTCCACAACTTTAGACCTTGGAGGACACGCATCATTGCCCCTCCACTGAAGACGGACCACATTCCTACGCACACTACCCGGCCCGGCTGTTGGGAGGGACCACACTGTATCCCCCCCTCTTTGCTCTCGGAAGGCCCCGAGGCCATGCCTCTCTATCCAGAAGGATAGATCAACCTCTCGACCCTCTACCATTAGTGATCTTTCCCCCTTCTTTAGAGCCTCCAGGAGACGCCGTTGCAACATGCCGTCCCCAGAGCCCGGAGATGAGGAGGATGCCCTATTTCCCCCGGAGGTGACAGCGGCATAACTCCTGACAGGCGCTGCCACCACCGGGGGGGGCAACCGGACCAGTGACAACATCCACACCAACAGCATCACTATTACCCACCTCCATAACCCCCTCACCCTCTACCAAACCAGCAACCACACCACTAGACAAAGAGTTTTCCTCATCCATACCCACCACCACATTCACTCCTGCTGGACCAGTGACAACAGGGGGTGACATTTTGACCTCCGCATCATCAGGCACAAGGGGCTGATTCTCCTCCACAGAACTGGAGGTGACCTCACCCCTGGTCTTACGTGTGCCCTCCGCATCATCAGATGATATTTTCTGCTGCTTTACTGTTACCAGGCACCGCTGATCTTTCGCTACTGTGGGGCGCCGCTGATCCTTTATATCAGCATCTTGTTGACCAGCAGCGCCAACACAGAACAGGACTTTGGGAGGAGGACCGGAACTCCCAGCCCCAGCAACCCCCTCACACTGCCGCCGCTCCTCAACTAAGTGATCAGCGGCAACAGCATTCAAGGGCACCGAGGCTACCGGAGCTGCCCCCGACACTGGGCCGCTCCCCCCTCCCACTGAGGAGCGCACCACAGCATCGTGGCCTGATCGTTTGCCCGCCGCCGGGCCGCCCTCACTGTCCAGCCTCTTGGCTGATGCACCTGCTGCTACATCCCCGCTACTACAAGCAGAGACGGAGCTCTGCGCCTCATTACCGTGCTCTGTAATCTCCCCGCGCCTTTGCACCGGATCCACAGCAGAACCCGGGCTGGGCTGGGCAACGGGGCTTATACAGCGAGCTGACCTGCAGCCGACTCAGGGGGTACAGGGAGGGGGGCATATACATAGCTTACCGCTTCCTGCAGCTTAGGTTTGATCTTCTTTACCTTTTTCTTCTGGCCCCCAGGTGCCTCCTCTGGTAAATCATCACCAAGATGGAAGTTCTGAAGGCACACTGGGGACTCCAGCAGCTTGATCTCTGCCATTAGCGCCCCTCCCTGGCCGATGTCACTGTCCTCCCCAGAGCCAGCAGAACTGCGACGAGATGTCATCGTCGCCTGTCCAGCAGGGAGCTCGCTGCACGTGGCCTCTGAGTGACTAAGAGGGCTGCCAGGTGGAGCTTTCTGCTGGTCATCCTCCTCCTCATCATCATCATCCACCTGGCACTCAGGCTGCAGCCCCATCTGCCGCTGCTCTCTGTTATCAGCCATTTCCCTGAATCGATCTTCATTAATAAGTTTTTCCTTAAACGGTCCACTTTTTTCTCTTATGAAAGCTTTTCTGACTTCAAGCTTATTGATGTCCACTTTCAGTCTCCTTACCTCCGCCTGGAGCTGATTCTTCCTCGGTTTGGAGGAACTTGCAGCTTTGTTGCTTGTGCAGCGCAGCTCCTCCCAGAGTCTCATCAGTCTCTTGCTAGCATCTTCATACTCACGGAGGTGGCTCATGACCCGGGAGGCATAGGTGGACACAGACTCCTGGGGACCCTGCAGCGCCCAACCCTCCTCGGTGAGGTCGGCCTCACCTCCGTGAGCACTCAGCTTTCCTCCAGAAGGGCCGCCATCTTGCATACTAGCAGGCTTCTCCTCCATGGAAGCCTTGCGGCTTCTCTGGGTCTCTGCAGACCTGGGGGGAGTAGGAGCCACATTGCTGCGACTCCTGGTGGAGCGTCTCACCCCCGAATCCTCTGATGTGCAGGCTGGTTGCTGGTTCCTTCTGCCCCCCGCCAGCCTGGTCCGGGAAGCAGAAGCCTGGGACTTGGCTCCCTCACTCGTCCCAGGAAACCCACTCCCTCCCTGGGTAAGAGAGAGAGCAGGTCCCCAGGTGGAGAGATGGTGGTTCTCTGGAGCTCAGGATCACACTGCAGGTTCAGCAGCGACCGCACCCACAATTAGCACAATGAGCAGCAGCTGAGCAGAGCTGCACTCACTATTCCGCTGGTGCAGTCACTGTGTACATACATTACATTACTGATCCTGAGTTACATCCTGTATTATACCCCAGAGCTGCACTCACTATTCTGCTGCTGCAGTCACTGTGTACATACATTACATTACTGATCCTGAGTTACATCCTGTATTATACTCCAGAGCTGCACTCACTATACTGCTGGTGCAGTCACTGTGTACATACATTACATTACTGATCCTGAGTTACCTCCTGTATTATACCCCAGAGCTGCACTCACTATTCTGCTGGTGCAGTCACTGTGTACATACATTACATTACTGATCCTGAGTCACATCCTGTATTATACTCCAGAGCTGCGCTCTCTAGCCATTCCCTGCTTGTGTCCACACAGAATGTACTTAATGATACAATTGTATGAAATGTCTTCTTTACAATTGTCTTTGCACAGTCAGAACAGTCTTCTTTCTATAGTGTCGCTCTTGAGTTGTTGCAGAACCACTACTCCCAGCATACACAACCAGACAGGCAGACAGTCTTGTTCCTGGAGAATCACTGGTTGGAGGATTTGGCTGTACACATTTGTAGATATTATTTTCTGTAGTGTCAACAGGTTTCTCCCCTGGGCCGGCATCGGTGACGTTACTATGATCAGCGGTGGAACTTGTCTTTCCCTGGTGCCGCAAAACTCTACTTTTCACTGTCCGTGACACCAATACTATTAAATCCAGTGATAGATCGGCTGCTCTATCTGTGGACGACCTACAGACGACACGTTCGGCTCAGTGACGTCACTGCATTGCGCCACTTCTGCCGGCTTTCTCTGTGTACAGAGGAGAAGAGCACTCGTTCGCTCAAATTATAGGAGTATAAACGTTATTTTTTGGGGCGAGTTGCTCAAAGGTGTCATTACTTTTGGAGATGGCATTGAAGAGGCATCATTACTTTTAATGGGGGTATTAATACTAGGGTTGAGGACGCAATGACTGCTTGCACTGGCAACTGAGACTAAGCCTCGAGCTTGGCATCGATGTGTAATTCCAGTGTCTCCACAGAACTCTAATCATATATCATATTTCTTCTGGGGTTGATTATGGCACCATACTACGAGTGCCAACAGCTTGAGGATAGGTGCCATAGACACTCCATGTTCCATAGTACAGGCTCTCTACCCATACTTTTGCCTTTGACTAAATGATGATGGCCAAAATGTTTTTGCCTATAAGTAAAGGCGGGGCGAGGAGTAGGAGATGTATGCAGTTGCCTAAGGCACTGTTAAGGGTGGGGAGCCAATTGGCTACGGTTTCTGAGTTGGGATAACATTATGCCAGTGTCACGTGGGAGTCATATCCCCCTGGAAGACCATGAGTTAGGCTGTTATGTTAGGTAATGAATCACAGGTCTTTTTTAGAGATGGTGTGATTTGTATCCCATATTAAATAGATTTAGTTTCTTCTGGTGCTGAAGAAGTTAACGACCCTTTCTATGCTGCTAAGAAACATGTAGCTCCATTTCAGCTGCTTCTGATCTGGTCATTACCTCTTCCTATATAAACTGTCCAGACCTTCTAGTCCCTGCCAGTGAAAGATTCGTCTTCCTGTGCTGTGTGCTAAAGCTAAGTGGTTAGAGTAGAGCTGTTACAGTAGTGTTCTGTGATTTGCTGTAGCACATGTGCATTTATCTCCTGGTCCCTGTTCCCATTTAGTTTTTTCCTCCCTGTCCCTATCCTCCTCGCCATTCTTGGTTAGTGCCTGTATATGATATACAGTAGGTTTTCTGTTATCCCTGTTTTGTCTTTGTGTCTTGTTTACCTTATATTTCTGTCCCAAGCATCATGTGGTGGAGGAGGGAACAGATGAGGGTTTAACAGGAGCATAGTAAGGTCGGAGACTCAGGCATCTCTACCTTCAAGAGTACCCCTGGGACATGGGTTAGTTAGGGTGCCAGTTCCAGGGACAGTTTGAAGCCCCCTTCCTTACCAAAGACCGTCACCGCGTGACAGCCAGGGAACATTGTGTGCTTTCCTTTTGGTATATTGGTAGGCAAATGGATTTTTTTGGACAATAAGTCCAACATTGAGGCAGGTTTGAAGGTAAATTCAGAGTATGTTCTATATTGGATAAATTAATGACTGTCCCTTCGACGAATATTATGGTGGCTTTTAGGGGTAAGGGAATCACATTTTGAAACCACTGCCTTTGACTTTTTTCTTACCCCTGTGTAATTTTTCTTTTTAACATTCCAAAAGTCCTTCTTATGATGTTGTTCCTCATGTTGAAGCAAAAAGTCTTCTAAAAGAAGAAATTAAACCCTAGTTTCTGTTCAGAGGTGTACTACTAGAAGAGTGGATGAGGTCCTTGAGATATGAGACCTTCGTAACTTCCATAAAATGTAAATAAAATGCTCAGTAGAGTGCCCAACCCCTTTAAGGATGGTCAGGAACCTCAAAAACTTCAGAAATTATCCCAGTGGAAGTATATCAAAGATATCTTTGAAGGTCGGCCCAAGTTATGGACCATGGCTGAAAGTGGTGTTTTTTCTAAGAGACTTTAGTCTAGTTTTGTAGAGCAAGGTAATCCCTGCTCTGAAACATGTAGCGCTTAGTTTTTGCTCATGATGGATAATACATGTCAGGTTTTTGGCATTTCAAAGCATTTTTTTTTTCTATTTGGAAAGAGCAAGAAAAAGACATCGAACAAATTACAGTGAAGATCAAGGACTTGTAGAGACGGAGGGAATTCCGGTCACAGCAGCTTTAACATTTATAGGATTGTACTTCTTCAGTTCCCTGTAGGTCTGATGACATTTGTATCTCAGATGTGGATTAGCTCTTTCCCTGCCTCCAAAATCCCCACCCCTGAGCTCCCGTATTCTCATATGACAAATGGAAGAAAGATTGAAATGAGTGAGTGATTACCATGGGAAATCGACTCAACATTGATCTTCTATCATTCCATAGAGAAGTCAGAAGTCTATAACGCTAGCCCACCAATTATTTCAAGAGCGACAAACCTTGGAGTTTCCAAAGCTACTTTGGAGCTGCTCAGTTGGTAACATTTCTATTAATGGAGGTCTATGTATGTTATAATGATCCTGATCCGTGCCAGTAGTCCATGGCCACCAACCAGAGCCAGAGGAACCCAGTACCAGCGCCATCTTCAGCAACTCTTGCTCCCTATTGTTTGTTAGTGATTTTCTATGATAGAGGTTTTCTGTTATTCATGTTTTGTCTTTGTGTCTTGTTTACATTACGTTTCTGTCCCAAGCCTCACGGGGTCGGGGATGGGACAGATCAGGGTTTAACAATAGCATAGTAAGGTCAGAGACTCAGGCTTTTCTACCTCCAAGAGTACCCTCGGGACAGGGATAGTTAGGGTCCCAGTTCCATGGACAGTTTGAGGCCCACAGGTATGAGAGACACTGGAGATTGCAGCAGGTAGGAGGAGGTTCTCGGGGCATTGACGGGCTGCTATAAGTGGTCTTGTGACTCCTTTTGATCATCTCTAATGTGTCCTGTTTGTGGGGTTAAGGTGCTCTGCTGTTTTGGATATCACTGGAGTGAAATTAAGTTTCTCATATGACATTAGACTAATTAGACGGGTTCGTCCAAAAGTCTAACCTCTATAGGAGCCTCAATCGTTTTTTGAGGGAGTAAAGGATACGGCACGTCCAATTTTGGACTGCTGATACTTTTATTTTCCATGAGATAGGCCACCGCCAAAGATGTCTGGCAGCGAGTTTCTCATAGGAATAACAGGACCGCTTGGCACAGAGAGATGGTTGCCGACCTAATGATGTACTGTGCCATCGTTTGGCCGACAGCCACCTAATATGTATGGTGGTCTATAGTTGTGTAAGTTTTTGACAATGGTTGGGTGACCACTAAATTGCGAGCATAGCATCTCACGCCTACATTTTCTTGAGATATTCTCTTTTCTTGAGACGTATCTCTACCTTCAAACAGTGGAGCCGATGTTCTAATCAGGTCCAATATGTTGTGGAAATTTATTCCCGGCAGCGGCTCATGTTGATTGTTGCTTTTGTGCCTCTTTAGACACTTTTGGTGTAACTTTTCATCACCTTTTACATAGCCTAGTTGCAAAATGTTGTCACTTTCTAAAATACATAATAATTAGAGCTAAAACTTGGTGCAACATTATACATATAGCTGTCAATCAGGAGTGTACCGCCCTCTCTCCTTCCAGGTAGCAGGATGCTGCAAGTGGGAGCTCCTTGAGACAATCCCTTTAATAAATCTGCTCCAATATGTGTTTGCACGCGGTGAGTTTTCTTTTGATAAATGTTTGCAGACTTCAGTATATGTGTATGTCCCACAGCAGATGGGAAATGCAGCTGTCTGTTTGCAGCACTAAGCTCTATACCAGGATCCTTGTATTTTAGCATACATGATATATATCTCGTAGATGAGACACATCTTTGTATTCAGTGTAAAACGTTAAAAAAGAGAAGATAAGAGAGAGTGTAAGGGCTGTGCGCTCTTCTGAAGACGCGGTGAAGAAAACTGTTGTCTCACCAGCCCCTTAAAGCTTCTGGTCTGGATGATCTTCAGACCGGTGGTGCTGGTACAGCAGGGCGGAAGAGTCACTAAGCAGCAATGCCAAAGATGTGGTCGAGATACTGAGCAGTGTAGCTGGAGTTGTAAAGAATAGATGTCGTAGCACCGGAATAGCAGAGGCTAAGTAATGGAAACCAGATGTAGCAGAATTGTAGAAATAGAACCTGGATGTGGCAGAGCTGGAACAGCAGAAGGACTAAAAGAGTCAGAAGAGTGGTACTGTTTATCATGGACCTGACATAGAACAACTGGAAAAGCAGAGTTGTTAGTGACCTGATGCAACAGTAGAGTTGTAGTAGAGACCTGATTTAACAGAGCTGGAACAGTAGAATTATTGGAGTGGAAACATGACGAAAGCTGGAACAGCAAAGCTATTGTACTGGTTGTAGCACAGCTGAAATAGCAGAGTCATTTTATAGGAAACTGAATGTAGCAGAGATGAAACAGCAGAATTGTGTTAGTGAGGACCTGGTGTAGCAGATCTCAGTTGTTAGTGGCACAGATGACGTGGAGACGAAATTTGGTGAAGAGAACAAATTGGCATCAGGAACATCGAAAAAAAACTGAGCAAGAAAAACAGAAATGTAACATTTCTGCAGATCCTATGGCTAAGATTAGCATCTCTGTATTGTAGCTTAAAACGCATAAGCAGAGTATGTTGTTCGTATTTTTTTGTATAATGCCGCCACACTGTTATGATTTTATGGAGAAATTAATAAAGCTGAAATTTTAATGGCTATTTCAAACACCGAACATTATGCTCTGCTCTGCTTTGCTGAGCAAAAATCTTAACCCTGCTAAACCGTGCATCCCATTGTGGTGGTCTGGGAGAATAAGCGAATTAACACTTCTGCTACTACAATTCTGCCCCTATGTACAAGAATATAACTACTATAATACTGCTCCTATGTACAAGAATATAACTACTATAATACTGCCCCTATGTACAAGAATGTAACTTCTATAATACTGCCCCTATGTACAAGAATATAACTACTATAATACTGCTCCTATGTACAAGAATATAACTACTTTAATACTGCCCCTATATACAAGAATATAACTACTATAATACTGCTCTCTATGTACAAGAATATAACTACTATAATACTGCCCCTATGTACAAGAATATAACTACTATAATACTGCCCCTATGTACAAGAATATAACTACTATAATACTGCCCCTATGTACAAGAATATAGCTACTATAATACTGCTCCTATGTACAAGAATATAACTACTATAATACTGCCCCTATGTACAAGAATATAACTACTATAATACTGCCCCTATGTACAAGAATATAACTACTATAATACTGCCCCTATGTACAAGAATATAACTACTATAATACTGCTCCTATGTACAAGAATATAACTACTATAATACTGCCCCTATGTACAAGAATATAACTACTATTATACTGCCCCCTATGTACAAGAATATAACTACTATTATACTGCCCCCTATGTACAAGAATATAACTACTATAATACTGCTCTCTATGTACAAGAATATAACTACTATAATACTGCTCTCTATGTACAAGAATATAACTACTATAATACTGCTCTCTATGTACAAGAATATAACTACTATAATACTGCTCCCATGTACAAGAATAGAACTACTATAATACTGCTCCTATGTACAAGAATATAACTACTATAATACTGCTCCCTATGTACAAGAATATAACTACTATAATACTGCTCCCATGTACAAGAATATAACTACTATAATACTGCTCCCATGTACAAGAATAGAACTACTATAATACTGCTCCTATGTACAAGAATATAACTACTATAATACTGCCCCTATGTACAAGAATATAACTACTATAATACTGCTCCCATGTACAAGAATAGAACTACTATAATACTGCTCCTATGTACAAGAATATAACTACTATAATACTGCCCCTATGTACAAGAATATAACTACTATTATACTGCCCCCTATGTACAAGAATATAACTACTATAATACTGCTCTCTATGTACAAGAATATAACTACTATAATACTGCTCTCTATGTACAAGAATATAACTACTATAATACTGCTCTCTATGTACAAGAATATAACTACTATAATACTGCTCCTATGTACAAGAATATAACTACTATAATACTGCCCCTATGTACAAGAATATAACTACTATAATACTGCTCCCATGTACAAGAATAGAACTACTATAATACTGCTCCTATGTACAAGAATATAACTACTATAATACTGCCCCTATGTACAAGAATATAACTACTATTATACTGCCCCCTATGTACAAGAATATAACTACTATAATACTGCTCTCTATGTACAAGAATATAACTACTATAATACTGCTCTCTATGTACAAGAATATAACTACTATAATACTGCTCCTATGTACAAGAATATAACTACTATTATACTGCCCCCTATGTACAAGAATATAACTACTATAGTACTGCTCCCATGTACAAGAATATAACTACTATAATACTGCCCCTATGTACAAGAATATAACTACTATAATACTGCTCCTATGTACAAGAATATAACTACTATAATACTGCCCCTATGTACAAGAATATAACTACTATAATACTGCTCCCTGTGTACAAGAATATAACTACTATAATACTGCTCCTATGTACAAGAATATAACTACTATAATACTGCTCCCATGTACAAGAATATAACTACTATAATACTGCCCCTATGTACAAGAATATAACTACTATAATACTGCTCCTATGTACAAGAATATAACTACTATAATACTGCCCCTATGTACAAGAATATAACTACTATAATACTGCTCTCTATGTACAAGAATATAACTACTATAATACTGCATATCACTGCTATTACTGGATATCTTTGTGGATGTGCCGAGGGCACTAGAGCCATGAATCTGCGCTGACTGTACAGACGTGACTCCGTCCTGCCCACCTCCTCTCTGTGGGACTCAGTCAATATCAGCTGGGTATGAATAATGGATGACTCTCTTCTGTCTGGTGGTGACTACTGTATTTGCGTCTCTCCCTTGGAGTGTGTTTATCTTCTGAGTACTACATGCAGAAGAAGAAAGACACTATTGATCTCTCCTGGGACTCTTTTTTATTACCGTATGTCTGCACAGGTCAGGCTACAGGAACATCACAGGAGCAGGCTACAGTCATCCGCCCTGGGACGGTCATTGCAGGGCCATGGCATAGTGAATCCATAGGTGATGACTCACGCAGAAGGTTTATTGTAGGTTCTCCTGTGTGTACAGATCCATAAGCACTGCTGTGCGGCACTATATACCGTAATATGTACTAAACTGAGCACTCAAGTAATGAGACAGCGCAGCTAATGTCCTCGGGCCGCCGGCGAACGTGGCCCAAAACGAGTCCTAGAACCGTCATTACTTATGTTTTTGGAATGAAAATTTGATGGTGACACATATTGTGAATGGTTGATCCTGTGTTATCTACTGTATATAGAGGTGTTATCAGTGATTGTACAGGAGGAGGAGGTGAGCTGTGACATCACCTATTGTGAATGGTGGATCCTGTGTTATCTACTGTATATAGAGGTGTTATCACTCATTGTACAGGAGGAGGAGGTGAGCTGTGACATCACCTATTGTGAATGGTGGATCCTGTGTTATCTACTGTATATAGAGGTGTTATCAGTCATTGCACAGGAGGAGGAGGTGAGCTGTGATATCACCTATTGTGAATGGAGGATCCTGTGTTATCTACTGTATATAGAGGTGCTATCAGTCATTGTACAGGAGGAGGAGGTCAGCTGTGATAACACAGGATCCACCATTCACAATTGGTGATATCACAGCTCACCTCCTCATCCTGTAAAATGACTGTTAACACCTCTATATATAGTAGATAAAATAGGATCCACCATTCACAGCAGGTGATATCACAGCTCACCTCCTCCTCCTGTACAATGACTGACCACACCTCTATATACAGTAGATAACACAGGATCCACCATTCACAATTGGTGATATCTACTGTATATAGAGGTGTGGTCAGTCATTGTACAGGAGGAGGAGGTGATCTGTGATATCACCTGTTGTGAATGGTGGATCCTATTTTATCTACTATATATAGAGGTGTTAACAGTCATTTTACAGGATGAGGAGGTGACCTGTGATATCACCTATTGTGAATGGTGGATCCTGTGTTATCTACTGTATATAGAGGTGTTATCAGTCGTTGTACAGGAGGTGGAGGTGAGCTGTGACATCACCTATTGTGAATGGTGGATCCTGTGTTATCTACTGTATATAGAGGTGTTATCAGTCGTTGTACAGGAGGTGGAGGTGAGCTGTGACATCACCTATTGTGAATGGAGGATCCTGTGTTATCTACTGTATATAGAGGTGCTATCAGTCATTGTACAGGAGGAGGAGGTGAGCTGTGATATCACCAATTGTGAATGGTGGATCCTGTGTTATCTACTGTATATAGAGGTGTTGTCAGTCATTGTACAGGAGGAGGTGGTGAGCTGTGAGATCACCTATTGTGAATGGTGGATCCTGTGTTATCTACAGTATATAGAGGTGTAATCAGCCATTGTACAGGAGGAGGAGGTAAGCTGTGACATCACCTATTGTGTTTGGTGGATCCTGTGTTATCTACTCTATACAGAGGTGTTATCAGTCATTGTACAGGAGGAGGAGGTGAGCTGTGACATCACCTATTGTGTATGGTGGATCCTGTGTTATCTACTGTATATAGAGGTGTTATCAGTCATTGTACAGGAGGTGGAGGTGAGCTGTGACATCACCTATTGTGAATGGAGGATCCTGTGTTATCTACTGTATATAGAGGTGTTATCAGTCATTGTACTGGAGGAGGAGGTGAGCTGTGACATCACCTATTGTGAATGGTGGATCCTGTGTTATCTACTGTATATAGAGTTGTTATCAGTCACTGTACAGGAGGAGGAGGTGAGCTGTGATATCACCTTTTGTGAATGGAGGATCCTGTGTTATCTACTGTATATAGAGGTGCTATCAGTCATTGTACAGAAGGAGGTGAGCTGTGATATCACCATTTGTGAATGGTTGATCCTGTGTTATCTACAGTATATAGAGGTGTTGTCAGTCATTGTACAGGAGGAGGTGGTGAGCTGTGACATCACCTATTGTGAATGGTGGATCCTGTGTTGTCTACAGTATATAGAGGTGTAATCAGCCATTGTACAGGAGGAGGAGGTGAGCTGTGACATCACCTATTGTGTTTGGTGGATCCTGTGTTATCTACTCTATATAGAGGTGTAATCAGCCATTGTACAGGAGGAGGAGGTGAGCTGTGACATCACCTATTGTGTTTGGTGGATCCTGTGTTATCTACTGTTTAGAGAGGTGTTATCAGTCATTGTACAGGAGGTGGAGGTGAGCTGTGACATCACCTATTGTGAATGGTGGATCCTGTGTTATCTACTGTATATAGAGGTGTTATCAGTCATTGTACAGGAGGTGGAGGAGGTGAGCTGTTACATCTCCTATTGTGAATGGTGGATCCTGTGTTATCTCCTGTATATAGAGATGTTACCTGTCATTGTACAGGAGGAGGAGGAGGTGAGCTGTGACAAAGGAAAACCTCAAATATTCTTTTTTATTATTATTTTCTTTTGGAGGGGTGATCCAATGTATGTATGTTTAACATAAAATATGATCTAGAGAACAAGTATTTTCCTTTACATCTCAGCCTATGAGCTTCCATTTGCCTCCGTTTCCCTCCTCACATCATGACGCTACCCCCGTCACATCATGACGCTACCCCCGTCACATAGAGCCCTGCCCTCATTAGTTAGGTCGCTGTCATTACAAGGTCAGCAGTCTCCTCTCCTGAAATACTCTGTGCTGTAACAAAATTCACTTAATCAGAGAAAGTTCTCTTAAAGCCAAACAGGAGATAAGGAATTAATACAATGAGATTGGCCAGACCTTTCCCTCTCACACCTTTGTGCTACAGTGGGAGATATAATGCAGACAGAATATATGAGCGTTATCTCTCCCAGAGCCCATTGTCTAAAATTATGACAAAATACCCCAGGGGACTCCGCAGAACAGGAACTCTTTAATTATGGATGGGTATCTGATGATATAGCTGAGACCGTGCCAGTAAGTAGATGAATGGGAGAGAGCTCAATGTGGGATTGGCGTGTCAACAGTTGACCCCCAAAAGTCAACAGTGGTTATTCTGTAATTGTCAAGAATTGGTTAAAAAATAAAATTGAAATGTGATAATTCATTTTTTATGTTCTAAAATGTAATATGATCCACTAAAGAATTTAAAATTTCCAAAAAAATCAGCAAAATTCAAATTAGTGGAAAAATGAACTAACTTCTCATCTGGGGTCAGCACCTGGCCCTCTTTGTAATATTTTAACCACTCCATTTAACCCTTTGCAAATAGTTAACCCTTAAGTTTTCACCATCTGTTGCCTGTATTTGGGGTTTTATCGTCTACCCGTCTATTCACTGATCAGTTTATGCCCCAGAGCTGCAGTTTGTGCTCCAGAGCTGCTCTTCCTACTGTAAAGAAAGTTGATACTCCAGTGCATGGCAGTAAAGATTCATGACAGTCGTTGTTCACACTGTGCTACAGAGAGGATAACCTTCACTGAGCACATAGGTTCAGTTTTCCGACCTACTCTTGTACTTATATACCCTTGCCAAGACAGGGTTGGATGTTTGATGCCCCCTCCCCCCCCCCCCCCGACACACAGCAAGTACCCCCAGACACCATCCCACCTTTCCAAGCTACATCACCAATAGACTTCTCCAGTGCTCCTTGGAATTGTCTCTCCACTTTGGTAGTCTTGGGTGGGATGATCCCCTCCAGGATGTCCAGATGGTCTATTTACCATTTTTACTTTTAATCAAGTGGGGACTAAACAAAGGTGACATTGATTAACTGCAGAAATAGATGGGAAGCTCCTGCTGCAGAAAGTTGTCTTACAGCCAGGCACAGGATAATGAAGAGAAGGTTGTCATGCACCGGATAGTGAAGAGAAAGTTGTCCTACAGCCAGGCACAGGATAATAAAGAGAAAGTTGTCTTACCGCCAGGCACAGGACAGTGAAGAGAAAGTTCAAAAGTAGGTGAACAGTGCTCCAACCGGGTGTAATGGTATCAAAAAAGTAGTTTATTTCGCCATGAAACAGCTGTTATGCAGAAAATAATGCAGAAAAAGTTGTCTTACAGCCAGGCACATGACCGTGAAGAGAAAGTAGTCTTACAGCCAGGCTCAGGTTAATGAAGAGGAAGTTGTTCCACATCCAGGCACAGGATAGTGACGAGAAAGTTGTTCCACAGCCAGTCACAGCATAATGAAGAAAAAGTTGTCTTACAGCCAGGCACAGGACAGTGAAGAGAAAGTAGTCTTACAGCCAAGCACAGGGTAATGAAGAGGAAGTTGTCATACAGTCAGGCACAGGATAATGAAGGGAAAGTTGTCATACAGTCAGGCACAGGATAATGAAGAGGAAGTTGCCTTACAACCAGACACAGTATAATGAAGAGAAAGTGGTCTTACAGCCAGGCACAGGATAGTGAAGAGAAAGTTGTCCGACAGCCAGGCACAGGATAGTGAAGAGAAAGTGGTCTTACAGCCAGGCACAGGATAGTGAAGAGAAAGTTGTCTTACAGCCAGGCACAGGATAATGAAGAGAAGGTTTTCTTACAGCCAGGCACAGGATAGTGAAGAGAAAGTTGTCCGACAGTCATGCACAGGATAGTGAAGAGAAAGTTGTCTTACAGCCAGGCACAGGATAGTGAAGAGAAAGTTGTCTTACAGCCAGGCACAGGATAATGAAGAGGAAGTTGTCTTACAGCAGGCACAGGATAGTGAAGAGAAAGTTGTCTTACAGCCAGGCACCGGATAGTGAAGAGAAAGTTGTCTTACAGCCAGGCACAGGATAGTGAAGAGAAAGTTGTCATACAGTCAGGCACAGGATAATGAAGAGGAAGTTGCCTTACAACCAGACACAGTATAATGAAGAGAAAGTTGTCATGCACAGGATAGTGAAGAGAAAGTTGTCCTACAGTCAGGCACAGGATAGTGAAGAGAAAGTGGTCTTACAGCCAGGCACAGGATAATGAAGAGAAGGTTTTCTTACAGCCAGGCACAGGATAAAGAAGAGAAAGTTGTCATACAGTCATGCACAGGATAGTGAAGAGAAAGTTGTCTTACAGCCAGGCACAGGATAGTGAAGAGAAAGTTGTCTTACAGCCAGGCACAGGATAATGAAGAGAAAGTTGTCTTACAGCAGGCACAGGATAGTGAAGAGAAAGTTGTCTTACAGCCAGGCACAGGTTAATGAAGAGGAAGTTGTCATATAGTCAGGCACAGGATAATGAAGGGAAAGTTGTCATACAGCCAGGCACAGGATAATGAAGAAGAAGTTGTCCTACAGCCAGGCACAGGATAGTGAAGAGAAAGTGGTCTTACAGCCAGGCACAGGATAATGAAGAGAAGGTTTTCTTACAGCCAGGCACAGGATAAAGAAGAGAAAGTTGTCATACAGCCATGCACCGGATAGTGAAGAAAAAGTTGTCTTACAGCCAGGCACAGGATAATGAAGAGAAAGTTGTCGTGCACAGGATAGTGAAGAGAAAATTGTCACACAGCCAGGCACAGGATAGTGAAGAGAAAGTTGTCATACAGCCAGGCACAGGATAATGAAGAGAAGGTTGTCATACAGCCAGGCACAGGATAATGAAGAGAATGTTTTCTTACAGCCAGGCACAGGATAATGAAGAGAAAGTTGTCATACAGGCAGGCACAGGATAGTGAAAAGAAAGTTGTCATACAGCCAGGCACAGGATAATGAAGAGAAGGTTGTCTTACAGCCAGGCACAGGATAATGAAGAGAAAGTTGTCGTGCACAGGATAGTGAAGAGAAAATTGTCATACAGCCAGGCACAGGATAGTGAAGAGAAAGTTGTCATACAGCCAGGCACAGGATAATGAAGAGAAGGTTTTCTTACAGCCAGGCACAGGATAATGAAGAGAAAGTTGTCATACAGTCATGCACAGGGTAGTGAAGAGAAAGTTGTCCTACAGCCAGGCACAGGATAATGAAGAGGAAGTTGTCCTACAGCCAGGCACAGGATAGTGAAGAAGAGTAGAAAGTAAGGTGTGTGAAGTACAGTTGACCTCCTGAGAAAAAGAGGAAGTGATGGGAATATATATTTTTAAATTTTTAATTTTTCCAATTGAGCCACAATTATTGCAATGAGTTCAGTCATTAATCACCAATAATATCAGGATTAATAAATTAATGGAGAACAGTAATGTGCCTCAAATTGATTTCCCCTTTTAGTGTGATATTTGCAAAAATATAAGTGACGACTGGAATCCTCATGTTGGCATTTGTTTATTGTTGAACAGTCGTTTTTCTCTCTTCTTCTCCATCTCCTCTACCAGCCACCTCTTCCGGCTCCCATCATCTCCCCACCTCTGTCTCCTGGTCGTGGTTTTGGTGTATTGGCTGCGAGATAGTCCCGCTGTTTTCCGTGAATGAGTAACCCCGTCCTGGCTTGCTGCCCGCCGCTGACCGTATCTCTCCTTTTTTATCAATGGGCTGGAGTGTTTATCCCATCATTGATGACTCATACCGATATCCCATTACAGTCCGTTAATAGCTGCAGATCTGGAGGTCACCGCGCTGTTCGTTTGTCAGCAGTTTCGGGGTTAGACGACAGCGGCTAATGGACTTACTTCCCCTAAATACAGCTGAGCCTCTTATTTAAAAAAGATATCGATTTTTGCATCCTCTGTTTAGTCCGCACACAATGATGCGAACAGAGGTTTTCCGGCAGATGTTTCATGTGTGGCCAAGGTTATATAGTCTGGTGATGGGACCAGGGGCTCCAGAAATGAGGAGACATGTTCAAGGTCATAAGATCAATGAAAGGCTAAAATATGCTACCACTTTGTGATCCTTGGGGGCCGAAGCTCTGGAATTCCTGAGGAACCTCAAAACAAGGGAAATGCACCACTGCATCATCTTCTCTGGATTTTCCCCTGTACAGGGACCTCTCTGTACTGAAGGGGTTCACAGCGGGGCTCCATTTTAGTAGATGGGGTCTAGTGAATGGAGCCACGTTTCGTCCCCCAACACATGCATTTTGTGGGAGTGCCAATAAGCAAGAAACATTCTTAGGTTTAATCTAAGGATCGACTCCTTGGACCCCCATGTACCATAAATTGATGGAATGTCATAGAGATACTGTATGCTGTCACATTGTAAAATGGGAAGCCCCCCTTTTCACATGTAGGGATGGTTTAATTGCAAAATTTATGATCACTGAATGTGTAACTTGTATTCGATGGTCTTAATTAACCTGCGCATTTGATGTGCTTTGCATCCAGCTACAGCACTTTATGTAGAAATTAAAATAGAAAACATCTTGTCGTGCCCTGCTAGGACCTTCCTCCTCAATAAACATAATTGCATAAGTACAGATCTCAGTGCTCCTGGAAAGAGTAGATCGATGCCATACATGTCCGATCTGCTTCCACTTCTTTATGACTTTATGTCACACTAAGTATAATACGGAAATGTAAGGGCATTTATCAGGGGTAACCATAATTAGAGGGAAAATGTAACGAAAATCAGAGCAGTTTTGGTTTTATTCATGTAAGTGTTACATGATAAAATTCAATCCGCCTCCACCACTAGGGGGAGCTCCCTGTATATGGAGATACATAAGATTCTGTCTGCAGTCACCACTAGAGGGAGCTCCCTGTATAGGGAGATACATAAGATTCTGACTGCAGCCACCACGAGGGGGAGCTCCCTGTATACAGAGATACATAAGATTCTGACTGCAGCCACCACGAGGGGGAGCTCCCTGTATACAGAGATACATAAGATCCTGACTGCAGCCACCACTAGGGGGAGCTCCCTGTATACAGAGATACATGATAAGATCCTGTCTGCAGCCACCACTAGGGGGAGCTCCCTGTATACAGAGATACATGATAAGATCCTGTCTGCAGCCACCACAAGGGGGAGCTCCCTGTATACAGAGATACATGATAAGATCCTGTCTGCAGCCACCACTAGGGGGAGCTCCCTGTATACAGAGATACATGATAAGATCCTGTCTGCAGCCACCACTAGGGGGAGCTCCCTGTATACAGAGATACATGATAAGATTCTGTCTGCAGCCACCACTAGGGGGAGCTCCCTGTATACAGAGATACATGATAAGATCCTGTCTGCAGCCACCACTAGGGGGAGCTCCCTGTATACGGAGATACATAAGATCCTGACTGCAGCCACCACTAGGGGGAGCTCCCTGTATACAGAGATACATGATAAGATCCTGTCTGCAGCCACCACTAGGGGGAGCTCCCTGTATACGGAGATACATAAGATCCTGACTGCAGCCACCACTAGGGGGAGCTCCCTGTATACAGAGATACATGATAAGATCCTGTCTGCAGCCACCACTAGAGGGAGCTCCCTGTATACGGAGATACATAAGATCCTGACTGCAGCCACCACTAGGGGGAGCTCCCTGTATACGGAGATACATAAGATCCTGTCTGCAGTCACCACTAGGGGGAGCTCCCTGTATACAGAGATACATGATAAGTTCCTGTCTGCAGCCACCACTAGGAGGAGCTCCCTGTATACGGAGATACATGATAAGATCCTGTCTGCAGCCACCACTAGAGGGAGCTCCCTGTATACGGAGATACATAAGATTCTGTCTGCAGCCACCACTAGGGGGAGCTCCCTGTATACGGAGATACATAAGATCCTGTCTGCAGTCACCACTAGGGGGAGCTCCCTGTATACAGAGATACATGAGATCCTGTCTGCAGCCACCACTAGGGGGAGCTCTCTGTATACAGAGATACATAAGATCCTGACTGCAGCCACCACTAGGGGGAGCTCCCTGTATACAGAGATACATAAGATCCTGACTGCAGCCACCACTAGGGGGAGCTCCCTGTATACGGAGATACATAAGATTCTGTCTGCAGTCACCACTAGGGGGAGCTCCCTGTATACAGAGATACATGATAAGATTCTGTCTGCAGCCACCACTAGGGGGAGCTCCCTGTATACAGAGATACATGATAAGATCCTGTCTACAGTCACCACTAGGGGGAGCTCCCTGTATACAGAGATACATAATTAGATCCTGTCTGCAGTCACGACTAGAGGGAGCTCCCTGTATACAGAGATACATGATAAGATCCTGTCTGCAGTCACCACTAGAGGGAGCTCCCTGTATACAGAGATACATGATAAGATCCTGTCTGCAGTCACCACTAGGGGGAGCTCCCTGTATACAGAGATACATGATAAGATTCTGTCTGCAGCCACCACTAGGGGAAGCTCCCTGTATGCAGAGATACATGATAAGATCCTGTCTGCAGCCACCACTAGGGGGAGCTCCCTGTATACAGAGATACATGATAAGATCCTGTCTGCAGTCACCACTAGGGGGAGCCCCCTGTATACAGAGATACATGATAAGATCCTGTCTGCAGCCACCACTAGGGGGAGCTCCCTGTATACAGAGATACACGATAAGATCCTGTCTGCAGCCACCACTAGGGGGAGCTCCCTGTATACAGGGATACATGATAAGATTCTGTCTGCAGCCACCACTAGGGGGAGATCCCTGTATACAGAGATACATGATAAGATCCTGTCTGCAGCCACCACTAGGGGAAGATCCCTGTATACAGAGATACATGATGAGATCCTGTCTGCAGCCACCACTAGGGGGAGCTCCCTGTATACAGAGATACATGATAAGATCCTGTTGCAGCCACCACTAGACGAAGCTCCCTGTATACAGAGATACATGATAAGATCCTGTCTGCAGTCACCACTAGGGGGAGCTCCCTGTATACAGAGATATATAATAAGATTCTGTCTGTAGCCACCACTAGGGGGAGTTCACTGTATTCAGAGATACATGATAAGATCCTGTCTGCAGCCACCACTAGGAGGAGCTCCCTGTATACAGAGATACGTGATAAGATCCTGTCTGCAGCCACCACTAGGGGGAGCTCCCTGTATACAGAGATACATGATAACATCCTGTCTGCAGTCACCACTAGGGGGAGCTCCCTGTATACAGAGATACATGATAAGATCCTGTCTGTAGTCACCACTAGGGGGAGCTCCCTGTATACAGAGATACATGATAAGATCCTGTTGCAGCCACCACTAGATTAAGCTCCCTGTATACAGAGATATATGATAAGATTCTGTCTGCAGCCACCACTAGGGGGAGCTCCCTGTATACAGAGATAAATGATGAGATCCTGTCTGCAGCCACCACTAGTGGGAGCGTCCTGTATACAGAGATAGATGATAAGATATTGTCTGCAGTCACCACTAGGGGGAGCTCCCTGTATACAGAGATACGTAATAAGATCCTGTCTGCAGCCACCACTAGGGGGAGCTCCCTGTATACAGAGATACATGATAAGATCCTGTCTGCAGCCACCACTAGGGGGAGCTCCCTGTATACAGAGATACATGATAAGATCCTGTCTGCAGCCATCACTAGAGGGAGATCCCTGTATACAGAGATACGTGATAAGATCCTGTCTGCAGCCACCACTAGGGGGAGCTCCCTGTATACAGAGATACATGATAACATCCTGTCTGCAGCCACCACTAGAGGGAGATCCCTGTATACAGAGATACGTGATAAGATGCTGTCTGCAGCCACCACTAGGGGGAGCTCCCTGTATACAGAGATACATGATAACATCCTGTCTGCAGCCACCACTAGGGGGAGCGTCCTGTATACAGAGATAGATGATAAGATATTGTCTGCAGTCACCACTAGGGGGAGCTCCCTGTATACAGAGATACATGATAACATCCTGTCTGCAGCCACCACTAGAGGGAGATCCCTGTATACAGAGATACGTGATAAGATCCTGTCTGCAGCCACCACTAGGGGGAGCTCCCTGTATACAGAGATACATGATAAGATCCTGTCTGCAGCCACCACTAGGGGAGCTCCCTGTATACAGAGATACATGATAAGATCCTGTCTGCAGTCACCACTAGGGGGAGCTCCCTGTATACAGAGATACATGATAATATCCGGTCTGCAGCCACCACTAGGGGGAGATCCCTGTATACAGAGATACATGATAACATCCTGTCTGCAGCCACCACTAGGGGGAGCTCCCTGTATACAGAGATACGTGATAAGATCCTGTCTGCAGCCACCACTAGGGGGAGCTCCCTGTATACAGAGATACGTGATAAGATCCTGTCTGCAGCCACCACTAGGGGGAGCTCCCTGTATACAGAGATACATGATAACATCCTGTCTGCAGCCACCACTAGGGGAGCTCCCTGGATACAGAGATACATGATAAGATTCTGTCTGCAGTCACCACTAGGGGGAGCTCCCTGTATACAGAGATACATGATAAGATCCTGTCTGCAGCCACCACTAGGGGGAGCTCCCTATATACAGAGATACGTGATAATATCCTGTCTGCAGTCACCACTAGGGGGAGCTCCCTGTATACAGAGATACATGATAAGATTCTGTCTGCAGCCACCACTAGGGGGAGCTCCCTGTATACAGAGATACATGATAAGATCCTGTCTACAGTCACCACTAGGGGGAGCTCCCTGTATACAGAGATACATAATTAGATCCTGTCTGCAGTCACGACTAGAGGGAGCTCCCTGTATACAGAGATACATGATAAGATCCTGTCTGCAGTCACCACTAGAGGGAGCTCCCTGTATACAGAGATACATGATAAGATCCTGTCTGCAGTCACCACTAGGGGGAGCTCCCTGTATACAGAGATACATGATAAGATTCTGTCTGCAGCCACCACTAGGGGAAGCTCCCTGTATGCAGAGATACATGATAAGATCCTGTCTGCAGCCACCACTAGGGGGAGCTCCCTGTATACAGAGATACATGATAAGATCCTGTCTGCAGTCACCACTAGGGGGAGCCCCCTGTATACAGAGATACATGATAAGATCCTGTCTGCAGCCACCACTAGGGGGAGCTCCCTGTATACAGAGATACACGATAAGATCCTGTCTGCAGCCACCACTAGGGGGAGCTCCCTGTATACAGGGATACATGATAAGATTCTGTCTGCAGCCACCACTAGGGGGAGATCCCTGTATACAGAGATACATGATAAGATCCTGTCTGCAGCCACCACTAGGGGAAGATCCCTGTATACAGAGATACATGATGAGATCCTGTCTGCAGCCACCACTAGGGGGAGCTCCCTGTATACAGAGATACATGATAAGATCCTGTTGCAGCCACCACTAGACGAAGCTCCCTGTATACAGAGATACATGATAAGATCCTGTCTGCAGTCACCACTAGGGGGAGCTCCCTGTATACAGAGATATATAATAAGATTCTGTCTGTAGCCACCACTAGGGGGAGTTCACTGTATTCAGAGATACATGATAAGATCCTGTCTGCAGCCACCACTAGGAGGAGCTCCCTGTATACAGAGATACGTGATAAGATCCTGTCTGCAGCCACCACTAGGGGGAGCTCCCTGTATACAGAGATACATGATAACATCCTGTCTGCAGTCACCACTAGGGGGAGCTCCCTGTATACAGAGATACATGATAAGATCCTGTCTGTAGTCACCACTAGGGGGAGCTCCCTGTATACAGAGATACATGATAAGATCCTGTTGCAGCCACCACTAGATTAAGCTCCCTGTATACAGAGATATATGATAAGATTCTGTCTGCAGCCACCACTAGGGGGAGCTCCCTGTATACAGAGATAAATGATGAGATCCTGTCTGCAGCCACCACTAGTGGGAGCGTCCTGTATACAGAGATAGATGATAAGATATTGTCTGCAGTCACCACTAGGGGGAGCTCCCTGTATACAGAGATACGTAATAAGATCCTGTCTGCAGCCACCACTAGGGGGAGCTCCCTGTATACAGAGATACATGATAAGATCCTGTCTGCAGCCACCACTAGGGGGAGCTCCCTGTATACAGAGATACATGATAAGATCCTGTCTGCAGCCATCACTAGAGGGAGATCCCTGTATACAGAGATACGTGATAAGATCCTGTCTGCAGCCACCACTAGGGGGAGCTCCCTGTATACAGAGATACATGATAACATCCTGTCTGCAGCCACCACTAGAGGGAGATCCCTGTATACAGAGATACGTGATAAGATGCTGTCTGCAGCCACCACTAGGGGGAGCTCCCTGTATACAGAGATACATGATAACATCCTGTCTGCAGCCACCACTAGGGGGAGCGTCCTGTATACAGAGATAGATGATAAGATATTGTCTGCAGTCACCACTAGGGGGAGCTCCCTGTATACAGAGATACATGATAACATCCTGTCTGCAGCCACCACTAGAGGGAGATCCCTGTATACAGAGATACGTGATAAGATCCTGTCTGCAGCCACCACTAGGGGGAGCTCCCTGTATACAGAGATACATGATAAGATCCTGTCTGCAGCCACCACTAGGGGGAGCTCCCTGTATACAGAGATACATGATAAGATCCTGTCTGCAGTCACCACTAGGGGGAGCTCCCTGTATACAGAGATACATGATAATATCCGGTCTGCAGCCACCACTAGGGGGAGATCCCTGTATACAGAGATACATGATAACATCCTGTCTGCAGCCACCACTAGGGGGAGCTCCCTGTATACAGAGATACGTGATAAGATCCTGTCTGCAGCCACCACTAGGGGGAGCTCCCTGTATACAGAGATACGTGATAAGATCCTGTCTGCAGCCACCACTAGGGGGAGCTCCCTGTATACAGAGATACATGATAACATCCTGTCTGCAGCCACCACTAGGGGAGCTCCCTGGATACAGAGATACATGATAAGATTCTGTCTGCAGTCACCACTAGGGGGAGCTCCCTGTATACAGAGATACATGATAAGATCCTGTCTGCAGCCACCACTAGGGGGAGCTCCCTATATACAGAGATACGTGATAATATCCTGTCTGCAGTCACCACTAGGGGGAGCTCCCTGTATACAGAGATACGTGATAAGATCCTGTCTGCAGCCACCACTAGGGGGAGCTCCCTGTATACAGAGATACATGATAACATCCTGTCTGCAGCCACCACTAGGGGGAGCGTCCTGTATACAGAGATACATGATAAGATATTGTCTGCAGTCACCTCTAGGAGGAGCTCCCTGTATACAGAGATACATGATAAGATCCTGTCTGCAGCCACCACTAGGGGGAGCTCCCTGTATACAGAGATACATGATAAGATTCTGTCTGCAGCCACCACTAGGGGGAGCTCCCTGTATACAGAAATACATGATAAGATCCTGTCTGCAGTCACCACTAGGGGGAGCTCCCTGTATACAGAGATACATGATAATATCCGGTCTGCAGCCACCACTAGAGGGAGCTCCCTGTATACAGAGATACTCTACATGATAAGATCCTGTCTGCAGCCACCACTAGGGGAAGCTCCCTGTATACAGAGATAAATGATGAGATCCTGTCTGCAGCCACCACTAGTGGGAGCGTCCTGTATACAGAGATAGATGATAAGATATTGTCTGCAGTCACCACTAGGGGGAGCTCCCTGTATACAGAGATACGTGATAAGATCCTGTCTGCAGCCACCACTAGGGGGAGCTCCCTGTATACAGAGATACATGATAAGATCCTGTCTGCAGCCACCACTAGGGGGAGCTCCCTGTATACAGAGATACATGATAAGATCCTGTCTGCAGCCATCACTAGAGGGAGATCCCTGTATACAGAGATACGTGATAAGATCCTGTCTGCAGCCACCACTAGGGGGAGCTCCCTGTATACAGAGATACATGATAACATCCTGTCTGCAGCCACCACTAGAGGGAGATCCCTGTATACAGAGATACGTGATAAGATGCTGTCTGCAGCCACCACTAGGGGGAGCTCCCTGTATACAGAGATACATGATAACATCCTGTCTGCAGCCACCACTAGGGGGAGCGTCCTGTATACAGAGATAGATGATAAGATATTGTCTGCAGTCACCACTAGGGGGAGCTCCCTGTATACAGAGATACATGATAACATCCTGTCTGCAGCCACCACTAGAGGGAGATCCCTGTATACAGAGATACGTGATAAGATCCTGTCTGCAGCCACCACTAGGGGGAGCTCCCTGTATACAGAGATACATGATAAGATCCTGTCTGCAGCCACCACTAGGGGGAGCTCCCTGTATACAGAGATACATGATAAGATCCTGTCTGCAGTCACCACTAGGGGGAGCTCCCTGTATACAGAGATACATGATAATATCCGGTCTGCAGCCACCACTAGGGGGAGATCCCTGTATACAGAGATACTCTACATGATAAGATCCTGTCTGCAGCCACCACTAGGGGAAGCTCCCTGTATACAGAGATACGTGATAAGATCCTGTCTGCAGCCACCACTAGGGGGAGCTCCCTGTATACAGAGATACATGATAACATCCTGTCTGCAGCCACCACTAGGGGGAGCGTCCTGTATACAGAGATAGATGATAAGATATTGTCTGCAGTCACCACTAGGGGGAGCTCCCTGTATACAGAGATACATGATAACATCCTGTCTGCAGCCACCACTAGGGGGAGCGTACTGTATACAGAGATACATGATAAGATATTGTCTGCAGTCACCTCTAGGAGGAGCTCCCTGTATACAGAGATACATGATAAGATCCTGTCTGCAGCCACCACTAGGGGGAGCTCCCTGTATACAGAGATACATGATAAGATTCTGTCTGCAGCCACCACTAGGGGGAGCTCCCTGTATACAGAAATACATGATAAGATCCTGTCTGCAGTCACCACTAGGGGGAGCTCCCTGTATACAGAGATACATGATAAGATCCTGTCTGCAGTCACCACTAGAGGGAGCTCCCTGTATACAGAGATATATAATAAGATTCTGTCTGCAGCCACCACTAGGAGGAGCTCCCTGTATACAGAGATACATGATAAGATTCTGTCTGCAGCCACCACTAGGGGGAGCTCCCTGTATACAGAGATACATGATAAGATCCTGTCTGCAGCCACCACTAGAGGGAGATCCCTGTATACAGAGATACATGATAAGATCCTGTCTGCAGCCACCACTAGGGGGAGCTCCCTGTATACAGAGATACATGATAAGATCCTGTCTGCAGTCACCACTAGGGGGAGCTCCCTGTATACAGAGATACATGATAATATCCGGTCTGCAGCCACCACTAGGGGGAGATCCCTGTATACAGAGATACTCTACATGATAAGATCCTGTCTGCAGCCACCACTAGGGGAAGCTCCCTGTATACAGAGATACGTGATAAGATCCTGTCTGCAGCCACCACTAGGGGGAGCTCCCTGTATACAGAGATACATGATAACATCCTGTCTGCAGCCACCACTAGGGGGAGCGTCCTGTATACAGAGATAGATGATAAGATATTGTCTGCAGTCACCACTAGGGGGAGCTCCCTGTATACAGAGATACATGATAACATCCTGTCTGCAGCCACCACTAGGGGGAGCGTACTGTATACAGAGATACATGATAAGATATTGTCTGCAGTCACCTCTAGGAGGAGCTCCCTGTATACAGAGATACATGATAAGATCCTGTCTGCAGCCACCACTAGGGGGAGCTCCCTGTATACAGAGATACATGATAAGATTCTGTCTGCAGCCGCCACTAGGGGGAGCTCCCTGTATACAGAAATACATGATAAGATCCTGTCTGCAGTCACCACTAGGGGGAGCTCCCTGTATACAGAGATACATGATAATATCCGGTCTGCAGCCACCACTAGAGGGAGCTCCCTGTATACAGAGATACTCTACATGATAAGATCCTGTCTGCAGCCACCACTAGGGGAAGCTCCCTGTATACAGAGATACATGATAACATCCTGTCTGCAGCCACCACCAGGGGAGCTCCCTGGATACAGAGATACATGATAAGATTCTGTCTGCAGTCACCACTAGGGGGAGCTCCCTATATACAGAGATACATGATAAGATCCTGTCTGCAGCCACCACTAGGGGGAGCTCCCTATATACAGAGATACGTGATAATATCCTGTCTGCAGTCACCACTAGGGGGAGCTCCCTGTATACAGAGATACATGATAAGATCCTGTTGCAGCCACCACTAGATGAAGCTCCCTGTATACAGAGATACATGATAAGATCCTGTCTGCAGTCACCACTAGGGGGAGCTCCCTGTATACAGAGATACATGATAAGATCCTGTCTGCAGCCACCACTAGGAGGAGCTCCCTGTATACAGAGATACATGATAAGATCCTGTCTGCAGCCACCACTAGGGGGAGCTCCCTGTATACAGAGATACATGATAAGATCCTGTCTGTAGCCACCACTAGGGGGAGCTCCCTGTATACAGAGATACATGATAAGATCATGTCTGCAGCCACCACTAGGGGGAGCTCCCTGTATACAGAGATACATGATAAGATTCTGTCTGCAGTCACCACTAGGGGGAGCTCCCTGTATACAGAGATACATGATAAGATTCTGTCTGCAGCCACCACTAGGCATTGAATTTATACGGCTTAGATTCAGGTGAGTGTCCAGGTACTTGTAGTCATCCCCCTCCTTTTAAGTGCCAGGTATATGAGAAGGGATTAAATAAGAGAACACAAAGGTAATTCAGATATGATCATACAGGCTCATAGGCTGGTAAGATCGGGACACCAGGCTGAGATGCCATTTATAACATTTACTTCTTGCTCTTTGTTAGGAATTTTCAGGCGTGTATCATCAGAGGATGCAAAGATCCAACAGGTAGATGCTCATGTGCACATATTATGTCTCTACCAGAACAGTGCCTCTAGTGGCCAGCTACTACTACTACTAATATTATAAAGAAGTATTTCTCTCTTCATGAGCAAACAAGGCATCCAGCGCCTAAGACATCGCAGCAAATATTGCCAGTAAATAGGGGAACGTATTACAATGACCTCAAGGTCGTACATCTCAAAATATCTATCATCCGGGAAGTAAGTCGTCCCAGACACGACAGAGCGATCTCTTCAACCCCATTTAACATTACATAGAAATGGTATTTCGAATTCTAGCAAATCACTATGGGTCAGAGCTTTGTGACTGATCCCAGTTTTCTGTATTGTGACCTCACATGAGACGAGTTCTCCGTGGCTGTATCTGTCTGTATATGTGTGGAGTCCTCCTTTTCTCTCTTAAAGGACATGAACACTTTGGGGACTTTTTATTTTCCTTGAAAAGTAATCTGTCAGGAGGTTTTTGCTATCTATGAAATCTGAGAGCATCAGGATGCAGGGGCTGAAAGTCTGATTCCAACGATGTGTCACTTACTAGGCTGTTTTGCTGTTTCAATACAATCAGTGTTTTATCAGCAGGAGATTATCACTGCAGGACTAGGTGTCTTGTGCCTCCTAGTCCAAACACACCTCTCGCTAATTAGCAACTTTTAAAAAACGTAAACAGAAAGTTGCCAGATCAGCGGCAGAGAAAACTGTGTCTCTTTCACAACTGCTGCACCCAGCAAACTAAGTGACACATCACTGGAATCAGTGTCTCTGCCCCAACCTCAAGCTTCTGACACATTATCTAGCAAAAACTTGATGATAGATTCCATTTAATGCCTGTATTTTGGGCTAAAATAATTTTTTAGATTGGCCTTCATTATAAAGTTTGTTTTGACTGCAGAATGAGTTAACTTAGAATCCGTCAGTGAGCTCATTGTGATGGAGAGTGTTTAACTCTTTTAATTGTCTTAAATATGATCACAGACCACATCAAAGTTGAGCTGATGAACATATAATTTATTTGACAGGAACTGAGAAAAAGACAGATCAGAGAGTTATAAACTTTCCAGCAGAACAAGGTCACTGACAAATCCTCAGTTAAAGAAGACCTGCCACTATTCCCATCGATCCCCTGAGAGTTCTATTTTTTATTTTTTTTAAATACGTCATACAGATCCGGAGATATGAGCCTTTTTATTTATTTCTAATTTTTAGGCTCCGCGGGGGCAGTGCTCACTGGATTCCTCAGGGGCTTGTCTTAATACAGCATTTCCACTAAATAAAAAGGCCCATATCTCAGGAACTGTATGACGGATTTTCGAAAAACAAAACATAAACTACTCAGAGGAGCAACGGGAATAAAATAAGAGCAAAAACTAGACACTTTTGACCTAGTGACATGTCTTATTTAAGGCATTAAAGGTGTCAATATTCGTTAACGGGTTGTATTTATGGCATGTTGGCCACATATCTGGGCCCCATAGTGCATAGTCAGGAGTGGAGGTCATGGAGTCCGGGCAATGCATGAGCAGTTCTTTCTATCCTCTATGGGAGCTCCAAAAATTGCGGAACAAGTGCGATAGGTCAATCCCTTTATGTTGGTAACATTTATAAAAATCTCATTCTTGGGAATATTGAGGTGTGAAGTTGCTTGAAATTCTGGAATCTTTCTTACGTTTGCTTTAGGCTCAACATATCCCAAGATGAGCGGCACAAGATGGTCAGGGTTCTGTGATACTCTGCCGGGAGATGTTTACTCTATATGTTCCTATATGTGGCCTCCCAGTGGTTGTCATGTGAATTGCAGCCTGTTGAGGGTTTATCTTGTTTGTCCCGACAGTGTATCGAATTGGTATCAAATTGGAGTCCTTAATGAAATTAGCGGGAAAATAAGGGCGGACATATCCATCCATCTGTACGTGCTGAAGATATAGTTATTTATACCAAACTAATAAAGTTAGACTGATTTTAATTATTTTTATGCTACTATTTTAATCTTACTCTGAATGTATTTGATTATAAATTGCACAAATCCTTGTAACAGCGGGCAGCTGATCATCACATATTGTCCCGAATGACTTGCTGTTACCAAAAGCTGATTATGGCAGACGGCCACTTCCTCTTCCTTCAGATCTCTCAGGATAAACTTAGTAGCTAATGATCTTCTCTCTGGCAAAGCAAAAATATCTGTAGTAGTGATTAGAGTTGAGCGACCTTGACCTTTTTAGAGTCGAGCCGGGTTTTGCGAAACCCGACTATGTCCAAAGTCGGGTCGAGTGAAATCGGCCGATTATGACGTAAAGTCGGGATCGACCGAAACACGAAACCCAATGCAAGTCAATGGGGCAGCATAGTCGGCAGTGAGTGGGGGCCAGGAAAACACCTAGAGTGCCCATTTTAATGTCAAAACCATCCATTCTTCTTAATGAAGCTTGTCAAGCGTAATTTACCTTAAAATAATTGGAAGGCATTTGAAATTGGGGGTCATTTGGCTAAAGTTGTGGGGGGTAGGGCTGGTTCAAGTAATTAGTGGGCCCAGTAAATCTGGACCACGTCACGGCAGTGGAGCAGGGAGAGGTAAGTATTTCAACTTTGCAAGTGCTGTGATCCTGAGCAGGCAGGGGGGGCCCACTCGTTGGCATTGGCACTGGCACAGGGCCCCTCAAAGTACAGCGGTGTGTTTGCACGGCGGGGGCGCCTCCCACCGGCAGCAACACTTTTGCGTACTATGAGAGGCCCTGTGCCAGTGACGTCGCCAACTAGTATTCCTCCCCCCACCTGATGAAGGAACCTGCACTTTCATCTGCACCTTCCTCTTTGTCCCCGTGTAAGGTGGTATGGTATGCGGGAAGAGCAACCTGACTTTCAGCAGGGTCACAATGTTGTTGTGTAGCGTGCACGGGGAATGTTGCGTTATGGGTCAATGTACCAGCAGACTCATCTATCACTGGCTGGGCAATGGGCACGATGAAGTGGAAACACAGATATAGGCCCAAAGAATAAAGTGGGCTAAATGCAGTTCAAAATTGGTAACACAGGAATAACCAGGGGGCATTGCAGTGGAGGACAACTGGAATGAGAGGCTGACACAGAGAGTAGGGCCAAATCAGTAAGTAGTCGAAATGCAGTTCAAAATTGGCAACCGTAGTAAACAGGCGGCACAGCTTTGTTCAGTGGAGGAGAACAGCAAGGAGTGGCAGACACCGATAGTAGGCCCCAACCCAACTAGTAGGCCAAATGCAGTCTAACATTAACAACTACTTAACGAGAGGCTGAAAATGGAATTTCAGGACAGGAAACCAGGAGAACAGCAAAGAGTGGCAGACACCGATAGTAGGCCCCAAACCAACTAGTACGCCAAATGCAGTTGTTCCATTTAACCACAATTTAATGAGAGCCTGAAGATAGAAGCTCAGGAAAGGCAACCTGGGGAACACCTTGGAGTGTAACACACCATCTCTCTCCACCCGATACCCATTTTGTAGGCCTAATGCAGTGTAGTTTTCTACAACTACTAAACGAGAGTCGGAAGATCGAAGCAATGGCGAGGAAACCTGGAGAACACCTTGGAGTGTAACACACCATCTCTCTCCACCCCATTCCCCATTTTTTAGGCCTAATGCAGCCTACTTTCCGACACCTACTAAACGAGAGCATGAAGATCGAAGCTCAGGAAAGGCAACCTGGGGAACACCTTGGAGTGTAACAACAACCTCTCTCTACACCACGGAAGGGCTGATTCTTAGGAAGGAAGGCTGTTGTAAATAAGCATTGCGCGTCCGAGGGTGATTATATTCTTATTCGGTATCTACTCACCCTCGGACGCGCCATGCTTCTTGATTTGTAATTAATGTTTATTTGCAATGTGCTTTTGACTTACTCAATTATTTTTTTAATTATTGATTTTATTAAATTAATAGTTTAACATCTTATTGGAAATAATTTAAAGGAGACGCGACAGGACAACACTCGGTGGATGCCATATCTGTGTTAACAACTCCAAAAAACTTTCAGTTAACTTCTTGCAGGAGAAAGAAATTGTAGCTGTTGGACCTTTGTAGTACAGTTCCAGATATTTGTTGTGTGTTTGTTTTGATTGTTAAAATGTCTGCATTTGAGATCTCAACACGATCTTATTTTTTATAATCAAATTAATTTTTTAAATATTTTATTAGGTTGGTTCAAGGGGTACACGGGCCGCAGTAGACAGGTCAGTGGAGGCCTAGTGGAAGGAGGGACCGCAGATGCGCCACTGTTTCACCCATACACAATTAGTAGGCCTAATGCAGCGTAGTTTCCAACAGCTACTAAACGAGAGCCGGAAGATCGAAGCTCAGGAAAGGCAACCTGGGGAACACCTTGGAGTGTAACAACAACCTCTCTCTACACCACGGAAGGGCTGATTCTTAGGAAGGAAGGCTGTTGTAAATAAGCATTGCGCGTCCGAGGGTGATTATATTCTTATTCGGTATCTACTCACCCTCGGACGCGCCATGCTTCTTGATTTGTAATTAATGTTTATTTGCAATGTGCTTTTGACTTACTCAATTATTTTTTTAATTATTGATTTTATTAAATTAATAGTTTAACATCTTATTGGAAATAATTTAAAGGAGACGCGACAGGACAACACTCGGTGGATGCCATATCTGTGTTAACAACTCCAAAAAACTTTCAGTTAACTTCTTGCAGGAGAAAGAAATTGTAGCTGTTGGACCTTTGTAGTACAGTTCCAGATATTTGTTGTGTGTTTGTTTTGATTGTTAAAATGTCTGCATTTGAGATCTCAACACGATCTTATTTTTTATAATCAAATTAATTTTTTAAATATTTTATTAGGTTGGTTCAAGGGGTACACGGGCCGCAGTAGACAGGTCAGTGGAGGCCTAGTGGAAGGAGTGACCGCAGACAGGCATCGAAGGCCTAAAATAATCACACATGGCTGTAGGCAATTTTAAATTGGTTCCAGGGGTACACGGGCAGCAGTGGTGTGGTCAGTGGAGGCCTAGTGGAAGGAGTGACCACAGACAGGCATCGAAGGCCTAAAATATTAACACATGGCTGTAGGCAATTTTAAATTGGTTCCAGGGGTACTTGGGCAGCAGTGCCCTGGTCAGTGTAGTAGTAGTTGAAAGAATGGACCGCAGACAGGCATCGAAGGCCTAAAATAAAAAAATTGGGCTGGCTGTAGGCAATTTTAAATTGGTTCCAGGGTTACACGGGCAGCAGTGGTGTGGTCAGTGGAGGCCTAGTGGAAGGAGTGACCGCAGACAGGCATCGAAGGCCTAAAATAATCACACATGGCTGTAGGCAATTTTAAATTGGTTCCAGGGGTACACGGGCAGCAGTGGTGTGGTCAGTGGAGGCCTAGTGGAAGGAGTGACCACAGACAGGCATCGAAGGCCTAAAATATTAACACATGGCTGTAGGCAATTTTAAATTGGTTCCAGGGGTACACGGGCAGCAGTGGTCTGGTCAGTGGAAGTCTAGTGGAAGGAGTGACCGCAGACAGGCTTCCAAGGCCTAACATAACAAAATTGGGCTGGCTGTAGGCACTTTAAATTGGTTCCAGGGGTACATGGGCAGCAGTGGTCTGGTCAGTGGAAGTCTAGTGGAAGGAGTGACCGCAGACAGGCTTCCAAGGCCTAACATAACAAAATTGGGCTGGCTGTAGGCACTTTAAATTGGTTCCAGGGGTACATGGGCAGCAGTGTATGGTCAGTGGAAGTCTAGTGGAAGGAGTGACGGCAGACAGTCTTCGAAGGCCTAACATAACAAAATTGGGCTGGCTGTAGGCACTTTAAATTGGTTCCAGGGGTACATGGGCAGCAGTGTATGGTCAGTGGAAGTCTAGTGGAAGGAGTGACCGCAGACAGGCTTCGAAGGCCTAACATAACAAAAATGTCAAAACAATGGTATTGTCAGTGCCAGGCATTGAAGGATGTCAGCGCCTAGACTACACATTGGTGAAGCTGTGAGAGATAATTTTGCTAGTGGTAGAGCACTGTTTGAGCTGGGGGGGGGGGAACTGGCTTGTGGCCGGCGGTACAGGCACAGGGCCCCTCATATTACAACGGTGAGTCTGACGTTGGGTGCGCACCACCACCGCCAGAGACACTTTATTGTACTATGAGGGACCCAGTGGCAGTGCCGTCGACCAAAAGCGGCCACACCCACCTCTTCAGACAAACAGCACTCTCAAGGGTCCAAGCGCAAAGTGGCGATAGCACGACCCCGTGTGGGGAGTTTGGCCATTTCGTGAGGTGGAAACATGTCGTATGCTGGACAATCAGGTGAAGAAAATTACGAGATTGGAAAAGTCATTCAGAATAGTCCACAGGCAAGACCTTTTCATAGGAAAGCTAGGTGTCAGCCGGGCAGGGTGGGGCAAAAGATTTTGAAATCCAGTTGTGGTTCATTTTAATGAAGGTTAGATCATCTACATTTTGGGTAGCCAGACGAGTCCTTTTTTCTGTTAGTATTGAACCTGCAGCACTGAATACTCTTTCTGATAGGACACTAGCTGCCGGGCAAGCAAGCTCCTGCAATGCATATTCTGCCAATTCTGGCCAGGTGTCTAATTTGGATGCCCAGTAATCAAATGGGAATGACGGTTGAGGGAGAACGTCGATAAGGGATGAAAAATAGTTTGTAACCATACTGGACAAATGTTGTCTCCTGTCACTTTGAATTGATGCTGCAGTACCTGTCCTGTCTGCGGTCATAGAAAAATCACTCCACAACCTGGTCAGAAAACCCCTCTGGCCAACGCCACTTCTGATTTCTGCCCCTCTAACACCTCTGGTCTGCTGGCCCCTGGAGCTCGTGTGAGAACGATCACGGGCGCTGTGTGCAGGGAATGCCAGAAGCAAACGGTCAACAAGAGTTGATTGTTTTGTTGCTAATATTAGTTCCAAGTTCTCATGTGGCATAATATTTTGCAATTTGCCTTTATAGCGAGGATCAAGGAGGCAGGCCAACCAGTAATCGTCATCGTTCATCATTTTTGTAATGCGTGTGTCCCTTTTGAGGATACGCAAGGCATAATCCGCCATGTGGGCCAAAGTTCCCATTGTCAAATCTGCGGTTGTGCTTGGTTGAGGGGCAGTTGCAGGCAAATCTACGTCACTTGTGTCCCTCAAAAAACCAGAACCCGGCCTTGCCACGCCACCAATTTCCCGTGCCCCCGGGAAAGCTTCCTCATTAAAAATATACTCATCCCCATCATCCTCCTCATCCTCCACCTCCTCTTCGCCCGGTACCTCGTCATGTACACTGCCCTGACCAGACAATCGCTGACTGTCATCAAGGCTTTCCTCTTCCTCTGGTGCAGACGCCTGATCCTTTATGTGCGTCAAACTTTGCATCAGCAGACGCATTAGGGGGATGCTCATGCTTATTATGGCGTTGTCTGCACTAACCAGCCGTGTGCATTCCTCAAAACACTGAAGGACTTGACACATGTCTTGAATCTTCGACCACTGCACACCTGACAACTCCATGTCTGCCATCCTACTGCCTGCCCGTGTATGTGTATCCTCCCACAAAAACATAACAGCCCGCCTCTGTTCGCACAGTCTCTGAAGCATGTGCAGTGTTGAGTTCCACCTTGTTGCAACGTCTATGATTAGGCGATGCTGGGGAAGGTTCAAAGAACGCTGATAGGTCTGCATACGGCTGGAGTGTACAGGCGAACGGCGGATATGTGCGCAAAGTCCACGCACTTTGAGGAGCAGGTCGGATAACCCCGGATAACTTTTCAGGAAGCACTGCACCACCAGGTTTAAGGTGTGAGCCAGGCAAGGAATGTGTTTCAGTTGGGAAAGGGAGATGGCAGCCATGAAATTCCTTCCGTTATCACTCACTACCTTGCCTGCCTCAAGATCTACAGTGCCCAGCCACGACTGCGTTTCTTGCTGCAAGAACTCGGACAGAACTTCCGCGGTGTGTCTATTGTCGCCCAAACACTTCATAGCCAATACAGCCTGCTGACGTATGCCAGTAGCTGCCCCATAATGGGAGACCTGGTGTGCAACAGTGGCAGGTGCGGATGGAGTGTTTGTGCGACTGCGGTCTGTGGACGAGCTCTTGCTTCTGCAGGAGGACGAGGAGGAGGAGGAGGAGGAGGGGGTGCGAACGGCTACAGACAACTGTTTACTAGACCGTGGGCTAGGCAGAACTGTCCCAAACTTGCTGTCCCCTGTGGACCCTGAATCCACCACATTTACCCAGTGTGCCGTGATGGACACGTAACGTCCCTGGCCATGCCTACTGGTCCATGCATCTGTTGTCAGGTGCACCTTTGTGCTCACAGATTGCCTGAGTGCATGGACGATGCGCTCTTTAACATGCTGGTGGAGGGCTGGGATGGCTTTTCTGGAAAAAAAGTGTCGACTGGGTAGCTCGTAGCGTGGTACAGCGTAGTCCATCAGGTCTTTGAAAGCTTCGCTTTCAACTAACCGGTAGGGCATCATCTCTAACGAGATTAGTCTAGCTATGTGGGCGTTCAAACCCTGTGTACGCGGATGCGAGGCTAAGTACTTCCTTTTTCTAACCATAGTCTCATGTAGGGTGAGCTGGACTGGAGAGATGGAGATCGTGGAACTAGCGGGGGTGCCGGTGGACATGGCAGACTGAGAGACGGTGGGAGATGGTATTGTTGCCGCCGGTGCCCTAGATGCAGTGTTTCCTACTACGAAACTGGTGATTCCCTGACCCTGACTGCTTTGGCCTGGCAAAGATACCTGCACAGATACAGCAGGTGGTGCGCTAAATGGTGGTCCTACACTGCCGGAAGGGATGTTGCGTTGATGACTAGCTTCATTGGCCGAGGGTGCAACAACCTTAAGGGACGTTTGGTAGTTAGTCCAAGCTTTCAAATGCATGGTGGTTAAATGTCTATGCATGCAACTAGTATTGAGACTTTTCAGATTCTGACCTCTGCTTAAGGAAGTAGAACATTTTTGACAGATGACTTTGCGCTGATCAATTGGATGTTGTTTAAAAAAATGCCAGACTGCACTCTTTCTAGCATCGGATACCTTTTCAGGCATTGCAGACTGAGCTTTAACCGGATGGCCACGCTGTCCTCCACCAGGTTTTGGCTTTGCCACGCGTTTTGGGCAAGATACGGGCCCGGCAGATGGAACCTGTGGCGATGTTGATGCCTGCTGCGGCCCCTCCTCCTCCTCTGCTTCAGAACTGCTGCCGCCTGCACCCTGTTCCCCCAATGGCTGCCAATCGGGGTCAAGAACTGGGTCACCTAATAACTCTTCTTGTACCTCCTGCGCAACTTCGTCTGTGTCACCGTGTCGTTCGGTGGTATAGCGTTCGTGATGGGGCAACATAGTCTCATCAGGGTCTGATTCTTGATCAGCACCCTGCGAGGGCAATGTTGTGGTCTGAGTCAAAGGACCAGCATAGTAGTCTGGCTGTGGCTGTGCGTCAGTGCACTCCATGTCAGATTCAATTTGTAATGGGCATGGACTGTTAACTGCTTCACTTTCTAAGCCAGGGACGGTATGTGTAAAGAGCTCCATGGAGTAACCCGTTGTGTCGCCTGCTGCATTCTTCTCTGTTGTTGTTTTTGCTGAAGAGGACAAGGAAGTGACTTGTCCCTGACCGTGAACATCCACTAACGACGCGCTGCTTTTACTTTTACCAGTTTCACGAGAGGAGGCAAAAGAGCTAGAGGCTGAGTCAGCAAGATAAGCCAAAACTTGCTCTTGCTGCTCCGGCTTTAAAAGCGGTTTTCCTAATCCCAGAAAAGGGAGCGTTCGAGGCCTTGTGTAGCCGGACGACGAACCTGGCTCCACAGCTCCAGACTTAGGTGCAATATTTTTTTCCCCACGACCACCTGATGCTCCACCACTACCACTACCCTCATTACCAGCTGACAATGAACGCCCCCGGCCACGACCTCTTCCACTAGACTTCCTCATTGTTTTAAAAACGTAACCAAACGAACGGTATTTGTTGCAGTCACACAACTTACACGGTGAGCTATAACTTCAGTATGATTTAGCTACCCCTTTACAGGTTGGTGAGACCACCGCGAAAATCAGGCACAATGTTACACACTCTTTTTTTGGTGGCTGCAAATTAGAGAGATGCCCCACACGCAGGACTGTCACTGAAGCACAAATGTTAATATTAATGTCACACTATTATTTGTTTTTTATTTTTATTTTTTTCAGGAACACTTTAGAAACCCCCCCAAAAAAAATAAATTGATTTTTGCAGGGAGAATTTAGAAAACAAATGTAACAAACTATATGCTTTCTATGGGCCACTGAGTGAGAGATGACGCACACAGGAATCAGGAGTGGCACACAAGCCCAGAGGCCAATATTTTTCTACCAATGATTGATGGAGTTATTTTCTCTGGTAGATTTTGGAACCCAAATCAAGGAAAAAAAATATAGGCTTTCTATGGACCACAATTGGAGAGAGAGAGAGAGAGAGAGAGAGAGAGAGATGGCACACCCAGGAGTCAAGACTGGCACACAAGCAGAAAGGCCAATATTAATCTCCCACTGTTTTTTTTTTTTTTTTTTTTTTTTCAGGGAGACTTTAGAAAAAAAAAAAATAAAAAAAATATGATTTTATCAGGAAGAATTTAGAAACCAAATAAAATAAAATGATTTTTTCAGGGAGAATTTAGAAAACAAATAAAACCAAAAATAGGCGTTCTATGGCCCACTGACTGAGAGATGACGCACACAGGAATCAGGAGTGGCACACAAGCCCAGAGGCCAATATTTTTCTACCAATGATTGATGGAGTTATTTTCTCTGGTAGATTTTGGAACCCAAATCAAGGAAAAAAAATATAGGCTTTCTATGGACCACAATTGGAGAGAGAGAGAGAGAGAGAGAGAGAGAGAGAGAGAGAGAGATGGCACACCCAGGAGTCAAGACTGGCACACAAGCAGAAAGGCCAATATTAATCTCCCACTGTTTTTTTTTTTTTTTTTTTTTTTTCAGGGAGACTTTAGAAAAAAAAATAATAAAAAAAATATGATTTTATCAGGAAGAATTTAGAAACCAAATAAAATAAAATGATTTTTTCAGGGAGAATTTAGAAAACAAATAAAACCAAAAATAGGCGTTCTATGGCCCACTGACTAAGAGAGAGAGAGAGAGATGGAACGCTTAGTACTGGCACACAAGCCCAAAGGGCAATATTAATCTCCCTTTTTTTTTCCAGGGAGAATTTCTAAAACCCCCCCCAAAAAAAAAATAGGCTTTCTATGGCCCACTATTTGTGAGAGAGATGGGACGCTCAGGACTGGCACAGATGGCACACTCAGGACTGGCACAGAAGCCCAGAGGCCAATATTAATCTCCCTTTTTTTCTGGGAGAATTTATAAAACCAAAAAAATATTTAAATAGGCTTTCTATGTCCCACTATTTGTGAGAGAGATGGCACGCTCAGGACTGGCACAGATGGCACGCTCACAACTGGCACACAAGCCCAGAGGCCAATATTAATCTCCCTTTTTTCAGGGAAAATTTATAAAACCAAAAAAAAAATTAAATAGGCTTTCTATGGCCCACTATTTGTGAGAGAGATGGCACGCTCAGGACTGGCACAGATGGCACGCTCACAACTGGCACACAAGCCCAGAGGCCAATATTAATCTCCCTTCTTTCAGGGAAAATTTATAAAACCAAAAAAAAAATTAAATAGGCTTTCTATGGCCCACTATTTGTGAGAGAGATGGGACGCTCAGGACTGGCACAGATGGCACGCTCAGGACTGGCACAGAAGCCCAGAGGCCAATATTAATCTCCCTTTTTTTCTGGGAGAATTTATAAAACCAAAAAAATATTTAAATAGGCTTTCTATGGCCCACTATTTGTGAGAGAGATGGCACGCTCAGGACTGGCACAGATGGCACGCTCACAACTGGCACACAAGCCCAGAGGCCAATATTAATCTCCCTTTTTTCAGGGAAAATTTATAAAACCAAAAAAAAAATTAAATAGGCTTTCTATGGCCCACTATTTGTGAGAGAGATGGCACGCTCAGGACTGGCACAGATGGCACGCTCACAACTGGCACACAAGCCCAGAGGCCAATATTAATCTCCCTTCTTTCAGGGAAAATTTATAAAACCAAAAAAAAAATTAAATAGGCTTTCTATGGCCCACTATTTGTGAGAGAGATGGGACGCTCAGGACTGGCACAGATGGCACGCTCAGGACTGGCACAGAAGCCCAGAGGCCAATATTAATCTCCCTTTTTTTCTGGGAGAATTTATAAAACCAAAAAAATATTTAAATAGGCTTTCTATGGCCCACTATTTGTGAGAGAGATGGCACGCTCAGGACTGGCACAGATGGCACGCTCACAACTGGCACACAAGCCCAGAGGCCAATATTAATCTCCCTTTTTTCAGGGAAAATTTATAAAACCAAAAAAAAAATTAAATAGGCTTTCTATGGCCCACTATTTGTGAGAGAGATGGCACGCTCAGGACTGGCACAGATGGCACGCTCACAACTGGCACACAAGCCCAGAGGCCAATATTAATCTCCCTTCTTTCAGGGAAAATTTATAAAACCAAAAAAAAAATTAAATAGGCTTTCTATGGCCCACTATTTGTGAGAGAGATGGGACGCTCAGGACTGGCACAGATGGCACGCTCAGGACTGGCACAGAAGCCCAGAGGCCAATATTAATCTCCCTTTTTTTCTGGGAGAATTTATAAAACCAAAAAAATATTTAAATAGGCTTTCTATGTCCCACTATTTGTGAGAGAGATGGCACGCTCAGGACTGGCACAGATGGCACGCTCACAACTGGCACACAAGCCCAGAGGCCAATATTAATCTCCCTTTTTTCAGGGAAAATTTATAAAACCAAAAAAAAAATTAAATAGGCTTTCTATGGCCCACTATTTGTGAGAGAGATGGCACGCTCAGGACTGGCACAGATGGCACGCTCACAACTGGCACACAAGCCCAGAGGCCAATATTAATCTCCCTTCTTTCAGGGAAAATTTATAAAACCAAAAAAAAAATTAAATAGGCTTTCTATGGCCCACTATTTGTGAGAGAGATGGGACGCTCAGGACTGGCACAGATGGCACGCTCAGGACTGGCACAGAAGCCCAGAGGCCAATATTAATCTCCCTTTTTTTCTGGGAGAATTTATAAAACCAAAAAAATATTTAAATAGGCTTTCTATGGCCCACTATTTGTGAGAGAGATGGCACGCTCAGGACTGGCACAGATGGCACGCTCACAACTGGCACACAAGCCCAGAGGCCAATATTAATCTCCCTTTTTTCAGGGAAAATTTATAAAACCAAAAAAAAAATTAAATAGGCTTTCTATGGCCCACTATTTGTGAGAGAGATGGCACGCTCAGGACTGGCACAGATGGCACGCTCACAACTGGCACACAAGCCCAGAGGCCAATATTAATCTCCCTTTTTTCAGGGAAAATTTATAAAACCAAAAAAAAAATTAAATAGGCTTTCTATGGCCCACTATTTGTGAGAGAGATGGGACGCTCAGGACTGGCACAGATGGCACGCTCAGGACTGGCACAGAAGCCCAGAGGCCAATATTAATCTCCCTTTTTTTCTGGGAGAATTTATAAAACCAAAAAAATATTTAAATAGGCTTTCTATGGCCCACTATTTGTGAGAGAGATGGCACGCTCAGGACTGGCACAGATGGCACGCTCACAACTGGCACACAAGCCCAGAGGCCAATATTAATCTCCCTTTTTTCAGGGAAAATTTATAAAACCAAAAAAAAAATTAAATAGGCTTTCTATGGCCCACTATTTGTGAGAGAGATGGCACGCTCAGGACTGGCACAGATGGCACGCTCACAACTGGCACACAAGCCCAGAGGCCAATATTAATCTCCCTTTTTTCAGGGAGAATTTATAAAACCCAAAAAAAAATAAAATAGGCTTTCTATGGCCCACTATTTGTGAGAGAGATGGCACACTCAGGACTGGCACACAAGCCCAAAGGCCAATATTAATCTCCCACTGTATTTTTATCAGGGAGAATTTATACACCCCACAAAAAAAAATACAGAAAAATGAAAAGACTTTCTATGGCCCACTATGTGAGAGAGATGGCACACACAGGGATGGCACTCTAGCAGAAATGCCAAATTGCCAATCTTAATCTCCCACCAAAAAAAAAAAAAAAAAAAAAACAGGGAATGTCCTACAATTACTATCTCCCTGCCTGCAGTAATCTCAGCCAGGTATGGCAGGCAGCTACTATCTCCCTGCCTGCAGTAATCTCAGCCAGGTATGGCAGGCAGCAATAAGGAGTGGACTGATGCACAAATGAAATAAAAAGTGTGGACAAACAAAAAAGATAGCTGTGCAGAAAGGAAGGAACAAGAGGATTTGTGCTTTGAAAAAAGCAGTTGGTTTGCACAGCGGCGTACACACAGCAATGCAGCTATCAGGGAGCCTTCTAGGGCAGCCCAATGAGCTACAGCGCTGAGGGGAAAAAAAAAACAAAAAAACTTCCACTGTCCCTGCACACCGAGGGTGGTGTTGGACAGTGCAAATCGCTGCAGCACAAGCGGTTTTGTGGTTAATGGACCCTGCCTAACGCTATCCCTGCTTCTGACAAAGCGGCAGCAACCTCTCCCTAAGCTCAGATCAGCAGCAGTAAGATGGCGGTCGGCGGGAACGCCTCTTTATAGCCCCTGTGACGTTGCAGACAGCAAGCCAATCACTGCAATGCCCTTCTCTAAGATGGTGGGGACCAGGACCTATGTCATCACGCTGCCCACACTCTGCGTTTACCTTCATTGGCTGAGAAATGGCGCTTTTCGCGTCATTGAAACGCGACTTTGGCGCGAAAGTCGCGTACCGCATGGCCGACCCCGCACAGGGGTCGGATCGGGTTTCATGAAACCCCGACTTAGCCAAAAGTCGGCGACTTTTGAAAATGTTCGACCCGTTTCGCTCAACCCTAGTAGTGATGTGATTGATCTCATGTACAAGGTTCTCATCACATAGTGTAGGTGGGGCACCAGTAGCTTAACTCCTTCAATACTAAAAGAAAAAAAGTAAATGCATTATCTGTTTATGGATCTTATATTACATGTGTATATTTAGTACTCTGAGTGCACAGGGGTGAACAGTTCATTCTTATGCACTCAAAGTATAAAGCAAAGATATAAATTGACAATAAGTGATCAAATCACATTACAACAGTGCCCATACACGTTAGATGTCACAGTCTGGATCTCAATGCAATATCTGTTTATGGATCTTATATTACATGTGGATATGTAGTACTTTGAGTGTACAGGGGTGAACAGTTCATTCTTGTGCACTCAATGCACTAAGTGGAGATATAAATTGACAATACAAGTTAAAATTACATTACAACGGTGACCATACACGTTAGATGTCACAGTCTGGATCTCAAAGCATTATCTCTTTATGGATCTTATATTAAATGTGTATATTTAGTACTTTGAGTGTACATGGGTGAACAGTTAATTCTTATGCACTCAAACTATAAAGCAAAGATATAAATTGACAATAAGTGATCAAATCACATTGCAACAGGGCCCATACACGTTAGATGTCACAGTCTGGATCTCAATGCAATATCTGTTTATGGATCTTATATTACATGTGGATATGTAGTACTTTGAGTGTACAGGGGTGAACAATTCATTCTTGTGCACTCAATGCACTAAGTGGAGATATAAATTGACAATACAAAATAAAATTACATTACAACAGTGACCATACATGTTAGATATCACAGTCTGGATCTCAAAGCATTATCTGTTTATGGATCTTATATTAAATGTGTATATTTAGTACTTTGAGTGAACAGGGGTGAACAGTTCATTCTTGTGCACTCAAAGTACTAAGCAAATATATAAATTGACAATACGTGATCAAATCTCATTACAACAGTGTCCATACACCTTAGATAGATGTCAACTGTCAGATGTCTATCATGGTACCCCCCTTTATGTGTATGAACTCTCAGCCGAGTATTCATGTGTTCTCTATGGGGTGAGCAGAGTAAGCTGCTTCTAGACTCATTTAGCAGCGTCTCATCTGCCGTGTTGTGAATTCTGCTTTTGGGCTCCCTCCGGTGGTTGTAGAGGGTAATGTAGTTGTGCCTGGACTGCAGGATTGGACAGGTGTATCTGCTAATTGCAAAACTGACTGGGGTATTTAGCTGTGCAGGACTCTTTAGTCCCTGCCAGTTGTCCATTGTTCCTTTGGAAGTGTTGGTCCTGCCTGGCCTCTCCTGCTTGCTGCCAATTCAGCAAAGTTAAGTGTTTGCTTCATTTTGTTTTAAACACACTGCTGTGTGTTTATTTTCTGTGCTATCTTGTTTCTATTTTGTTCCTGCTAGACTGTGCCTGATGTTTTTCTCAGTCTAGTTGGATTCGCTGGAGTCGCAGATATACTCTCCACATCTTTAGTTAGGTGGTGGAGTTTTTGTATTTTTCTGCTGTGGATTTTTGTAGTGTTTTATGCTGACCGCATAGTATCCTGTACTTTCCTTTCCTTTCTAGGTAGAAGTGGCCTCCTTTGCTTATCCCTGTTTTCAGTCTGCGTGTGTCTTTTCCTCTCCTACTCACAGTCATTATTTGTGGGGGGCTGTTTATCCTTTGGGGGTCTGCTCTGAGGCAAGAGAGTTTTCCTATTTCTATCTTTAGGGATATTTAGTTCTCCGGCGGTGTCGAGGTGTTTAGGTCTGGTTAGGCCCACCCCACGGCTACTTCTAGTTGCGGTGATAGGATCAGGGTTTGCGGTCAGTATAGTTACCACTGCTCCAGCGAAGGTCATTTCATGCTGCTCCAAGGCCACCTGATCATAACACTTCCGGTCTTGTGGCTACCAGCCGCGAGACATGTAACCGTGGGCCTCGAACATATTTTTTGAGCATGCCGAAGACACGGTTAGCACACAGAAGCAATTAGGTTCCCCGATTACAGGTATATCTGTGGACTGTTTTGACATCGAATTATGATAGATTTGGCAAGGAAATATGGCATTTCCATTTATGCCATGTGATGTCTCTTCCGGCTGCTGATTTGTAAAGACCATTTCTCTTAGGCGGAATCATGGCTTCCGTCATGGTAGAATCGAGATGCGTGACGGGATCATGCATACGGCCCGTCCAGGACACGACCTTCTGCTCCCATCCAGAGAAATCCACTTGCAATTATAATAATTCCTGTACAGCTGAAATACCCTGCTAATAATTCTCATGGAACGCGCGTCGCCGCTGCTTTCTGTAAATAGCATCGGTCTGTCCTTTTCCGCCAATGCTTCTTTTACCTCAAAGTCCTCGAATACAAAGACCTGGAAAGAAAAATAATAATTTATCCCATAGAAACCATAACTTAATGCAGTGATACTTAATGCAGATACATTTTAGCTGTCACATCTGTGTTGTGAATTCTGTTGTTGAACTCCCTCCTGTGGTCGTGAATGGTACTTCGGCGAGTTCTGTCCATGGACTCCCTCTGGTGGCTGTGAGTGAAGCTGCTGCTTCTGAGGTTCCTTACACAGGTGACGTGGTTTATCCTTTGATTGGCTGCTCTATTTAACTCCACTCAGATCGTTACTCCATGCCAGCTGTCAATGTTCCTGTGCTGGTTCAGTTCGTTCTTGGATCTTTCTGGAGACCTGTCTCTTCCTGCAAGAAGCTAAGTCCCCGTTTGTTATTTTCTGTTCGTGGTTTTCTAGTCCAGCTTGCTTTCATGATTTTGTCTTGCTAGCTGGAAGCTCTGGGATGCAGAGTGGCGCCTCCGCACCGTGAGTCGGTGCGGGGGTCTTTTTGCACACTCTGCATGGTCTTTTGTAGTTTTTGTGCTGACCGCAAAGATACCTTTCCTATCCTCTGTCTGTTTAGTTAGTCTGGCCTCCCTTTGCTAAAACCTGTTTCATTTCTGTGTTTGTGACTTTCATCTTAACTCACAGTTAATATTTGTGGGGGGCTGCCTTTTCCTTTGGGGAAATTTCTCTGAGGCAAGGTAGGCTTTATTTTCTATCTCTAGGGCTAGCTAGTTCTTAGGCTGTGCCGAGGCGTCTAGGCCTGTTAGGTACGCTCCACGGCTATTTCTAGTGTGTGTGATAGGATTAGGGATTGCGGTCAGCAAAGTTCCCACTTCCCAGAGCTTGTCCTGTGAGTTTAACCATCAGGTCATTTCTGGTGCTCCTAACCACCAGGTCATAACAGTACAGCTGGCCAAAAGTATTAATGCATCTCAATAGAGGGATAAGAGAAGCTCTGAGACCATTTTTTTTTCTTTGCACTGTGTTTTGTCTTTCTTTTCCCCTAGACCTTTGGGTGGTTCAGGACACAGGTGTAGAGATGGACATTCAAGGTCTGTCCTCTTGTGTGGATCATCTCACTGCAAGGGTACAAAACATTCAAGATTTTGTGGTTCAGAATCCTATGTTAGAGCCTAGAATTCCTATTCCTGATTTATTTTCTGGGAATATATCTAAGTTTCTGAATTTCAAAAATAATTGTAAACTGTTTCTAGCTTTGAAACCCCGCTCCTCTGGTGACCCCGTTCAACAAGTAAAAATCATTATTTCGTTGTTGCGTGGTGACCCTCAAGACTGGGCATTTTCCCTTGCGCCAGGAGATCCTGCATTGCGTGATGTTGATGCGTTTTTTCTGGCGCTTGGATTGCTTTATGATGAACCAAATTCAGTGGATCAGGCAGAGAAAATCTTGCTGGCTTTGTGTCAGGGTCAGGATGAAGCGGAGGTGTACTGTCAGAAGTTTAGAAAGTGGTCTGTGCTTACTCAGTGGAATGAGTGTGCCCTGGCGGCAATTTTCAGAAAGGGTCTTTCTGAAGCCCTTAAGGATGTCATGGTGGGATTTCCCACGCCTGCTGGTCTGAATGATTCTATGTCCTTGGCCATTCAGATCGATCGGCGCTTGCGTGAGCGCAAAGCTGTGCACCATCTGGCGGTATTCTCTGAGCATAGGCATGAGCCTATGCAGTGTGATAGGACTTTGACCAGAGCTGAACGGCAAGAACACAGACGTCGGAATGGGCTGTGTTTTTACTGTGGTGAATCCACTCATGCTATCTCCGATTGTCCTAAGCGCACTAAGCGGTTCGCTAGGTCTGCCACCATTGGTACTGTACAGTCTAAATTTCTTTTGTCCGTTACTCTGATTTGCTCTCTGTCATCCTATTCTGTTATGGCATTTGTGGATTCAGGCGCTGCCCTGAACTTGATGGACATGGAGTTTGCCAGGCGCTGTGGTTTTCTCTTGGAGCCCTTGCAGTATCCTATTCCATTGAGAGGAATTGATGCTACGCCTTTGGCCAAGAATAAGCCTCAGTACTGGACTCATTTGACCATGTGCATGGCTCCTGCACATCAGGAGGATATTCGCTTTTTGGTGTTGCATAATCTGCATGATGTGGTCGTTTTGGGGTTACCATGGCTACAGGTCCACAACCCAGTATTGGATTGGAAATCATGGTGATGTTCCATTGTTGTCAATTTCGTCTTCCACTCCTTCTGAAGTCCCTGAGTTTTTGTCGGATTACCGAGATGTATTTGATGAGCCCAAATCCGGTGCCCTACCTCCTCATAGGGATTGTGATTGTGCTATTGATTTGATTCCTGGTAGTAAGTTTCCTAAGGGTCGACTGTTCAATTTATCGGTGCCAGAACACGCCGCTATGCGGAGTTATATAAAGGAGTCCTTGGAGAAGGGTCATATTCGCCCGTCGTCTTCACCATTGGGAGCAGGGTTCTTTTTTGTGGCCAAGAAGGATGGCTCTTTGAGACCTTGTATTGATTACCGCCTTCTTAATAAAATCACAGTCAAATTTCAGTATCCTTTGCCGCTGCTGTCTGATTTGTTTGCTCGGATTAAGGGGGCTAGTTGGTTCACCAAGATAGATCTTCGAGGGGCGTATAATCTTGTGCGAATTAAACAGGGCGATGAATGGAAAACAGCATTTAATACGCCCGAGCGCCATTTTGAGTACCTGGTTATGCCATTCGGGCTTTCTAATGCTCCATCTGTGTTTCAGTCCTTTATGCATGACATCTTTCGAGAGTACCTGGATAGATTCATGATTGTATATTTGGATGACATTTTGGTCTTTTCGGATGATTGGGAGTCTCATGTGAAGCAGGTCAGAATGGTGTTCCAGGTCCTTCGTGCGAATTCCTTGTTTGTAAAGGGGTCAAAGTATCTCTTTGGAGTTCTGAAGGTTTCATTTTTGGGTTTCATTTTTTCCCCTTCTACTATCGAGATGGACCCTGTTAAAGTTCAGGCCATTTATGATTGGACTCAGCCGACATCTGTGAAGAGCCTGCAGAAGTTCCTGGGCTTTGCTAATTTTTACCGTCGCTTCATCGCTAATTTTTCTAGTATTGCTAAACCGTTGACTGATTTGACCAAGAAAGGTGCTGATGTGGTCAATTGGTCCTCTGCGGCTGTAGAGGTTTTTCAGGAGTTGAAGCGTCGTTTTTCTTCTGCCCCTGTGTTGTGCCAGCCAGATGTTTCGCTCCCGTTTCAGGTCGAGGTTGATGCTTCTGAGATTGGAGCAGGGGCTGTTTTGTCTCAAAGAAGTTCTGATGGCTCGGTGATGAAACCATGTGCCTTCTTTTCTAGAAAATTCTCGCCTGCTGAGCGCAATTATGATGTTGGCAATCGAGAGTTGTTGGCCATGAAGTGGGCATTCGAGGAGTGGCGACATTGGCTTGAAGGAGCTAAACATCGCGTGGTGGTCTTGACGGATCACAAGAATTTGACTTATCTCGAGTCTGCCAAACGGTTGAATCCTAGACAGGCTCGATGGTCGCTCTTTTTCTCCCGTTTTGATTTTGTGGTTTCATACCTTCCGGGATCTAAGAATGTGAAGGCTGATGCCCTGTCAAGGAGTTTTGTGCCTGACTCTCCGGGTGATCCGGAGCCGGCGGGTATTCTTAAAGAGGGGGTAATTTTGTCTGCCATCTCCCCTGATTTGCGGCGCGTGCTGCAGAAGTTTCAGGCTGATAGACATGACCGTTGTCCTACGGAGAAACTGTTTGTCCCTGATAGATGGACTGGTAGAGTTATCTCTGAGGTTCATTGTTCGGTGTTGGCTGGTCATCCTGGAATCTTTGGTACCAGAGATTTGGTGGCTAGATCCTTTTGGTGGCCTTCTTTGTCACGGGATGTGCGTTCTTTTGTGCAGTCCTGTGGGACTTGTGCTCGGGCTAAGCCCTGCTGTTCTCGTGCCAGTGGGTTGCTTTTGCCATTGCCGGTCCCGAAGAGGCCCTGGACGCATATTTCCATGGATTTTATTTCTGATCTCCCTGTTTCTCAAAGGATGTCGGTCATTTGGGTGGTTTGTGATCGCTTCTCTAATCTGAGGTTGCTTACACAGGTGACGTGGTTTATCCTTTGGTTGGCTGCTCTATTTAACTCCACTCAGATCGTTACTCCATGCCAGCTGTCAATGTTCCTGTGCTGGTTCAGTTCGTTCTTGGATCTTTCTGGAAACCTGTCTCTTCCTGCAAGAAGCTAAGTCCCCGTTTGTTATTTTCTGTTCGTGGTTTTCTAGTCCAGCTTGCTTTCATGATTTTGTCTTGCTAGCTGGAAGCTCTGGGATGCAGGGTGGCGCCTCCGCACTGTAAGTCGGTGCGGGGGTCTTTTTGCACACTCTGCGTGGTCTTTTGCAGTTTTTGTGCTGACGGCAAAGATACCTTTTCCATCCTCTGTCTATTTAGTTAGTCTGGCCTCCCTTTGCTAAAACCTGTTTCATTTCTGTGTTTGTGACTTTCATCTTAACTCACAGTTAATATTTGTGGGGGGCTGCCTTTTCCTTTGGGGAAATTTCTCTGAGGCAAGGTAGGCTTTATTTTCTATCTCTAGGGCTAGCTAGTTCTTAGGCTGTGCCGAGGCGTCTAGGCCTGTTAGGTACGCTCCACGGCTATTTCTAGTGTGTGTGATAGGATTAGGGATTGCGGTCAGCAAAGTTCCCACTTCCCAGAGCTTGTCCTGTGAGTTTAACCATCAGGTCATTCCTGGTGCTCCTAACCACCAGGTCATAACACATCTGTATCTTTACTAGCATAGCTGGGTACCTTTAATGTAGTGCAATGCATTATGGGATCTAAAAGTTGTGTTCTCTTCTCTGAATTGTCTAAGAGTTGGAAGTAGATGTGAATTTATGTGTCCTGACAGCAAGAAGCAAAGAGAATTCTGACTGCCACTCCTGATGTGACTGGGCATAACTCAAAATCAATGCAGAAAAAAAGACCCCGTGAATCGAAGTATTTGCACAGTGACTTTTTTTTTAGATTTTAAAGGAAGCCGTCATGTTTAACATCACATTATAGAGCAGAAAAAAATGAGCAGATTAATATATAATTTATTAGAAATTAGTCAGTAGAACTCGTATTGCAAACCATTTTGGGTTTAGGAGTCAAGTAGACAGTTCTAATCTGTGATTGGCTATCGGTCAGTGATAAGACCGCCCACTGGACTCCAAAGCCTAGAATGTGCAGGAATTAAAATGAATGGATCTCAAATTATGCTTTATCTTTCCCTAGAAAACAATGTAACAATCAACTCAGCTCATTCTGCTCTATAACATAAGTCATGTTCAACGTGAAGGGTTCTTTTTTTAAGAGTAAAATGGCAATAGCCAGAGGATTGGTCCCAATTGACTTCAACAAGCCATTTCTGATCCCAGCTGGGGTTCTGGGGTTGGGGGAGCTATCTTTTCAGTAAATCTTCCTTACTAACATATCTTGGGGATTTTATGTGCCTTTTTTTAAGCCGGTCGCCTTCACATGAGTCATCGAAGCTGTGAATAAAAATCAGTGCGGTAAAGAAAAATTGTAAAAAAAAATTCACATGTTTACTAAAGACTTAAAATAGACGTTCATCATCCTTCTCTGAATCATCCTTAGATTACACATTTTTGAGTCTTTTTAGCTTTATGGTCCCTGGAAATAAATTGTGGCACATGTTACGCGTCATAGATCCCATACACTGCGCTTAAAGGTGAAATCCATCCAACATGGATCCCCTAAAATGCTAGATAATGGAAGATTTTGCTGGTGGAGTCTAAGAGCTTGGACCTTGACTGACGCAAGATTCAAGACAATGGACGCTTTCTTCAACTGTGATGTGTAGTTTAAATGGAGGCCAATTGGGTAATTGTTCCAATTTCCTAGAGGGTGAAATTGACAACAGGACCCTCAAGCACCAGTCCATTTTTATCATTAATTCTTTCACTGTCAGGCTCTACCAAGAAATGTGAAGTTAACCCCATCATCTCCTCAGACCACAATAGATTTTCCAGTTAGCCCATTCAATTCCTTAGATTTAAAACTCTTTAAAATGGTGTAGGAAAACAGGATGGTAGACATGTGTTGGTATTGTAAGCTGTACCAGTAACACAAGGTTACTGAGAGGGTTTGATGTGATTGGATTTTGGGTCCAAGTTTTTTGAGTAACGAAAAAGAACCTGGCTGGAAAAAGTCAATCTTATGATCCAGTCAGGAGTTTGCAGGCCTAATAACAGCAGCTGGGTGAACTCAGCAGTGTGTATTGTGTTAAGACTGGAGAAAGGCAGAGCTTCTGGTGGTTAGCCTGTAAAGAAAGGTAGGGTGAAGCCAAACGGAAATGTTTGTTTGGTGAACGCATTTAATACAAGTGTGAGCTGCTGCTGAAAATATCGAAATTTTAAGTGCTGCTACATTTATGTTATTTCATTCTGTCTGAATAAAATAACTGTTTTATGTTATACATTGATACTGAAGGAAGTATTTTTAATTTTCGAGTTGTAAAATTTATGATGGACAATAAGTTTAATGGTTTGATATAAAACCCTGTACCACGTGTATCCAAGCTGCTACCTGAGAGCATGAATCCTTACAATGGTTAGTGCCTAGGGATCTATTTCCTATAAAGCAAGTCCTGGATGTGAATAAAAACATGTTCTCTGTTGATTCAATTCCTGTGTATTGTAAGTATGTCTTCCATGTTATGTGTAGCCACTAGACCTTTGTGTAACACCATAGATTATAAATAGGGGCTATAAGCAGGAAGTGACCACATGACCGGCAGAGATACTCCGTCATGAGAAGAAATAAAAATCAAGGCTGGAAGCATTGTGTAGGCTTTCCAAATAAAGGACCTGTAAAAAGACGGTGTAGAAGTGTTGCATCTGGTTTACTGTTCAAGAAACTGTGCCATTCCAAGTGTGAGAGTAACTATCAAGCTCTGTTCTTCTACTAGAGAATGTAAGTCTTACACCTGTGTATCACCTAAAGTGACAGCCAACATGAATTATCTACTGTTCCAGATTGTTTAACTTTTTAGATGTGTCAGGTATTCGCAACTGTGGTATCTAAGGATCTGACAGAGGGAGAAAGCTCCTTCTGTCAGCGCATTGCGCCCAGAGTGTTTATATGGCATCTGCTTTTTCTGTGCAACCAATTTCTTTTATCAATCCAGTTGAAAATAAAAAGTGAAGCTTTTGTTTGCAAATAGTGTTTTCACAGTTTCGATAATTTCATGTCTAAAGCTCATGTGCTGTGACAAGTGTAATGTGTTTGGTAGCCTGGCAGCTTTTAATAGGGCTTCCATGGACATGCTTAGAAGTAGCTACTCAGTCTACCGGATCCCAGTTCCCCTGGTTTTCACCCTTTAACCCCTGTACAGGGATCTGGACTTACACAGAGGTCCTTGGGTTGGTTCCACAGAGTAGCTCCTGGCCGGTGGAGCGGGCTGGCAGAGGATGGTTAGGAAAATGTATCTATACCTGGAGGTCTGGCACAGGAATAGAATCGTCAGGTGGAAGGATTGTCTAAACACGGGCTGAGGTCTGAAATAGAATCAAACAGACTTAAAAAGAGGTGAAAACAACAGGAGTAAACAAGAGCCAGTACAAAGTATAACTGACACCTTCCAGCGGTATGTTGAGAGTTTAAATAGGGTGTGGTGTTGTCCAGTTTGCCTGATTACTCCTGCTGGACAACACACACACCAATACTGTCAGAATAGGTTATACGACAGGTTCCAGTCAGAGAGGTGAAAAAAACAGGAGTGGACAAGAGCCAGTATAAAGTATAACTGGCACCTTCCAGCAGTATGCTGGGAATTTAAGTAGGGTGTGGCGTTGTCCAATTGGCCTGATTACTCCTGATGGACAACACACACTAATACTGTCAGACTAGGTGACATGACAGGTTCCAGTCAAAGAGGTGAAAAAAAACAGGAGTGAACAAGAGCCAGTATAAAGTATAACTGGCACCTTCCAGCAGTATGCTGGGAGTTTAAGTAGGGTGTGGTGTTGTCCAATTTGCCTGATTACTCCTGCTGGACAACACACACTAATACTGTCAGACTAGGTGACAGGACAGGTTCCAGTCAAAGAGGTGAAAAAAACAGGAGTGAACAAAAGCCAGTATAAAGTATAACCGGCACCTTCCAGCAGTATGCTGGGAGTTTAAGTAGGGTGTGGTGTTGTCCAATTTGCCTGATTACTCCTGCTGGACAACACACACTAATACTGTCAGCCTAGGTGACACGACAGGTTCCAGTCAAAGAGGTGAAAAAAACAGGAGTGAACAAGAGCCAGTATAAAGTATAACTGGCACCTTCCAGCAGTATGCTGGGAGTTTAAGTAGGGTGTGCTGTTGTCTAATTGGCCTGATTATTGCTGGTGGACAACACACATGAATACTGTCAGACTAGGTGGCACGACAGGTTCCAATCACACTAGTATTACTGTCTGGTCCTGACATTTCCACCATGACCCGCGTCGCCCACTCAATGATTACGGCAGCGCCTGGTGTTTGAAAAGGTCCAGATGGAGACGTGAAGTGAAATTAATGTGATCTAAGCTGCGGTACTTGAGAGAAGCCACTACAGAGAACCGCATGAGCTGGAGGTGTCGGTCCCCCACCGATCTAATATTGATCTCACATCCAAAGGATAGGTGATCAATAAAATAGTAACGTGCAACCACTGTAATAGTGCCGCATATTGAGAGCTCGTTATGAAATCCTTTTAATTTCCTGCTCCTCTTTAATAAACCGCACTGTAGCCCGAAGCAGTTATGGGTTACGAGCGGCAGAAAGCAATCGTTCCTTATATCAACTGCCAGGCAAGGAAGAAACCTGACCAGCTCCATTTTTTTTTCTAAGAACCTAAATCTTTGGCTGTGAAATTCTGCGTGACAAATGATCATTATATTGAGCGTCTATAACCGCCATTTAAGTGTTTGTGTCCTGAAACCACGTTATACGCTGAGACGTAAGAAATTCATGGCTGTAAGGATGGGGAAAAAAAATGACTCTAGGCAAGTGTATTAAAATAAGTGATCGCAATAAAAAAAAAAATACTTTGCTGACACAGGATGAGACTCAACATTAGCAAAGCCATTAAGCAATGCGAAGCTAGTGGTATGTAATAATTTGTGTATTACTAAAGAACAAACAAGCAAACCAGGAATTATTATTATTATACATTTTTATAGCGCCATTTATTCCATGGCGCTTTACATGTGAATACGGGGCAAATATAGACAAATACATTAAACATGAGCAGATAACAAGGCACACGAGTACATAAGGAGGGAGGACCCTGCCCGCGAGGGCTCACTGTCTGCAGGGGGTGGGTGAGGATACACTAGGAGAGGGAAGAGCTGGCTGCACGGCTGTTCAGTAGGTTGAGGATCACTGCAGGCTGTAGGCTTGTCGGAAGAGATGAGTCTTCAGGTTCTTTTTGAAGGTTTCTATGGTAGGCGAAAGTCTGATGTGTTGGGGTAGAGAGTTCCAGAGTATGGGGGAAGCACGGGAGAAGTCTTGGATGCGGTTATGGGAAGAAGAGATGAGAGGGGAGTAGAGAAGGAGGTCTTGAGAGGATCGGAGGTCGCGTGTAGGTAGGTACCGGGAGACCATGTCACAGATGTATGGAGGAGACAGGTTGTGGATGGCTTTGTATGTCAGTGTGAGGGTTTTGAACTGGAGTCTCTGGGCGATAGGAAGCCAGTGAAGGGCTTGACACAGGGGAGAGGCTGGGGAATAGCGGGGGGACAGGTGGATTAGTCGGGCAGCAGAGTGTAGGATGGATTGGAGTGGTGCCAGAGTGCTAGAGGGGAGTCCAGAGAGTAGGAGGTTGCAGTAGTCGAGGCGGGAGATGATAAGGGCATGCACTAGCGTTTTTGCAGTGTTGCGGTCAAGGAAAGCACGGATCCGGGAAATATTTTTGAGTTTGAGACGACAGGAGGAGGCAAGGGCTTGGATATGTGGCTTGAAAGAGAGGGCAGAGTCGAGGATCACCCCGAGGCACCGGGCGTGTGGGACTGGGGATAGTGAGCAGCCATTGACATTGATGGATAGGTCTGGTGGAGGGGTAGATACCTCCACCAGAATACCTAAGTGTAACTCCAAAATAAGCATCGTAGGCTTAATGATTTGGGATGGTAGGTGCAGAAAGATTTGCTATTCCATTTAACCAAAATACATAAAAATGGGGGTGGGGGGAGAGAGGGGAGATGCAGCTGCAGTTGATCAGCAAGGCTGTGAGAGGGGAGAGGGAGCAGCAGTAGAAAAAACAAACATCTGATCTCTTAGCTCTTACATCTATATATATAATTGTCTAAGGGTCACTTCTGTCTGTCTGTCTGTCCTTCTGTCACGGTTATTCGTTCGCTGATTGATCTCGGCAGCTGCCTGTCATGGCTGCCGCGACCAATCAGCGACAGGCACAGTCCGTCCCTCCCCTACTCCCCTGCACTCACTGCCCGGCGCCTGCTCCGTAATCCCCTCCACTCACCGCTCACACAGGGTTAATGGTAGCGGTAACGGCCCGCGGTGTAACGCGCTCCATTACCGCTGCTATTAACCCTGTGTGTCCCCAACAATTTACTATTGATGCTGCCTATGCAGCATCAATAGTAAAAATAGGTCATGTTAAAAATAATAAAAAAACAAAAAAACCTGCTATACTCACCCTCCGCCGCCTTTCCCGCTCCTCTGGACACTCCCGGGACCGCTCCATCGCAAGCGGCAGCTTCCATGTCAGGGCTGGTGTGCGACAAGGACCTGCCGTGATGTCACGGTCATGTGACCGCGACGTCATCATAGGTCCTGCTCACACCAGCCCTGGCACCGGAAGCTGCCACTTGCAATGGAGCAGTCCCAGGAACGTGGCAAGGAGCGGGAAAGGCGGCGGATGGTGAGCATAGCAGGACTTCAACGGGCCTTCGGAAGGTGAGTATATGTTTATTTATTTTTTAAGTCTCTATACTACGTGGCTCTGTGCTGGGCAATATACTACGTGGCTGGGCAATATACTACGTGGCTGGGCACTATACTACGTCGCTGGGCAATATACTACATGGCTGGGCAATATACTACGTCGCTGGGCAATATACTACGTGACTGGGCAATATACTACGTGGCTGGGCAATATACTACGTTGCTGGGCAATATACTACGTGACTGGGCAATATACTACGTGACTGGGCAATATACTATGTGTCTGGACAATATACTACGTGGCTGGGCAATATACTACGTGGCTGGGCAATATACTATGTGACTGGGCAATATACTACGTGGCTGGGCAATATACTACGTCGCTGGGCAATATACTACGTGACTGGGCAATATACTACGTGGCTGGGCAATATACTACGTTGCTGGGCAATATACTACGTGACTGGGCAATATACTACGTGACTGGGCAATATACTATGTGTCTGGACAATATACTACGTGGCTGGGCAATATACTACGTGGCTGGGCAATATACTATGTGACTGGGCAATATACTACGTGGCTGGGCACTATACTACGTCGCTGGGCAATATACTACGTGACTGGGCAATATACTATGTGGCTGGGCAATATACTACGTTGCTGGGCAATATACTACGTGACTGGGCAATATACTACGTAGCTGGGCAATATACTACGTGGCTGGGCAATATACTACGTGACTGGGCAATATACTACGTCGCTGGGCAATATACTACGTGACTGGGCAATATACTACGTGACTGGGCAATATACTACGTCGCTGGGCAATATACTATGTGACTGGGCAATATACTACGTGGCTGGGCAATATACTATGTGACTGGGCAATATACTACGTGACTGGGCAATATACTACGTTGCTGGGCAATATACTACGTGACTGGGCAATATACTACGTCGCTGGGCAATATACTACGTGACTGGGCAATATACTACGTGGCTGGGCAATATACTACGTTGCTGGGCAATATACTACGTGACTGGGCAATATACTACGTGACTGGGCAATATACTATGTGTCTGGACAATATACTACGTGGCTGGGCAATATACTACGTCGCTGGGCAATATACTACGTGACTGGGCAATATACTACGTGGCTGGGCAATATACTACGTTGCTGGGCAATATACTACGTGACTGGGCAATATACTACGTGACTGGGCAATATACTATGTGTCTGGACAATATACTACGTGGCTGGGCAATATACTACGTAGCTGGGCAATATACTACGTGGCTGGGCAATATACTACGTGACTGGGCAATATACTACGTCGCTGGGCAATATACTACGTGACTGGGCAATATACTACGTGACTGGGCAATATACTACGTCGCTGGGCAATATACTATGTGACTGGGCAATATACTACGTGACTGGGCAATATACTACGTCGCTGGGCAATATACTACGTGACTGGGCAATATACTACGTCGCTGGGCAATATACTACGTGGCTGGGAAATATACTACGTCGCTGGGCAATATACTACATGACTGGGCAATATACTACGTGGCTGGGCAATATACTACGTGGCTGGGCAATATACTACGTGGCTGGGCAATATACTACGTGACTGGGCAATATACTACGTGACTGGGCAATATACTACGTCGCTGGGCAATATACTATGTGACTGGGCAATATACTACGTGACTGGGCAATATACTACGTCGCTGGGCAATATACTACGTGACTGGGCAATATACTACGTCGCTGGGCAATATACTACGTGGACATGCATATTCTAGAATACCCGATGCGTTAGAATCGGGCCACCATCTAGTCACTGAAATAATAACCGATGTACTAAGCAGGGAAGAAGCCGAAAATGTTGAAATGTTCCTTATCAGTTCTCATGGTGTAGAAATATTATAAGGATTTGCATCTCTTCCGTCTTGGAAACACTGAGTTAAAGGGAACCTGTCACCCCGTTTTTTCAGATTGAGATATAAATACTGTTAAATAGGGCCTGCGCTGTGCGTTACAATAGTGTATGTAGTGTACCCTGATTCCCCACCTATGCTGCGCAATACATTACCAAAGTCGCCGTTTTCACCTGTCAATCAGGCTGGTCTGGTCAGGTGGGCGTGGTGACATCGCTCTTTTCTTCCCCAGCTTTCCGTTGGTGGCGTAGTGGTGTGCGCATGTCGCAGTGACGAATCTACTGCGCGCACGTGAAGAAGCAGCGCGCGATCTGCGCTATTACCCCCTGTCATCGGTGGGGGCGGCCATCTTCCTGGGGCCGCGCGTGCGCAGATGAAGTGCTCTGCTGCCCGTGGCTTCAGGAAAATGGCCGCGGGATGCCGCGCGTGCGCAGAAGAGATCGCGGCGGCCATTTTCCCAAAGCCGAGTTTGCATCTCGGCTTTGGGAAAATGGCCGCCGCGATCTCTTCTGCGCACGCGCGGCATCCCGCGACCATTTTCCTGAAGCCCCGTGCAGCAGAGCACTCCATTTAACAGTATTTATATCTCAATCTGAAAAAACGGGGTGACAGGTTCCCTTTAAGGTACCTTCACACTCAGCGACGCTGCAGCGATACCGACAACGATGTCGATCGCTGCAGCGTCGCTGTTTGGTCGCTGGAGAGCTGTCACACAGACAGCTCTCCAGCGACCAACGATCCCAAGGTCCCCGGGTAACCAGGGTAAACATTGGGTTACTAAGCGCAGGGCCGTGCTTATTAACCCGATGTTTACCCTGGTTACCAGCGTAAAAGTAAAAAAAACAAACACTACATACTTACCTACCGCTGTCTGTCCCCGGCGCTCAGCTTCTCTGCACTGACTGAGCACAGCGGCCGGAAAGCAGAGCGGTGACGTCACCGCTCTGCTTTCCGGCTGACCGACGCTCACAGCCAGTGCAGGAGGAGTGCAGAGAAGCAGAGCGCCGGGGACAGACAGCGGTAGGTAAGTATGTAGTGTTTGTTTTTTTTACTTTTACGCTGGTAACCAGGGTAAACATCGGGTTACTAAGCGCAGCCCTGCGCTTAGTAACCCGATGTTTACCCTGGTTACCAGTGAAGACATCGCTGGATCGGTGTCACACACGCCGATCTAGCGATGTCTGCAGGGAGTCCAGCGACGAAATAAAGTTCTGGACTTTCCTCAGCGACCAACGATCTCCCAGCAGGGGCCTGATCGTTGGTCGCTGTCACACAGAACGATTTCCTTAACAATATCGTTGCTACGTCACAAAAAGCAACGATATCGTTAACGATATCATTATGTGTGAAGGTACCTTAAGACGGGAAAGCTTCTCCTATCACAGGAACATATCCTTCATTACTGATGAATGAGACTTCCTTCTTTCGATTTGCTTGAGTATTGGGAAGACAAGCTCTTGGTCCTTTGACCGACTTAAATTAGAGATATTCTTCTACGGACAGAGGTATAAGGTCACTGACTCCAACCTATGATGTGCCATATACCATACCGGTCTCCTTGTGGCAGGGCAGGTTTTTGCCCCATCAGACACAAGGACCTCTGCACCCCCAAATATCTTTTCCAGTTATACCAAAAACATCCTACCTTTAGTAGAATATTCTTGGAAGAAACCAGATATTGTAGCTGGAAATTCCTTGGCCACCATTGGGCTCTGATAGAAGAAGACTCTGAAGACACAATTGAGTGTGGCTTTTGTTGGACGACTTATTAGGGTATGTGCACAGAGACTATTTTTTTAGGAATATTTTGAGGAAAAACTCGCCAAATCGTCTTAAGAAAACCTTAAAACTGCTCAAACATTGTCACGAGGGAGTCATGTTTCCCTGGAAGACCGGGAGTATGACGGTCACGTCGGGGAGTGAATCACAGGTCTTCATTCGTGATGGTGGGATTTGTGTCGCATATTAAATGGATTTAGTTTCCTCTGGTGCTGAAGAGGTTAATGACCCTTTCTAAGCTGGTCAGAAACATGCAGCTCCATTTCAGCTGCTTCTGATCTGGTCATTACCTCTTCCTATATAAACTGTCTAGACCTTCTTGTCCCTGCCAGTGAAAGATTCGTCTTCCTGTGCTGTGTGCTAAACCTAAGTGGTTGGAGTAGAGTTGTTGTAGTAGTGTTCTGTTGTTTGCTGTAGTATGTGTGTGTTTATCTCCTGGTCCCTGTTTCCATTTAGTTTCTTCCTCCCTGTCCCTATCCTCCTCACCATTCTTGGTTAGTGCCTGTTAACCACTTTGCTGCTCATAAGTTTGAGTGTATTTTTCCAGGTTTTGAAACCTTATGTCACTTTTTTAAGGATCTCCTGTTGGAATTAGCTCCTAATTAATCACTGGCTGCAAAAAAATCTTCAGGAAAAGTAAAAAAAAAAAAAACTTTTTTAAATCCATTTGAAACACTTGTCTTCTTCTTAAAAACAACTATAATAATAATAATAATAATTTTTATTTATATAGCGCCAACATATTCCGCAGCGCTTTACAAATTATAGAGGGGACTTGTACATACAATAGACATTACAGCATAACAGAAATACAGTTCAAAACAGATACCAAGAGGAGTGAGGGCCCTGCTCGTAAGCTTACAAACTATGAGGAAAAGGGGAGACACGAGAGGTGGATGGTAACAATTGCTATAGTTATTCGGACCAGCCATAGTGTAAGGCTTGGGTGTTCATGTAAAGCTGCATGAACCAGTTAATTAATTTTTTTTTTTTTTTTTTTTTTAATATAGGCCACACAGGGATCGTTAGGTTAATGCATTGAGGCGGTAGGCCAGTCTGAACAAATGAGTTTTTAGGGCACGCTTAAAACTGTGGGGATTGGGGATTAATCGTATTATCCTAGGTAGTGCATTCCAAAGAATCGGCGCAGCACGTGTAAAGTCTTGGAGACGGGAGTGGGAGGTTCTGATTATTGAGGATGCTAACCTGAGGTCATCAGCGGAGCGGAGGGCACGGGTAGGGTGGTAGACTGAGACCAGAGAGGAGATGTAGGGTGGTGCTGAGCCATGGAGTGCTTTGTGGATGAGGGTAGTAGTTTTGTACTGGATTCTTGAGTGGATGGGTAACCAGTGTAATGACTGGCACAAGGTAGAGGCATCGGTGTAACGGTTGGTGAGGAATATGATCCTGGCAGCAGCATTCAGGACAGATTGGAGCGGGGAGAGTTTGGTAAGAGGGAGGCCGATTAGTAGAGAGTTACAATAGTCCAGACGAGAATGAATAAGTGAAACAGTAAGAGTTTTTGCAGAGTCGAAAGTAAGAAAAAGGCGAATTCTAGAAATGTTTTTGAGATGCAGGTAAGAAGAGCGAGCCAGTGATCGGATGTAGGGGGTGAATGAAAGGTCAGAATCAAGGATGACCCCAAGGCAGCGGGCATGTTGCTTTGGAGTAATGGTGGAACCGCACACGGAGATGGCAATGTCAGGCAAAGGTAGGTTAGTAGAGGGAGAAAACACGAGGAGTTCAGTTTTTGACAGGTTTAGTTTCAGATAGAGGGAGGACATGATGCTAGAGACAGCGGTAAGACAATCACTGGTGTTTTCTAATAAGGCAGGCGTGAGATCAGGAGAAGAAGTGTATAGTTGGGTGTCGTCAGCATAGAGATGGTACTGGAAACCAAATCTACTGATTGTTTGTCCAATTGGGGCAGTATACAAAGAGAAGAGGAGGGGGCCTAGGACTGATCCTTGAGGAACCCCAACAGTAAGGGGAAGGTGAGAGGAGGAGGAACCAGCGAAACATACAGTGAAGGAACTGTCTGCACATCAGCCTTACTGATTTCTGGGGCGCTGAACTGTTCAAAACTGTTCAAAACTGTTCAAAGCCTGGGTCGACCCTGCGAGATCCCGGGCACTAGAGATCATTACGCTCCCGCGTTAACCACGGCATAATCTCTTTTGATTTGAGTGAAAGCCGGTGTCACATCCCCTTAGCGTCCCGCGTCCAATCTGCGAGTTTACGCCGTCTGAAGGCTGGAGATCAAGATTTTATCCCCGGGGCGGAATAAAACATTTAATATGCGCATTCATGACATTCTTCATAGAAACACAAAACAATTATCTCCAGACCTTCATCTTTATAAGGAGGCAATATGACTGGTGAAATATTGCTTATCCCCCAGAAAGCACCGTGGGGCGGTATCACCCGCAGGATTTTATGAGTCCCCTAATAATATTATAACGATGGCATGCAAATAACATAGGTTTTACATACAATCTTTACATAAATCAATAGCAGAAGTGAATATAAGAAACATTCTAATGTATCTTATCCGAGATTTCAGCTTCTTTCTCCACTTATGAGCCTCTTCATCGGCCCCTGAACTCATCATTCACTCTGATAAACAGCTAAGATCAGACTGTAAAATCACTCAAGTATCAGGTTACAGCCGCCTATTGAAGTCTATGAATGGGATAGAGGGATGAGGAGGGAGAAAACTGATAGGGAGACAGAGGGTGCAGCTGCTCTCTAGTAAGTGTTTTATCTCACTCAGATGGATTCACACTGATTTTACACTGCTCAATACTGTTGTAAAATGCCCTCCATGCTTTTTCTTTATATAAAGTTTTTTTTAATCTCTCCATGTGCTTGATTAACAGCTACACTGCTCAGATGTGCTGCGGAATTTCATCCATGTTGTTGCTTTCTAATGGGTTTTATCCCCGTGCTGGATTTAAAGCTATGTTGCTCAGTACTTCTGTAGTATTTCATCTATGCTGCTGCTTTAAAATAAGTGTTTCAACTCCCCCAGTAATGGATTCACCACTACACTGCTCATTACTTATATAGAATGTCCCCTATGCTATTGCTTTCTAATAAGTGGCTTAAGTGTTTTATCCCTCAGTGTTGGCTTCACAGCTACACTTGCTCCAGCATTGCTATATCATTTCATCCATGCTGTTATTGAGTATTTTATTCTACCCACCATGCCGGATTCACAGCTATGCTGCTCAGTACTTCTGGACAATTTAATCTATGCTGCTTTGTAATAAGTGTTTTATCTTCCCCAGTGATGGATTCACAACTACACTGCTCATTACTGATGTGGAATGTCCTTCGTGCTGTTGCTTTCTAATTAGTGTTTTGTTTAAGTGTTTTATTCCGACCCAGATGCTGAATGTGCAGCTACACTGCTCAATAGTGCTGTATAATATCCTTACAGGAGAGCAGGAGTCCCTCATGTCTGTGTGTGCTATGTATGTGAGACATCATAGTAGCTCAGAGATAAATGACCCCTCCAGAACCATGGTTCCTTTTCTGCAAGCTTAGAATAAGGGACCCACCATAATCCACCATGCTGAATGCTGAAAATGACAACCCATCTCTCCAATCTGATACCCAGCTGTGATCACTCCTCTGTGTAGTATTGATAGTGAGGGGTCACAAAAGGAAGGGTCAGGTTGGTCCCCATTACTGTGCCTGGAAAGAAGCGTAGTGTTTGGTGCCCCCTCTGCACCCTGACCTTTGACCCTTGGTACTGGACATATATTGACCAGGATTTAGCCCCCCTTTCTCAAGGGCCACTACAGCTCCTATCATTCGTGCTGTCAGGCCACGCTAGGAGTTGTAGTTGTGCGCAGACTGCTGATTACTATGATTGAGAATACGTCTTCTCACCCTTAAATCCATAACCAGATATTTCACTAAATCCACGTTTCATCCCCGAGAAGAAAGCGCTTGCACAGCAGCGCTGCCTATTACAGGTCCAGCATCCCAGCGCAGGCACTGGGGTATAAACAATCTTCTCCTCCTCTCCTGTTACCGGCGGACCTGTGAAATGTATGCACGCGTTATAAATAAATGATATGTACAAAGCTGCTCTTGGTAAAATGCTGTTTAACACTCAGAAGGAGGGAGCGAGGCAGAACGTGGCCGCACCTCGGCTGGAGGAGGCAGCTGACGGAAACGCGTGGCCATGATTAAGATGGATGGATCGGTAAGAGGCTTCCAATGTGAGCGGAATAGAAAGTGCTGCCGGCCGGGAGCGGGGGGGAGATCCAGGGAACTGCATCATGGGAGAAAAGCCATCATACAAGATGAGACAGCCCGGGGTGACTTATACATGGCTGCCGACACGTGCACCGTCCTAGGTTATACCGTGTACACTCATAGATCATACCGTGTACAGTCCTAGGTTATACCATGTACAGTCATAGATCATAGCGTGTACAGTCATAAATCATACCATGTACAGTCATAGATCATACCGTGTACAGTCCTAGATTATACCGTGTACAGTCATAGGTTATACCGTGTACAGTCATAAATCATACCGTGTACAGTCCTAGGTTTTACCGTGTACAGTCATAAATCATACCGTGTACAGTCCTAGGTTTTACCGTGTACAGTCCTAGATTATACCGTGTACAGTCCTAGATTATACCGTGAACAGTCCTAGGTTATACCGTGTACAGTCATAAATTATACCGTGTACAGTCCTAGGTTATACCGTGTACAGTCATAGATCATACCGTGTACAGTCCTAGATTATACCGTGTACAGTCCTAGGTTATATCGTGTACACAGTCATAAATCATACCGTGAACAGTCCTAGGTTATACCGTGTACAGTCATAGATCATACCGTGTACAGTCCTAGATTATACTGTGTACAGTCATAAATCATACCGTGAACAGTCCTAGGTTATACCGTGTACAGTCATAGATCATACCGTGTACAGTCCTAGATTATACCGTGTACAGTCATAAATCATACCGTGTACAGTCATAGGTTATACCGTGTACAGTCATAGGTTATACCGTGTACAGTCCCAGGTTATGCCGTATACAGTCCTAGGTTATACCGTGTACAGTCATAGATCATATCGTGTACAGTCCTAGATTATACCGTGTACAGTCATAGATCATACCGTGTACAGTCCTAGATTATACCGTGTACAGTCATAGATCATACCGTGTACAGTCCTAGATTATACCGTGTACAGTCATAAATCATACCGTGTACAGTCATAGGTTATACCGTGTACAGTCATAGGTTATACCGTGTACAGTCCCAGGTTATGCCGTATACAGTCCTAGGTTATACCGTGTACAGTCATAGATCATATCGTGTACAGTCCTAGATTATACCGTGTACAGTCATAGATCATACCGTGTACAGTCCTAGATTATACCGTGTACAGTCATAGATCATACCGTGTATAGTGCTAGCCTAGGTTATACCATGCACAGTCCCAGGTTATGCCGTATACAGTCCTAGATTATACCATGTACAGTCATAGATCATACCGTGTACAGTCCTAGGTTATACCGTGTACAGTCATAAATCATACCGTGTACAGTCCTAGGTTTTACCGTGTACAGTCCTAGATTATACCGTGTACAGTCCTAGATTATACCGTGAACAGTCCTAGGTTATACCGTGTACAATCATAAATTATACCGTGTACAGTCCTAGGTTATACCGTGTACAGTCATAGATCATACCGTGTACAGTCCTAGATTATACCGTGTACAGTCCTAGGTTATATCGTGTACACAGTCATAAATCATACCGTGTACAGTCATAGGTTATACCGTGTATAGTGCTAGCCTAGGTTATACCATGCACGGTCCCAGGTTATGCCGTATACAGTCCTAGGTTATACCGTGTACAGTCATAGATCATACCGTGTACAGTCCTAGGTTATATCGTGTACAGTCAAAGATCATACCGTTTACAGTCCTAGGTTATGCCGTGTAGAGTCATAGATCATACCATGTACAGTCATAGGTTATACCGCGTATAGTGCTAGCCTAGGTTATACCATGCACAGTCCCAGATTATGCCGTATACAATCCTAGGTTATACCGTGTACAGTCATAGATCATACCATGTACAGTCCTAGGTTATACCGTGTACAGTCATAGATCATACCGTGTACAGTCCTAGGTTATATTGTGTACAGTCAAAGATCATACCGTTTACAGTCCTAGGTTATGCCGTGTAGAGTCATAGATCATACCATGTACAGTCATAGGTTATACCGCGTATAGTGCTAGCCTAGGTTATACCATGCACAGTCCCAGATTATGCCGTATACAATCCTAGGTTATACCGTGTACAGTCATAGATCATACCATGTACAGTCCTAGGTTATACCGTGTACAGTCATAAATCATACCGTGTACAGTCATAGGTTATATCGTGTATAGTGCTAGCCTAGGTTATACCATGCACAGTTCCAGGTTATGCCGTATACAGTCCTAGGTTATACCATGTACAGCCATAGATCATACCGTGTACTGTCCTAGGTTATACCATGTATAGTGCTAGCCTAGGTTGTATCATGTGCAGTCCTAGGTTATACCGTGTACAGTCCTAGATCATACCGTGTACAGTCATAGGTTATACCATGTACAGTCATAGATCATACCGTGTACAGTCCTAGATCATACCGTGTACAGTCATAAGTTATACCATGTACAGTCATAGATCATACCGTCACCGTGCATAGTCATAGGTTATACCATGTATAGTCCTTGGTTACATGTGTACAGTCATAGGTTATACCGTGTATAGTGCTAGCCTAGGTTATACCATGTACAGTCCCAGGTTATGCCGTATACAGTCCTAGTTTATACCGTGTACAGTCCTAGGTTATACCGTGTACAGTCATAGATCATACCGTGTACAGTCATAAATCATACCGTGAACAGTCCTAGGTTATACCGTGTACAGTCATAAATCATACCGTGTACAGTCATAGGTTATACCGTGTATAGTGCTAGCCTAGGTCATACCATGCACAGTCCCAGGTTATGCCATATACAGTCCTAGGTTATACCGTGTACAGTCATAGATCATACCGTGTACAGTCCTAGATTATACCGTGTACAGTCCTAGGTTATATCGTGTACACAGTCATAAATCATACTGTGTACAGTCATAGGTTATACCGTGTATAGTGCTAGCCTAGGTTATACCATGCACGGTCCCAGGTTATGCCGTATACAGTCCTAAGTTATACCGCGTACAGTCATAGATCATACCGTGTACAGTCCTAGGTTATATCGTGTACAGTCAAAGATCATACCGTGTACAGTCCTAGGTTATGCCGTGTACAGTCATAGATCATACCGTGTACAGTCATAGGTTATACCGCGTATAGTGCTAGCCTAGGTTATACCATGCACAGTCCCAGGTTATGCTGTATACAGTCCTAGGTTATACCGTGTACAGTCATAGATCATACCGTGTACAGTCCTAGGTTATATTGTGTACAGTCAAAGATCATACCGTGTACAGTCATAGGTTATAATGTGTATAGTGCTAGCCTAGGTTATACCATGCACAGTCCCAGGTTATGCCGTATACAGTCCTAGGTTATACCATGTACAGTCATAGATCATACCGTGTACAGTCCTAGATCATACCGTGTACAGTCATAGGTTATACCATGTACAGTCATAGATCATACCGTGTACAGTCATAGGTTATACCATGTATAGTCCTAGGTTACATGTGTACAGTCATAGGTTATACCGTGTATAGTGCGAGCCTAGGTTATACCATGCACAGTAACCAGGTTATGCCATATATAGTCCTAGGTTATACTGAGTACAGTTCTAGGTTATACTGTGTGCAGTCCTAGGTTATACCTTGTACAGTCCCAGGTTATACCGTATGCAGTCCTAGGTTATACCGTGTACAGTTTTAGGTCATACTGTGTGCAGGCCTAGGTTATACCTTGTACAGTCCTAGGTTATACCGTGTACAGTCATAGATCATACCGTGTACAGTCCTAGGTTATACCGTGTATAGTGCTAGCCTAGGATATATCATGTGCAGTTCTAGGTTATACCGTGTACAATCATAGGTTATACCATGTGCAGTCATAAATCATACCGTGTACAGTCATAGGTTATACCATGTATAGTCCTAGGTTATACGTGTACAGTCATAGGTTATACCATGTATAGTGCAAGCCTAGGTTATACCATGCACAGTCCCAGGTTATGCCTGCATACAGTCCTAGGTTATACCGTGTACAGTCCTAGGTTATACCGTGTACAGTTCTAGGTTATACCGTGTGCAGTCCTAGGTTATAACGTGTGCAGTCCTAGGTTATGTCTGCATACAGTCCTAGGTTATACGTGTACAGTCATAGGTTATACCATGTACAGTATAGTGCAAGCCTAGATTATACCATGCACAGTCCCAGGTTATGCCTGCATACAGTCCTAGGTTATACCGTGTACAGTCCTAGGTTATACCGTGTGCAGTCCTAGGTTATAACGTGTGCAGTCCTAGGTTGTAACGTGTACAGTCCTAGGTTATGCCATGTGCAGTCCTAGATTATAACGTGTACAGTCCTAGGTTATACCATGTGCAGTCCTAAGTTATATTGTGTACAGTCCTATGTTATACCATGTGCAGTCCTAGGTTATAACGTGTATGGTCCTAGTGTGAATAATCTCACAGGGGAAGGGGGGAAGGACCTTGGGGAAGGGGAGAGAAGGACCCAGCAGGGATCGGCGCTCTGACGCCACCACTTTCCTAAGGTCAGTCAGGGAACTGCACCGAGGGCAAATAGTCGCCGGAAAGGCTTCCCTTATATGTACGAGTTACTGAGGAGCTCCCAGTGAGGGGGGATATATATCACCAGTCCAGGCTGGGGATATATCTAATATATAATTGCCTAGAATACTACTTCCTGCAATTTGTGCCAACTTCCGTGGCTTTGTCCGGAGCTAATGTCCGGAGCTAATGTCCAGAGATAAGTGACGTCAACAGTGTCCAGTGTCTGATTGGTTGCCACCTGCTGCGAGCAACCAATCAGAAACGTGCCGTACTGTGACACACTCCGCCCGCCATTTTGGTGTGATTTTTGAATTTTTACCTCACAGCAAGTTTCTACTGCGTGGAGGCGGGCCCAGTGACGTTGCTCTTCAAGCTCCTGCCGAATTTCGTCAAAAAAATGATAATACCATTTACCAAAACTATATATATTTAGTTGTGAAGTGGTTCAGTGACATTTTCACACCAATTTTGAACTTTTGTTTGGTGTTTTCTCCATATACTGCCTATTATTTTTGTTCTTTCTTACTATTATTTATTAATTGTATTATTCTTACATTTGAATAAATAAAGTATATATGGATTCTAGACTCCCGATTCTTTAGAATCGGGCTGCCATCTAGTATATACAGTGGGGCAAAAAAGTATTTAGTCAGTCAGCAATAGTGCAAGTTCCACCACTTAAAAAGATGAGAGGCGTCTGTAATTTACATCATAGGTAGACCTCAACTATGGGAGACAAACTGAGAAAAAAAAATCCAGAAAATCACATTGTCTGTTTTTTTAACATTTTATTTGCATATTATGGTGCAAAATAAGTATTTGGTCAGAAACAAAATTTCATCTCAATACTTTGTAATATATCCTTTGTTGGCAATGACAGAGGTCAAACGTTTTCTGTAAGTCTTCACAAGGTTGCCACACACTGTTGTTGGTATGTTGGCCCATTCCTCCATGCAGATCTCCTCTAGAGCAGTGATGTTTTTGGCTTTTTCGCTTGGCAACACGGACTTTCAACTCCCTCCAAAGGTTTTCTATAGGGTTGAGATCTGGAGACTGGCTAGGCCACTCCAGGACCTTGAAATGCTTCTTACGAAGCCACTCCTTCGTTGCCCTGGCGGTGTGCTTTGGATCATTGTCATGTTGAAAGACCCAGCCACGTTTCATCTTCAATGCCCTTGCTGATGGAAGGAGGTTTGCACTCAAAATCTCACGATACATGGCCCCATTCATTCTTTCATGTACCCGGATCAGTCGTCCTGGCCCCTTTGCAGAGAAACAGCCCCAAAGCATGATGTTTCCACCACCATGCTTTACAGTAGGTATGGTGTTTGATGGATGCAACTCAGTATTCTTTTTCCTCCAAACACGACAAGTTGTGTTTCTACCAAACAGTTCCAGTTTGGTTTCATCAGACCATAGGACATTCTCCCAAAACTCCTCTGGATCATCCAAATGCTCTCTAGCAAACTTCAGACGGGCCCGGACATGTACTGGCTTAAGCAGTGGGACACGTCTGGCACTGCAGGATCTGAGTCCATGGTGGCGTAGTGTGTTACTTATGGTAGGCCTTGTTACATTGGTCCCAGCTCTCTGCAGTTCATTCACTAGGTCCCCCCGCGTGGTTCTGGGATTTTTGCTCACCGTTCTTGTGATCATTCTGACCCCACGGGGTGGGATTTTGCGTGGAGCCCCAGATCGAGGGAGATTATCAGTGGTCTTGTATGTCTTCCATTTTCTAATTATTGCTCCCACTATTGATTTCTTCACTCCAAGCTGGTTGGCTATTGCAGATTCAGTCTTCCCAGCCTGGTGCAGGGCTACAATTTTGTTTCTGGTGTCCTTTGACAGCTATTTGGTCTTCACCATAGTGGAGTTTGGAGTCAGACTGTTTGAGGGTGTGCACAGGTGTCTTTTTATACTGATAACAAGTTTAAACAGGTGCCATTACTACAGGTAATGAGTGAAGGAAAGAGGAGACTCCTAAAGAAGAAGTTACAGGTCTGTGAGAGCCAGAAATCTTGATTGTTTGTTTCTGACCAAATACTTATTTTCCACAATAATATGCAAAAAAAATGATAAAAAAACAGACAATGTGATTTTCTGGATTTTTTTTTCTCAGTTTGTCTCCCATAGTTGAGGTCTACCTATGATGTAAATTACAGACGCCTCTCATCTTTTTAAGTGGTGGAACTTGCACTATTGCTGACTGACTAAATACTTTTTTGCCCCACTGTATATAAACCTCCCGGTTGTCACTGCCAGAGTTCCTCAGTAAAACAGTACGATATTCTGCCACCAGTTCCCCGTTTGAAATAAGCCCCATCCGACAGCAGGCTTATATCGGGTCAGGAATCAACCCTGGGGCAGCGTATAATATACCGAACTGAGCGTGCGGACGTGGGGGTTCATGAATTGAGATAAAAGAGCAGCCCAAGATTAATTTTACATTTAATCACCTAAACGGCGCACTAGAAATATACAGGTATATATTTACAAAAACAATATACAGGTATTCAGTCAAGAGTGTAGTACAATATAACTACTATAATACTGCCCCTATGTACAAGAATATAACTACTATAATACTGCCCCCTATGTACAAGAATATAACTACTATAATACTGCTCCTATGTACAAGAATATAACTACTATAATACTGCTCCTATATACAAGAATATAACTGCTATAATACTGCCCCTATATACAAGAATATAACTACTATAATACTGCTCCTATATACAAGAATATAACTGCTATAATACTGTCCCTATGTACAAGAATATAACTACTATAATACTGCTCCTATGTACAAGAATATAACTACTATAATACTGCTCCTATATACAAGAATATAACTGCTATAATACTGCCCCTATATACAAGAATATAACTACTATAATACTGCTCCTATATACAAGAATATAACTGCTATAATACTGTCCCTATGTACAAGAATATAACTACTATAATACTGCCCCCTATGTACAAGAATATAACTACTAATATACTGCTCCTATGTACAAGAATATAACTGCTATAATACTGCTCCTATGTCCAAGAATATAACTACTATAATACTGCCCCAATGTACAAGAATATAACTACTATAATACTGTCCCCTATGTACAAGAATATAACTACTAATATACTGCTCCTATGTACAAGAATATAACTGCTATAATACTGCTCCTATGTCCAAGAATATAACTACTATAATACTGCCCCAATGTACAAGAATATAACTACTATATTACTGCTCCTATGTACAAGAACATAACTACTATAATACTGCCCCTGTGTACAAGAATATAACTACTATAATACTGCCCCTATGTACAAGAATATAACTACTATAATACTGCTCCTATGTACAAGAATATAACTACTATAATACTGCTCCTATATACAAGAATATAACTACTATAATACTGCCCCTATGTACAAGAATATAACTACTATAATACTGCTCCTATATACAAGAATATAACTACTATAATACTGCCCCTATGTACAAGAATATAACTACTATAATACTGCCCCTATGTACAAGAATATAACTACTATAACACTGCTCCTATATACAAGAATATAACTACTATATTACTGCTCCTATGTACAAGAATATAACTACTATAATACTGCCCCTATGTACAAGAATATAACTAATATAATACTGCCCCTATGTACAAGAATATAACTACTATAATACTGCTCCTATATACAAGAATATAACTACTATAATACTGTCCCTATGTACAAGAATATAACTACTATAATACTGCCCCTATGTACAAGGATATAACTACTATAATACTGCCTCTATATACAAGAATATAACTGCTATAATACTGCTCCTATGTACAAGAATATAACTACTACTAGATTGTGGCCCGATTCTAACGCATCGGGTATTCTAGAATATGCATGTCCCCGTAGTATATTATTATTATTATTATTATTATACATTTTTATAGCGCCATTTATTCCATGGCGCTTTACATGTGAATACGAGGCAAATATAGACAAATACATTAAACATGAGCAGATAACAGGCACACGGGTACATAAGGAGGGAGGACCCTGCCTGCGAGGGCTCACAGTCTGCAGGGGATGGGTGATGAAACACTAGGAGAGGGTAGGGCAGGTTGCGCGGCGGTTCAGTAACTTCAGGATCACTGCAGGCTGTAGGCTTGTCGGAAGAGGTGGGTCTTCAGGTTCTTTTTGAAGGTTTCTATGGTAGGCGAGAGTCTGATGTGTTGGGGTAGAGAGTTCCAGAGTATGGGGGAAGCACGGGAGAAGTCTTGGATGCGGTTGTGGGAAGAAGAGATGAGAGGGGAGTAGAGAAGGAGGTCTTGAGAGGATCGGAGGTCGCGTGTAGGTAGGTACCGGGAGACCATGTCACAGATGTATGGAGGAGAAAGGTTGTGGATGGCTTTGTATGTCATTGTGAGGGTTTTGAACTGGAGTCTCTGGGCGATAGGAAGCCAGTGAAGGGCTTGACATAGGGGAGAGGCTGGGGAATAGCGGGGAGACAGGTAGATTAGTCGGGCAGCAGAGTGTAGGATGGATTGGAGCGGTGCCAGAGTGCTAGAGGGGAGTCCAGAGAGTAGGAGGTTGCAGTAGTCGAGGCGGGAGATGATAAGGGCATGCACTAGCGTTTTTGCGGTGTCGCGGTCAAGGAAAGCACGGATCCGGGAAGTATATGGACAATGATGATTCCAGAATTCGCGGCAGACTGTGCCCGTCGCTGATTGGTCGAGGCAACCTTTATGACATCATCATCGCCATGGCAACCATTATGACATCTACGTCGATACTGTGCCTGTCGCTGAATCAGAAACGTGGGATTTCTACGTCCTTTATGACATCATCGTCGCTGTGCCCGTTGCTGATTGGTCGAGGCAACCATTATGATTGCCATAATGGCAACCATTATGACATCATCATCGCCATGGCAACCTATTATGACACCATCGCCTGGCGGCCTCGACCAATCAGAGACGGGCACAGTATCGACGTAGAAATCCCGCGTCTCTGATTGGTCGAGGCCACCAGGCGATGGTGTCATAATAAATAGGTTGCCATGGCGATGATGATGTCATAATGGTTGCCATGGCGATGATGATGTCATAGTTGTTGCCATGGCGATGATGATGTCAAAGTTGTTGCCATGGCGATGATGTCATAATGGTTGCCATCTTGACGGTTGCAATGGTAGCGGTTATGTCATAAAGGTTGCCATGGCGATGAAGATGTCATAACAGGTTGCCATGGTGATGATGATGTCATAATGGTTGCCATGGTGATGATGATGTCATAATGGTTGCCATGGCGATGATGATGTCATAATGGTTGCCAAGACGTTGATGATGTCATAATAGGTTGCAATGGTGACAGTTATGTCATAACTAGATTGTGGCCCGATTCTAACGCATCGGGTATTCTAGAATATGCATTTCCCCGTAGTATATGGACAAGGCTGAGGCCGCCAGGCCTCGACCAATCAGAGACCCGGGATTTCCAGGACAGACAGACAGAAAGACAGACAGACAGATGGACAGAAAGACAGACAGACAGACGGAAAAACGCTTAGACAATTATATATATAGATGGTTGCCATGTCGATAATGTGATAATGGTTGCCATGGTGATGATGTTATAATGGTTGCCATGGTGATGATGATGTCATAAAGGTTGCCATGGTGATGATGATGGCATAATGGTTGCCATGGTGATAATGATTTCATAATGGTTGCCATAGTGATGATGATGTCATAATGGTTGCGATAGCGATGATGTCATAATGGTTGCCATGGCGATGATGTCATTATGGTTGCAATTGTGATGATGTCATAATGGTTGCCATGGCGATGATGATGTCATAATGGTTGCAATGGTGACAGTTATGTCATAACTAGATTGTGGCCCGATTCTAACGCATCGGGTATTCTAGAATATGCATGTCCCCGTAGTATATGGACAATGATGATTCCAGAATTCGCAGCAGATTGTGCCCGTCGCTGATTGGTCGAGGCAACCTTTATGACATCATCGTCGCCATGGCAACCATTATGACATCTATGTCGATACTGTGCCCGTCGCTGAATCAGAAACGTGAGATGTCTACGTCCTTTATGACATCATCGTCGCTGTGCCCGTTGCTGATTGGTCGAGGCCTGGCGGCCTCGACCAATCAGAGACGCGGGATTTCCAGGACAGACAGAAAGACAGACAGACAGAAAGACACGACGTAGAAATCCCGCTTCTCTGATTGGTCGAGGCCTGGCGGCCTCGACCAATCAGAGACGCGGGATTTCTACGTCGATGCTGAGGCCACCAGGCCTCGACCAATCAGAGACCCGGGATTTCCAGGACAGACAGACAGAAAGACAGACAGACAGACAGACGGAAAAACCCTTAGACAATTATATATATAGATGGTTGCCATGTCGATAATGTGATAATGGTTGCCATGGCGATGATGTTATAATGGTTGCCATGGTGATGATGATGATGTCATATGGTTGCCATGGTGATAATGATTTCATAATGGTTGCCATAGTGATGATGATGTCATAATGGTTGCCATGGTGATGATGTCATTATGGTTGCAATTGTGATGATGTCATAATGGTTGCCATGGCGATGATGTTATAATGGTTGCCATGGTGATGATGATGTCATAAAGGTTGCCATGGTGATGATGATGGCATAATGGTTGCCATGGTGATAATGATTTCATAATGGTTGCCATAGTGATGATGATGTCATAATGGTTGCGATAGCGATGATGTCATAATGGTTGCCATGGTGATGATGTCATTATGGTTGCAATTGTGATGATGTCATAATGGTTGCCATGGCGATGATGATGTCATAATGGTTGCCATGGTGATGATGTCATAAAGGTCGCCATGGTGATGATGATGTCATAATGGTTGCCATGGTGATGATGATGTCATAATGGTTGCCATGGTGATGATGATGTCATATTGGTTGCCATGGTGATGATGTCATAATGGTTGCCATGGCGATTGTATCATAATAGGATGCCATGGCGACAATGTCATAATGGTTGCATTTGATGATTGTGTCATAATGGTTGCCATGGCGATGATGATGTCATAATGGATGCCATGGCGATGATGATGTCATAACGGTTGCCATGGTGATGATGATGTCATAATGGTTGCCATGGTGACTATGGCCTCGACTGTTATGACCTGGTGGTTAGGAGCACCCGGAATGACCTGATAGTTAAACCTCATACAGGACGAGCTCTGAGATGTGGGAGCTCTGCTGACCGCAAGCCCTAATCCTATCACACACACTAGAAATAGCCGTGGAGCGCTCCTGACCAGACCTAGGCGCCTCGTCACAGCCTAAGAACTATCTAGCCCTAGAGAAAGAAAATAAAGCCTACCTTGCCTCAGAGAAATTCCCCAAAGGTAAAGGAAGCCCCCCACATATATTGACTGTGAGTAAAGATGAAAGTCACAAACGCAGAAATGAAACAGGTTTCAGCAAAGGGAGGCCAGACTTACTAAATAGACAGAGGATAGGAAAGGAAACTTTGCGATCAGCACAAAAACCTACAAAAGACCACGCAGAGTGTGCAAAAAAGACCTCCGCACCGACTCACGGTGCGGAGGGGCCACTCTGCATCCCAGAGCTTCCAGCTAGCAAGACAAAATCATGAAAACCAGCTGGACAAGAAAACAGAGAACAAAATAAGACTATAAGGAACTTAGCTTCTGCAGGAGAAGGCAGGTCACCAGGGAGATCCAGGAGCGAACTGAACAAATGCAAAAACATTGACAGCTGGCATGGAGTAACGATCTGAGAGGAGTTAAATAGAGAAGCCAACCTAAGGATAAACCACGTCACCTGTGTAAGGAACCTCAGAAGCAGCAGCTTCACTCATAGCCACCAGAGGGAGCCCATAGACAGAACTTGCCGAAGTACCATTCACGACCACAGGAGGGAGTTCAACAACAGAATTCACAACACTCAACCAATCAGAGACGTGGGATTTCCAGGACAGACAGACAGACAGAAAGACAGACAGAAAGACAGACAGACAGACAGACGGAAAAACCCTTAGACAATTATATATATAGATAATACTGCTCCATTGTACAAGAATATAACTACTATAATACTGCCTCTTTGTACAAGAATATAACTACTATAATACTGCTCCTATGTACAAGAATATAATTACTATAATACTGCTCCTATATACAAGAATATAACTACGATAATACTGCTCCTATGTACAAGAATATAACTACTATAATACTGCCCACTATGTACAAGAATACAACTACTATAATACTCCTCCTATGTACAAGAATATAACTACTATAATACTGCCCCTATGTACAAGAATACAACTACTATAATACTGCTCCTATGTACAAGAATATAACTACTATAATACTGCTCCTATGCACAAGAATATAACTACTATAATACTGCTCCTATGTACAAGAATATAACTACTATAATACTGCCCTATGTACAAGAATATAACTACTATAATACTGCTCCAATGTACAAGAATATAACTACTATAATACTGCTCCTATGTACAAGAATATAACTACTATAATACTGCCCTATGTACAAGAATATAATTACTATAATACTGCTCCTATATACAAGAATATAACTACGATAATACTGCTCCTATGTACAAGAATATAACTACTATAATACTGCCCACTATGTACAAGAATACAACTACTATAATACTCCTCCTATGTACAAGAATATAACTACTATAATACTGCCCCTATATACAAGAATATAACTACTATAATACTGCTCCTATGTACAAGAATATATCTACTATAATACTGCTCCTATGTACAAGAATATAACTACTATAATACTGCTCCTATGTACAAGAATATATCTACTATAATACTGCTCCTCTGCGCATTGTAGTGATTTCCCTGTGGACGGTTTCCTGTGCTCTGGGATACTTCCTTGTGATGTGATTTTGGAACTTCTTCTTTTCTCACCTTCCCCTGATTTATTGCTTGTGCTGTCACAATAGCTGTGTCTTGTACTGAGCAGTTGCAGACTAAGCTCTGCTCTGATTGTTTTATGTTCCCCGCTTCCTTCAGCTCTTCTTCTTCATGTCCTGAGACTCAGCGCTCCTGAGTTTTGTAATCCTCCGGAGATAATCAGATTTGGGGGGCAGGGTCATTTAGATGCGGTGCAATGTCAGCGAGTACTAGACTTCCCCGTGATCCAGCGCTGAGCCTTCATCCGGGACTTGGAAATGAAAGAACAAGTCTTAACCTGCACGGCTTGTACGGTCCTAAAAAATGAATATAGAATCTCAGACTGTGTTAGCGGATCAAACCAGCAGATATCTGGTGTTAGACATTTTTTAAAATATTACAAATTTTTGCTACAAAATTGCAACTTTTGACATTTTTACCACTTGATAAGACACAGAGCATGCCCACTGCAATGCCCCATAGAAGTCAATAAACCATTGTCTTTAATAGAAGTTGACTTTCTCAGTTTTCACATTGGCGCTGAGTCTTGTCAGTATGATAACACTTCCTGTCGCTGTTTATCTTGTGCTGTGTACGATAACGGGTCGGTCAGCAGGCATGATGGCATATTGTAATGATCCAGACCGAGTTTTTGAGTCCTGTCTTCCTTTTTCCCGGTCTGATCATGTCAGGGGTTAACTTTTCTCAGCCTCACTCTGGTTTCAGGTTTTTGCTATTTATCTCTGTTGCATCCTGCAGACGGTGTCAGTTATAGTTCTGCCTACGGCGTGTGTAGCTGACTCTGTTATATCCTGACTTGTCCTGCTGCGTTAGCTGCCTGAACCGTGTCTCTGTTTTCCCCTGTCCCTGTCTTGACTCAGTGTTTCCCTCTTACATGTTGACTACCTGGTTTTGACTTGGCTTGTATCCTGACCTGCTTCTGCCTTCCGTCTCTGGCTTTCCTGCTCACGACCGATTCTGACCTCCTTGGCTTGTTTCTGACCACATGATTTGATGTGACCTCTGGTACTTCGTTCCCTCTCTGTTGCTGACCAGGCTTTTCTGACTACTCCTGCTGCCACCTAGTGGTAGCCTAGCTGCTGCACGACAGGCCTGCTTTGTCTAGGTGCAGCCCTCCTTACACTCTGTAGCCATCTAGTGGAGCTTGCACCTACCTGCATTGCAGCAGCGTGACACATATACTATGTAACAATGCTTAATTAGCACAGCTCACCTTCTCCTCCTCTTTCTCCCGACACGGTGACCTCTTCGCGAGTCACACAGCACGCACGCTGCAATCTCAAGTCAGTAAGCGGTTTTCTTTGGTGAGAATGTCACTAATGTTGATACTTATTGATTTTTTTTTATCGAAAAGGATGAATGATGAATACGTTGCTGCCCAGACGATGAGCGGAGAGAAGGTTCTCGTCTGCAGCCCACATGGGCGTGCGATGCCTTTTAGAGTAATCATTCGCTTTTCTGAATTCCTCCGCTCTCTCGTTTTCTATTGATTGCAAGTTTCAGGTCGTCGCCGTCTTCACGTAAGGTAATGGCTGAGCGCTCGGTCACTAGGTCAATCACACTGCAGCCGAGCAGTCAACCTACGTGCGGTAACCTCGTGGCCTGCGTGTGGCGCTTCACCCAGAACAGTCTATTCCAAGCAGCGGAGATAAAATAAGCACGATTTTTCCCAGACACTAAACACAATCCCATCCGTGTCTATGGATAATTAGATTCTACAAAAATTCCAAAAATGTGGTAATTTCTGGGGCACCAATGCACCAGGGACAATCCTAAAAACGTAACCAATGGAGAAAAAAAAGCCAAATATTTCACATTTTTGGTTGTAATCATTATGTCACCCAAAAACATTTACAACGATGTCCAAAACTTCTTGAGGATAATGCGGTGGCACAGTTACTGGTGGTTTTGAGGGTTAATGGTGACTATTTTTGGATCCCTGGTGGTGTAGGGTGGCTGACATGGATACCTTTTTATCCCCGGTGCTCTATAGGGGTGAAAGAAGTTGATGGTAATACCCCTAATAGTCTAAAGGATTTGATTTGGTTATTGCCATATTCCCTGGTGGTCTAGGGTAGTAAAGAGGTTAATGTAAGCATTCTTAGTGGTCTTGTGTTGTGAATTCAGCTTTTGGGCTCCCTCCGGTGGTTGTAGAGGGTAATGCAGTTGTGCCTGGACTGCAGGAGTGGACAGGTGTATCTACTAATTGCAAAACTGACTGGGGTATATAGCTTTGCAGGATCCTTTAGTCAGTGCCAGTTGTCCATTGTTCTGGAAGGATTCACTTCCCTGCTGGTCCCTCCAGTTTGCTGTGCTTTTCTACTAAGATAAGTCCTGCTTGGTTTTTGCTGTCCACCTGCAGTGGACTTTATAGTTCTGTGCATTTTCATGTTTTTGTTTTGTCCAGCTTAGTCTGTGAAGGATTTTTTGCAGCCTAGATATTTCTCTGGAGATGCAGATATACCCCCCATGTCTTTAGTTAGATGTGGTGTTCTGTATTTTCTGCGGTGGATATTTTCTAGTGTTTTTGTACTGACCGCATAGTACTCTGTTCTATTCTTTCTTTCTAGCTAGTATGGCCTCCTATGCTAAAATCTGATTTCATATCTGCGTAAGTTATTTCCCTCTCCTCTCACAGTCAAAATTTGTGGGGGGCTATCTATCCTTTGGGGATTTTCTCTGAGGCAAGATAGGTTTCCTGTTTCTGTCTTTAGGGGTAGTTAGATCTTAGGCTGTGTCGAGGGGTCTAGGGAGTGTTAGGTACCCCCCACGGCTACTTCTAGTTGCGCTGCTAGTTCAGGGTTTGCGGTCAGTACAGGGACCACCTTCTCCAGAGTCCGTCTCATGCTGCTCCTGGGCCACCAAATCATAACAGTACAACTGGCCAACAATGAGTTAATTGCATCTCAGAAAAAGGGCGGAAAGCTTTTGAGCCATTTTTTTTTCCTTAGCCTGTTTGGTATTTTCCTCCCTCTTTACCTCTGGGTGGCTACAGAGTCTAGTATTAACATGAATGTTCAGGAGTTGGTTTCTCGGGTGGATCAGCTTGCTGCTAGGGTACAGGGTATTTCAGATTTCATTGTTCAAACTCCTGCCTTAGAACTTAAGATTCCCACTCCTGATTTATTCTTTGGTGACAGATCCAAATTTTTGAAACTGTTTTTTGCATTAAGACCCCGGTCTTCTGGTGATCCTATTCAACAGGATAGAATCATCATATCTCTGCTGCGTGGTGACCCACAGGATTGGGCATTTTCCCTGGAATCTGGCAATCCTGCTTTGCTTAATGTTGATTCGTTCTTTCAGGCATTGGGGTTGTTGTATGATGAGCCTAATTCTGTGGATCAGGCTGAAAAAAATCTTGTTAGCCCTGTGTCAAGGTCAAGAAGCGGCAGAATTGGATTGCCAGAAATTTAAAAAATGGTCTGTACTGACTAAATGGAATGAGGATGCCTTGGCGGCAATTTTCAGAAAGGGTCTTTCTGAATCCGTTAAAGATGTTATGGTGGGGTTCCCCACGCCTGCTGGTCTGAGTGATTCTATGGCTCTGGCCAGTCAGATTGATCGGCGTCTGCGCGAGCGCAAAGCTGTGCACCATATGGCAGTGTCCTCTGAGCAGAGTACTGAACCTATGCAATGTGATAGGATTTTGTCTAGAGCTGAACGTCAAACATTCAGGTGTCAGAATAGGTTGTGTTTTTACTGCGGCGATTGTGCTCATGTTATTTCTGATTGCCCTAAGCGCACTAAGAGAATTGCTAGTTCTGTTGCCATCAGTACTGTACAACCTAAATTTCTGTTATCCGTGACCTTGATCTGCTCATTATCATTTTCTGTCATGGCATTTGTGGATTCAGGCGCCGCTCTGAACTTGATGGACTTAGAATTTGCCAGACGTTGTGGTTTTCCCTTGCAGCCTTTGCAGAACCCTATTCCTTTGAGGGGCATTGATGCTACACCGTTGGCTAAAAATAAACCTCAGTTTTGGACACAGCTGACCATGCGCATGGCGCCAGCCCATCAGGAAGATTGTCGTTTTCTGGTGTTGCATAATTTGTATGATGATATTGTGCTGGGTTTTCCATGGTTGCAGCTACATAATCCAGTGTTAGATTGGAAATCCATGTCTGTGACTAGTTGGGGTTGTCAGGGGGTTCATGATCAGGTTCCTTTGATGTCAATTTCCTCTTCCCCCTCTTCTGAAGTTCCTGAGTTTTTGTCTGACTTCCAGGATGTATTCGATGAGCCCAAATCCAGTTCCCTTCCACCGCATAGGGACTGTGATTGTGCTATTGACTTGATTCCAGGTTGTAAGTTCCCTAAGGGCCGACTTTTCAACCTGTCTGTGCCTAAACATACCGCCATGCGGAGCTATATTAAGGAGTCTTTGGAGAAAGGGCATATTCGGCCATCTTATTCACCGTTGGGCGCGGGGTTCTTTTTTGTTGCCAAGAAGGATGGCTCCTTGAGACCCTGTATTGATTATCACCTCTTGAATAAGATCACGGTTAAATTTCAATACCCCTTGCCTTTGCTTACTGATTTGTTTGCTAGGATTAAGGGGTCTAGCTGGTTTACTAAGATTGACCTTCGAGGGGCATATAATCTTATTCGTATCAAGCAGGGTGACGAATGGAAAACTGCATTTAATACGCCCGAAGGCCATTTTGAATACCTTGTGATGCCATTCGGACTCTCTAATGCCCCATCTGTGTTCCAATCCTTTATGCATGATATCTTTCGGAGTTATCTTGATAAATTTCTGGTTGTATATTTGGATGATATTTTGATTTTTTCCAATGATTGGGAGTCTCATGTGAAACAGGTCAGGATGGTATTTCAGATCCTCCGTAATAATACTTTATTTGTGAAGGGGTCAAAGTGCCTCTTTGGAGTGCAGAAGGTTTCTTTTTTGGGTTTCATTTTTTCTCCCTCATCTATAGAAATGGATCCGGTTAAGGTTCAGGCCATTCATGATTGGATTCAACCCACAACTGTGAAGAGTCTTCAGAAATTCTTGGGCTTTGCTAATTTTTATCGTCGTTTCATTGCCAACTTCTCCAGTGTGGTTAAACCTCTAACCGATTTGACCAAGAAAGGCGCTGATGTGTCGAATTGGTCCTCCGCGGCTGTTTCTGCCTTTCAGGAGCTTAAACGCCGATTTACTTCTGCCCCTGTGTTGCGTCAGCCAGATGTTTCTCTTCCATTTCAGGTTGAGGTTGACGCCTCTGAGATTGGGGCAGGGGCCGTTTTGTCTCAGAGGAATTCTGATGGTTCCTTGATGAAACCGTGTGCCTTCTTTTCTCGGAAGTTTTCGCCTGTGGAACGCAATTATGATGTCGGCAATCGGGAGTTGTTGGCTATGAAGTGGGCATTTGAGGAGTGGCGACATTGGCTTGAGGGGGCCAAGCACCGTATTGTGGTCCTGACCGATCATAAGAATCTGATTTACCTCGAGTCTGCCAAACGGCTGAATCCTAGACAGGCTCGATGGTCCCTGTTTTTCTCCCGTTTTGATTTTGTGGTCTCGTACATTCCTGGTACTAAGAATGTTAAGGCGGATGCCCTCTCTAGGAGTTTTTTTCCTGATTCCCCTGGGGTTCTTGAGCCGGTCAGCATTTTGAAGGAAGGGGTGGTCCTTTCTGCCATTTCTCCTGATTTACGATGGGTTCTTCAGGAATTTCAGGCTGATAAGCCGGACCGCTGTCCTGTGGGGAAACTGTTTGTTCCTGATAGATGGACTAGTAAAGTGATTTCTGAGGTTCATTGTTCTGTGTTGGCTGGCCATCCTGGGATTTTTGGTACCAGAGATTTGGTTAGTAGGTCCTTTTGGTGGCCTTCTTTGTCACGGGATGTGCGTTCTTTTGTGCAGTCCTGTGGGATTTGTGCGCGGGCTAAGCCTTGCTGGTCCCGCACTAGTGGGTTGCTTTTGCCATTGCCAGTACCTGAGAGACCTTGGACGCATATTTCTATGGATTTTATTTCCGATCTTCCTGTTTCCCAAAGAATGTCGGTTATCTGGGTTGTCTGTGACCGATTTTCTAAGATGGTTCATTTGGTACCTTTGCCTAAATTGCCTTCTTCTTCTGATTTGGTTCCGTTGTTTTTTCAGCATGTGGTGCGTTTGCATGGTATTCCGGAGAATATCGTGTCCGACAGAGGTTCCCAGTTTGTTTCCAGGTTTTGGCGGGCCTTTTGTGCCAAGCTGGGCATTGATTTGTCTTTTTCCTCTGCATTTCATCCTCAGACAGATGGCCAGACCGAGCGAACTAATCAGACCTTGGAGACCTATTTGAGATGCTTTGTGTCTGCTGATTAGGATGATTGGGTGGCTTTTTTGCCATTGGCCGAGTTTGCCCTTAATAATTGGGCTAGTTCGGCTACTTTGGTTTCGCCTTTTTTTTTGTAATTTCGGTTTTCATCCTCGTTTTTCTTCTGGGCAGGTTGAGCCTTCTGACCTTCCTGGTGTGGATTCTGTGGTCGACAGGTTGCAGCAGATTTGGGCTTATGTGGTGGACAATTTGGTGCTGTCTCAAGAGGAGGCTCAGCGTTTTGCTAACCGTCGTCGGTGTGTTGGTTCCCGGCTTCAGGTTGGTGATCTGGTTTGGTTATCTTCCCGTCATGTTCCTATGAAGGTTTCTTCCCCTAAGCTTAAGCCTCGATTTATTGGTCCTTATAGGATTTCTGAGATTATTAATCCGGTGTCCTTTCGCCTGGCGCTTCCGGCCTCTTTTGCTATTCATAATGTCTTCCATAGATCTTTGTTGCGGAAATATGTGGAGCCCGTTGTTCCCTCTGTTGATCCTCCGGCCCCTGTGTTGGTCGATGGGGAGTTGGAATATGTTGTTGAGAAGATTTTGAATTCCCGTTTTTCGAGGCGGAAGCTTCAGTACCTTGTCAAGTGGAAGGGTTATGGCCAGGAGGATAATTCTTGGGTTTCTGCCTCTGATGTCCATGCCGTTGATTTGGTTCGTGCCTTTCATCGGGCTCATCCTGATTGGCCTGGGGGCTCTGGTGAGGGTTCGGTGACCCCTCCTCAAGGGGGGGTACTGTTGTGAATTCAGCTTTTTGGCTCCCTCCGGTGGTTGTAGAGGGTAATGCAGTTGTGCCTGGACTGCAGGAGTGGACAGGTGTATCTACTAATTGCAAAACTGACTGGGGTATATAGCTTTGCAGGATCCTTTAGTCAGTGCCAGTTGTCCATTGTTCTGGAAGGATTCACTTCCCTGCTGGTTTCTCCAGTTTGCTGTGCTTTTCTACAAAGATAAGTCCTGGTTTGGTTTTTGCTGTCCACCTGCAGTGGACTTTATAGTTCTGTGCATTTTCATGTTTTTGTTTTGTCCAGCTTAGTCTGTGAAGGATTTTTTGCAGCCTAGATATTTCTCTGGAGATGCAGATATACCCCCCATGTCTTTAGTCAGATGTGGTGATCCGTATTTTCTGCGGTGGATATTTTCTAGTGTTTTTGTACTGACCGCATAGTACTCTGTTCTTTTCTTTCTTTCTACTTAGTATGGCCTCCTATGCTAAAATCTGATTTCATATCTGCGTATGTTATTTCCCTCTCCTCTCACAGTCAATATTTGTGGGGGGCTATCTATCCTTTGGGGATTTTCTCTGAGGCAAGATAGGTTTCCTGTTTCTGTCTTTAGGGGTAGTTAGATCTTAGGCTGTGTCGAGGGGTCTAGGAAGTGTTAGGTACCCCCTACGGCTACTTCTAGTTGCGCTGCTAGTTCAGGGTTTGCGGTCAGTACAGGGACCACCTTCTCCAGAGTCCGTCTCATGTTGCTCCTAGGCCACCAAATCATAACAGTCTTGGGCGGCAAAGATAGTAGTGCCAGCACCCTTGTTGGTATGGGGTAGAGAAGAGGTTAATGCCAACAGACCCTAATGGTCCATAGTTGTGAACATATTAATACTTGCATTCCTGGTGGTCTGCCGCAAAAAAAGTTCAAAGCTAAAATACCTGATTGTCTACAATAGAGAGTAAATTAGTGATTGCATCACAGGTGGTCTACAATAAAAAAAAAAAGGTCAATGCCAATATAGCTAGTGGTCTATAGTAGAGAGGAAGCTAATTCTTGCATCCCTGGTGGTTTGCTGTCAGTGAATGGGTTGATACCAACAGTCCTAGTGGTCTATAGCAGTAAATAAGCCAATGACTGCATCCCTGGTGGTTTAGAGTAGAGAAGTGATCAATTCAAACATATCTAGTGGTCTACAGCAGTGAATAAGCTAAGGATTGCATCCCTGGTGGTCTTTGGTAGACAAAAGACCAATGCCAATATACCTATTGGTCTACAGTAACGAACAAAAAGATGCTTGTATCCCTGGTGGTCTGGGGATGAGACAAGGTCAATCCTAACACATCAGGTGGTCTACAGTAGTGAGAAAGCTAATGATTGCATTTGTGGTGATCTGAGGAAGAGTATAGTTCAATCCTAACACCCCAGATAGTCTACAGCGGTGAGAAAGCTAATTATTGCATCCCTGGTGGTCTGGGGAAGAGACGAGTTCAATCCTAACACACCTGGTGGTTTACAGTGGTGAGAAAGCGAATGATTGCATCTCTATTGGTCTGGGGTAGAAAAGTGGTAATTTCCAAAATAATTATAGGATTGTTTACATGGGTGCTTTATAGGGGTCATCGCTACTTGTCATATAGTCCACAGGTTGTGTGAGTATTTACTTCGCTAATAATAAAGTTATCTGTGTATCAAGTTCTATCATTTGGATTATAATAGGATGCATTTGTAAACGAAATGTGACATTACCTTCTTCTAAATTTGACACTGTAGCAAAGCCAGGCAGGACTGTCTTAGCACTGCAGGTCTTATTTAGATGTGCCTGGCTAGCTTTGACTAATAACCAGGGCATGTGTTCACCTTGTGTCTGTCTGCTGGATGTTGAGCAGAATGTTGTGCGTTGAAGCTGGTGAGTGACCAGCCAAAATGTGAGCTATAGAGAAAGACAAGCAAGAGTCTCTCTCACTCTCTGGAGACTGCACGGGTCAGCTTGGAAAGCTAAGCAGTCTGTGTGTTGGAGCTGCAAAGTAACATGTGGAAGCTAACATGAGGAAAAAGCTAACATATTAAACACCTTCTTCTCCACGGTATTCACGGTGGAAAATGAAATGCTAGGTGAAATCCCAAGAAACAATGAAAACCCTATATTAAGGGTCACCAATCTAACCCAAGAAGAGGTGCGAAACCGGCTAAATAAGATTAAAATAGATAAATCTCCGGGTCCGGATGGCATACACCCACGAGTACTAAGAGAACTAAGTAATGTAATAGATAAACCATTATTTCTTATTTTTAGTGACTCTATAGCGACAGGGTCTGTTCCGCAGGACTGGCGCATAGCAAATGTGGTGCCAATATTCAAAAAGGGCTCTAAAAGTGAACCTGGAAATTATAGGCCAGTAAGTCTAACCTCTATTGTTGGTAAAATATTTGAAGGGTTTCTGAGGGATGTTATTCTGGATTATCTCAATGAGAATAACTGTTTAACTCCATATCAGCATGGGTTCATGAGAAATCGCTCCTGTCAAACCAATCTAATCAGTTTTTATGAAGAGGTAAGCTATAGACTGGACCACGGTGAGTCATTGGACGTGGTATATCTCGATTTTTCCAAAGCGTTTGATACCGTGCCGCACAAGAGGTTGGTACACAAAATGAGAATGCTTGGTCTGGGGGAAAATGTGTGTAAATGGGTTAGTAACTGGCTTAGTGATAGAAAGCAGAGGGTGGTTATAAATGGTATAGTCTCTAACTGGGTCGCTGTGACCAGTGGGGTACCGCAGGGGTCAGTATTGGGACCTGTTCTCTTCAACATATTCATTAATGATCTGGTAGAAGGTTTACACAGTAAAATATCGATATTTGCAGATGATACAAAACTATGTAAAGCAGTTAATACAAGAGAAGATAGTATTCTGCTACAGATGGATCTGGATAAGTTGGAAACTTGGGCTGAAAGGTGGCAGATGAGGTTTAACAATGATAAATGTAAGGTTATACACATGGGAAGAGGGAATCAATATCACCATTACACACTGAACGGGAAACCACTGGGTAAATCTGACAGGGAGAAGGACTTGGGGATCCTAGTTAATGATAAACTTACCTGGAGCAGCCAGTGCCAGGCAGCAGCTGCCAAGGCAAACAGGATCATGGGGTGCATTAAAAGAGGTCTGGATACACATGATGAGAGCATTATACTGCCTCTGTACAAATCCCTAGTTAGACCGCACATGGAGTACTGTGTCCAGTTTTGGGCACCGGTGCTCAGGAAGGATATAATGGAACTAGAGAGAGTACAAAGGAGGGCAACAAAATTAATAAAGGGGATGGGAGAACTACAATACCCAGATAGATTAGCGAAATTAGGATTATTTAGTCTAGAAAAAAGACGACTGAGGGGCGATCTAATAACCATGTATAAGTATATAAGGGGACAATACAAATATCTCGCTGAGGATCTGTTTATACCAAGGAAGGTGACGGGCACAAGGGGGCATTCTTTGCGTCTGGAGGAGAGAAGGTTTTTCCACCAACATAGAAGAGGATTCTTTACTGTTAGGGCAGTGAGAATCTGGAATTGCTTGCCTGAGGAGGTGGTGATGGCAAACTCAGTCGAGGGGTTCAAGAGAGGCCTGGATGTCTTCCTGGAGCAGAACAATATTGTATCATACAATTATTAGGTTCTGTAGAAGGACGTAGATCTGGGTATTTATTATGATGGAATATAGGCTGAACTGGATGGACAAATGTCTTTTTTCGGCCTTACTAACTATGTTAAGCTGCAGCCTGTTCAGGGTTGAACTGTGCATGTAGGTGAGCACTTCTGTTTGGGCTTGGAAGCCTACCTGAGAGTGTGGATACCTACAACACATTATACATTGAAGTGAATGGGATGTTAAAGGTCCTGTTTGCGCAATGTATCTGGCATTGGTCTACTTCTGGACTGGGGATTACGTTGGAGCCTGGTGGAATTAATACCTGGTAAGGGCAAGAGGTGGAAGGGTTGTCCTACACCATGGTTGTCACGTATGTCAAAAGCAACGCACACCTAGAACAAACATAAAACTCATGCATGGTTGATTTCATGTCCTCCTGGGAAATTGTGACCAATACCTCTAGAAGCCAGGGCCATGGCCATTAGGGTGGCTGGAGGAGCATATGGTTTAGGTGCTTGGTGCCAGGGGGAATACCAACAAGCCTCTCTGACTTGGCCAATTTATGCAGATACAGGGTGAGGGCTTCAAATTGATAAAACAACTATAGCTATAAATCAATCTAAAAAATATCTCACCGCGATGTCACTATTTTATCCATAATTGGAAGCAACAAATACTTAATTCATGGTCACCTCATCCTGAAAAGCTCAAAGGAAAAGATATGGCAAACCATTTATTATAGTCATGCTGGCTATATGGGTATGATGGGACATTGAGCGCTGCCTGATCACGCAGCCCCGTCTACTGAGAAGGTCAACTAAGTAGATAGAAGTGTTAATCAGAATGTAATTATCTGCTTAGTGTTGTCATTCACGGACAATAATGAGCCGCTCTAATCTTTTACCAAGACGCAAGGAAAAGGTTGAGTGAAGCATAGACGACGGCTGTCTCGGAGGGCACCATTGTTAAATTCTACATAAAGAATATGATAGAAGTGTCTCCGTATAACCATTGTAGGACAGGACTGAACAATGATATTAATGAGGTGAGTACTCGCTGAACATCTCAAGCTTCAATCATGGAAATTGATATGGTGATGGTCCTCTATTCTGCCAACATAATAATCACCACTCTTCTGAGAAGGTTTTGTACCAGATATTAGAACAAGTCTTCATAAGGTCAGGCACATACAATGGTATAATGGTCAGGGTTGGGTGGAGACAAGTTTCTCCATGTCAAATCTGACACCTCCCTGCTGAGTTTGGGAAGACCACTCTCTAATTTTTAATAATTTAGCTCTTCAAAAGAGATCTTCTGCTTTTGTTGACTGACTGGGGTTTTTCTGTGAAGATCTTACAGCTGTATCCGTAGCATCATGCACCAAATGACTGGAGAAAATGATATGCAAACTATCAATCGAGATGCTGACGGCATGTACCAGAAATGTGACCTGTCACGATGGATTTGTATAACAATACTGAATAAAGGTATTTATGAGAGCTCGTTGAACATCTCATGCCCAAACCATGGAAACAAATATGGAGGTGGCCCTGATTTAACAAGTCCACTCTTCTAGGAAGGTTTTCCACCAGATACTGGATTATAAGCCTTCTGCATCCAGCCGCAAAGAACTTCTTAAGGTTGGGCACCTATGTTGAAATAATAGTCAGGGCTGGGAGGAGACATGTTTCTCCACGTCAAATTTGACCTTGCCCTGCTGAGTTCACGATGACCACCTTCCTGAAATTTTTTTATACTTAGCTCTCCGGGACTGATTTTCTTCTCTTGATGACTGGTGATTTTTTTGTGAAGATCTCTTGGCTGTATCAGTAGCTTTATGGACTGACTTACTTGTACTAACTGGAGAAAATGATATGCAAACTATCAATCAAGATGTAGACCGCATCAACCAGAAATGTGATCTGTCAAGTTGCATTTGTAGGACAGGACTAAATAAAGATATTAATGAGGTGAGAGCTTGTAGAACATCTCATGCCCAAACATTGGAAATGAATATGGAGCTGTTCCTGATACAACAATCTCCACTCTTGTGAGAAAGTTTTCCACCAGATATTGGAATATGAGTCTTCACAAGGTTGGGCACCTATGTTGATATAATGGTCAGGGTTGGGTGGAGACTTGTTTTTTCACATCAAATTTGACAGTGTTGTATAGAAATATGGAAGACCTTCCTCTGATGGATGATAATTAAGTCTTCGGAAAGGATCTTCTGATCTTGGTGGCTGGTGTTCCTTTGTGAAAATGCACCGACCAACTATTATTATCTTTGGGAAATTACACCTTCATGGCAAGGCAAAAGGACTATGGTCTAATGTGTATGGGAGTGTCGTACACCATGACCTCTGAGGCATAGTCATGGCTGGAAGTGCCTGTTCTGGGGTAAAGACAGGGGCACAAGTCTGAGGAATGAAGAGGACCTGAGGACTGGACAATGGGCAATGGGAACCGGAAGTAGCAGAAGTATTTGGGCGGGTGAGTGGGAAGGATGTTCGTTTTTATTTTAACCTTTTGTCGGCTGTAACAAAAACACACCACGAGAGGACCGGGGAGATACAGATATCACCCCGCCATCAGCAATCTGTGACGGAGCTTACACAGTTGCAGCTCTCTGATGCACCACTTACCCTCAGGTCAGTCAGGGAACTGCACATAGGATAAGTAGTAGCCGAAGAGGCTGCCCTGTCACGTACTGGTTATCGGGGCACTCTGCAGTGAGGGCAGTATATATATCACCTGTCCCAGGCTGGGGATAGATATATAAGCCTCCAATCCATCACTGCCAGTATCCCCCAATAACACCAGAACGATATGCTGCCACCAGTTCCTCGTTATATATAATCTTAGTCTGTTAACAAGCTTATATCAGGTCAGAAACCAACCCCAGGTAGCGTATAAGTACTAGCCGGACTTTCGGAAGTGGGAAATGGGGTTTCGAGATAAAAGAGCAGCCCAAAATGAATTGATATTTTAATTGCCGAAAGGCGCACTAGAAACTACAAATATATACAGAATATTAAACAGATAATACAGCCAGATGTACAGATAAAAATTAGGGTATGGGTTGGGAATAGCAGTTAGGTGTAGGTGTCAAGTTATCTCATAGCATATGGGTCCCAGGGAAGCTCTGAGTCAATAGGTACTTTCTTAGTTCCTGGCCCGTCTCCACACGTAACGTGACGTGGCTTCTAAGGCAGAATGAAGATGGGGCTGGAAGTGTGTAGTTAGCTTTTAACACTTAGCTCGCCCCCTCCCATATTTGCCGCCGCCAGTCTGGGTTGTACTGAATTCTCCTCCCTTGACCTCCTAGTGGAAAAAATTTCCCAATATCTAGGATGACTCATAACTTCCCAAGGGGAGGTCCGAACGGGACGACTGACGTATCAACGGGTTCGTTGGGGCAGGACCGATACAGGGAGTCCAACTTGAGTCGGCTAAATGGTTCTGGAGAGCCAGTCTCAATAGCTCAGAATTCGGGACCGCGGGAGAAATATGAGATGCCGGGAGGCGCGCAGGGGGCTTCCAGGATTCTGTTGTGTATCGGACTTAACCCAGAGATACATGGTACTCTCATAATTCATCTCTAGATGTCGGTGACGCTGGGTCTAGATGTCATGGTATACTCATGATTCATCTCTAGGTGTTGGTGACGTTTGGTCTAGAGTTTGCTTAGTAGATAACTGATGCTGGCTGCCTTAACAAAACACAGCAGGGTGGGGGGGGGGGGGGGGGTCATAGCTCTGCTCCTCTGCGCCTTCATTAACATGTTGCCTCTAATTCACTGGCCATTTGGCAAAAGTCTTGCTCTGGTGGGAATCTGTGTGCTTTTCCCAAGGGTGGGGGCCACATTTCGGGAGTGGAAGGAGATCTGGGTAATCTATGGCAGAGGTCCCCAACTCCAGTCCTCAAGGCCCACCAACATGTCATGTTTTCAGGATTTCCTTAGTTTTGCCCAGGTAATAATTGCATCACCTGTGCAATGCAAAGGAAATCCTGAAAACATGACCTGTTGGTGGGCCTTGAGGACTGGAGTTGGGGACCTCTGATCTATGGGACCTGAATTGAGAAATCCAAAATGGAGTCTCCCTCGTCCCTCACATCGACCATTTACCATTCTGCAAAATAGTGACCAAATTCACGCAGAGAAAATTGCAAAAAAAATCTGTATACTGAATTTTTTTTTTAAATTTGAGAAAAATTAAATTACACTAGAATAAATTCATCAATTTCCAGTTAATATCCAAAAAATATCACTAATCTAATGGCAAATGGAAAACAGACCACTTTAGGTTCTTCTAATAATGCATTTTTTTTTAACCTGATGTAGGTGATCACCTGGGCAAACAAAACCCTGCACCGATTGGCGTTAAACTTATGATTATGGCCAATTTTACGTAAATATTTGGCCGGCAGCCATTCATCGGCTCAGCTGTGCATTCAATGGTGGAGAAGGAAGAAACTGAAGCAATTTACTTCTCTCTGCAACTTATGTCCTGCAGTAACAGGATTGGGCATGTTGAAATCTAACATGCCTGACCTTTCTTTTTCCGCAACATGTGCTGTTTAATGAGAGTTTCGACACATCCAAACACATTAGCTCGTAGTCTTTTTTGTTGACCCGGCAGCTATAAGGCACTCCAAAGTTGCCCCGTTTACCCTCATTTTTAGGCACTGGAGAAAAATAATTTGGTCGCTCTGTAAAGACTAAGTTGTCAGATATGAGGCTATGCTTAGCTTTGTTTCTGTCCAGCATGGTTGACAAATGGGAAACTTTTCCCAGAATCCATCCCATCATTATAAGTTGTTGTTGTCCAGGAACCAGATCAAAAACTGTTGCATGTTGGGTATTTCTTTCTAGCCATGGGCGTCAGACTGGTGCCTAAAGTTTGGCACTGGCATAAAACAACTAGGTGGATAGAAGCGATATATGGAAAACCAACATTACAAGCAAAAAGAAAGGCAAAAAATACTGTAAAATGTGAAGAGCTCCCTAATAAATAATTACAATAAGAACCTGCGATGATGGTGTCACACAGTGAAGGGATGAGGGGAAGGGAACCCAACACTAGGGAAGGGGGGAGTGGAGACACCCTAGGCAGATCTAATGTAACCCTGTCTGCCCAAACTTCCCTATATAGGTTCTGCACCTATCGCCGAGCATGATTATCTAGCAGTAGGCCCTGCATAGGGAAAGACAGGATGAGTACTAGACAATCCCAACTGCAACTAAAAACAGAAGGGATACACAAACAAGGGGAACACTTAGCTTGAGTAGACTCAGAGAGAAACACTGACATCCTCCAAATACCAAAGAGGAAGATAGCCAACTTCTATGCTCCAAGCATCAACAGGGAAATAGAAATATCACCGGCAACTCCCAGTAGCAAGCTGGGAGTTATAAACACCCTGGTCCAGGTGTGTAAACTAGAGACAGGGGAAGGTTGCCACTGGATCCTAGAATCAGAAGGACCAGGAAAAAGTCTGCAAAGCAAGCTCCTGAAACCTTCCGCAGTCAGATGCAGAGTGATGGTCTGCAGCCTCTGACACACCCGTAACGGGACCTTCCTTCCTGTATTTCATAGTGTTTGCCATCACGTTAGGGTTTTAGACCTTTACATTGTAGACATAACGTAGGTCTCGTTCTACAAAATACCTTCACTGGAGCTACTTCTATGATAACTGTGAAGTTCATGCCTCCGTTATTAGTACAGCCTCTCATCTCTGTGATACCGTGAATAATTAGAAAAAGTGACACCCTTTTTTTCCAATATGTCCACATTCACCCAGTTAATTGAAGAAAGATGATAATACCAAGATTCGTGAAAAGTCGGCTTCTTTGCTGGCAGGGGAGCAGGTGTTTCCATCTTTGCTTGGGTAACCTTCTAGTATCCACCAGCTGTTTTGAAACGCAAGAACGACTCCTAAAGATCTTGTCACCTGCATCTCTTGACTTCCTTCCACATGTTCACCATTTTCGGGAGACCCATTTGGACAAGTATGCAGCTCTTGAAAATGATGAGTAAGCATCTGTCTGCGCTGTTGTTTAGAAACCAAACGTCGCTGGAATAAAAGTGGATTTTACATTTGTCTACCATCTTGCAACAATGTATCATCCGGCGACTTCATTTTCCCATTCATCTACGTCGATTGAGCCATAAAAGAGTAAATGAGTAATCTAAATTCATTAATGGGCTGTGAGACTCGTTATAGTTGGACATGCTCCATTTAATCCTCACGATGGGGGAGTGTTATCTTCGGGTAAATGTTTACACCGCAGTGCAAGAAATATTGGTTAAGGCAGTACAGTGGATTCCTTCACAGGTGTCAACGTTTTTAACAGAATCCACAAAAAACAGACCTCAGGTGCATCTAAGCTTATCATGATACTGTCTTGAAGAACCAAAAAACCCTAGACTTCTGCAGTCATGACTTCCGTTGATGGGGAATTTTGGGGAACATCTCAGCAGATGACTCTTTTTGGCCCTCTCTCTTCTGGCTGAGACATCTCTTTGGTATCTGAGACTTTTGGGTGTTACGTCTTCTACTCTGGTTACATCTATCCAGGCAGGAATTCACTTAAAATAACAATTGGGATGGTGTTCAGGCAGATTTTTCCCAAATGGTACGTATTCGGTATCGTACACAGGCAAGATAAGCAAGCAAGGTCGGTTTGGAATTCATCACTTCGTCGTTGATGACCAAATGATAAAAAATTAGTCTAAGCAAGAAAAGTTAAGACTGTACACAGTACTCCATGTGCAGTCTAACCAGGGATTTGTACAGAGGCAGTATAATGCTCTCATCATGTGTATCCAGACCTCATTTAATGCACCCCATGATCCTGTTTGCCTTGGCAGCGGCTGCCCGGAACTGGCTACTCCAGGTAAGTTTATCATTAACTAGGAGTTCTTCTACATGTCAGATTTACCCAGTGGTTTCCCATTCAGTGTGTAATGGTGATATTGATTCCTTCTTCCCATGTGTATAACCTTACATTTATCATTGTTAAAGAGCATCTGCCACCTCTCGGCCCAAGTTTCCAACTTATCCAGATTTACATTGCTAAACAGCCAATCCCTGATTGCAGGCAGGCTGTCTCATTGGTATTACCACACCTGTGTATTTGCCATCTATACTTGGGCCCGCTGCACCATGATAGTGCATTTGATTCAAGGCCTGGACAGGTAAGCACCTTTGCCTGTTAAATTGGGGTGTTTTATAGTTTTGTATTGGAGCATCTGCTAGGGCCGCAGGCTACTCAGTCCGGGTCGAGCAGTTCTTCAGGGGGTTGTCACGGCAGCAGTGACCCGGTCCATGGGCCTGGACATCCAAGAAAATTGAAATGAAGGGGAATAAAGTTTATAGGGGATTAGTTTGTGGACGTAGTGTATATGGACTTTTCAAAAGCCTTTGATACGGTGCCACACAAAAGGTTGATACTAAAATGAGAATAATGGGGATAGGGGAAAATATGTGTAAGTGGGTTAAGAGCTGGCTCAGGGATAGGAAACAAAGGGTGGTTATTAACGGAACACTCTCGCACTGGGTCGCAGTTAGCAGTGGGGTACCACAGGGGTCAGTATTGGGCCCTCTTTTTTTAACATATTTATTAATGACCTTCTAGGGGGCATACAGAGCAGAATTTCAATATTTGCAGATGACACTAAACACTGCAGGGTAATCAATACAGAGGGGGACAATTTTATATTACAGGATGATTTATGTAAACTAGAAGCTTGGGCTGATAAATGGCAAATGAGCTTTAATGGGGATAAATGTAAGGTCATGCACTTGGGCAGAAGTAATAAGATGTATAACAATGTGCTTAATTGTAAAACACTGGGCAAAATCGGCAATGAAAAAGACCTGGGTGTATGGGTGGATGACAAACTCACATTTACAGTAGTGGACAGTGTCAGGCGGCTGCTACAAAGACAAATAAAATAATGGGATGCATTAAAAGAGGCATAGATGCTCATGAGGAGAACATAATTTTACCTCTATACAAGTCACTAGTTCGACCACACTTAGAATACTGTGCACAGTTCTGGTCTCCGATGTATAAGAAAGACATAGCTGAACTAGAGCGGGTGCAGAGAAGAGCGACCAAGGTTATTAGAGGACTGGGGGGTCTGCAATACCAAGATAGGTTATTACACTTGGGGCTATTTAGTTTGGAAAAACGAAGGCTAAGGGGTGATCTTATTTTGATGTATAAATACATGAGGGGACAGTACAAAGACCTATCTGATGATCTTTTTAATCATAGACCTGAGACAGGGACAAGGGGGCATCCTCTACATCTGGAGAAAAGAAGGATTAGGCATAATAACAGACGCGGATTCTTTACTGTAAGAGCAGTGAGACTATGGAACTCTCTGCCATATGATGTTGTAATGAGTGATTCATTAATAAAATTTAAGAGGGGACTGGATACCTTTCTTGAAAAGTATAATGTTACAGGGTATATACACTAGATTCCTTGATAGGGCGTTGATCCTGGGAACTAGACTGATTGCCGTATGTGGAGTCGGGAAGGAATTTTTGTCCCCAATGTGGAGCTTACTCTTTGCCACATGGTTTTTTTTTTGCCTTCCTCTGGATCAACATGTTAGGGCATGTGAGGTTAGGCTATGGGCTGAACTAGATGAACTTAAAGTCTTCCTTCAACCTTAATAACTATATTACTATGTTACTGGTTGCCTTTCTGGCACTGCACCCATTGGCATTTGAACAACATGTCCCCACGTGCATTTCTTTACATTGAGGGCATACCACCCCCTTTTGCCCACATGCTGGGTGTAGGTCACTAGGTCTCCTGAGTGCAAGTCACGATAAGGGTGACCCTCTAGCAGGTGTGACTCCACTTCCCGGGGGGTTACAAATAGTTCTGAGGTCTTCACAGGCTCCTTAATGAACCCCCAACCCCTTTTTAAGTCAAAGGAGACCACTGTGCCCTGCCTCGGCGGACCCCAGTCGGCGGGTCTAGCCTTGTGGGCCTGAGCCTTGGCCTTCATGTTCCACTCCTCCATCGTTCTTCACTGGGCCCTGCGCTCCTGCTCCTCTGCCTCCCACCTGGGCACCTGCTGCTAGCAGTGGTCCTCCCAACTAAGGGTCTCTACCCGGTTTTCTCCTGCTTGGGCCTCCTCAGGGAACCCCATCACTTCCGTCCCCTGGTGCTCCCAACAGAAAACGACCCTCTCGTTAAGCTCCTCCCGGGGCATGAGCTCCGGCCGCAGCGGAGCCGCCAGTCTATCTCCGACGTCTGACATGCGGTCCCAGGCTAAGTTTTTAAACGCCTGGCCAGGTTTTAGGGCTGGCAGGGATTTTAAAGGCCCAACCAGGGTCTCCTCGGCCACTGGGGCAACGTCAATACCTGTTTTACTTGCCTCTCCAGTGCCAGACTCCTTCTCCACTGCTGGCCGCTAGGCTACCCTACGTTCAGACATCTTTTTCAGCAGGGCTTCTTTTAACCTCGTTACCGCAGTAAGTTGCATCTTCACGAGTTGGCGACTTAGCTCCTTCACCTCGTCTCCCAGAAACTCCAGGACCACAGTGGGCAGCTGGTCTGAGTCCTCTTCTAGGCTGGGGGAGTCCACCGCTTCCACCCCACGCTACGGAGCTCTTCATCCACCGCTCGCGATGGTGCTCACTGGGTTCGTTGCCTCTCCTGCAGCACACATTCCCGTGTGCTCTTTCCACTCTCTCCTTCGTGGGTGGTTCGTTTTTCTTTTCCTTCCATGCGAGGCCAGGAGGTGGATCCCCCATGGCTGACGGACAAGTTCATTTTGCATTGAAGTCTTTACAGTGGGCGGTTACGGCTTTTGCACTGCTTGGCAACCCGGCCCACGACAGGTGCACAGGAATCAGTTTGCAGGGTCGGTCCATCCTGTTCGTGACACCAAAATGGAGCACCTGCTAGGGCCAAGGGGTACTCGGTCCGGGTCGGGCAGTTCTTGAGGGATTGTCACTGCAGCAGTGAGCCAGTCCGTGGCCCTGGACATACAAGAAAATTGAAATAAAGGGGAATAAAGTTTATACGAGATTAGTTTGTGATGCCACCCATGGTGTTTGGCAATAAGAAAATGGCTGACGCTGCGATTCAGGTCCACTGGGGCGGTTTGTGACACAGCTGAGATGTTACAGCTCTCCATGGGTAGAGCTAGGCCCCAGGGCAGTTAAAGTGGTAAAGTCAATGATGAACTGTTGTAGTGCAGGGCAGGTGAAGCAGTAATAATTCTGAGGACACAGCAGCGTGCAGGTTTCACTCTTTACTCACAGTTGTCAGGTCACAGTCTCCAGCCGGGTGCTGTGTCCTTCGGGTCTGTGATCCAGCCAGCTCCCAGGTAATTTGGGTACACTTTTTTCCGAGACTCCCTTTCTTGTGTACCTCCCCAGGCCGTCTCTCTGTGCTTGCTTCGCCCTCCTGCCCTGCGCCTCACACACAGTGTACCAAGTCAGTAGCCTCGGGGTCCTGTCGGGCGACCCTCTCCTGGTCCCCTTGATTCTATATGGCTGCCTTTTCAGTGAATGTGTGTGGATTTGGCTGTGGCACATACAGATACCACAGCCTCCGGTTTGCTAAATGAGACTTGCAGTTCCTACACTAGTCTGGGGCCGGTCCCCACTGCGACCTGGTCCTTTCACCCAACTATGGTCGGCATGGATTTGGGTGCCACAGGTGGACTCTTCAATTCCCTGGCCCCTAGGACCTCTTTTCTCACAGGAACTCCTTTCTTCACATCTGCTGCGATAAACTCCTCCCCACCAACTGACTACTTTCCCTCCAACTGTCACACCACTCCCCGCCAGAGCTGAGGACCCCCCCAGCCTGGAGCAGTGTCGTGTTGGATGCACATGAGCGAGTCCCGGGTAGTGCCCCCTCCTTACCCAAGAGCGGAGTACCACACCTCTGGCTGAGGTGCAGTACCTCTGTGGCAACTGGACCCTCAGGGGCGCCACAGTATCATCTGCAAATATCGATATTTTACTGTGAAAACCTTCTACCAGATCATTCAGAAATATGTTGAAGTGAATAGGTCCCAACACCGACCCCTGCGGTCCCCACTGGTCACAGCGACCCAGTTAGAGAATTTACCATTTATAACCACCCTCTGCTTTCTAACACTAAGCCAGTTACTCACCCATATACACACATTTTCCCCCAGACCCAGCATTCTCATCTCCCCACGTTTGTTCACCCTCGTTCGAGTGTTAAGGTAAGGTTCAGTCATAACAATTGTCTTTGAAAAAACAAGAAAGTTTGCAATTTACTGCTTGTTCAAATTTTCAACCCTTCTTAAGATATGAACACTTTTCTTTAGTTTACAGCTTGTTACCTAGGATACCAACCACTACTGTTGCCTAGCAACATTGGTCAAACATGTGCAGTGCTAGCAAGCTGTTTTCTATTGAGATTGTAACTCCGAAGATGTCTTGAATCACCGAAATGCATCATTAGCCCCGAATCTCAGCTAGCTTCAACACAGTGCTTACAAACGAAATAGCAGTGGTGGTCGGTCTCCTAGGCAACGAGCTGTAGACAAAAGGAAAATGTTAATATCTCAAAAACGGCTGTAAATTTTAATAAACAGTAAATTGCAAAAGTGCTTGTTTTTACAAGCAGTAACTTACAATAGCCATGTGTGAAGTTGGGGACAACCCTTTAAAGGGTTACTTAGTCCTCAACTTGCTCAACTAGGATGTTGGAGTTCTGACTGATGGAATCTGCACCAATCCCAAGAACTGGTTTTAAGTTCCACATTACATTGAAGCTGTGTCCGAACATGTGAGCGATCTCTGGATTATATCATCCACGTGTGAACACACTCCAGCCACGCTGGCCACGTCTACTAAAGTTACCACTGCGCAGTGTAGATGCTGGCCACGTCTACTAAAGTTACCACTGCGCACTGCGCCATGGCCAAGTTCCTCGCTACCTAAACCCTCAGCAGTCAGTCCATGGCTGCCAGTTATAGCTTTACTACCTGGTTGTGTTGTTCTGCTGTTTTTTGAGTATCTCCTGTGATTGGCCCCGGCTTGTTCTCTGGCTACCCTCTCGCCTGACGATTCTGCCCTAGTTTCTGGATTTCCTGTTTTATTGATGCGGCTTTCCAAACATTCCATTGCCTTGCTGGTCTGCAATCCAGCAGTTGTTACATCAATTCATTGTGGGTTTGGCAAAAATTGCCGATTACTGCATTTGGCTGTTTCCAGCAGTCCCATAGACACTCATCTCCGTTGAGAACATCAAACCCAAAATGCTTTTCCTCTTTACCCTGAAATTGACTATTGTTAGAAAGTTAAGAACCTTTATACACATTCGATTGTGGCATGGTCCTTCCAAAATCGGTGGGTTCAGCCTTAATTTAACCTGTAAGACTACATTAATTCCACGTATATGTTCAGAAACCTTTGGCGGCTCAGAGCACCAGTAGATCAGACCTCATCACCATTGGGTGGAATATGGTAACCCCATAGAATCAGAGGGGAATTTATTATATTATTTTTGCAACAAATAAAAAATAAAATTTAATTTTTAGGCATATTTTTCCCCTTCAAAAATGAATGTAATTGAGGCTATCAAAAAATCATTTTTGCAACTGAGTTTCATGAAAATGTTGCATTGTTTGCCTTCTACAGCCTCTGCGTATCACTGTCTATAGCTAAGACAGTGCACACATCGCAGTCACACGAAGGCCCAAGTGCCTGATGGGGGCCAAACACATTTTTTCTGCATAATAAAACACCAAAATAATAAAATGCAAATCGTAGGCGAGGACCCTGTTACTTAAAATTCTTTGCATCGAGTTTTAGAGGATTCAAATTACATCTCTAAATACAAGTACTAAAGAGAACTTCCATCTAAAACTTAAAAATTGAGCATATATTATACTTAAAGGGGATGTGTCATTTGTCATAAATATGTAATTGTATGAAAGCCGCTGTTCTCCTGAATCCAGCGATGTTCTTCTTTTCTTCCTGCGCCTCTCCATTCCTGAGATATGGCCTCCTCTTCCCTGTATGTAAATTTATACTTCTCAAGTGGGCGTGGCCCTCAAAACTGTTTACTGTGGGCGTTTTCTTCAGGATTACACCCCATTGGCTAACAAGACAAGATTTATAGACAGGGAAGAGAAGGCCATATCTCAGTAACGGAGAGGCGCAGGAAGAACATAAAAACATCGTTGGATTCAGGAGAAGAGCGGCATTTACACCAGTTTAAAAAAATACATTTTTATGTAAGGTCCTCTTAAAATACAAAATAATTGGTAATGCTCAATATTTTGGGTCATTCACCATGTTTTTCCTTTTTTTGGCCCAGGGCAAGATAATATATTAGGTTAAGATAGAGTCCCATAAATCACATCAGGATGAATGCTATAGGACAAACATTACATTAGATATCACATTTTTGTACGATCTGTGACTTTCTCAAAAATCTTCCTTTTTTTTACACAAGGGATAAAACAATCATAGTAGGACGGCAAAGGTAATTTATACCGCAGAGGGACATTGTGCCGCTTCCTCCACAATTGTCACCGGAGTATATGGATAATTTAGGGAACTCTTGGGTAATCTGGTCATGAGAGCCACCATGGGTTGCTCTCTTAACTACACATCCATCACTCATCTGAAGTGTTTCCCCCAACACCGGGGCGCTGCTCGCCGATGGTCCGTGCTGGAGAATTAATAGGACTGGCAGGATTAATGCCTGGCTTCTAGGAATGCTCTTCGCCTCCTATCCTTCACATTTACATAAATAATATGCTCTTCGGAGAGACGGCGACGGGCAGAGAAACCAAATCAGCTTCAGTCCCCGGAGAGGACAATGAATGGAGGAGAGCAGTGGATTAATACAAGAGGACAATGGTCACGTCTCCTCTTTATTTATGAAAGGGGCAATCCTTAAGAAAACCATCGCCAAGTTGAAGTAACTGGAAGATTACACATAATACGTGCAAACAGGGATTGTGTCCTGGAAGCAATTATTGTAGCACAGGGTGCATGTTAAAAGTACCGCCATAGGATGAGATGAGGATATGTAATCTGCTGTTTTACCCATGCCGAGGACATTGCTTGAACATTATAGTGTTAAAACATTACTATTGTTTCTGTAGATAGGAATTAGTTGTAGTGCAGCCAAAAATGCTGTGCGCAACCTGCAGACTTACTTGCTTACTAAGTGGGCGGGTCCTACTTGTCAGAGCTGTGCTTTGTGCACTGATCCAATCAGATATCTCTTCCTACCTCTCCGCCTACCACTCTCCTTCTCTGCAGCTGCACCTCCCTCCTCCCTCTCCATCCATGTCTACTATGTTACTCTAGATAGATTTGTGATGAGATTTCTGGTTATTACAGAGGGATTACAGGTAAGGAGGAATTACAGAAAGCTAGAAGGAAAAATAATCTGAGAAAGAGGACACTATGCCCTCAGTAAATATCATATATAGTTTTCTTTAATCATATGGTCTACTGACTTATTAAAAAATTATAGGTCAAAAATTAGTTTCCATAACCATCATGAACTTATATTGCGAAAACTGTGTTCATGCCCTGCCCATCCTACTTAACCTCCAGTGGGTGGCGGTGCTGGTGTCACCTGATGATCATGGGTCAAGGTACCTCCCTTGTTCTGGTAGGTTGAAAATTGAGATTTGGCATAAAAACGTATAGTGGATTGAATACGAGGAGCCAGAACCATAAATTCAATGCGATCCTTAACCCTTTCCTGATAGGGCCAATTTTCATTTCCTTCCTTTCAATTTTTTTTCCTCCTTTTCTTCCAAAAGCCATAACTTATATATTATTCTGTAGACATAGCCACATGAAGGCTTATTTTTCCTGAAAAATGGGGAAACATGTAGAGTCAGGAGACATGGTATACAAAAAAAAAAACGAAAATCCACCGCAGTCTTTCGGGTTTCGTTTTTTACCAGGCTGAACGTTCTGCAAAAATAACCTGTGAACATGATTCCTTAGATCAGTATAATTATGGCTAAATACTAAACTTTGTAAATTAAAAACTTGGTTTTTGACCTGTGAGTTTTACATTCTTTTATAGATGGAACTTTGTGAAAGTTTGGGTTTGTTCTTTTTTTTTTTTCAGTGGCGAGCTGTAAATTTATTGGTACCATTTTGGGGTGTCACATTTTCTTAGGGAGGTTAGGTGACCAGAAAACATCAATTTTGCCATTTTTTCTTTATCACGTTAAGCATATGGATTAACTAATTTTATGTTTCAATAGATCTGAGCTTTACGGATGCAGAAATGCCAAATATATATATTTTTTATAATATAGTAAGCATCACGCCTTCCCAATATCCGCCGTACAGGAACAGTAAATGTCGGGAAGGAGGAAAAGAAGTAGAGTTGTCCAGTAGAAAAAGGAGATCACGCTAGTATAAAATAATTGATGCTCTCCCTCAATCCCACATAGCTCCTGTTCCAGCACTTTGTGACCCCCACTAATCTCTGCCTCCTGGTCCCGTCTTATCTCCCTGGAAATATTGGGAAATTCTCACCTAGCCTAGCTCTCAAGGCAAGTTTGCCAAACTCAAAGAGTAATATTGGGAAATTCTCACCTAGCCTAGCTCTCAAGGCAAGTTTGCCAAACTCAAAGAGTAAGGCCTTTCATAGGAGAGCCACCGCTTTGGCCAGTAATTGCTTGAGTGCTGACACTCGTGTGTTGAGATATGGAGCAGAGACCAATGGGAGCCGGCGGGTTGGTGTCAGAACGGGGGCTGAAGAAAGAAATCATGAAGGTATTGATTCTTTTCTTGTTTTTCTTTTTTTTTTACCAGCTGGACAACCTCCTGAGTGCCAGAATTTTGACTTAATTACTGCACCCTTTGGATGGGCAAGTCAGGGCCCTCTCTTATATTCATAGGCTATCCCCAAACATATTTCTTTTTATCTCTTCTATTATTTATAAATACATTTTCCTATTTTTCAAATATGAAGATCAGATCTTTACTAGGAAATACAGATTTTCTTTATCAGAGGAGTCATAGATGATTACAAAAACATGGCTGCTTTCTTCCGGGTCAACGAGTCTCCGGTTATCGCTTGTATTCATTTTATTGGTGGTGAGCTGCCATTCCAGACTCATGGGCGAGAGATCTAACCTAGGTCCTTGAAGGGTTAAGCCGTATGTAAGAATTGATAACGTGCCATTAATTGACTAACAGATCCCCCCGCCTCCTTATGGCGTCAGCCGAAGAAGACGTGATATTTTCCATGTGTTCATACACCTCGGCTTTGGTTGTTGTCACAATGAGGCGTCATGTTGGCAGGCAGGGCTGCAGACGGCAGATTTATTTTATCTCTTGCCTCCGTAGAAGCTGGAGGTGTGTAGAGTTGTTTCTCCAGCTTGCTGAATTGCTAATCAGTCTGGAGATTACTTCAGTGTGAGGCAGAATGGTGTGCAAGAGTCTTGATTGTAGCCGTCATCAATCTTAATATGGCTGTATACAAACGCTAAGGGTAAGGATTTGGGAATGATCGCTCGGAATGCAATGGAACACTGCAGAGAACCTGCAGGAATACATCGTAGCCATTCTTGGTGCCCACAGATGGAGGGATAAGAGACATTTGACCCATGTTTTAACCAAGAATCATTGAATGACACATAGAGTGAGTCATATTATAAGACGGTCCAAAAAAAAGGGAATGGATTTTGCATTACCTTATTGCTCTGCCGGTAGACCTGACCACCATCTCAATTAGTAACTTTGAGATAAGTGGAAATAATTTTGGCAGTGAACAATCACCTGACATGACTACCTGACCTCCAATGGTCCAGTGGTAAGCGGGCGACAGGTTTAACAATTTAGTGGAAGGCCTTCCGAGGAGAGTAGAGGACATTAAATCAATGTTAATGAGTGGATGTCAATATGTAATGTAGTTAATTATTATTTAACCTCCTTCGACTTGATCACGATGGATGAATGATCTGTAGGAAGATCGATCTTGTGCAAGCCTAGATAGGTCCACCAGGGTTTTTTCTCCGTTATCTTGATTGCATCAAGCCATTGGTTTTCTGGTCTTCCTCTTTGCCTTGTATCTTCTATTCTCTGAACCAGGATGTCCTTCTAAAGTGATCAATCTCTTCGTATGATGTGTCCAAAGTAGGCAACTCATACTTGGTGATCCTTGCTTTGAGTGACATGTCTGGCTTGACTTGTTCCAAAATTGATTTGTTGGTTCTTCTTGACATCCATGGCATTGATAACATCGTAGAATGAGTCATGTTAAGAAGGTCCGAAAAGGAGGAGTTGAATTTTGCATTACCTTATGGCTCTGCAAGTAGACCTGCCCTCAGTTAGTAACTTTAGTGCAGATTTTGGCTGTGAACCAGCACCTGTCATCAGAACCTGACCTCCAGTGGTCCATTGGTGTATGGGTGTCGTGCTTAACAATCTAATGGAAAGTTATGGATTTGTTATGTAGCTATGGAAGGGGCCAAGTTTGCATTTGCATGGTGCCTTTATAACCAAGTGGGGCCAAAGATCACTTTCCCAGCTGTATGAGTTTTGTGACTGCTACATTAGTTGTTCTAATTTTGTATCAAGGACAAAGGACCATCTGGTGAATCCCAAATTTTGGAAATTTAATTAGCAAGGATGCAGCCAAAAAGGGTTAAATATAATAAATATATGCTAGGCTTACCTGCGCTCTATTCCGATGCTGAGGCCAGTCTTTTGCTTCTGGTGGTCATGTGAGATGTCCCCCACATGCCACATGACGCCAATCACAAGCCTCAGCCCCTGAAGGTGTGAAGGACAGAGGAGCTTCAGCAATGTAAGAAGAAGTGACGGACAGGTGGAGCATATAATATGTATTTTTTTTACCCCTTCCATCCTCTCTGTTTTTTTATGCTTTAAAGGTCTGGAGAGACTTTGGAGAATGATAAATGTCTTTTCAGAGGCACTAGATCAAATCTTCTGGCCGAATTAAGCAAATCTGCCCGTAAGAAATTTTGGGCGATTCATTCTTTACTGTTAGGGAAAACCTCAACACAAAACCCCATGATGGTGCGTTAAAGGGGTATTCAGCTTGAAAAAAATGTTTAGATGTGTTAGAAAATGTAAGTATATAGAATTTTCTAATATACTTGAGTTATCAAAGGCGTCTGTCTCTAGATATCAGTGTAGGTCCTTAGACTCAGCAGCTACACCCTTCGATTTGTGTTTGTCACCAGCATCTGAAGAGCAGAACACCTTTAATATCACAATTGTATTAGTAAGTTCTATATATTTACATTTCAAACACATCTGATTTATTTCTGTTTAAAAAGATTGTCTAAAATCCGAAAAACATTGCAGTTTTTTTTTAATGGAGTACTGGATTTCATTTAGGAGATTCAGCCGATTTATAAAACAAAATGTGTGCAAATTTGCAAGCAAACCCATACAGGCAAGCTCCCAATAGGTTGGAATCTTCTTTTCTTCTGGAAAGGAGAGCTAATTTGCATTTAAAAAAATCCTTCAAGTCCATGGGTTATGTCTTGACCTGAAGCTCCGCTTTATTGAAAGGGTTGAGCTGCAATCCCACACACAACCTGTAGACAGGCGTGGTGCTGTTTTTGAAAATAAAGTAGCCATGTTTTTTTAAAAAAACTTGACAATTTCTATAACTTTCTACAGGTGGCTACTGGGAATATTATTTACAATGTGGTTTGTAAAATAGTTCTTTGGCTCATCTGGTGAGGTGGATCCTTGAAGCCCAAGGTCTGGGTGGACACACGGGCCACCGACGTTGGAGTAGCAGGCAGGTGAGGCATGCAGGAGATGGATAGCAGAAGTATTGGAGACCACAGGTGGACAGGAAACTGAGGGACAGGAAGCCGCAGGCAGCCAGGAGATATCTTGGGGCTGCAGACAGGTTACAGAGATATTGAAGGCAAGAGGCAGACATGAGACTGAGGGAATGGAAGCTGCAGGCAGCCAGGAGACATCTTGGAGACCATAGAAAGGTTGCAGAGATACTGAAAGCCACAGGCAGTCAGAAGACTGAGAGACTGGAAGCCACAGGAAACCAGGAGACATCTTGAAGCTGCAGACAGGTTGCAGAGATATTACAGGCTGGAGGCAGACCCGTGACTGAGGAAATAGAAGCCACAGACAGCCAAGAGACATCTTGGAGACAATAGAAAGGTTGCATACATACTAAAAGCTGCAGGCTGACAGGAGACTGGAGGGACTGGAAGCCACAGGCAGCCAGGAGACGTCTTGAAGCTGCAGACAGGTTGCAGTGAAACTAAAGGCCGGAGGCAGACAGGAGACTGAGGGTATGGAAGATGCAGGCAGCCAAAAGACATCATGGAGACTGCAGACAGTTTGCAGAGATACTGAAGGCCGCAGGCAGCCAGGAGACATCTTGGAGACCACAAACAGGGTGCAGCGATATTGAAAGCCAGAGGCAGACAGGAGATTGAAGGAATGGAAGCACAGGCAGTCAGGAGACATCTTGGAGACTGCAGACACGTTGAAGAGATAATGAAGTCCGCATGTAGACAGGAGACGGAGGGACTGAAAGACATATGCAGCCAGGAGATGTCTTGGAGACCACAGACGGGATGCAGAGACATTGAAGGCTGTAGGAAGACAGGAGACTGAGGGAATTAAAGCCGCAGGCATCCAGGACACGTCTTGGAGACCATAGAAAGGTTGCAGAGATACTGAAAGCTGTAGGCAGACAAGAGACTGAGTGACTGAAAGCCGCAGGCAGACAGGAGACTGAGGGACTGGAAGCTGCAAACATCCAGGAGATGTCTTGAAGCTGCAGACAGATTGCAGAAATATTGAAGGCTGGAGGAAGAGAGAATACTGAGGGAACGGAAGCCGCAGGCAGCCAGGAGACATTTGGAGACTGCAGACAGTTTGCACAGACACTGAAGGCCACAGGCAGAGAAGAGATGTCTGGGAGACCGCAGACAGGATGCATTGATATTGAAAGCTGGAGGCAAACAGGAGACTGAAGTAACAGAAGCCACAGGCAGCCAAGAGACATCTTGGAGATTGCAGATAGGTAGCAGAGATACTGAAGGCCTCAGGCAGATAGGAGACTGAAGGAACACAAGCCACAGGTAGCCAGGAGACATCTTGGAGACTGCACAGAGGATGCAGAGATAATGAAGACTGCATATAAACAGGACTCGAGCACTAAAGTCTTTATACCAAGACATAGATGTGTGGGTGACCAGAAAAATGCTCACAGGAAAATTGCCCACAGGAAAATTGCCCACATGAAAATTGCCCACATGAAAAATGCCCACAGGAAAATTCCCCTCCACAGATGTGGAGCACAACAGAGTTTAGTGGACAGGGTGAGGGAAGCAGAGAACGGGATCCGACACAGGTGCATAAAAAGAGGTCTCCCAACAAAAAGCAATCTATAGTCTTCTAGAAGTTGTAGAATTGTAATGTCCGTCGAGCCTTGACAGCAATAGAAGGCCGTCTCCTTTATTTTTGCAGTGACAGAGGTTACCTAAGCTTGGAGTAAGTACCGATTCTTGATCAAATATTCCTGTTAGTTCCATTATTCCCAGAGCAAATAACACCTTGTGGGCACAGATTTATCATGTAGGAGACAGGGCAGTTATTAGATTTTCAGAAGTGGCCGGGTTCTGTGAGCTGCATCTAATCGCTATCTGCAGCAGAAGACTTTATCTTGTTCAGATATTTTTTTGCCCCAAAGCTGAAATGAAAACAAACTAAAAGAATCTAACAGAATACAAACAGAACAAGGGGTTATGCCCCGAAGATGGCAAAACTCTGCCAGATACATAAACAACATCAGAGCCAACCTTTGCACCGGCGCGTCTGAGATGTTGTACACAAGTAATATATTGTTCCCTATATCACCTACATGTCTGTTTCTTTCATTTACTCGGAAAAATGGGTGACGACCACTATGTCCACCATTCTAGGTAATTATGCAGCTGTCAGCCAGCCAGCTTTATCAGATGCCTAAATTGTAAAAGAGCTCAAATTAAATGCTAGAGCAAATGTTCATGATCTAGAGGGGAGCTGCTGTGGGATATGTTATTATGGCAGCCATAGTCTATCAATGATGAACTGTTGGTTGGAATTGCACCTACTATATTGACCTTAGATTGGTTCAATCAGTCATGTTTCTCTTTATATTTGTGGAGTGCTACCATGGCCTGCAGCATCTCAGGACTTGTCTCCCATCTCTTAGGCTCACCCAGTGAGGTGGATCCTGTAAGCCTCAGGTTTGGGTGGGCACATAGACCCTGGATGTTGATGCAGCAAGCGGGAAGGTGTTGTGAGTTCTGTTTTTGGGCTCCCTCTGGTGGTTACTGATGGTACTGGGTGACTTGTGTTCTCTGCGGTCTCTGGTGTCCACCTGTTCCATCAGGTTATGGGAGTTTCCTATTTAACCTGGCTTTTTTGTCATTTCTTCGCCGGCTATCAATGTAATCAGCGTGTCTTTTTTCCTCTGCTCCCTGCGTCTGTTATCTTCAGGACAAGCTAAGTTTTGATTTTCCTGTTCCACGTTTTGCTTTATTTTTGTCTTAGTCCAGCTTGCAGATATGTGATTCCTTGCTGCTGGTTGCTCTAGTGGGCTGAAATTACTCCTCATGTTCCATGAGTTGGCACATGAGTTCAAGTAATTTCAGGATGGTTTTTTGAAGGGTTTTTCGCTGACCGCGCAGTTCACTTTTGTATCCTCTGCTATCTAGCTTTAGCGGGCCTCATTTTTGCTGATTCTATTTTCATAACTACGTATGTGCTTTCCTCTCATTTCACCGTTATTACATGTGGGGGGCTGCTATTTTGTTGTACATACGCCTATGTCTGAACCTAGAATTCCTATCCCAGAGTTTTTTTCTGGAGATAGATCTAGTTTTCTGAATTTTAGGAACAATTGCAAGTTGTTTCTTTCCTTGAAATCTCACTCCTCTGGAGACCCTGCTCAGCAGGTCAAGATTGTTATATCTTTCCTGCGGGGTGACCCTCAGAATTGGGCATTTGCATTGGCACCAGGGGATCCTGCGTTGCTCAATGTGGATGCGTTTTTTCTGGCATTGGGTTTGCTCTATGAGGAACCTAACCTAGAGATTCAGGCTGAAAAAGCTTTATTGGCTCTCTCTCAGGGGCAAGATGAAGCAGAAATATATTGTCAGAAATTTCGGAAATGGTCGGTGCTTACTCAGTGGAATGAGTGCGCTCTGGCTGCAAAATTCAGAGATGGCCTTTCTGAGGCCATTAAAGATGTTATGGTGGGGTTCCCGGCGCCTACAGGTCTGAATGAGTCCATGACTATGGCTATTCAGATTGATCGGCGTTTACGGGAGCGCAAACCTGTGCACCATTTGGCGGTGTCTTCTGAACAGGCACTTGAGACAATGCAATGTGATAGAGTTCAGTCTAGAAGTGAACGGCAAAATTATAGGCGGAAAAATGGATTGTGTTTTTATTGTGGTGATTCAGCTCATGTTATATCAGCATGCTCTAAACGCATAAAAAAGGTTGATAAGTCTGTTGCCATTGGTACTTTACAGTCTAAGTTCATTCTGTCTGTGACTCTGATTTGTTCATTATCATCCATTTCCGTCGATGCCTATGTGGATTCAGGCGCTGCCCTGAGTCTTATGGATTGGTCATTTGCCAATCGCTGTGGGTTTAGTCTGGAACCTCTGGAAGTTCCTATTCCTTTGAAAGGAATTGACTCTACACCTTTGGCTATGAATAAACCTCAGTACTGGACACAAGTGACCATGCGTATGACTCCCGTTCATCAGGAGGTGATTCGCTTCCTGGTACTGTATAATTTACATGATGTCTTAGTGCTTGGTCTGCCATGGTTACAAACTCATAACCCAGTCCTGGACTGGAAAACAATGTCTGTGTTAAGCTGGGGATGTCAGGGGGTTCATGATGATGCATCTCCGATTTCTATCGCTTCATCTACTCCTTCTGAGGTTCCGGTATTTTTGTCTGATTATCGGGAGGTTTTTGAGGAGCCTAAGCTCAGTTCGCTTCCTCCTCACAGGGATTGCGATTGTGCTATAGATTTGATTCCTGGCAGTAACATAGTAACATAGTAACATAGTTAGTAAGGCCGAAAAAAGACATTTGTCCATCCAGTTCAGCCTATATTCCATCATAATAAATCCCCAGATCTACGTCCTTCTACAGAACCTAATTGTATGATACAATATTGTTCTGCTCCAGGAAGACATCCAGGCCTCTCTTGAACCCCTCGACTGAGTTCGCCATCACCACCTCCTCAGGCAAGCAATTCCAGACTCTCACTGCCCTAACAGTAAAGAATCCTCTTCTATGTTGGTGGAAAAACCTTCTCTCCTCCAGACGCAAAGAATGCCCCCTTGTGCCCGTCACCTTCCTTGGTATAAACAGATCCTCAGCGAGATATTTGTATTGTCCCCTTATATACTTATACATGGTTATTAGATCGCCCCTCAGTCGTCTTTTTTCTAGACTAAATAATCCTAATTTCGCTAATTTATCTGGGTATTGTAGTTCTCCCATCCCCTTTATTAATTTTGTTGCCCTCCTTTGTACTCTCTCTAGTTCCATTATATCCTTCCTGAGCACCGGTGCCCAAAACTGGACACAGTACTCCATGTGCGGTCTAACTAGGGATTTGTACAGAGGCAGTATAATGCTCTCATCATGTGTATCCAGACCTCTTTTAATGCACCCCACGATCCTGTTTGCCTTGGCAGCTGCTGCCTGGCACTGGCTGCTCCAGGTAAGTTTACCATTAACTAGGATCCCCAAGTCCTTCTCCCTGTCAGATTTACCCAGTGGTTTCCCATTCAGTGTGTAATGGTGACATTGATTCCTTCTTCCCATGTGTATAACCTTACATTTATCATTGTTAAACCTCATCTGCCACCTTTCAGCCCAAGTTTCCAACTTATCCAGATCCATCTGTAGCAGAATACTATCTTCTCTTGTATTAACTGCTTTACATAGTTTTGTATCATCTGCAAATATCGATATTTTACTGTGTAAACCTTCTACCAGATCATTAATGAATATGTTGAAGAGAACAGGTCCCAATACTGACCCCTGCGGTACCCCACTGGTCACAGCGACCCAGTTAGAGACTATACCATTTATAACCACCCTCTGCTTTCTCTCACTAAGCCAGTTACTAACCCATTTACACACATTTTCCCCCAGACCAAGCATTCTCATTTTGTGTACCAACCTCTTGTGCGGCACGGTATCAAACGCTTTGGAAAAATCGAGATATACCACGTCCAATGACTCACCGTGGTCCAGCCTATAGCTTACCTCTTCATAAAAACTGATTAGATTGGTTTGACAGGAGCGATTTCTCATAAACCCATGCTGATATGGAGTTAAACAGTTATTCTCATTGAGATAATCCAGAATAACATCCCTCAGAAACCCTTCAAATATTTTACCAACAATAGAGGTTAGACTTACTGGCCTATAATTTCCAGGTTCACTTTTAGAGCCCTTTTTGAATATTGGCACCACATTTGCTATGCGCCAGTCCTGCGGAACAGACCCTGTCGCTATAGAGTCCCTAAAAATAAGAAATAATGGTTTATCTATTACATTACTTAGTTCTCTTAGTACTCGTGGGTGTATGCCATCCGGACCCGGAGATTTATCTATTTTAATCTTATTTAGCCGGTTTCGCACCTCTTCTTGGGTTAGATTGGTGACCCTTAATATAGGGTTTTCATTGTTTCTTGGGATTTCACCTAGCATTTCATTTTCCACCGTGAATACCGTGGAGAAGAAGGTGTTTAATATGTTAGCTTTTTCCTCGTCATCTACAACCATTCTTTCCTCACTATTTTTTAAGGGGCCTTCATTTTCAGTTTTTATTCTTTTACTATTGATATAGTTGAAGAACAGTTTGGGATTAGTTTTACTCTCCTTAGCAATGTGCTTCTCTGTTTCCTTTTTGGCAGCTTTAATTAGTTTTTTAGATAAAGTATTTTTCTCCCTATAGTTTTTTAGAGCTTCAATGGTGCCATCCTGCTTTAGTAGTGCAAATGCTTTCTTTTTACTGTTAATTGCCTGTCTTACTTCTTTGTTTAGCCACATTGGGTTTTTCCTATTTCTAGTCCTTTTATTCCCACAAGGTATAAACCGCTTACACTGCCTATTTAGGATGTTCTTAAACATTTCCCATTTATTATCTGTATTATTAGTTCTGAGGATATTGTCCCAGTCTACCAGATTAAGGGCATCTCTAAGCTGGTCAAACTTTGCCTTCCTAAAGTTCAGTGTTTTTGTGACTCCCTGACAAGTCCCCCTAGTGAAAGACAGGTGAAACTGTACAATATTGTGGTTGCTATTTCCTAGATGCCCGACCACCTGCAGATTTGTTATTCTGTCAGGTCTATTAGATAGTATTAGGTCTAAAAGTGCTGCTCCTCTGGTTGGATTCTGCACCAATTAAATTCCCTAAAGGTCGTTTGTTCAATCTGTCAGTGCCAGAGCATCCTGCTATGCGGAATTATGTTAAGGAGTCTTTGGAAACGGGACATATCCGTCCATCTTCGTCCCCTTTGGGAGCAGGGTTTTTTTTCGTGGCCAAAATAGATGGTTCCTTGAGGCCTTGCATAGATTATCGTCTTTTGAATAAGATTACAGTCAAATATCAGTATCCTTTGCCATTGTTGACTGATTTGTTCGCTCGCATTAAGGGGGCTAAATGGTTCACTAAGATTGATCTTCGGGGTGCGTATAATCTTGTGCGGATAAGGCAGGGTGATGAGTGGAAAACCGCATTTAATACGCCTGAGGGCCATTTTGAGTATTTGGTGATGCCTTTTGGACTTTCTAATGCTCCTTCTGTCTTCCAGTCTTTTATGCACGATATTTTCCGTGAATATCTGGATAAATTTATTATCGTGTATTTGGATGATGTTTTGTTTTTTTCTGATGACTGGGAGTCTCATGTTCAGCAGGTCAGGAAGGTGTTTCAGGTCCTGCGGACCAATTCTTTGTTTGTAAAGGGTTCTAAATGTCTCTTTGGAGTCCAGAAGATTTCTTTTTTGGGGTATATTTTTTCCCCTTCTACTATTGAGATGGATCCCGTCAAGGTTCAGGCTATTTGTGACTGGACGCAGCCTACATCTCTTAAGAGTCTACAGAAGTTCTTGGGCTTTGCTAATTTTTATCGTCGCTTCATAACTAATTTTTCTAGTGTTGTTAAGCCTTTGACGGATTTGACTAAGAAGGGTGCTGATGTTACTGATTGGTCTCCTGCGGCTGTGGAGGCCTTTCAGGAACTTAAGCGCCGGTTTTCTTCTGCTCCTGTGTTGCGTCAGCCAGATACGTCGCTTCCTTTTCAGGTTGAGGTTGATGCTTCCGAGATCGGAGCGGGGACGGTTTTGTCACAGAGAAGCTCAGATGGCTCAGTGATGAAGCCATGTGCGTTCTTTTCTAGAAAATTTTCGCCCGCTGAACGGAATTATGATGTTGGTAATCGGGAGCTTTTGGCCATGAAGTGGGCATTTGAGGAGTGGTGTCATTGGCTTGAGGGTGCTAGACATCATGTGGTGGTCTTGACTGATCACAAAAATCTGATGTACCTTGAGTCTGCCAAGCGTCTGAATCCTAGACAGGCTCGTTGGTCACTGTTTTTCTCCCGTTTCAATTTTGTGGTTTCATACCTGCCAGGTTCAAAGAATGTGAAGGCGGATGCTCTTTCTAGGAGTTTTGTGCCTGACTCCCCTGGAAATTCTGAGCCCACTGGTATCCTTAGGGATGGGGTGATTTTGTCGGCTGTCTCCCCAGACTTGCGACGTGCTTTGCAGGAGTTTCAGGCGGATAAACCTGATCGTTGTCCGCCGGAAAGACTGTTTGTTCCGGATAATTGGACCAGTAGAGTCATCTCCGAGGTCCATTCTTCTGTGTTGGCAGGTCATCCTGGAATATTTGGTACTAGAGACTTGGTGGCCAGGTCTTTTTGGTGGCCTTCCTTGTCGAGGGATGTGCGTTCTTTCGTGCAGTCTTGTGGAGTTTGCGCTCGGGCTAAGCCTTGCTGTTCTCGGGCCAGTGGATTGTTGTCACCTTTGCCTATCCCGAAGAGGCCTTGGACGCACATTTCCATGGACTTTATTTCGGATCTCCCTGTCTCTCAAAAAATGTCCGTCATATGGGTTGTGTGTGACCGCTTTTCTAAGATGGTTCATCTGGTACCCTTGCCTAAGTTACCTTCCTCCTCTGAGTTGGTCCCTCTGTTTTTTCAAAACGTGGTCCGTTTGCATGGCATTCCGGAGAACATCGTTTCTGACAGGGGATCCCAGTTTGTGTCTAGATTTTGGCGGACGTTCTGTGCTAAGATGGGCATTGATTTGTCCTTTTCGTCTGCATTCCATCCTCAGACGAATGGCCAGACAGAACGAACTAATCAGACTTTAGAAACTTATTTAAGGTGTTTTGTTTCTGCTGATCAAGATGACTGGGTTTCCTTTTTGCCGCTTGCCGAGTTTGCCCTTAATAATCGGGCTAGTTCTGCTACCTTGGTTTCTCCTTTCTTTTGTAATTCGGGGTTTCATCCTCGTTTTTCCTCTGGTCAGGTGGAGCCTTCTGATTGTCCTGGAGTGGACATGGTGGTGGATAGGTTGCATCAGATTTGGAGTCATGTGGTGGACAATTTGAAGTTGTCCCAGGAGAGGGCTCAGCAGTTTGCTAATCGCCGTCGCCGCGTGGGTCCTCGACTTCTTGTTGGGGACTTGGTGTGGTTGTCTTCTCGTTTTGTTCCTATGAAGGTCTCTTCTCCTAAGTTCAAGCCTCGGTTCATCGGTCCCTATAGGATCTTGGAAATTCTTAACCCTGTGTCGTTTCGTTTGGATCTCCCGGCATCGTTTGCTATTCATAATGTGTTCCATCGGTCGTTGTTGCGGAAGTATGAGGTACCTGTTGTTCCTTCGCTTGAGCCTCCTGCTCCGGTGCTGGTGGAGGGTAAATTGGAGTATGTTGTGGAGAAGATCTTGGATTCTCGTGTTTCCAGACGGAAACTCCAGTATTTGGTCAAGTGGAAGGGTTATGGTCAGGAGGATAATTCTTGGGTGATTGCCTCTGATGTTCATGCTGCCGATTTGGTCCGTGCTTTTCATAGGGCTCATCCTGGTCGCCCTGGTGGTTCTCGTGAGGGTTCGGTGACCCCTCCTCAAGGGGGGGGTACTGTTGTGAGTTCTGTTTTTGGGCTCCCTCTGGTGGTTACTGATGGTACTGGGTGACTTGTGTTCTCTGCGGTCTCTGGTGTCCACCTGTTCCATCAGGTTATGGGAGTTTCCTATTTAACCTGGCTTTTTTGTCATTTCCTCGCCGGCTATCAATGTAATCAGCGTGTCTTTTTTCCTCTGCTCCCTGCGTCTGTTATCTTCAGGACAAGCTAAGTTTTGATTTTCCTGTTCCACGTTTTGCTTTATTTTTGTCTTAGTCCAGCTTGCAGATATGTGATTCCTTGCTGCTGGTTGCTCTAGTGGGCTGAAATTACTCCTCATGTTCCATGAGTTGGCACATGAGTTCAAGTAATTTCAGGATGGTTTTTTGAAGGGTTTTTCGCTGACCGCGCAGTTCACTTTTGTATCCTCTGCTATCTAGCTTTAGCGGGCCTCATTTTTGCTGATTCTATTTTCATAACTACGTATGTGCTTTCCTCTCATTTCACCGTTATTACATGTGGGGGGCTGCTATTTCTGTGGGGTGTTTCTCTGGAGGCAAGTGAGGTCTGTGTTTCTTCTAATAGGGGAAGTTAATCCTTCGGCTGGCGCAAGACGTCTAGGAATCATCGTAGGCACGTTCCCCGGCTACTGCTAGTTGTGTGTTTAGGTTCAGGATCGCAGTCAGCTCAGGTTCCATCACCCTAGAGCTTGTTTTGTTTTTGTGCTTGTCCTTTTGTGATCCCCTGCCATTGGGATCATGACAGGAAGGCCCGTTGGAAGAGAAGACAGGACAAGCTCAAGAATCTTAGAAGCATCAAGATGGAAGCATTGGAACTCCAGTAGAGATGGAAGCAAATAAAGGACAGTATGCACTGAAGATGGAGCACACCAAACCTAGAGGTCTAGGGTCTCAATCCTAAGACACAAGTGTAAGTCTTAATAGGCCTTAAATAGGAGCACAACAGAGGGCAGTGGATCCGAAGGAAGGAAGCAGAGCCCGGGATACCTTCGAGCACATCTAGGTTTCATTCATGTGAGGGGTACAAAGAGGCATGGAATAAGTACAGAGAGGCAGTTATGGAGATGTGGCCAACAAATTGGGTGTGTCTTGGACTGAAAGCAGGGCTAATCTCATGCCTGTAGCCAGCTTCAAACTAGATACCAAGGACAAAGGAATTTTAAAGGGTTTGTCCACTATTTGGACAATCCATTATCAATCACTATATTCCCCCATGTCAAAAAAACAACAATCTATACTCTCCTCGGATGCCTGCACAGCTCCAACTATGTCGGGTCCCCCTAGGCTCACGTGACGTTTATATGTCATGTGATCCCTGCTGCCACACAGGGGCTGCTAAACTGCAGCTTTAGTCTCACATCCATTGGATGAAACTCACAACCGGAAAAAGTGAGAGTGTTTCTGCCTTCTGACTTCCAAAAAAAAGTCAGTTACATCCAAACAAAGTGAGAGTGAAGCGGTCACAGGCTCGAGAATAACGTCACGTGAACTTCGGGAGACCAGGCACCCTATGGTACGGAAAGTGAGTATAGAATAAGAGGGGGGTACCTGCCCGGAATGCAGGTACAATACACAGTGATTTGATGGTTACCTTTATTGGAAGTCCAAAGTTCACAGATAACTAACCGGCTTTTGGGTCCAGACAGGAGCCTTTGTCATATTCCTACCTGACGAAGGCTCCTGTCTGGAGCTGAAAACCGGTTTGAGATCTGTGAACTTTGGACTTCCAATAAAGGTAACCAGACATTTGCTGTGTATTGTAACTCCATATTTGGCAATGCACCGATACCCTGCTGCTTATTACATCAATTGGTAACTCGCTCATTCCCAAAGTGGGTTATCTCCTTATCACCCTTATGGTGAAGTTGGTTCATCACCCACCCACCTTCTATTCAACCACTTGAGTGCCACCAAAAGTCATTTCTTCCAATCCAAGGTGAGGAAACTTCTCCAAAAACTCAACAACCAACAAAAAGGGAAGTAATTAATTTTTTTAAAAAGCGGTATTCATAGTCAGTCTGAAAAGAAGTAAGTCACCCAAGCCTGTGTGCGGCGCCCCAGGGTCCTGGTCGTCGCAGTGGTATTGCTTTCCTCTCGGGAAGAGTGATGCTTCGTTTGGAGGCAAAGAAGGATAACTGCATCCAAGTATCGCAAACATACAACACATTTCACACTCCAGACCACCAGGGGGAACTTCTGCTCCTATTTATTAGGTCACTCCCCATATATCTATAACTGGTAGTCTGTAGGGAGAGTCAGAACGTTCCAGACCAGAGTCTGAGGAGGATGGAAGGTTAAAGGAGCTGTGCATGCCCTCAGAGCTACAGCTCCCAGAAAGAGACATTGAAAGGCAGAATTGTATTGCAGCGAGCGTGAAGAAAGTCGAAGCAAAGGAGAGGATACCAGAAGGGGACCAGCCCTGCTCAAGCTGTCTCCTTCTGAGGTGCAAAATCCCAGTAGCCGGAACACCGAGGGAGTAAGGACCTCTACGCCTTATTTCAGAGACTGGCAGGACAGCTAATTGCAGGTTACCTGTTCGCACCTATATCCAGGAGGCACGGTGACACCTACAGAGCCGGGTTATCTAAGAGACCCTATAAATAGGCTCAAGTCACCAGTCATACGGGTATTGTCCTATCCTATATGGGGGACAGAGAGAGCGAAACATCACATCTGTGAGACCCTTATGTGAAGCCATAGGCAGAAAGGGAGTACACCACTGCAGCGGAAGGAAAGGCTACTGATTTCCACCTGGACAAGGGGACTCTGGACTTGCCACCAAACCGGCCGGACTCTGCCTGCCCCGTGATCTGGTGCCCTGGACTGTGGGTGCTGAAGTCTTCAGTAAAGGTAAAGAGACTGCAACCTTGTGTCCACGTTCTTCTCTGCACCTCTCACCATCCACCATCTACACACCTGGAAGCCCTAGGGACATACTTCACCTGTGGGAAGGTATACCACCTAGCTGCCATAACATCACCCCAGAGGACCCCTTAAAGCAGCGTCGGTCATCCTGACCGAATTACCACAGGTGGCGTCATGAACATTCCCCTTAAAGACCTTTCCCTTTTTACACGGACGTCCCAGAGCCACGGGCCGGGTCAGCCACCGTGACATCCCCCTGTGAAGTACCAGACCCGGTACCCACGACCCCATGGGGGCGATCCACATTAACTGTGGGGTCTGGTGGTGGCACAGCTGTACCCATAGATAACTAAAGAGAATAATTCCTGATGAGAGGTAATCATCGCTAAACGACTGTGAAGTGCAACAGCACAAATTACTTCTTACTCCTATTAGGCTACTTATAGCAGGTTTATTATTACCCAGTATGTAACCACTAGGGTTGAGCATTCCGATACCGCAAGTATCGGAATTCCGATACCGAGATCCGATACTTTTGTGATATCGGGTATCGGTATCGGATCAATAGGGATGTGTAAAATAAAGAATTAAAATAAAAAATATTGATATGCTCACCTCTCCGGCGGCCCCTGGACATCACGCTGCTAACCGGGAGGCTTCTTTGTTTAAAATGCGCGCCTTTAGGACCTGCGAATGACGTCACGGCTTCTGATTGGTCGCGTGGCGGTCACATGGGCGGCACGCGACCAATCAGAAGCCGGGACGTCATTCGCAGGTCCTAAAGGCGCGCATTTTAAACAAAGAAGCCTCCCGGTTAGCAGCGTGATGTCCAGGGGCCGTCGGAGAGGTGAGCATATCAATATTTTTTATTTTAATTCTTTATTTTACACATCCCTATGGATCCCAGGGCCTGAAGGAGAGTTTCCTCTCCTTCAGACCCTGGGAACCATGAGAATACCTTCCGATACTTGATGTCCCATTGACTTGTATTGGTATCGGATATCGGTATCGGCGATATCCGATATTTTTCGGGTATCGGCCGATACTATCCGATACCGATACTTTCAAGTATCGGACGGTATCGCTCAACACTAGTAACCACCTTCCGTTGAACTTAGTAGTGCCATCTCACATAATGCCGGTGAGGTCTACATGCTTTTCCAGGTTTAGGTTCCTGAGAGGGTGAGGATCCGTCAGATACGGCCCTGGCACCGCGCCTGGTTTTCAGCAGAAAGGATGAGATTCTCTAAACAGGATATTTGCACATTGCCTCCTTTCTGCAGATATAGCACAATGTTCTAGCAGGTCCTCGTTGCATTCACCGAGCTTGCTAGTAAAACAGAGAAGCCAACTTTCCAATTTGTTTAACAATTTTCTTCACTATTAAAAACCCATACAGGAATGCTGACGCATTTCAGACCTTACGAGTGCTTCGCCGCATCGTCTTCAAAATTCAATCTTGTCTTTATCGTGTATTCAGCTAAATAACCTGGAAATTCTTAAAAAATTAAAGCCTCCTGTCGTTTTGCTTGCTGTAGGCAGCACACTTCTTATGTATCACGGGACTACCGCGACAGAGAGGTTCCAGAGAACTGCAGCGCTCTGGGCCTCGTTCACACACAGTGAACAGAAGCTCTTCACCTGTATTCTGACATGGCTGCTTTGTGCCAGCAGTGCAGGAGTTGACCTTATTGTTGAGTTGCTGAGAGCTGGGTCTCTCTCAGCTGAAGTGGATTTTGTAATCTGATCCTCTATATAGACCCAGTCCTGACTTCAGCTATTGTCAGTGATCAGTTCTACTGCCTGGTTTGGAGGTTGAAGGAGTTGGAGGTTTATTTACAGAGATTGGTGTCTGCTGTTTTGGTTGCATGTTTAACCTGTTTTCCTTCCTAGTTTTCTATGTGTACCCTCTGTGGTTGTGTGAGCATTTGGGGAGTTTGAGACTTTTAGTTACCTTGTCTGTATGCCCTGTTATTTGTTGTATTATTACACTGGTGCAGTCCACCTCCTTTGGGGGGAGAGGGGGCCCACTGATAGGGCCTGCACAGGAGACAGGGATACGCTGGCGGCTCAGGTCTCCTAACCATCATAGGTACCCCTGAGATAAGGGAAAGCCAGGGCCCCATTATAGTGGTAGGGACAGGTGCGGGTCCCAGTACGCCGTCCTGCATCTTTATCGCCGCTTCCGGCGTGACATTATGATTGACAATTCGACAGATAAGATTGAGCTAACTAGTAACATTTTTCTTCTGAAGCTTCCATACATTCCCATGAACTGCAAGCTGCTTGACGCTTTTCTGTCCTGCAGCAAACGGTTCTCTATCAACTCGATCTGCAGTCCCTTTCCTCTTCTAAACATCAATCTAATGTCAAATTTGATTATTAAATATTTGGGGGGGCTTAAATTTGTAGTTGGGAAAGAAAAGAGAGAGGGATGTACTGCACATTGCAATCATTGAGAAAGCATCAAGCAGCATGCTGTTTATTGCAAAAAGTGCAAGCTGAAGAGGTCCAATGCTGCAAAATGGGTAATTAAAGCCTACTATATTTCATAACGCAAATTAAGGTACAATGTCATTATAATTTTTGCTTTGCATATATGTCCATTAGGGTATAACTCAAGGGGATTCGGCTAATATAAATAATGGGGCCCAATAGCAAGAGTTTGTATTGCCCTCTCCTAAAAACAAGAGATATTAGAGGTTATATGGACGGTTTATAATTAGATATTAGGGCTCCTGAACATCACAGATATGAAGGCATGTAGGACTATAAACCCTAGCAGGCATCACAGTCTACCCTGGAAGTTAGATGGAATATTAACAGCCCTCAAAAGCAGAATATCCCTCTTAGTAATAACTCCGACCGCAGCAAAATTGCCGCATGCCACAACCAGACTTAACAAAACCAACTCGTTATAGCGCACGGGTCACCAGGTTCACACGTAATCTCACCACCATCTGAGCGCCAGAGAAGAAAACTGATTTCCTGGGCAGACGTCTCCGTGCATCGCCCTCATACTTCAAAGTTTAAGACGCTGAATTGTGTCAAGTGTTTTGATATGTTCCTTAAGAGTGAACTGCGGAGAATGAATCTTCTCTGCCAAGACACCTAGAGGGACTCGGGAGTTTCTTTCTCTGTTTGAAGTAGTTTTCCCTCATTACGTCTAGAACTGCTTAGAACTCGGCCACTGCCAGAAACGGATCAGATTTATTCACTAGATTTATTTTTGCTGACTTGAGGCTATTAACAATAAAAAATGTATAGAGTCATATTTCAAGAGTATTTCCACTTCTAAATATCACTTACATACAGAAAAAATCTACTGATCCTAAGTTACATCCTGTATTATACCTCAGAGCTGCACTCACTATTCTGCTGGTGCAGCCACTGTGTCCATATATTACATTACTGATCCTGAGTTACATCATGTATTATACTCCAGAGCTGCACTCACTATCCTGCTGGTGCAGTCACTGTGTACATACATTACATTACTGATCCTCAGTTCCATCCTGTATTATACTCCAGAGCTGCACTCACTATTCTGCTGGTGCAGTCACTGTGTACATACATTACATTACTGATCCTGAGTTACATCCTGTATTATACCCCAGAGCTGCACTCACTATTCTGCTGGTGCAGTCACTGTGTACATACATTACATTACTAATCCTGAGTTACATCCTGTATTATACCCCAGAGCTGCACTCACTATTCTGCTGCTGCAGTCACTATGTACATACATTACATTACTGATCCTGAGTTACATCATGTATTATACTCCAGAGCTGCACTCACTATTCTGCTGGTGCAGTCACTGTGTACATACATTACTGATCCTGTACTGATCCTGAGTTACATCCTGTATTATACTCCAGAGCTGCACTCACTATTCTGCTGGTGCAGTCACTGTGCACATACATTACATTACTGATCCTGAGTTACATCCTGTATTATACCCCAGAGCTGCACTCACTATTCTGCTGGTGCAGTCACTGTGTACATACATTACATTACTGATCCTGAGTTACATCCTGTATTATACTCCAGAGCTGCACTCACTATTCTGCTGGTGCAGTCACTGTGTACATACATTACATTACTGATCCTGAGTTACATCCTGTGTGATACCCCAGAGCTGCACTCACTATTCTGCTGGTGCAGTCACTGTGTACATACATTACATTACTGATCCTGAGTTACATCCTGTATTATACCCCAGAGCTGCACTCACTATTCTGCTGGTGCAGTCACTGTGTACATACATTACATTACTGATCCTGAGTTACATCCTGTATTATACCCCAGAGCTGCACTCACTATTCTGCTGGTGCAGTCACTGTGTACATACATTACATTACTGATCCTGAGTTACATCCTGTATTATACTCCAGAGCTGCACTCACTATTCTGCTGGTGCAGTCACTGTGTACATACATTACATTACTGATCCTCAGTTCCATCCTGTATTATACTCCAGAGCTGCACTCACTATTCTGCTGGTGCAGTCACTGTGTACATACATTACATTACTGATCCTGAGTTACATCCTGTATTATACTCCAGAGCTGCACTCACTATTCTGCTGGTGCAGTCACTGTGTACATACATTACATTACTGATCCTCAGTTCCATCCTGTATTATACTCCAGAGCTGCACTCACTATTCTGCTGGTGCAGTCACTGTGTACATACATTACATTACTGATCCTGAGTTACATCCTGTATTATATCCCAGAGCTGCACTCACTATTCTGCTGGTGCAGTCACTGTGTACATACATTACATTACTAATCCTGAGTTACATCCTGTATTATACCCCAGAGCTGCACTCACTATTCTGCTGCTGCAGTCACTATGTACATACATTACATTACTGATCCTGAGTTACATCATGTATTATACTCCAGAGCTGCACTCACTATTCTGCTGGTGCAGTCACTGTGTACATACATTACTGATCCTGTACTGATCCTGAGTTACATCCTGTATTATACTCCAGAGCTGCACTCACTATTCTGCTGGTGCAGTCACTGTGTACATACATTACATTACTGATCCTGAGTTACATCCTGTGTGATACCCCAGAGCTGCACTCACTATTCTGCTGGTGCAGTCACTGTGTACATTCATTACATTACTGATCCTGAGTTACATCCTGTATTATACCCCAGAGCTGCACTCACTATTCTGCTGGTGCAGTCACTGTGTACATACATTACATTACTGATCCTGAGTTACATCCTGTATTATACCCCAGAGCTGCACTCACTATTCTGCTGGTGCAGTCACTGTGTACATACATTACATTACTGATCCTGAGTTACATCCTGTATTATACTCCAGAGCTGCACTCACTATTCTGCTGGTGCAGTCACTGTGTACATACATTACATTACTGATCCTCAGTTCCATCCTGTATTATACTCCAGAGCTGCACTCACTATTCTGCTGGTGCAGTCACTGTGTACATACATTACATTACTGATCCTGAGTTACATCCTGTATTATACTCCAGAGCTGCACTCACTATTCTGCTGGTGCAGTCACTGTGTACATACATTACATTACTGATCCTCAGTTCCATCCTGTATTATACTCCAGAGCTGCACTCACTATTCTGCTGGTGCAGTCACTGTGTACATACATTACATTACTGATCCTGAGTTACATCCTGTATTATACCCCAGAGCTGCACTCACTATTCTGCTGGTGCAGTCACTGTGTACATACATTACATTACTAATCCTGAGTTACATCCTGTATTATACCCCAGAGCTGCACTCACTATTCTGCTGCTGCAGTCACTATGTACATACATTACATTACTGATCCTGAGTTACATCATGTATTATACTCCAGAGCTGCACTCACTATTCTGCTGGTGCAGTCACTGTGTACATACATTACTGATCCTGTACTGATCCTGAGTTACATCCTGTATTATACTCCAGAGCTGCACTCACTATTCTGCTGGTGCAGTCACTGTGTACATACATTACATTACTGATCCTGAGTTACATCCTGTATTATACTCCAGAGCTGCACTCACTATTCTGCTGGTGCAGTCACTGTGTACATACATTACATTACTGATCCTGAGTTACATCCTGTGTTATACCCCAGAGCTGCACTCACTATTCTGCTGGTGCAGTCACTGTGTACATACATTACATTACTGATCCTGAGTTACATCCTGTATTATATCCCAGAGCTGCACTCACTATTCTGCTGGTGCAGTCACTGTGTACATACATTACATTACTGATCCTGAGTTACATCCTGTATTATACTCCAGAGCTGCACTCACTATTCTGCTGGTGCAGTCACTGTGTACATACATTACATTACTGATCCTCAGTTCCATCCTGTATTATACTTCAGAGCTGCACTCACTATTCTGCTGGTGCAGTCACTGTGTACATACAGTACATTACTGATCCTGAGTTATATCCTGTATTATACTCCAGAGCTGCACTCACTATTCTGCTGGTGCAGTCACTGTGTGCATACATTACATTACTGATCCTGAGTTACATCCTGTATTATACTGCAAAGCTGCACTCACTATTCTGCTGGTGCAGTCACTGTGTACATACATTACATTACTGATCCTCAGTTCCATCCTGTATTATACTCCAGAGCTGCACTCACTATTCTGCTGGTGCAGTCACTGTGTACATACATTACATTACTGATCCTGAGTTACATCCTGTATTATACTCCAGAGCTGCACTCACTATTCTGCTGGTGCAGTCACTGTGTACATACATTACATTACTGATCCTGAGTTACATCCTGTGTTATACCCCAGAGCTGCACTCACTATTCTGCTGGTGCAGTCACTGTGTACATACATTACATTACTGATCCTGAGTTACATCCTGTATTATATCCCAGAGCTGCACTCACTATTCTGCTGGTGCAGTCACTGTGTACATACATTACATTACTGATCCTGAGTTACATCCTGTATTATACTCCAGAGCTGCACTCACTATTCTGCTGGTGCAGTCACTGTGTACATACATTACATTACTGATCCTCAGTTCCATCCTGTATTATACTCCAGAGCTGCACTCACTATTCTGCTGGTGCAGTCACTGTGTACATACAGTACATTACTGATCCTGAGTTATATCCTGTATTATACTCCAGAGCTGCACTCACTATTCTGCTGGTGCAGTCACTGTGTGCATACATTACATTACTGATCCTGAGTTACATCCTGTATTATACTGCAAAGCTGCACTCACTATTCTGCTGGTGCAGTCACTGTGTACATACATTACATTACTGATCCTCAGTTCCATCCTGTATTATACTCCAGAGCTGCACTCACTATTCTGCTGGTGCAGTCACTGTGTACATACATTACATTACTGATCCTGATTTACATCCTGTATTATACTCCAGAGCTGCACTCACTATTCTGCTGGTGCAGTCACTGTGTACATACATTACATTACTGATCCTGAGTTACATCCTGTGTTATACCCCAGAGCTGCACTCACTATTCTGCTGGTGCAGTCACTGTGTACATACATTACATTACTGATCCTCAGTTCCATCCTGTATTATACTCCAGAGCTGCACTCACTATTCTGCTGGTGCAGTCACTGTGTACATACATTACATTACTGATCCTGAGTTACATCCTGTATTATACCCCAGAGCTGCACTCACTATTCTGCTGGTGCAGTCACTGTGTACATACATTACATTACTAATCCTGAGTTACATCCTGTATTATACCCCAGAGCTGCACTCACTATTCTGCTGCTGCAGTCACTATGTACATACATTACATTACTGATCCTGAGTTACATCATGTATTATACTCCAGAGCTGCACTCACTATTCTGCTGGTGCAGTCACTGTGTACATACATTACTGATCCTGTACTGATCCTGAGTTACATCCTGTATTATACTCCAGAGCTGCACTCACTATTCTGCTGGTGCAGTCACTGTGTACATACATTACATTACTGATCCTGAGTTACATCCTGTATTATACCCCAGAGCTGCACTCACTATTCTGCTGGTGCAGTCACTGTGTACATACATTACATTACTGATCCTGAGTTACATCCTGTGTGATACCCCAGAGCTGCACTCACTATTCTGCTGGTGCAGTCACTGTGTACATACATTACATTACTGATCCTGAGTTACATCCTGTATTATATCCCAGAGCTGCACTCACTATTCTGCTGGTGCAGTCACTGTGTACATACATTACATTACTGATCTTGAGTTCCATCCTGTATTATACTCCAGAGCTGCACTCACTATTCTGCTGGTGCAGTCACTGTGTACATACATTACATTACTGATCCTGAGTTATATCCTGTATTATACTCCAGAGCTGCACTCACTATTCTGCTGGTGCAGTCACTGTGTACATACATAACATTACTGATCCTGAGTTACATCCTGTATTATACTGCAAAGCTGCACTCACTATTCTGCTGGTGCAGTCACTGTGTACATACATTACATTACTGATCCTCAGTTCCATCCTGTATTATACTCCAGAGCTGCACTCACTATTCTGCTGGTGCAGTCACTGTGTACATACATTACATTACTGATCCTGAGTTACATCCTGTATTATACTCCAGAGCTGCACTCACTATTCTGCTGGTGCAGTCACTGTGTACATACATTACATTACTGATCCTGAGTTATATCCTGTATTATACTCCAGAGCTGCACTCACTATTCTGCTGGTGCAGTCACTGTGTACATACATTACATTACTGATCCTGAGTTACATCCTGTGTTATACTCCAGAGCTGCACTCACTATTCTGCTGGTGCAGTCACTGTGTGCATACATTACATTACTGATCCTGAGTTACCTCCTGTATTCTACCCCAGAGCTGCACTCACTATTCTGCTGGTGCAGTCACTGTGTGCATACATTACATTACTGATCCTCAGTTCCATCCTGTATTATACTTCAGAGCTGCACTCACTATTCTGCTGGTGCAGTCACTGTGTACATACATTACATTACTGATCCTGAGTTACATCCTGTATTATATCCCAGAGCTGCACTCACTATTCTGCTGGTGCAGTCACTGTGTACATACATTACATTACTGATCCTGAGTTACATCCTGTATTATACTCCAGAGCTGCACTCACTATTCTGCTGGTGCAGTCACTGTGTACATACATTACATTACTGATCCTCAGTTCCATCCTGTATTATACTTCAGAGCTGCACTCACTATTCTGCTGGTGCAGTCACTGTGTACATACAGTACATTACTGATCCTGAGTTATATCCTGTATTATACTCCAGAGCTGCACTCACTATTCTGCTGGTGCAGTCACTGTATGCATACATTACATTACTGATCCTGAGTTACATCCTGTATTATACTGCAAAGCTGCACTCACTATTCTGCTGGTGCAGTCACTGTGTACATACATTACATTACTGATCCTCAGTTCCATCCTGTATTATACTCCAGAGCTGCACTCACTATTCTGCTGGTGCAGTCACTGTGTACATACATTACATTACTGATCCTGAGTTACATCCTGTATTATACTCCAGAGCTGCACTCACTATTCTGCTGGTGCAGTCACTGTGTACATACATTACATTACTGATCCTGAGTTACATCCTGTGTTATACCCCAGAGCTGCACTCACTATTCTGCTGGTGCAGTCACTGTGTACATACATTACATTACTGATCCTGAGTTACATCCTGTATTATATCCCAGAGCTGCACTCACTATTCTGCTGGTGCAGTCACTGTGTACATACATTACATTACTGATCCTGAGTTACATCCTGTATTATACTCCAGAGCTGCACTCACTATTCTGCTGGTGCAGTCACTGTGTACATACATTACATTACTGATCCTCAGTTCCATCCTGTATTATACTCCAGAGCTGCACTCACTATTCTGCTGGTGCAGTCACTGTGTACATACAGTACATTACTGATCCTGAGTTATATCCTGTATTATACTCCAGAGCTGCACTCACTATTCTGCTGGTGCAGTCACTGTGTACATACATTACTGATCCTGTACTGATCCTGAGTTACATCCTGTGTTATACCCCAGAGCTGCACTCACTATTCTGCTGGTGCAGTCACTGTGTACATACATTACATTACTGATCCTGAGTTACATCCTGTATTATATCCCAGAGCTGCACTCACTATTCTGCTGGTGCAGTCACTGTGTACATACATTACATTACTAATCCTGAGTTACATCCTGTATTATACCCCAGAGCTGCACTCACTATTCTGCTGCTGCAGTCACTATGTACATACATTACATTACTGATCCTGAGTTACATCATGTATTATACTCCAGAGCTGCACTCACTATTCTGCTGGTGCAGTCACTGTGTACATACATTACTGATCCTGTACTGATCCTGAGTTACATCCTGTATTATACTCCAGAGCTGCACTCACTATTCTGCTGGTGCAGTCACTGTGTACATACATTACATTACTGATCCTGAGTTACATCCTGTATTATACCCCAGAGCTGCACTCACTATTCTGCTGGTGCAGTCACTGTGTACATACATTACATTACTGATCCTGAGTTACATCCTGTGTGATACCCCAGAGCTGCACTCACTATTCTGCTGGTGCAGTCACTGTGTACATACATTACATTACTGATCCTGAGTTACATCCTGTATTATATCCCAGAGCTGCACTCACTATTCTGCTGGTGCAGTCACTGTGTACATACATTACATTACTGATCTTGAGTTCCATCCTGTATTATACTCCAGAGCTGCACTCACTATTCTGCTGGTGCAGTCACTGTGTACATACATTACATTACTGATCCTGAGTTATATCCTGTATTATACTCCAGAGCTGCACTCACTATTCTGCTGGTGCAGTCACTGTGTACATACATAACATTACTGATCCTGAGTTATATCCTGTATTATACTCCAGAGCTGCACTCACTATTCTGCTGGTGCAGTCACTGTGTACATACATTACATTACTGATCCTCAGTTCCATCCTGTATTATACTCCAGAGCTGCACTCACTATTCTGCTGGTGCAGTCACTGTGTACATACATTACATTACTGATCCTGAGTTACATCCTGTATTATACTCCAGAGCTGCACTCACTATTCTGCTGGTGCAGTCACTGTGTACATACATTACATTACTGATCCTGAGTTATATCCTGTATTATACTCCAGAGCTGCACTCACTATTCTGCTGGTGCAGTCACTGTGTACATACATTACATTACTGATCCTGAGTTACATCCTGTGTTATACTCCAGAGCTGCACTCACTATTCTGCTGGTGCAGTCACTGTGTGCATACATTACATTACTGATCCTGAGTTACCTCCTGTATTCTACCCCAGAGCTGCACTCACTATTCTGCTGGTGCAGTCACTGTGTGCATACATTACATTACTGATCCTGAGTTACATCCTGTATTATACCCCAGAGCTGCACTCACTATTCTGCTGGTGCAGTCACTTTGTAAATACATTACATTACTGATCCTGAGTTACATCCTGTATTCTACCCCAGAGCTGCACTCACTATTCTGCTGGTGCAGTCACTGTGTGCATACATTTTTTTATGTTATCGTGTTGCCTTCGTTCTCTTCAGTCTTCCCATCTATTGATAAGGATGTATTCATATGTGACAGATAATAATGCAGAAATAAATACCTCTATCCCCCCAGTAGTATTATCAACGCTGTCTACTCCCCACATGTGGGAGCATCGACCTTTACATCCCTAATAGTCAAACAGTACCTCAGCTAATTTGCAGGTAGTTACAGAATCTTCCCAAGTGGGGTCTTCCCATGTGAAAGGGGATAATAGAAATGTTGGGCTCTTTGGGAACTGAATGCCCTCTTGTGATCCGTTCAGTCCTTCCCTATTATGGCAGCCGGTTAACCACAGGCCGAGTGGAGTCTGATTGTCTCTCGTCACCTTGAAGACATCTTTACTTTGTTAGAGATCCTGGTAGAGATGTATTGTCCTCTGTAGCCTGAGAGGAGAGGACGTGCGGGGGGCCGGTAGCGCCATGTCCCCTTATAATGATATATATTCATAATTATGAAGCGCAGAACTGAGATTTTCCAAAACGTAAAACTCGGCTGTAATTTATTACACAGATGAGATTCAATTATGAATTCGGCAGAGTTTCCTATAATGAAATGATATCTAAAATCCGGGGAAACTGGAATTACGCATCACAGTAAACCGCATGGCGGCTGCTCTGCAAGACCATGGAGTAACGTGGGTCCGCCAGCCCAACGATACATAGACCATGGAGTAACAGGGGTTTACCAGCCCAACGATACATAGACCATGGAGTAACGGGGGTCCACCAGGCCAATGATATATAGACCATGGAGTAATGGGGTCCACCAGCCCAAAGATACATAGACCATGGAGTAACGGGGGTCCACCAGCCCAACGATACATAGACCATGGAGTAATGGGGGTCCATCAGCCCAACAATACATAGACCATGGAGTAACAGGGGACCACCAGCCCAACGATACATAGACCATGGAGTAACGGGGGTCCACCAGCCCAACGATACACAGACCATGGAGTAACAGGGGTCCACCAGCCCAACGATACATAGTCCTTGGAGTAACGGGGGTCCACCAGCCCAATGATATATAGATCATGGAGTAATGGGGTCCACCAGCCCAAAGATACATAGACTATGGAGTAACGGGGGTCCACCAGCCCAACGATACATACACCATGGAGTAATGGGGTCCACCAGCCCAACGATACATAGACCATGGAGTAATGGGGGTCCACTAGCCCAACGATACATAGACCATGCAGTAACGGGGGTCCACCAGCCCAACGATACATAGACCATGGAGTAACGAGGTCCACCAACCCAATGATGCATAGACCATGGAGTAACAGGGGTCCACCAGCCCAACGATACATAGACCATGGAGTAACGGGGTCCACCAGCCCAACGATACATAGACCATGGAGTAACGGGGGTTCACCAGCCCAACGATACATAGACCATGGAGTAACGAGGTCCACCAACCCAATGATGCATAGACCATGGAGTAACGGGGTCCACCATCCCAACGATACACAGACCATGGAGTAACGGGGTCCACCAGCCCAACGATACATACATAGACCATGGAGTAACGGGGGTCCACCAGCCCAACGATACATAGACCATGGAGTAACGAGGTCCACCAACCCAATGATGCATAGACCATGGAGTAACAGGGGTCCACCAGCCCAACGATACATAGACCATGGAGTAACGGGGTCCACCAGCCCAACGATACATAGATCATGGAGTAAAGGGGGTCCACCAGCCCAATGATACATAGACCATGGAGTAACGGGGGTCCGCCAGCCCAACGATACATAGACCATGGAGTAATGGGGGTCCACCAGCCCAACGATACATAGACCATGGAGTAACGAGGGTCCACCAGCCCAACGAAACATAGACCATGGAGTAACGGGGGTCCACCAGCCCAACGATACATAGACCATGGAGTAACCGGTTGTCCGCCAGCCCAACGATGCATAGACCATGGAGTAATGGGGGTCCACCAGCCCAACGATACATAGACCATGGAATAACGGGGGTCCGCCAGCCCAATGATACATAGACCATGGAGTAACGGGGGTCCACCAGCCCAACGATACATAGACCATGGAGTAACGGGGGTCCACCAGCCCAATGATACATAGATCATGGAGTAACGGGGGTCCACCAGCCCAATGATACATAGACCATGGAGTAACGAGGGTCCACCAGCCCAACGATACATAGACCATGGAGTAACGGGGGTCCACCAGCCCAACGATACATAGACCATGGAGTAACGGTGGTCGACCAGCCCAACGATACATAGACCATGGAGTAACGAGGTCCACCAACCCAATGATGCATAGACCATGGAGTAACAGGGGTCCACTAGCCCAACGATACATAGACCATGGAGTAACGAGGTCCACCAACCCAATGATGCATAGACCATGGAGTAACAGGGGTCCACCAGCCCAACGATACATAGACCATGGAGTAACGGGGTCCACCAGCCCAACGATACATAGACCATGGAGTAACGGGGTCCACCAGCCCAACGATACATACATAGACCATGGAGTAACGGGGGTTCACCAGCCCAACGATACATAGACCATGGAGTAACGAGGTCCACCAACCCAATGATGCATAGACCATGGAGTAACAGGGGTCCACTAGCCCAACGATACATAGACCATGGAGTAACGAGGTCCACCAACCCAATGATGCATAGACCATGGAGTAACAGGGGTCCACCAGCCCAACGATACATAGACCATGGAGTAACGGGGTCCACCAGCCCAACGATACATAGACCATGGAGTAACGGGGTCCACCAGCCCAACGATACATACATAGACCATGGAGTAACGGGGGTTCACCAGCCCAACGATACATAGACCATGGAGTAACGAGGTCCACCAACCCAATGATGCATAGACCATGGAGTAACGGGGTCCACCAGCCCAACGATACATAGACCATGGAGTAACGGGGTCCACCAGCCCAACGATACATACATAGACCAAGGAGTAACGGGGGTCCACCAGCCCAACGATACATAGACCATGGAGTAACGAGGTCCACCAACCCAATGATGCATAGACCATGGAGTAACAGGGGTCCACCAGCCCAACGATACATAGACCATGGAGTAACGGGGTCCACCAGCCCAACGATACATAGACCATGGAGTAACGGGGTCCACCAGCCCAACGATACATAGATCATGGAGTAAAGGGGTCCACCAGCCCAATGATACATAGACCCTGGAGTAACGGGGGTCCGCCAGCCCAACGATACATAGACCAAGGAGTAATGGGGGTCCACCAGCCCAACGATACATAGACCATGGAGTAACGAAGGTCCACCAGCCCAACGAAACATAGACCATGGAGTAATGGGGGTCCACCAGCCCAACGATACATAGACCATGGAGTAACCGGTTGTCCGCCAGCCCAACGATGCATAGACCATGGAGTAATGGGGGTCCACCAGCCCAACGATACATAGACCATGGAATAACGGGGGTCCGCCAGCCCAATGATACATAGACCATGGAGTAACGGGGGTCCACCAGCCCAATGATACATAGACCATGGAGTAACGGGGGTCCACCAGCCCAATGATACATAGATCATGGAGTAACGGGGGTCCACCAGCCCAACGATACATAGACCATGAAGTAACGGGGTCCACCAGCCCAACGATACATACATAGACCATGGAGTAACGGGGGTCCACCAGCCCAACGATACATAGACCATGGAGTAACGGGGTCCACCAGCCCAACGATACATACATAGACCATGGAGTAACGGGGGTCCACCAGCCCAACGATACATAGACCATGGAGTAACGAGGTCCACCAACCCAATGATGCATAGACCATGGAGTAACAGGGGTCCACCAGCCCAACGATACATAGACCATGGAGTAACGGGGTCCACCAGCCCAACGATACATAGACCATGGAGTAACGGGGGTCCACCAGCCCAACGATACATAGATCATGGAGTAAAGGGGTCCACCAGCCCAATGATACATAGACCCTGGAGTAACGGGGGTCCGCCAGCCCAACGAAACATAGACCATGGAGTAATGGGGGTCCACCAGCCCAATGATACATAGACCATGGAGTAACCGGTTATCCGCCAGCCCAACGATGCATAGACCATGGAGTAATGGGGGTCCACCAGCCCAACGATACATAGACCATGGAATAACGGGGGTCCGCCAGCCCAATGATACATAGACCATGGAGTAACGGGGGTCCACCAGCCCAACGATACATAGACCATGGAGTAACGGGGGTCCACCAGCCCAATGATACATAGATCATGGAATAACGGGGGTCCACCAGCCCAACGATACATAGACCATGAAGTAACGAGGGTCCACCAGCCCAACGATACATAGACCATGGAGTAACGGGGGTCCACCAGCCCAACGATATATAGACCATGGAGTAACGGTGGTCGACCAGCCCAACGATACATAGACCATGGAGTAACGGGGGTCCACCAGCCCAATGATACATAGACCATGGAGTAATGGGGGTCCACCAGCCCATCGATACATAGACCATGGAGTAACGGGGGTCCGCCAGCCCAACGATACATAGACTATGGAGTAACGGGGGTCCCCCAGCCCAACCATACATAGACCATGGAGTAACGGGGGTCCACCAGCCCAACGATACATAGACCATGGAGTAACGGGGGTCCACCAGCCCAACGATACATAGACCATGGAGTAATCAGTTGTCCGCCAGCCCAACAATGCATAGACCATGGAGTAATGGGGGTCCACCAGCCCAACGATACATAGACCATGGAGTAACGAGGGTCCACCAGCCCAATGATACATAGACCATGGAGTAACAGGTGTCCGCCACCCCAACGATACATAGACCATGGAGTAACGGGGGTCCGCCACCTCAACGATATATAGACCATGGAGTAACGGGGGTCCGCCACCCCAACGATACATAGACCATGGAGTAACGGGGGTCCGCCAGCCCAACGATACATAGACCATGGAGTAACAGGGGTCCACCACCCTAACGATATATAGACCATGGAGTAACGGGGGTCCGCCACCCCAACGATACATAGACCATGGAGTAACGGAGGTCCACCAGCCCAATGATACATAGACCATGGAGTAACAGTGGTCCGCCACCCTAACGATACATAGACCAAGGAGTAACAGGTGTCCGCCACCCCAACGATACATAGACCATGGAGTAACGGGGGTCTGCCACCTCAACAATATATAGACCATGGAGTAACGGGGGTCCGCCACCCCAACGATACATAGATCATGACAACGATGCATAGACCATGGAGTAACGGGGGTCCACCAGCCCAACGATACATAGACCATGGAGTAACGAGGGTCCACCAGCCCAATGATACATAGACCATGGAGTAACAGTGGTCCGCCACCCTAACGATACATAGACCAAGGAGTAACAGGTGTCCGCCACCCCAACGATACATAGACCATGGAGTAACGGGGGTCTGCCAGCCCAACGATACATAGACCATGGAGTAACGGGGGTCCGCCACCCTAACGATATAGCGTAAACCTCAGATAAATTCAGTAGCGGTCATAAATGGAATATCGGGTCCAAATGGGGGCCCCTAAATCTGCATAGTGCCTGCAGGGGGTGGACACCAGCAAAGCTCTCTCAATAAGAGTTTTCTCACTGCTCACGAATCATTCCCTTTAAATAAGTATTGGACAGTTCCCTGCTAATCTGAGAAAGCTGAGATGCAGTGTAAAGCATGGAGGGGAATTCAGGGCAGTAATATAAGGTCAGACTCATCTAAGCTGCAGTTACTGAGTATAGACCGGACCTCATGATTTCTAAAATCTCTGTTGGCTGTCAGGGAATGGAAACAATTTATTTATCTCCTGATCTAACATTCTGCTCACACACCAGATGGCTTTGCTATAAAACACTTGTGTGCAATGTGTAAGAGCTGTCAATCTGAAGTCCAGGGCAAGGGAGCAAGACATAACGCTTAGACCAACACACTGTAACAAGCCATCAGCTGTGGCTGGACCTGTTGATAAGAGCTTTCTTTTGTAAAGAGCCATGCGTCTTACTAAACAGGTGGAATCACCTTTTATATATTTAGACGAATGTTTCCATTCCCTGACTGTAAGTGGTGATCATTAAATTGAAGTGAGGTGAGAGCAGGAAGAAAGGTAATATTGTGATCTCCTGCCCTGTACAACCTCCAGTGACCCAGGAACTTTTCTCCAAGTTATCACCCCTCTTACCAATCACAGCCTGTTCCTGTAAAATAACTCCCTATATACAGCCTCTATTGTCCATATGAGGATGACTACAGGTACCTTTCTCCAAGTTATCACCTCTGTTACTAATCACGGCCTGTTACTATACTCACTCGCCATGTACAGCTTCTATTGTCCTTATGAGGAGGGATATAAGAACTTTTCTCCATGTTATCACACCCAAATCACAGTCTGTTGCTGCAAAAACTCCCCATGTACAGCCTCTATTGGCCCTTTTAAAAGGGATACAGGAACTTTTCTCCAAGTTATCACCCATCTTACCATCACAGCCTGTTACTATAATAACTCCCCATATACAGCCTTTGTTGCCCTTATGAGAATAGATACAGGAATATTTCATCATGTTATCACCCTTGTTACCAATCACAGCCTGCTACTATAATCACTCCTCATATATAGTTTCTATTGTCCTTATGAAGAGGGATACAAGAACTTTCCTCCATGTTATCACCCCCAAATCACAGCCTGTTACTGCAACAACTCCCCATATACAGCTTCTATTAGCCCTTTGAAAAGGGATATAGAAACTTTTCTCCAAGTTATCACCCCTGTTACCAATCATAGCCTGTTACTATAATCACTCACCATGTACAACCTCTATTGTCCTTATGAGAATGGATATAAGAACTTTTCTCCATGTTGTCACCCTTCTTACAAATCCTAGCCTGTTCCTGTAATAACTCCCTGTATACAGCCTCTATTGTCCCTAAGAGGATGGATGCAGGAACCTTACTCCATGTTATCACCCCTCTTGCCTATCACAGCCAGTTACTGCAATAACTCCCCATTTACAGCCTTGTTGGCATTATGAGAATTAATACAGGAACTTTTCACCATGTTATCACCCCTGTTACCAATCACGGTCTGTTACTGTAATCACTCGCTATGTTCCTCCTCTATTGTTCTTATCAGGCGGGATATAAGAACTTTTCTCCATGTTATCACACCCAAATCACAGTCTGTTACTGCAAAAACTCCCCATGTACAGCCTCTATTAGCCCTTTGAAAATGGATACAGGAACTTTCCTCCAAGTTATCACCCATCTTACCATCACAGCCTGTTACTATAATAACTCCCCATTTACAGCCTTTGTTAGCCTTATGAGAATGGATACAGGAATATTTCATCATGTTATCACCCCTGTTACCAATCACAGCCTGTTACTATAATCACTCCCCATGTATAGTCTCTATTGTCCTTATGAAGAGGGATACAAGAACTTTCCACCATGTTATCACCCCCAAATCACAGCCTGTTACTGTAACAACTAGCCTTTTGAAAAGGGAAATAGGAACATTTCTTCACGTTATCACCCCCGTTACCAATCACAGCCTGTTACTATAATCACTCGTAATGTACAACCTCTATTGTCCTTATGAGAATGGATATAAGAACTTTTCTCCATATTATCACCCCTATTACAAATTCTAGCCTTTTACTGTAATAATTCCCCATGTACAGCCTCCATTGACTTTATGGAAAGAAATACAGGAACTTTTCGCTGTGTTATCACCCCTCTTAGTGATCACATCCTGTTACTGTAATTACTTCCCATGTCTACCCACCCTCAATTGGCCTTATGAGTAGTAATACAGGAATTATTCTCCATATTGTCACCCCTCTTACTAATTAAAGTTTGTTACTGCGATCTTTCCCTGTGCAGCATCCGGTGATGCCAGAGGTGAAGATTTTGGGAATATTGAAACTTTTATTTATGTTCATACCTTTCTTTACCAACCACAGCCTGTTACTGTAAATATTTCCAATGTACAGGCTACAGTGACCCCAGTAGAGATATGTTCAGGAACCTTTCTCCATGTTATCACCCCTCTTATCAATCATAGCCTGTTACGGTAATCACTCCCCATGAGCAGCCACTCTTGGTATCATCAGAAGGAGAACAGGAACTTTTCTTCATGCTATCACCCCTCTTATTAATCATAGTTTGTTACGGTCTTCTCCTCCTGTGCAGCATCAAAATGCTGTAACAATTCCCCACATACGGTCTTTATTGACCTTATGGGGAGGAATACAGGAACTTTTCTCCATGTTATCACCCTTTTAATTATCACAGTCTGTTACTGTAAATATCCTCAATGTACAGGCTACATTGACCCCAGTAGGGATATATTCAGGAACTTTTCTCCCCCTCTTAAAGATCGCAGCCTATTACTGTAATCACTCCACATGTAAAACCTCTATTGTCCTTATGAAGAGAGATATAAGAACTTTTCTCCATGTTATCACCCCTCTTACCGGTCACAACCTGTTACTGTAATCATTCCCCATGAGCAGCCTCTATTGTCATTTTCAGAAGGAAAACAGGAACTTTTCATTATGTTATCAACCCTCTTATTAATAATAGCTTGTTATTGTCATCTCCTTCTGTGCAGCCTCACAATATGCCAAGGTGGAGTGTCTTTGGAAAACGGAACCTTTTCATTTTGTTTGTACCCCTCTTACCCATGGACTACAGTGACCCCAGTAGGGATGTATTCAGGAACTTCTCTTCATGTTATCACCCTTTTTCCCACAAACTATTGCTGTCATCTTTTACCCTAAATACAGCTTTCTAGTCACCCCAGGAGGCTATTCAGGAGCTTTTCTTTGTTATCATCTGTCTTAACAAATGGAGAGAATACTGTCTTCTGTTGTCATATATTGTATACAGCTTCTTTTTTTTTTTTTTACTAAATTGTGACATATCAAACTGAACATTTGTTGATTTTGTGACTCAGATCTAGATTGCAGATGCTTTTGGTTTCTTTTGTGATGATTTTGATAAAGATATGTGCAAGTAAACATAGAAATAAGTGACATGTTAAAAATTTTGCACATCCTAAACTATTATTTTTTAAAGAATTGTGCATCTCAGGCTCCGCTTGAGACAAATCTTTTGATTTACTCTTTTTTGGAATTTAATTTTTCTTTATTTGTGGATTTCAAATTTGTGAAAATTTGCCTCTGAACCCCAAGTTGCAAAAGGGATAAATGAAGATTCCTAGTACAAGGCAGGATGTGGCATCAGAAGAAGCACATCAAAGACAGAATCCCAGTGTCTGGTATCGGGTTCTGCGCTTGTGACTGTGACTTTTATCCTGTGACTGTGACTTTTATCCTGAGTGTTCCTTTAAAAGGGACATACCATTTTGTTACTCATCATGTACTGAATTATTGTTCTACCGAGGGAGAAGAAAGTTCTGGCTGAGCTGCCTTTTCCATGTCAAGAAAGCCTCCCAGGGTTCTCGGGCATGAAATGAGGTCAGGAGATTTTGAGAGCAGGCGAGGAACGCTTCGTATTCCCCACGTGCAGCTCCGTTCACGTTGTATTCCTTCTGAAACACCCAGGAAAAGACGAAGTCCTGATCTCTAACCTGAGCGGTTTAATCCCAATCACTGAATAGGGCCGGGGATCTTAATTAACTCCCGTAATCTTGTACGCTGTTTGCCATCACTGATAACGCTATTCCTTGGATTTTGGAAAATGCACAGAAGGAGAAGAAATTGAGTCTTACACTGAGCTGTGCAGCTTAAGGAGCCAATGAAAGAAACAGATACAAATCTCAGAGAGGAAAAGAAAAGCTTTATCTGTTCCCAGACAGCCAAAAAACCCACAGGTCTTATGTAAAAGGCTGTGACTCCTCGCGAGGACATGATTGTACCTACACCATGAACATACTAATCACTGCCGAAAATTCATACCATATCCTATTACAGGGACCTAATCAATAGTTAGCACATACATTGCCATAAAGGGCATGTACATGTCTATAACATACAGAAATAATCTATAGAAATACCAATCTGTCATGTATATTACTGATCCTGAGCTCCACTCTGTATTATATTCCAGAGCTGCACTCACTATTCTGCTGGTGCAGTCACTGTGTACATACATTACATTACTGATCCTGAGCTACACTCTGTATTATACTCCAGAGCTGCATTCACTATTCTGCTGGTGCAGTCACTGTGTACATACATTACATTACTGATCCTGAGTTACATCCTGTATTATATTCCAGAGCTTCACTCACTATTCTGCTGGTGGAGTCACTGTGTACATACATTACATTACTGATCCTGAGTTACATCCTGTATTATATTCCAGAGCTGCACTCACTATTCTGCTGGTGCAGTCACTGTGTACATACATTACATTACTGATCCTGAGTTACATCCTGTATTATATTCCAGAGCTGCACTCACTATTCTGCTGGTGCAGTCACTGTGTACATACATTACATTACTGATCCTGAGTTACATCCTGTATTATACCCCAGAGCTGCACTCACTATTCTGCTGGTGCAGTCACTGTGTACATACATTACATTACTGATCCTGAGTTACATCCTGTATTATACTCCAGAGCTGCACTCACTATTCTGCTGGTGCAGTCACTGTGTACATACATTACATTACTGACCCTGAGTTACATCCTGTATTATACCCCAGAGCTGCACTCACTATTCTGCTGGTGCAGTCACTGTGTACATACATTACATTGCTGATCCTGAGTTACCTCCTGTATTATACTCCAGAGCTGCACTCAATATTCTGCTGGTGCAGTCACTGTGTACATACATTACATTACTGATCCTGAGTTACATCCTCTATGAGGCCAGTCTCACATGTCCAGATAATTCCGGTATCGGAAAAATCAGTACCGGAATTATCCGTGTCCGTGTGTCGGTGCGTTTAAGTGGCACATCAGTGTGGCACACGTGCGGCATCCGTGTGCCGCCCGTGTGGCGACTGGGTACCACACGGAGCGTGCAGGAGACAGCGCTAGAGATAAGCGCTGTCCCCTGCATCTGGTGCTCAAGCCGCCATTCATATCTTCTCTCCAGCAGCGTTTGCTGGAAAGAAGATATGAAAAATCCTGTTTTCTTTTTTTTTCGTGATTAAAATAAAGATCCCTGTCCCCACCCCCTCCCACCCCCTTTGCGCCCGCCCGCTGTTAATAAAATACTCACCCGGCTCCCTCGCAGTGTCCTGTCCTCGCCGCAGCTTCTCCTGTATGAGCGGTCACGTGGTGCATTCCATTACAGTGATGAATATGCGGCTCCACCCCTATGGGAGGTGGAGCCGCATATTCATGACTGTAATCGGCGGCCCCACGTGACCGCTCATACAGGAGAAGCTGCGGCGAGGACAGGACACTGCGAGGGAGCCGGGTAAGTATTTTATTAACAGCGGGCGGGCGCACAGGGGGTGGGAGGGGGTGGGGACAGGGATCTTTATTTTAAACACGAAAAAAAAAAAAAAAGGATTTTTCATATCTTCTTTCCAGCAAACGCTGCTGGAGAGAAGATATGAATGGCGGCTTCAGCACCAGTGGGGGGGACAGCGCTTACTGTAGCGCTGTCTCCTGCACGGCACACGGACTGCATACGGACAGCATCCGTGTGCGGTACGTGTTTTACATGGACCCATTGACTTTAATGGGTCCGTGTAATCCGTGCGCTCCCACGAACACTGACATGTCTCCGTGTTTTGCACACGGACACACGGTCCGTGAAAACACGCTGACATGTGCAGAGACACATTGATTTCAATGTGTCTACGTGAGTCAGTGTCTCCGGTACGTGAGGAAACTGTCACCTCACGTACCGGAGCCACTGACGTGTGAAAACGGCCTTATACTCCAGAGCTGCGCTCACTATTCTGTCTGGCATGTGTCACTTTTGTATTTGATATGTTTGTTCTTCCATCAGATATATAGTGCTTTAGATTCTGGTATTGGTAGACATTGTCATTTTTCCATGGATGAATCCACAGTTTCGGTCCCTCCACCCTATTTAGCTGTATGATTTTCTGACTTTTAATGCAAGTGATCCTGAGCAGTAATGATCATTTCTTGCATTATTATCAGTTGAATACATTGACACGTGATTTTTTCTTACTCGGGGTGAGTAGAAGCCTTTATGCTTTATCTGATGCATTTTCTACTTTTAAAAAACATTTAAATTTCCCTGGAGAATTTTATTTGCAGCTCATGATAAATTCTATGAAAATTGGTTGCCCCCAGAGTAGAATGTTACCTTTCACTTAGAGCCTGTAATAAGCTTTCCCTGAGGATCTCCGCAGCTTAATCTATTTGCAAAATGTTTAACCTCAGCATAGCAAGTGTCTAATCAGGCAGCCATGAATATGGAAAATAAAACTCCAACATTTGTACAATATGGAGACTGCTGAGTCCGAGGGAAATGCGGAGATCACATTTCCAGGAGGTCACATCCAGACAGATCCAAGATAGCATAGAGCAGAGAGGAGCAGATGTATTAATGTATTCATTGTGGCATTTCAGAAAAACGCAAGGCAATTAAAGTTGGGGGGTAGGGGAATATAGAAAGAGCCAAGTATTGGGCTATCAGAAAGACACAATGAGCATGGATCAGGAGGAGTCAATAAGAAAGATCCACTAAGCACCGATGAGGTGGAGTACATCAGGAAGAGATAGTCAACTAGAAAGAGCCACCATGCACCAATCAGGAGTCAATCAGAAAGAGACACCATGCACCAATCAGGAGTTAACCAGAAAGAGACACCATGCACCAATCAGGAGTTAACCAGAAAGAGACACCATGCACCCATCAGGAGTCAACTAGAAAGAGACACCATGCACCAATCATGAGTCAACCAGAAAGAACCACCATGCAACAATCAGGAGTCAACCAGAAAGAGCCATTGTGTACCAATCAGGAGTCAACCAGAAAGAGCCATTGTGCACCAATCAAGAGTTAACCAGAAAGAGCCACAGCACCCTGATCAGGTGAAGTCAACCAGAAAGAGCCACCATGCACCAATCAGGAGTTAATCAGAAAGCACAACCATTCATGAATCAAGAGAGGATCAGAAAGAGCCACAGCACCCTGATCAGGTGAAGTCAACCAGAAAGAGCCACCATGCACCAATCAGGAGTCAACCAGAAAGCAAAACCATTCATGAATCAGAAGTCAACCTGAAAGAGCCACCATGCACCAATCCGGAGAGAATCAGAAAGCGCGACCATTCATGAATCAGGAGAGAATCAGAAAGAGCCACCATGCACCAATCACGAGAGAATCAGAAAGAGCCACCATGCACCAATCAGGAGAGGATCAGAAAGAGCCACCATGCACCAATCATGAGAGAATCAGAAAGAGCCACCATGCACCAATCACGAGAGAATCAGAAAGAGCCACCATGCACCAATCACGAGAGAATCAGAAAGAGCCACCATGCACCAATCAGGAGAGAATCAGAAAGAGCCACCATGCACCAATCAGGAGAGAATCAGAAAGAGCCACCATGCACCAATCACGAGAGAATCAGAAAGAGCCACCATGCACCAATCACAAGAGAATCAGCAAGAGCCACCATGCACCAATCAGGAGAGGATCACAAAGAGCCACCATGCACCAATCAGGAGAGAATCAGAAAGAGCCACCATGCACCAATCAGGAGAGGATCAGAAAGAGCCACCATGCACCAATCAGGAGAGAATCAGAAAGAGCCACCATGCACCAATCACGAGAGAATCAGAAAGAGCCACCATGCACCAATCACGAGAGAATCAGAAAGAGCCACCATCCACCAATCAGGAGTCAACCAGAAAAAGCCACCATCCACCAATCAGGAGTCAACCAGAAAAAGCCACCATCCACCAATCAGGAGTCAACCAGAAAGAGATGAGGTGCACCAATTAGGAAGAGTCAATCTGCACCTATCAGAAAGAGCTGATCGATATTTATAAGAAGGCACGAGTCCTGCACTCAACTCACACCATTCTGAAGAGCCGACCTCCGAGCTAGAGTAGTAGACCCCCCACCTATCAGAAAAGCCAACTGGCACCTAATAGGAGGATCTGACTGAAATCCCTCTGAATCCATTTGTTTGGCAATATTCTAGTAAATAGTACTTTCGATGGTATTGGTGAGTAGGGTCACCTATTACATTATACCCCCTATATACAGTATAGGTAATATGTTGGTAGCTTAATCATTCAGCCCCCCAGGAATCATTAGTGTCAGGGACCCTGGTTCTCATTCTGTACAATCTGTGAGGTTTCAGTAGTCAGACCCCACCAATGTCAGTGATACATGTTATATTCTGCAATGTCCCTTTAAGCTTACTACTAATTACTAATCACAGATATCTGCCAAGGAATCTATCAAGAAATATTGAATTATTCTGCAGCGCCACCACAGGGGAAAAGAGGAACTACATGTCGCCAATTAACCTCAATGGGTTTTTCCACATAATTCATGTAACTCAGGTCCTCCAGCACAAGAGACGCCTTTTACAACTACTCGTCACTTAGAGAATCTTTTTTTTTTTAAAAAAAGAAAACTCCTTGTCGAATTGATATTGCAAGAGTTTAAAGAACACCAGAGAGAAACTCCTTGCGTCATGCTCCGTGACTATGGGGTTAGTTACATGTACACAATGAATACTTCATCGTAGCTTCATCTATCTCTGTAGTAAGAATCTCTCTTAAAGTGGAGTAAATCTTTATCTTTATTCTTAGTTAACTGCTAATTAGTTAAATTAATCTTCTGATATTTGGATTTGTCTGAAATATTTTCCTTTTGCTCTCCTGGCAGCAGTCTCCGGATAACTCATTATTTTGTTAAGTGTGTTCATTACACTTGATATATTACAATCTCCTGGCATTACATAGCATCATGTATTCAGGCAAATTGTAACAGATTAATGGAAGCCTAGGCCTGGCCAAGATATTACTTGTACAGTAAATTGTAAGAAGGATTTAATAGTCCATGATAAGATTTAGAATGATAGTAATACAACTGTGAAACGCGTTGGTGCGTAGCATCTGTTGTCTGCCAGGAAGGGATTCCACAACTCCGTATTGTCACCATCCATGGTCAAAAGAAGCAGAAAAAATTGCCGGGCCAGAGATGAGTCAAAAAAACAGACTTGACAATGGTGTGAGAGGAGCACAGCTGATGGAAGTGTTTGTAATGTCACACAGCTAAACTCAGCTGGGCTTTCATTATTTGAAAATTTTAAGTAATCTCTTCCATCACTTTTTAATCAAACAGGAGGTTAGATCAAGCTGTATGCTTACATCTCACACACTGAGAAACCTTGCTCTAAGCTCTGGTGGAGGCGTGTTCTTTTCCTGCTGTATTGCTTCCTGCTTCTGATTGGGTAACTCATAAAGAGAGAAGAAGTACACGCCCCCAATGAAAGCTATCTGATAACGCCCACTTGGGCTTATGGAATAGTTAACTCATTAGGTGGCAAATAGAAAGTTTGCTAATATCTCCACAACAGAGAGTCGTAATTAAAAAAACAAACATTTTATTCTGCTCCACTGATACTATTACATCAAACGTCCAGTTCAGCACGAAAAATTTGGTGAAAAGTCCTCTTTAAAGCCCTAGAATATACGTTTGGAGCATTAAGCACCAGAAACTTTATGGAAAGTCTCGGCAGCACCTGGTAGATTTTCTAGCTGTTGCGGAAGTCTGCGACTCTACTTATCACAAATATTAATGTTTCAGAGGATTTACTTTCACAGAAGACGAACCACCGTTTCAAATCACATTGAGTGGTTGGAGTGTTTTTTTTTTCTGTAGGGAACAAGCACGCGCATTCAACAATTTATTCAGCAGGATCCGCGCATGCGCCACTCTCTGTATCAGGAATTGGGGATGAACATAGCGCGAAAGAAACCAGATTAGTATAGTAATGGGGTGTTGCATCTTTAAGAGCAAAATGACTCTGGAGCCTAATAATAATGAATAATCATCATCATAAAGTGCATATTTCAGGATTGGTGTCCTCTTATGTTTGGACCAGTTGGTCACTGGTTCTTAAAGGTGTTGATGGTATATTTTCCGGGATACACATGGTGTGAATGAATTTCTCATCTGGACTATGCATCTGTCATTATTATCTTGGGTCGCCACCTGGTGGCCAAAGTTAAAAAAAATAAATACATAGCCATAGCCTTTTTCTATTGGACAGCTCACAATTTTCCAGGATTTTGTTTTTAGATTTAAAGGGATTCTCACTCATCTCCAGCTTCCAAAAGGGACGGTGAGATGCACTTACATTGTTACATCAACGTATGTCTGTCAGGTTGCATGTACGGCCGGCAGGTATCATGCCCCCGATATTATATTATGACTAGCTATTGAACCCGTTCTACGCCCGGGTGGCGAGCATTTATATTGGTATATGGTCTCCATCCTGGTATGTGCTGCTCCATCCTGCGCCCCCATTCTGTCATGTGCTGCTCCCATCCTGCTCCCCCATCCTGTCATGAGCTGCTCCATCCTGCATCCCCATCCTGTCATGAGCTGCTCCATCCTGCGTCCCCATCCTGTCATGAGCTGCTCCATCCTGCGTCCCCATCCTGCGCCCCCATCCTGTCATGTGCTGCTCCATCCTGCATCCCCATCCTGTCATGAGCTGCTCCATCCTGCGCCCCCATTCTGTCATGTGCTGCTCCATCCTGCTCCCCCATCCTGTCATGTGCTGCTCCATCCTGCGCCTCCATCCTGTCATGAGCTGCTCCATCCTGCATCCCCATCCTGTCATGAGCTGCTCCATCCTGCGTCCCCATCCTGTCATGAGCTGCTCCATCCTGCGTCCCCATCCTGCGCCCCCATCCTGTCATGTGCTGCTCCATCCTGCGTCCCCATCCTGTCATGAGCTGCTCCATCCTGCGCCCCCATTCTGTCATGTGCTGCTCCCATCCTGCTCCCCCATCCTGTCATGTGCTGCTCCATCCTGCGCCTCCATCCTGTCATGAGCTGCTCCATCCTGCATCCCCATCCTGTCATGAGCTGCTCCATCCTGCGTCCCCATCCTGTCATGAGCTGCTCCATCCTGCGTCCCCATCCTGCGCCCCCATCCTGTCATGTGCTGCTCCATCCTGCGTCCCCATCCTGTCATGAGCTGCTCCATCCTGCGCCTCCATCCTGTCATGAGCTGCTCCATCCTGCGTCCCCATCCTGTCATGAGCTGCTCCATCCTGCATCCCCATCCTGTCATGAGCTGCTCCATCCTGCGTCCCCATCCTGTCATGAGCTGCTCCATCCTGCATCCCCATCCTGCGTCCCCATCCTGTCATGTGCTGCTCCATCCTGCGTCCCCATCCTGTCATGAGCTGCTCCATCCTGCGCCTCCATTCCGTCATGTGCTCCTTCCATCCTGCACCCCCTTTCTGTCATGTGCGGATTCTGTGCACACACTACCTGATTCCTTTCCGCCGCCATTTTCTTGGTCCTCCTGCTGCCGGAATCGGGGCCTGCGCAGTCCGCGGTTTCCGGAACCATTTTCTTGAAGACACACTGCATTGTGTCTTCAAGAAAATGGCGCCGGAAAGCGCGGACTGCGCAGGTGCTGATTCCGGCAGCAGGAGGACCAAGAAAGTGGCGGCGGAAAGGAATCAGGTGGCGTAAGTAACAAATTGCTGTGGCATGAACTGCACAGCATCATCAGGGCGCAATCATGTCCACAGTGTCCCCACGTCCGGGTTACGGATCATAAATGTCCCCCTGCTCCCGGCAGTCCGTGCTTTCCGGCGCCATTTTTTTTTCCTGACACTGGCTATAATGTAACACTAGGAGCGTCGCGCCTGCACAGTCTATAAAGGCTTCGGACAGAGTGACGCTCCCAGCGTTATATTATAGATGAATAGGACAGGATATCTGCTGGCCATCTACGATGTATCCTGTCCTGTTGATGCAACATTACCATTGCCTCTTACTTCCTTATGCAGGAATAGGAGGTTATGGAGAATCCCTTTAAAACTTCCAAGACATGCTTGGACAGGTAGTCTATAGAATGTTGTTACACCTTTTGTTAAGAAATAAAAGTATAAAGCAAGATAATGAAATATTATATTATATATAATATTATTATTATGGCTAAAATGTGACACATCTTTTATTTTTATGTATATAAATATATATGCACACTTACATATGGTAGGAAGTTTCCTTTTTTGTTAGTAAAGTCCCCTGATCATAACTGATCTCTGTAATCCATGGAGGAACCGTATGATTTCTCAACAGTGCACCCGCAGGACAAATAAAGTATTACACCAATCCATAGGAATTAATTCATCGTAATTCATAAATGACCTAATTTTAGGAAAATATCTCTGAGTTTCAGTTCTGCTTTTATTCTACATCAGTTACATAGACATTTATCGCGAGGATGTGATCATGACGATTGTTTTACTTTTTCCTCTAGATACATTCGGACCATGTACCTGGGCATTCAGAGCCAGAGGCAAAAAGAACATCAACGTCGGTTTTATTGGGCTATGATGTATGAATATGCAGATGTCAACATGTTACGCCTCCTGGAGACCTTCCTGGAGAGCGCCCCCCAACTGGTGCTACAAGTCTGCATAATGATACAGAAGAACCGCGCGGACACCCTTCCATGTGAGTAGATGTCATCATTGCAACTGTTATCTCAAAGATTAAGGGGTTGGATAATTGGCAAAAAATACTTGTAAAAATTGTATCAACGAATACAAATATTAGATAACCAATCATGAAGTCAAGTCCAGCTTTGGATAACCCGGACTTTTTAAAAAAAAAGTTTCTAAACTTTTGCAACAATTTATTTCAACATCAGTGTTCTCAAAAATGAAGCAAATTTTTTTTAATTGCAGTGTTGAGGAGGGTATATATATTCACAGAATAAAAGTGACGCAAAAAAAAAGCAAAAAAAACAATGCCTGATGAAGGGAGCCAAGTAGTCTTGAAAGCTTGCAATTTGTTACCATCTTCTCAGTTAGCCATTAAAAGGTATCAACCCCTGACGAATCTCAATTCTACATTTTTTTCTAAAAAAAAAAACAAAAAACAAACCCAAAAGCCATTGTTTTTTTTTTTTATTTCATCACACAAGGAATTATTTCAGCATGTTTTTCAGTGGTAGTCCTCAAGATGCTGAAGACCCAGAGCGCATGTTCCATGTATCCTCCTTACCATTGAGAACATTGGGGCCTGCAGTTGAGGGTTAGAAAATACTTCAGATATTATTCCTCATTATTTTTTATTTTGTTTTTGTTGCATTTGATATAGCGGATGCTTTTTTTTAAATCCAGTTTCTATGTTAAAAAAAAAAACAGCCGGAGATATTTCAGCACACGCTGAAAGTCAGAATTCAATCACGCCGTCCGCGCTCCCTGTGGGCAGAAGGTAGTGACAATGTGATAGTCTGGTGAGAAATAAGAGTGGCCGGCAATAATAGACGAGGTGTGGATATTTCCAACACATCTCAGTGGTATGGTGTGTAGTCATAGAAGGAACATCGAAACACAAAGAGGAACAAAGTACTGTCAATTTACTGAGTAAAAATTACAAAGAGGTCTCACTCTCTACTGCTCGCCAACTGATTGTACGAGCAACATAAAATAGAATGGACAACTCGACATTCCGGCCGGTAATTATGGCAGCCTGTGATGATGGCTTCTAAGACACACTAACCACAAAGAGACGGTCCCTTTTTTAGCCCCACCAGGACTTCTTTTGTTTCCTGTTGGGCAGTCAACCCAAGCGTAATACTGCAAAAACATTCCAGGCACTTTATAGTGTATTTTGTGGCTGTGGGTACGTGTCGGTGTGATCTTGAGTAGTTCTTAGGTGCCACTCCTTAACTGTCCTGGGTATGTAGGAGTAAAGCATAATGTTTCCTCGATTGGGCGGAGTGTGTGCATTCAGGGTTAGCATGAGAATGTGGTCTAGATTATTTAGCTGCTGGTTTCCCTCCACTCAGGGGTTAGTTGCAGAGGGAAAGTCAGCCGGCACATTTCTAGTATGGCTGTAAATGGATCATTTGCATTAACTTCCTACAAAGAGACAAAACCTTTAAAGGGGTTATCCGGGACTAAATTATTTTTGACTGTGAGCCCAAAAGCTAACAGGCAGGTGACTATATGTCTGATCTATCTGACGCAAGCTAAGAGCGTTGACCGACCTGCTTCTGATCTGCTCAGTTGACGGGAAGTGACTGCTGTCGTCATGCTGATTGACAGCCACCTCCTGTAAAGTTATACAGCGGTGAGCCGGCTGTCAATCAGCATGACATCAGCAGTCACACCCTGTCAACAGAGCTGCTCTGTCAACAGTGGAAAAAGCAGAATCGCCGGTAGGATTGCTCTGAGATGGCAGAGATCTGTGCTGGGCAGAATAAGCAGATTGTTAGCAGCTACCTGCCTGTATGTTTTTAGTAAAAAAAAGCAGTATATTCATGGATAACACCATTTAAGTTGTCCCCTTTAGCCTGAATTAGTTTTGTGATTATCACGTGTTTATTTTATGTCTTTTGTAGTGTGACGTGCACACACATGGTTGTGTGTGCAGGACTGGCAAGTATAGTTCATAAGTGACACCCCCTACCTGTCCTGGCATAGTATTTTATTAAAGCCAGACTGAGGGGAATGTGTAAATATGTCATTGGCGTGGAAAAGCAGATGTGAACTGGACCTGAGTAAATTAGGTGCTGGTTTCCGTCCACTTGGGGTCAATCAGATAGTAGATGTTAATGTAAGGTGGCAGCTGGACAGTTCCTGTACGGGAGATATGTGTCACTTAGGTGGTTAGCCTCGATGATGTGCAGCCCAGAAAAGCAGGCACCAGCACCGTTAGTGTGGAGAGAGTTTTCTAATGGGCATGGATTTTCGGTCCGGGTTTTAGGAACGGCAAGAAGAGCTGGGTGGGAATGGTCGTTCCCATTCTCACTTCCAGGATTTAAATGGCATATTTAAGGCAGCTAACCAGCCTCAGTGGTGTCTGTGGGTGAGAGGTGAAAGACCTCTTGGTGCTCAGCACCTTGACAGGAGAGAGTTGGACATGTAAATGGTTTTGTTTTTCTTATACTGATTTGTTCTCCGGAGAAAAGCTGTTTTGCACCAAGCAATTTCATGCCTGTGCCAACCTCACCTGCTATCAGAGAGCGTGAAGCCCTATGCTTGTCTACCTGTTAGAGGCCAAGAGTGAGGGCCTAGAACACTTATAGGATGGTGTCCCTATCCAGGTTACAGCAGATCTGAGCTTGTTTCTGTGAACTGCTGAGTAGGAGCTGTCCTGTTAGCAAGCTTGAGCAGGGGAAGATGAAGCTTTGAGGAACGCAGGGAGAGCAGGTGAAGTGTGTCACCACAGTGGGGGGGATGTCAACCCTGGAAGAGGTATAAAGTTCTGGGATGACAAGACCACACACTGGAAGGCCTAGGCTGAGGAACCAGAACTAAGGGCGATGGCTTGCAATTGCAGGAAGTAATGGTCAGAGTGAGAGTGAACTGCTAAGGAAATGGAGAGTATGACAAGTCAGAGAGATGGGCTGAGTAGTGACAGTCCAGTGAGAGGGAAGCAGAAGAGGAAGGCTCTCCCTAGAGATGAGAGTCGTTGCTGTCATTTGTAAATAAGCTTCAGCGAAACACTTTGTCATGATTCAGTTTTGGATTTGTGGGAGCTCTGGGGCCGCTATAAATTAAATGTAACTTTTTTCCTTTCAGGCCAGCAAGGGTTAATGTTAGTTTCCCCTTGCTGGCAGCTGCTTTGTTGCTAGTCAGCTGATGTGGGTGGTGACCACTCTCTCCGTCCTTTAAATAGTCGCATGACCCATCAGCTGACTGTCGTTGATAAGAGTATTCTATGTTGACCAAGCCTGGAGTACAGAGCTCTCTGGTAACAGTAGTGAGTCTGCTGTGTTCGTGAAGTTCGTGGTCCTGGTGCCCTACCCTCTGCTGTGTGGTGTTTTGCAGCAGAGACAGTTGTTACATATTAGTTCCCCTCTATCTGTCTGTCTTGTGTTTTGTCTCTCTCCCTGTGTTGTTTATTATCTGCAGTGGTGAGGCTAGCGTCCTTGACGGCCAGTGTACTAGCCAGGGATTAGTGTGGTGACAATCAGGGACTAGGTACGTCACGGCAGCGGAGGGAAGGACCCGCTTACGGTGTTAGGGGAGTTTATGGACAGGCTCAGGTTGGAGTTCAGTAGGTGTCTCCATCCTTCGTTCCCTATGGTTAGGGCCTTCCTCACCCCATTCCATCCCATTATAGGTATAATTTGTGTTGTCCGCTGGACTTTATCTTGTGCTTCGTGACACAGTCCCCGACTACCTCTTACAGGTGAGGTAATGGGTACCTCTACATTTAGAATTGCCTAAATTCTTTCTTTGGCATGCATTGATCCCAATATTTCTGCCTATCATAGTGCTGACTTCTCACCTCATTATCTTCCAGTCGAAAAACAAATGCCAAAATGACCCTTGTGGTCCAGCGTAGGATCAGGCCAAGTAAGCTAGGTTAGATATTTCTGAAGACATTGTGATCTCGAATTAATGTTCTTTGCTGAGTGGTAGACTAAGCTAGAAATAAATAATCTCACCGTGGTTTATATAGATGGTGAGAATACAGGTCAAGGTTTAGACCATGCGTAGTGGAAATTACCTGGTGGTTCGGGTGATCTCCGAGTATTTGTTAGTGTTCGGGGGTTTAAGTTTTCATCACCTAAGCTGAATTATTTACAGCTATTAGCCAGGCTGAGTACATGTGGGGGTTGCCTGGTTGCTAGGGAATCCTCACATGTAATCAAGCTGTCTAGTCTGGTACGGACTGGGGCTGAAATTCAGTCCTGGCATTTGAAATCACACAGGTCCATGTTGTCCCCGTCCCCATGAACCAGATGGGATATATTACTAATATTACCCTGGATGGAGGAAAAGGAGATTTTCTACAAGACCAATATTTCTAATGATGCCCATGGCCTGCTAGGGAAAGTTACGGAGTCAGCAACTTTGTGCTCCATCACAACTCTTAACAATGTGGGTGTCTTGAGAACACCGATTCTGTTAACAACATAGCAGCCAAGGAGGCCCATGACCAGACACGCCCTTCTGGCATTTGCCAGATGGCCAGTCCGGCCCTGTGTCTAGTAGCTGTAAATCATTCAGCTGCCGAGATGAAAATTTAATCTCCGAACACTAACAAATACTCGGAGATCACCCGAGCGTGCTCGGGAAAACCCGAGCAACGAGTATACTCGCTCATCACTAATTGGCAGTAATGCTTGAATGCGACTAGTGACTTTTTTTATCTCTAATGGCTCATACTCACTTGCGAGAAACTCGGATGAGTCTCGTGCGGCAATAACCGGCACTCAGGATCGGAGCGTGCAGCTGCATATATTCCTATGCGGCCGCACGCTCCGATCTGAGTGCAGCGCCGGGTATTAACATGCGAGACTCATCTGAGTTTCTCGCAAGTGAGTATGAGCCCTTAAGGAGAGATCTGGAAAAGTGGTGAAGAAGTAAAATGCTCGTTGTGTTAGAAAGTTATTATTGAATGTTTAGAAGGTTTCTCCAAGTTGGACAATCCCGACTTGTGTGAAGGTTCTTTTGATGATAGGCTGATTGCAAAGGATCTTCTGGTTGAGACCTCTTGTGATCATCTGTGATCTGCGTAGAAACCTAGCAGTGACCTATAGTGCAGGACAGGACTGAATGAGCACTCCGTGGCGAGAGATGATTTTTGTAGTCTCTCTCGACTCCACTCTAACTCAAATTTCAATAATAGGGAGTATAACAACTTTCTAATTGCTTTTTCTTGCAGAAATTGAAAAAGTGAATGTATATATTACATAGATCAATGTCATTGACCTTTGTCTGTTGTTTGACTACTTTCTGGCAGGTGTTTCCTCTGTGGCTTCCCTGATGTCCCTAGCTTGGGTGCTAGCCTCCTATCACAAGCTCCTACGGGACTCCCGGGATGATAAGAAGAGTATGAGCTACAGAGGGGCACTTATTCATCTCTTTTGGCGACTTTTCACCATATCATCTCGAGTTATATCTTTTGCCCTCTTTGCTTCAATCTTCCAGCTCTACTTTGGGATCTTTGTAGTAGTTCACTGGTGCGTCATGGCCTTCTGGATCATTCATGGTGGGACAGACTTCTGTATGTCGAAATGGGAGGAGGTCCTCTTCAACATGGTGGTAGGAATTGTGTACATTTTTTGCTGGTTTAACGTCAAGGAAGGCCGGACTCGATATAGAATGTTTGCTTATTACACTGTTATTCTGACAGAGAATGCTGCCTTGACGTTCCTATGGTATCTCTACAGAGACCCTGACACAACTGACTCCTTTGCCGTGCCAGCACTGTGTTGTGTTTTTCTTAGTTTCGCAGCCGGGATCGCATTCATGCTTCTCTACTATGGTGTGCTGCATCCCATGGGGCCACGAGCTAAGATATTTGCCAGCTCCTGTTGCGCCGAGCTGCTCTGGGGCATTCCTTTGCCCCCTGATGTTGAGCCCATGGCACCCCAAACCCCTGGGCACCGAGGGGGCCAGGCAACGCCCACCAGAGCGGTGGCGGAGCAACAGGACGATCTAGCAGCTGACACATGCTTGCCCGTTTTCCAGGTGAGACCAATGGTGCCATCAACTCCATCTGGGCGCCCTTATTACCAAGAGGGGCCCCTCATAAAGATCGACATGCCAAGAAAACGATACCCAGCTTGGGATGCTCATTTCGTTGACAGACGATTGAGAAGGACTATCAACATTCTTCAATACGTCACCCCAACAGCTGTAGGTATAAGATATAGAGACGGTCCTCTCTTGTACGAGCTTCTCCAGTACGAGTCTTCTCTTTAGTGCTCCGAACCCAGAGGAACCTTATTTTTGTTTACGAGAAACACAGTTCAATGAGAAAAAAAACAAACAACAAAAAAAAAAAACGTAACACAAAGAGAGAGCTTGTCCCAAGCTTCATTTATGGTCGCTATATGTATACAAAGATATTCTCTATGTTTTGTAAGTAAAAAGAAAAAAAATACGAAGACTAACCTTTGGTGTTTTACACACGAGAAACAGTATTGAAACATCCACAAAACTATCCAGGGTGGAGAAATGAAGTCTCCGCTCCGTATTTTATACATTGTACACCAAGTGTAGAGAATTCATGGGACTGGTGCTGATAGAACAAACTAACCTTCAACTGCCTTATGCCCTTTGGTGCTGAGTTTCATTAACTACTGTCACCTCTCTAATGCAAAACCGGTGGTTATTCAAGTCAAGAAAGCGATGAAGCCTTTTGTTTGGTTTTGTTTTTGACTATTTTTTTTTTAATGTTTTAAATTTCTTTCGTCTACTGCTACTTTTACGAGGCCAAGATCGGAGATCGGAACGCGTTTCGCAACGAAGAGGGACCTTGTGTGCTCGGTTGCTTAACCCTTTCACTGCTGGGCCTCTCCCAACAACAGCCAAAGGGTTAAACAACAACAACAACGGGGGTGGGGGGGAGAAAAAAAAAAGGCGCTATGTGATGGTCAGCTGTATTCCGCTTGCACTGAATTCACATAGTAATACCATTTTTACTTCCAAAAAAAAGAACAACAACACAAAAGGAAATAAAAAAAAAAACGAAGACTAACAACAGTTGACCTTTTGATCAGAAACACCAAAAAAAAAAAGAAAAAAAACTGTTACAAGGAAAGAAAGAAAGAAAAAAAGAATAAAAAAAAATCAGTAATAATTAAACTCAGCATGGTAGCAAAAAGAATGAAGACAATTTAAAGGCACAATACTTGGTTGGTGACTGTAAAATTCAATTTATTCTATTTTCCCGTTGTGTTTTTTTTTTCTTATTATTATTATTTTTAATTTTAAGGTCGTTGTTACAAATTCTCACTAAAGTTCTATCTGTGTCTCATGTTCAATCTGAGCCTTAAGGTGATCTTTAGTGCTATTCTATATTCCTCTAACAGAGATACAATTACTGGTGCTTGTTACTTCTTCTTTCAGTTGTGATTGGCTAAAACCGTTCACATGGTGCATTTTTAGAACTGCGGTGAAATCACAGAAATGAATGAGACAGCTGCTAGAATTTTATTTTTTATTTCACCCGCAGTTCTACAAGATAATATCTCTTTCCGTAAAAGCTTGACGAACAGTACTGTGTTTTTTTAGTTTATCGAACCGATATAACTGAAAAAAAAAAAATTATTTTTACAATTTATTTTTTTATTTTATTTTTATTTATTTTATTTTTTTTACTCTTGTTCATTATATTTTTGTCGTTTTTCTCGGATCAGTGCACAAAACATTCATTTCTGGTGTATTACGGAAAAAAAATGTTTTTTTTTGTGTTTTTTTTTTTGGGGTTCCACAAATTCACACCTCAATAGACTGTATTCCGCGTTCTAGAGTATTGCTCCTTTAAACGGCCATCTTGTTTCAGAGGCATCGTTTCCCACATTCGCTCTACTTGGCAAAATAAAATGAAAAAAAAAAAAAAGTTATAAAAGATATATAAATATATATATACATATATAGAGAGAGTATATTTAACTAAATACTGTTAGTCTTTTCTGTGTGTGCAGTCGAAAGGAGTTTGTTTTCCAAAAACGAAAAAAAAATTCCATCGTTCAATCCGATGTTGAGCCGATCTAGGGAGATGTTCAACATTGTGCGTTGCAGTGAATTTTTTTTTTTTTAATTCTATTTTTTTATAATTTTTTTTAATGCTTTTTCTTACCTTTTATCGTCCTGGTTATTCAACAAGGTGTTGCAAGATGAGATTAAAAAAAAAAAAAAAAAGTGAATAACTACATTTTTTTCTCTCCAAAATATACATTTTTGGATACTTTTCTTTGTGTATCTTCAAGGGATTATGGGAATTTATTCACTGTTTTTATTTTAAGCAAGGGCTGCTTGACAAAAAAATAAATGACGTAGCCTGTCTACCCAAAAAAAAAAGAAAAAATTAAAAGAAAAATGAAGGGTTTTGCTTTAGGTCACACCGTTCTCTAAATTTTCGATCAAATCAATTTAGGTTGTATTTCTACTATTTAAAGTTTTTTTTTTATGGAGTTTACTTTTATGTGTGTATGTGTATGTGTATGTTGTTGTCTTTGTGTGCATGCTATATTTTTTTTTATTATTTTTTTTTTATCTTTGCAAATTCACCAGGGACTGTTTTTGAATACGGTAATCTAGTGCAATACAGTTAGAATAAAAAATTAAAAAATAATAATAATATATCAAGATGGAAATATTAATTAAAGAGGTTTTTCAGGACATGAAAATTGATAGCCAATCAATATATGTGAGTCCATCTCAGCTCATTGAAGGAGCCGCTACATTATTTCCCTTAATAGCTCCATGCTGTCTACTAGTGGCTGTGCCTGGTATTACAACTTAGTCCCATTCCAATGAGCTGAAATAACAGGCACAGCTGCTACTAAACGTATTGAGTCCTTCCTAGAAAAAAGTGAAGATGGTGAAACACTACGGCCCCATAAAATGGCTGATTGGTGGAGTTTCCAAAAATATTTGGCAACTGTGTAAGGAAAATCAGTCCATTTTTTATAAGTCTGGAAAACCCCTTTAAAAGAACTGTCAGGGTTTGTTCACATGTGATGCTTCTTCCCTAATTTTTCATTTTCCTATATATTTTTCTTAAGGTATGGAAAAATATTTTCTTGCAATATTATATATATATATATATATATATATATATACATATATATATATATAATTGATCGTATTCGATTTATTATATTATTGATAACAATTGTTATTTATTATATTTGTTATTTATTATAATTTTGTTTTCATTAATAATAATGTTAATGACAATTATTATTATTACTATTATATTTATTATATTATTTATTATCATTTATTTAATAAAAGATATAGTTGGGTACATATATACATATAATAATAAACATAATATAAAAAATATATAAAATAGTTATTATTACTGTTATTATTATTATTATTATTATATATTTTTATATTTTTATTATATACTGTATATATATAACTTGTTATATTAGAGCTATTATATTATTTATTAATAACAACAACGATTATTATTTATTATATTTGTTATTCATTATCATTTATTTTTTTTATTAACAATGCTAATAACAACAATTATTATTAAATAAATGATAAGAAATAATATAATATATTTTTACCATATATAGATCTAGATATACAATTTGTTATATTAGAGTTATTATATTATTTATTAACAACTATTATTATATTTGTAATGTTATTCATTATCGTTTATTTTTATTAATAATAGCGCTAATAACAATTACTGTTATTATTATTATTAATAATAAATTATAATAAATAATACAATATATTTTATTATATATATAGATCTAGATATACAATGTTATATTAGAGTTATTATATTATTTTTAATAACAACAACTATTATTATTTATTATATTTGTTATGCTATTCAATATCATTTATTTTTCATTAATAATAATGCTAATAACAATTACTATTATTATTATTAAATGAATTATAATAAATGATATACTATATTTTTATTATTTATATAGATCTAGATATACAATTCATTATATTAGTTATTATATTATTTATTAATAACACCAATTATGAATTACTATATTTGCAATGTTATTCATTCTGATTTATTTTTCATTAATAATAATGCTGCTAATAACAATCACTATTGTTATTATTATTATTATTACATTATAAGTAATATAAAAGATATATAATAAATTATATACATATGTATAAATATAATAATAAATATAATATAAAAAATAGATATAATAATTAGTATTACTGTAATTATTATTACCATTATTAAGAAAAAGGGAAAATCACATGTGAACAATCCCTAATTAAAAACAAGAAAACAGACGAATCAGTGCGTAATTATTTGACGGGGGAAACTTCAAAAAAATTGACTAGTAAGTATTAAAAAAAATTATATATTTTGTATTCTGGTGCGTTACCATTTTGGTGAATGCTGAGTATTTTTTGATTGGCTGTGATGATATCATACTCATACATGCAGCTGATGAAATCTGTGTAGCGGGAAAGGGATGAGACTTTGATGATGGTTATAACTAGCGGTCGGCCGCAAGGGGAGGACAGAAAAGATAGGAAGAGAGCCACACAAATGGGCGGCCAAGACAGATGTCGGTTTCGGTGGAGGCGGCCCGCATCTGCCATACATTTATGGGAGGAAAACCCTTTTTAAGGCGGCTATGTTCATAAATTGAATTTGATTCTATTGGGAGCCACTGGTTTATAATGGGATCTATCAGGTTTCCATCAAGTGCTTTTAGTGTCGTTGGAGGAGAGATTACACTACTTTTGGCCGGGAGGCGTCCTAAGGGCCTCGTGGGTTCAGTAAAATATTATCAGGCTGAATGTGACTTTAAGGATGATTTAAGATCAATATCAGATCACAATTATTCTATTTAGAAATGAATATTTTGACTGGTGATTTTCTGGGTCGGACACGACTCGCGATACAGCAAATGTCAATCACACTTCAAAAAAACAAACAATCACTATCTCTGGTGCGGTGCTAGTGTTGCGAACGGGACATTCTTCAAAAGAGGTTCTGCAGCAGCTACTATTAAACCAGTTCATTCAGCAAAATAAGGACTTTCTGCTGTGACCTTAACCCTATGTATACACTGATATATGTCTTAACGAGCTATGTTGGTTGGTCATTAGACTTGGGTACAGTCAGAGGTGGGGGTTACAAAATTCCTTGGAAATTTTTGTGTATCGCGACACTTATCAAATTCGTCTTTTCGACCCGTCCACACCACAAAAACGTCGTCAATATACCTATACCATATAGATATATGTTCATGCCACCACTTATCATCACCTCCTAACACAATGGGAGGAGACCTTCGTGTTTGGAGGTGATGATAAGTGGTGGCATGAACATATATCTATATGGTATAGGTATATTGACGACGTTTTGGTGGTGTGGACGGGTCGAAATAAGGAATTTGATGAGTTCATTAGACATCTTAATGTGAATGATGTGTATCGCGACACTTGCAATATGCCAAAAAGTTCCCCCTACCTGTCTATTAATTACATCTTGTTTACTAACCTAGGGCAAGAAACTTATTATTACCCCAGATTCCACACCCTCTAACTTTACAGAGCTGTAGACCTCGACCTTTGGTGCTTTTTTGCTAAAACCTTTCGTTTAAAACTTTTGTGTTGACGACAATTTCGCAAATCAAATTTTTCGTCAAATTGTACCGACGATCCAATTGGAAAAATAGATATTAAAAAATGATCATCCTGGGTCGTAAATTCTCCATTCTTTCCATAACACAGCGGTCGGAACAGAGCTCCAAATTCTTTAAACCACTTTGGTGCCTAAATGACAACTTGAAAATTTCATCCTCTCGAAATAATACATTTTAAAGAAGAATATTTTTTATTATATATATAATTTTTTTATTTATTTTGTTTTCGAGGCATAGATTGATGGCTTTCATTAGGTACCAAAATAAGAGCAGTATTTTGATTTGGAAATCAGTATTTTTTTTTAAATTGTAATTATAAATAATTTTTATTATATGAAAATAGTTCACAATGGTCTCAAATTAAAAAAATAAATAAATAAATAAAAAACATTCTCACCTTACTGCTCTTCCACTGCTCTGGTTCTCTCTTTTTTGTTCCTAGTCCTTCACTGCTCTTCTCTTCCTACGTTAGTAATTTCATTCCATCTTCATCATGTGACTGCTGCAGCCAATCACTGTAGGAGGTCACCACTGCTGGCAGTGTTTGGCTACAGCGGTCACATGTCTGAAACCACTGAAAAAAAAATAAAAAAGTTAGTGTGGGATGTATTAGAACTGTAGCAGCAGGGAATCTGATTTTTTTTGGGGTACTGACTGAAACATACAGATGTACAAAAATTAAAATCTGGCTGATTAAAGGGCCTTTAGGAGTTGAACTTAAAGGGTTTTTCCAAATTGAAAATATAATAATAATAATAATAATAATAATAATAATAATACATAAATAATAATATAAATAATACATTTTATATATATATATTGATATTAATATATATATTTAAAAAGCTGAAAATGTGATCAAATGAAAAATAAAATAAATAATAATAAAATAAATAATAATAATAATATATATATATATATTAAAAAATCTGAAATGTGATCAAATGAAAAATAAAATAAATAATAATAATATAAATAATATATATATATATATATATATATATTAAAAAAGCTGAATATGTGATACAATGAAAAATAAAAAGTATTCTATACCCTGACAATCCAGAGAAGACACTTTTGTGTTGCTCCCAGTGTTTGTTTACCAGCAACCAGCACAATCAGCATGTGACCACTGCAGCCAATCAGTGCCCACAGCAGTCACATGGCATACTCTATTGTACCATGATGCCAGAGGTTTTCGGGAGCACTGCCAGAGCATCAGTGCTGGATGGTTGGGTGGAAGAAAAGGTAAATACAGTAAAAAAAAAATTATTTTGTCACATTGTCATCTGATTTTTATGTTTTTTAGCAGCTGGACATCCCATTTAACGATAATATGACATACATTATTCTCACTAACGCCCTCTAGTGGTGACTACAAACAGATAGAATTTTGCAATTTGGAGCTCTGTATCCGGAAATCAGTGCTGCGATCACTATAAAGATACATTAGGAATTTAATTTGCATTGAATTTCAGACCTTAAAATGACACGGTGCTAAAGGTAGACAGTTTATAAAGATTTCCCAGCAAACTGTAACCTTATTCAGGACATATTGAAAATCAGTCATTTTTTATCACCTGCAGTACCGCTTATCACCACACGTTGCGATAGCTATTTTCCATAGACAGCAATTAAACAGCGCCCCCTCCCCCCCTAACATTAATCTACCTGAGGTCTAAAACATCACAACAAAGCCTATTCTACAACACATTTTCTGGTGCTATGACCGTACACACTTCACACCAGTTCCTTAATAATTTACTTGTATATTGTTACGATACATAAAGCGTAATGTCAGACTTTGTATTTTCAGATATGTTCCTATAAGTCAAACTTCAGAAAATGTCTTCTTTGTGAAATTGCAAATTAGTGTATTAAGAAATTGGGATGGACTTGAGGAGTGACGGTCTTTCCGAGGTTTTCGATATTACGTATGTAATTCGGAGTGGGAGTTTCCCGTTATAGAAGCTGTTTGGAGCAATGGTTGTATCTATAATCCCACTATAGTAGATTACTTCTAAAGTTTCCTCAATTATGTTGTTACTTACGGTAGTGATTTTTGGACTTACGTGTCCCCCGAAATTCCTGCTGCTTTGGATCTCAAAGGACAGGTATACCCAAAAACCACATTATCAGTGGTCTTGTACATGCGTAAAACATACACTTCTATGTTGGATGGATCTGATATGCAGATATACGTATCGTTTTGAAACCATTTTATTCTTCCAGTGTTTCTACAGAAAAAAAAAACTTTGCAAAAAGTCTTCATATCTTAATGAAAAAAAAGGTCCGGCTACTAACTCAACCGCCTGGTGCATGGATCATGGGGTCTATGTATAATGGGAAGATAATCAGAGAAATATCAAGCCCCCACGTTCCATTAAAATCGACATGGCTTTACGAAGTATTCCACAAAGATAAGAAGGATTCTAAGTGATCCAAAACGCGTTGTGTCTCTACACCAGTGTCTTTATCAGATCTATGTGGAATACCTAATAAAGTCTTCTCGATTTTAATGGATCATGGAAGCTGGATGCTTCTTCGATAGTCTTGATATCTTCTACCGTTTCGCGTATTTAGCTCCTAGGCAGAACTATGTGTCTTGTTGGTTATATGGTCATATGTTATTTTATTCCCTCTACTACTTCCTTATTTAGGAAGGGACTAAAACTAGATTTAATTTAGGAGATTCCCTTAATCTCATTTTTTATTTATTTTTTTCTTTTATAAAAAATTAGGATCAGACTCGTTCGTTAACGTTCATTAATCTGATTGTTTCAACTCTCCTTCTTCTTCCTACGAGAGCCGATATACAACCCATGAAAAAAAAGTCATACGGAAGAGCTAATGTTCCAAACATGATGTGCAAGTGACTACAAAGAGGGTTTGTTTGTAGTCTGTCACTATGGAGACACAAAGAGAGAAAAGTAGACAGAATCCGAGTTAAAGTATGAAAGATTCCAACCATATTTCATCTTTTTTAACGCGTTTCAGGACGGTATGGCCCTTTGTTGTGACGTGAATGACTGGTTTCATTGTATCAGGATTTTTTTAACAGATAGTTGGACTCTTCTATACTTTTCTTTGGATAGTGGATATTTTTCTCTCTTCATTGTTCATACTTCTTTTTTTCATGGAGACGCTACTGTTTGTACAAGAGCTATAAAAAAAATGGCAAACCTTTACACAAGATTATCTGCAAATGGCTGCAAAAGTATAGATACCCTTTACCAAACATCCAAACATCAAAGACCATGGATTTTTTTTAGAGTTTCTTTAGAGTTTTAGGAGAGTTATGAATGGGAATTATTTCCATCTGAACTGCATTAACGCGATGATGTCTATGTTCTAAAGAGCACCAGAAATGTAGGCTAGACATAGATAGAACCTGTCATTGAGGCAAAATACCAAAAATCATAACCGTATTGCCAACGTCAGTGTAAAATGCCAAAAGAGTTGGTAAAAGTAGAAAATGCAAGCAGGATTATCATTATGAATGGCCATTATTTCTCAATGTTCACCAAGATCCAGAACCAAATGGCCAAGCATTTTTAAGCCTAATATCTACTGGAAGTCAACCTGATTCGTGTAAAGTTGGGCCAAATTATAAAAAAAAGCATGTCACGATAGACTTACTTCTCACATCTGAGGCCAGCCTTACGCTGAAGACTTAAGTCACCTGTCTTTCGAAACTCGGCATTCCCTTGATTTTTTAGAGTTATTCTTCGATACCTATTTGTGTTATTTCTTGGGATATTTAAGAAACACATCTACAGATGAAGTATTGTTAAATATTATCAGTTTTTCTGATCCTAAAATCTTTCAGTTGCTTATAAGGCAAATCTGTTTCTGATGTGGTTACGGGAACCACCTATTGACGTCTTGATATTTGATGGTATCTTTTTGAGCTTTGAACTTACTAATCATAGGGTTCGAAATGAACAAGATAATGTATTGGCATGGTTCTGTTCACTGTGCCATCACGGCTTCCATTCTTAATGGTTCTTTAGATCTCCACGAGGTTTCTGCTGTTTAGTGCCATCAAAAACATTGGACACCCAACAGAAGAGAAGACAATTTCTTTGTTCAGAACGTAATTTACAAAAACTTGGCTATTACTTGACTATTTTAGAAAATAGACTAGATGCTATTTAATGAGTAACTTTCAAAAGTTTGTTCTTTTGGAATCTGGCTGTTGAGTCTGATCCAATCATCCAAAATTTGCTCTCCTTGGAGACTAAAGACCAGGTTACGGACTATCTTTTCAGCCTATAAGTAGAGAGTGCTCGGCTAAAAATTTCTTCTCCTATTTTTGGGGTCTCAGCATTTGGAACCCCAACAATCAAAACTTAACTTAGGGTACCGTCACACAGTGGCATTTTGATCGCTACGACGGCACGATCCGTGACGCTCCAGCATCGTAACAATATCGCTCCAGCGTCGTAGACTGCTGTCACACTTCGCAATGTACGACGCTGGAGCGATAATTTCATGACGTATGTGCGATGTAGAAGCCTTTGGTTACTATGCGCACATCGTATACAATATCGAGCACACCTTTGTTACACCATGCGATCATGCCGCCACAGCGGGACACTAGACGACGAAAGAAAGTTTCAAACGATCTGCTACGACGTACGATTCTCAGCGGGGTCCCTGATCGCAGGAGCGTGTCAGACACAGCGAGATCGCTGGAGCGTCACGGATATATCGCTGGAACGTCACGAATCGTGCCGTCGTAGCGATCAAAATGCCACTGTGTGACGGTACCCTTACTCTTTGAGTTTGGCAAACTTGCCTTGAGAGCTACAGTACTTCTGATTTACTTAGCCTGTATATCTGACCAACTGCAAGCATTGTCTTGACTTTCTAAATTTTTTGTCAAAGACCAAATATAAATGTTGGCCAGACCCATTGATATCTATGGAATTGAGTAACATTAAAATATGTATGGAGTAACCACTTGCCTAGAGCATGATCAGGCGTGATGATGGATTTTTGTCCCTGGGAAGTATGAATTTGGAGTTGACGAAAGTTTCTGGCAGAAACTCATACACTTCTCCATACTGAAACATACGTCCATACTTGGCTGACCCAAGAGTGTTTTTATGGAAGACTTGTAAGGAATAGCTGTTGGCCAAATGAGTGTTCAGCCGTCAACTATTTCACATGTATGGCCGATTCTATATTTTATCTACCATTGCATTGCATCATGAGAAGACATTATATGGTTTGATTTTGGTTAAACGTGTGAAGTCTTCCTTTTTTTTCTAAGAAAACAACAGGAAATGAAACCTGTTGGCATGAATTCTATATTTTCGATTTTCTTGTGAAACAGTGCAATAACTGTGATCTTTTATCAACTGGGAAAGGGAATAAGACAGTTTATAAGTTTTTATCCGGACTAGTAGTCATGTCCTTACTTCCCCTTTAGGGCACGAGGCAACGAGTAACTTGAGTTATCATTTTGCCCATCAAGTAGATATGATAGACGTGGGATAGGAGAGATCGCAAGTTGGGTAAAAAGATTCCTAAATTTGACACATAGAAATTAGATGTTATCGGTCCGATGTTCTAACCATTAGGATTTCCCTGCTCAAATGTATCTATGCAGCCTTAAAAGAAGTATTTCTCTACAAGCTTAACTCGGAGGGTGGAAAATATCGACAGCTCAAAAGATCCAACCCATCTAATCTATCAGTTGCCCAACCAATGACTTTGGAGTCACATATGGGTTTAGGTGGTCCTACAGTTGGCAGAGACGCTATCAACTTTTGTACCCTTGAAGAACCAGGGACGTCATAATATAACTTAAAATTTAAAAAGGTCTTGAAGTTTAAACTTTTTTTTACACCCTGCAGATTGTAAAACCACGTTAACGGCATCGAAACACAAACGCCGTCTTTCCATTTCCTGTAAAAGTCTACTTACCTGGATTTGCCAAAACTAGAAATAGATGAAAAGTATCTTAGAAAGGAGAAAAAAAATTCTTACAAGAAGATGGATCTTGGGATTAAAACTTTTTTTTTTTTTTAAAGTCGATCTCTTTATCAAATTTAGGCAAATATCTAAGTTATTGGCTGGTGGAATAATACTCGGTTCTAGGAGACGGTGGTGCTAAAAAGCCAAAAATCGATTATCTAGAAATTAAGAAACTTTTATTGATTTTTGTGCTGTTTTTTGTCTGAAGATTAACCGACCAGTCAGCAGAGTTTAGGAAGCAGAAGTGCTTTTTCTCGCACCATAATGGGGCACAGATACTACTATTAGGGGGGTTTCGAGTTTAGAATTATTTTGTCCTTTTTTATGGTGTTATATGAGTCATTAGCCTATGGGCAATCTGATACTTCTGTACCACCTTAAAAGTCTACTCCACCCGTAGATTTCTATGGGGCGTAACTGGACCTCCTATACCATTGATTTCAACACAATTCATATGGATACACCAGAAAAAAAGTGATATAGGGGGAAAAAACACTTCCTTGGCACATTACTGTAAAGACACATGGCACATGGTGGGTTTACGACTCTATAGTACGGGCGGTGGGTGCCTCATAGATTCTATGATGGTTTTCCCGATGGAGATATATTTGGAGGGCTTCCCTTTTCCATGCAGTGACTGACACCACAACTTTAATAGTGTCCAGTGTAGCCAAGGATGCCATATTTCATGTTTTGACCTCGCCATGGTTATAATAATGCATTTTGGGTGTTTGGGGCCAAACAAATGCAATATTGAACCAAACTTCATGTCTATTGTGTGCCTATATTTAAGAGAGAGACTGAAAGGCATAGATCGAAAAAGGTGACCATTGACAGGCAGAATTGCTGTTTTCAGGTTTGTTTGTTTTTTCGTCAAAAGCACAAATTTGTTGGCAGTTGCCATCCTCATAAATGTCAGCGTTAATTTCATGTCAGTATTAATTATGATATTCAAGTAAGTACATTTTGTAAACGAACATTATGTAAAAAAAAATGTATAGAGACTTTATGGCTAAAAATAAAAAATGGCAACAACAACAAAAAAGCGCAAATTGAACATCAAAGGTGCTATTTCGTAACAGTTTCTAGAGTAGGATGAACGGAATTGCAAGAATAGATAGAAATCCAATTGTGGCCATTGACAGGCGAAGAACTCCTCTTAGGCTAGGGTCACATTGCGTTAGCGCAATCCGCTAGCGCTAGCGCTAAACGGATTGCACTAACACAATGTTTTCTATGGGGCTGCGGTCGGGGTCGCGGTAACGTCCCCTCTCTCGCAGATCCCCGATCTGCGAGAGCGGGGAACGGACCGCGGGCGCGCCTCGGACGCTGCAAGCAGCGTCCGCGGCGTGCCAGGAATCCCCGGCGCGTCGCTAGCGCGTGCCGAACATGGCACGCGCTAGTGAAGCGCGTTCCCATTAGCGTGAATGGGCGCGTTAACGGCCGTGTTGCACGGCGTTAATTTCGCCGTGCAACGCTGTCCGTTTAACGCGGTCCCATAACGCAATGGGAACCCAGCCTAATAGGGTATGTCCATTTTGAATGGGTCCTCTTTCCAGCAACGACGAGGCCATTTTGGACATGTGCTGTGGATCCAATTGTGGACATCATCAGGCAAAGAACTCCTCTAAAAGGGTATGTCCATTTTGAATGGGTCCTCCTTCCAGCAACAACGAAGCCATTTTGGACATGTGCCCTGGGTGCTGTGGTTCCAATTGTGGACATCATCAGGCAAAGAACTCCTCTAAAAGGGTATGTCCATTTTGAATGGGTCCTCTTTCCAGCAACAACGAGGCCATTTTGGACATGTTCCCTGGGTGCTGTGGATCCAATTGTGGCCATCGTCAGGTGAAGAACTCCTCTAAAAGGGTATGTCCATTTTGAATGGGTCCTCCCTCCAGCAACAACGAGGCCATTTTGGACATGTGCCCTGGGTGCTGTGGGTTACAAGCCATTTAGCGGTGGTCAGGGTCTTGAGGCGCAGTGATAGTAAGAAACCTTCTGACCAACAATCTTCCGGTCACAGGGTATCCCAATACTGTGATACCCAGCGATCTATGGTGGAGTCTGGTAGTAAGTGCTAAATTTCTAAGCAGCACCACTGCAGGCGAAATGGGGTATTACATCTTTACATAGAAATGAGTGGGCATTTGTTTAAGCCACGGAAGTGTAAGAAGTGATAGACTGAGAGATGCTCTTTGCAACCATGAAGGTCTTGACTGGGGTTGGAACCTTGCTACTATGATATCAGAGTGTCCCCTAAAATACCGTATATGAAAATGGTCATTCTAGTCTATCCTTTTAAATTATGAACTTATAACACTTAGCCATGAATTCTCAATACTTTTGCATGTGCCATCTCCTTAGGAACCAAGTGGTCAACATACATGAAGATCTAACTACTTTCTTTTGTATTAATTCCCTACGACCGACCAAATTGCAGAAAGGTACAACTATAAATAACAGAACTTGGACTTCTCATATCTCCAGCACGAAAACTTTCATGGATCATAAATCATCTGATCTGTCATGGTGCCTTTGAAACTGGTGCTTCATGTTACATAAACCAAGGTGGCCATTACCAATAATGTTGTCTAGATACTTCCAAGCATTTCGAGCTTGGCCATGAAGAAGTTGGAGAGATTTGCCGGTGTTCAATGTTTGCCAATATATGTGAGGGACAAATCCAACTTTAGATGTCATTTGATCTTAAAGTAAGACCCCCTTAAAAGGGTTTTCCAATTTTTCTAATAATTTTTTTTATCTTGCCCTCTTATGCACAAGGAATCAGAACCTTTCGAAATATCAAAAATATAACTTCTAACTCTTAACCAGCTTTCAAATTACCGAAATATGACATCCATCTTTTCCCTGATGAATTATCCTTAGGATAAGGTCATCAATACTTCTCGGCACCACTGTCAGTCAGCTGTTTTTGGTGGCGGCGGTGGCCGGACATTCTTAGTTTTGGGGCTGCACAATGCAATTTCATCAACTGCATAGTGGCCATGGCTAGATAAGGACTATCCACCCATTTTTAACTGAATATGCATAGATCTGCGTAACCCATTGCGACCACTATGCCATTGACAGAGCTGTGCTTTTCCACTCCACAACTAAGAACATCCAGCCGACCCTGGAACAGCTGATCAGCAATGGTGTCTGGTGTCCCATTGATGACCTATCCTAAGGACGTTTCATCAATACAAAAGCTCCGGACATCCCCTATAACCAGCTCAGCAATGATGATAAGGTCGATAAATGCCTACACCCTCGTATGACTATCTGTGGGACATCTGCTTAGAAAGGTGTCCTCGATGTGCGCTACTTGTAGTGCTATTAGGCCAGTGGCCACATAAAGAAGACATTTTTTATACCATGTACTAGAAGTTCTCTCACCATGAATAAGGCGGACATTGGTAAAATATTGTGGTGGAGAATGTAAACTTGGCTAGTCCATATATTGTAAGGGTTTCTCCATACTCAGGTCCTCGGCAACTTTGGGATAACAGTAAGCCGTAAGGATGATTATTCAACAGCTGAGCAAATTTTTCCTTTATTTCTTTCAGAATGTGATTGAACTTTTCTCGACTCAAATAATTGAGTTGCGGTTGAGTCATTTCCGGCATATTTTGACTCTGTCGTTATGGTGTCTTCACGGGCCACCCTTCCCTTTTCCTAATGTCTCCATTAGTTGGCAGACATTACACAGTTTGAGACTGCAACCTGTGATGACTTATGCCTATCTGAAGACAAGATCGAGGGCCAACGTCTGCGGTTGTCTCAATTATGCCACCAGCTTTTGGACAGTGGCCGACATTGCATTGCACCCATTTGCTTTCCTCCTAGACCGTGAAGGGACACAATGCGATGTTTTGGTGATCCTTTGAAACTCAGACCAAGGCAGTATTACTCTCAGGTACACCGCCCTCCCGGCAAACGTCAGCATTGTCCATTTTCGATAAAAGCCAGTTCCTTCCAGATTTTAAAAGAAAAATCAACCTCTGCAGGTGCTATCCTCTAGCCTTATGCTTTACCAGAACAACCAGGAACCCTTTACTTCAGGACTTCTACATCTCCGTACTTAGACTATATATTGCCTCCATAATGACCAGTGGATATTATGTACATTTTTTAAATTCATGTTACACAGATCAACCAGCAACCAAGACCAACCAATAACCGCAAAAATATACTGTACTTTCAATTAGATTATTGTGTCATCATGCAGGTCAGTAAACATTTACACAGAAAAGTGAGGGAGTATATTGTATAAGACCCATAAAGATGGAATTAAATCATCTGATGTACCTCCTATGAACACAGTTCTTTGACTTACAGTTCTGGTTGTTTGAAGATATAACTTACACTCAGTACATCCTGTATTAAACCCCAGAGCTGAACTCACTATTCTGCTGGTGCAGTCACTGTGTACATACATTACATTACTGATCCTGAGTTACATCCTTTATTACGGTATACTCCAGAGCTGCACTCACTATTCTGCTGGTGCAGTCACTGTGTACATACATTACATTACTGATCCTGAGTTACATCCTGTATTATACCCCAGAGCTGCACTCACTATTCTGCTGGTGCAGTCACTGTGTACATACATTACATTACTGATCCTGAGTTACATCCTGTATTATACCCCAGAGCTGCACTCACTATTCTGCTGGTGCAGTCACTCTGTACATACATTACATTACTGATCCTGAGTTACATCCTGTATTATACCCCAGAGCTGCACTCACTATTCTGCTGGTGCAGTCACTGTGTACATGCATTACATTACTGATCCTGAGTTACATTCTGTATTATACTCCAGAGCTGCACTCACTATTCTGCTGGTGCAGTCACTGTGTACATACATTACATTACTGATCCTGTACTGATCATGAGTTACATCTTGTAGTATACGCCAGAGCTGCACTCACTATTCTGCTGGTGCAGTCACTGTGTACATACATTACATTACTGATCCTGAGTTACATCCTGCATTATACTCCAAAGCTGCACTCACTATTCTGCTGGTGCAGTCACTGTGTACATACATTACATTACTGATCCTAAGTACATCCTGCATTATACTCCAGAGCTGCACTCACTATTCTGCTGGTGCAGTCACTGTGTACATACATTACATTACTGATCCTGAGTTACATACTGTATTATACCCCAGAACTGCACTCACTATTCTGCTGGTGCAGTGACTGTGTACATACATTACATTACTGCTCCTGAGTTACATCCTGTATTATACCCCAGAGCTGCACTCACTATTCTGCTGGTGCCGTCACCGTGTACATACATTACATTACTGATCCTGAGTTACATCCTGTATTATACCCCAGAGCTGCACTCACTATTCTGCTGGTGCAGTCACTGTGTACATACATTACTGATCCTGAGTTACATCCTGTATTATACCCCAGAGCTGCACTCACTATTCTGCTGGTGCAGTCACTGTGTACATACATTACATTACTGATCCTGAGTTACATCCTGTATTATACTCCAGAGCTGCACTCACTATTCTGCTGGTGCAGTCACTGTGTACATACATTACATTACTGATCCTGAGTTACATCCTGTATTATACCCCAGAGCTGCACTCACTATTCTGCTGGTGCAGTCACTGTGTACACACATTACATTACTGATCCTGAGATACATCCTGTATTATACCCCAGAGCTGCACTCACTATTCTGCTGGTGCAGTCACTGTGTACATACATTACATTACTGATCCTGAGTTACATCCTGTATTATACTCCAGAGCTGCACTCACTATTCTGCTGGTACAGTCACTGTGTACATACATTACATTACTGATCCTGGGTTACATCCTGTATTATACTCCAGAGCTGCACTCACTATTCTGCTGGTGCAGTCACTGTGTACATACATTACATTACTGATTCTGAGTTACATTCTGTATTATACCCCAGAGCTGCACTCACTATTCTGCTGGTGCAGTCACTGTGTACATACATTACATTACTGATCCTGAGTTACATCCTGAATTATACTCCAGAGCTGCACTCACTATTCTGCTGGTGCAGTCACTGTGTACATACATTACATTACTGATCCTGAGTTACATCCTGTATTATACCCCAGAGCTGCACTCACTATTCTGCTGGTGCAGTCACTGTGTACATACATTACATTACTGATACAATATTGAAGACTTCAGAGTCGATATATCCCAGCATTCCCTGTTGGCTATATGTTTGCAGACTGCATGTTCTAGTGATTTCCATTCAGTACAGTCATATGATATGGGTAAAACTAACTGCTCTTCTCCAGTGCTGGGGGCTCTGTAAATTGTTGGCGGTGCGCCTGACTGTTTTCAATAATCAGCAGAATAGTGAGTACAGCTCTGAAGTATAATAACAGACCAATCTCGGGATCAGTAGTGGATAAGTAACACAATGTACTTACAAACTTACCATTACAGATTGTGCTGCAGGTGACTGTTGTGATGTTTCCTCACCTGCGGCATGAAATGCAACCTGGAGTGATATCATCTTGTGAAAAGCTCTAAACTCAACAAAACCTCAGTAACAAACAAAATAAACGTTGGAGGAAAAACTGCAAATCGGCCAATGTCGGGTCATAAATCATCGTATGTTGCAGCGCCGGAGCTGCATGCGGCCAACAGTCCCAGGGAAGTGCAGCTTCCTGGCACATTATACGGAGCAGGAACTCCTGAAGGCTTAGTCCTATGCACTTCTCCTCCACGTGGCACAACCTATGAAGATCGGAAAGTATCACAGTGCTCCTATAATAAAGCCATAAATGGCCGATGGTGCTGGGCAATGTGAAGAGCTCCCATAGAGATTATTTGGGAGAGTTGCGCTCGTTCTTGACATCTCTGTTCTTAACGCTCAGTTCTTGAGATCAATAAGGCTCCCAGTGTGGCATATCTTATGAATATGCCATGTGTCTCAGATGGAACAACCCCTTTAAGGAGTTTAAACATGTTTTTCATGTTTAAGATTAAAAAATATTATTTTTAAATTTTTCTACCATTTTGCATTGACAGCTCACGTGCAGTCCTATGCATCTCCATGGTAACAGACAACAAAACAACCCTTTTGTAGTCTGAGCCTGACACATTTCCTTCCACCCATCCTCCATCTCTTGCTAACTTATTAGAAAGGAGCATCTTACTTTTCAGCTAGCCTTCTAAAATCAGGTGATTAAAGTTCCGATGCCTATTTTTGACCAACTTTTTTCAGTCTCAAAGGAAATTGAACAATGTATTTTCACACTGTATGCTAAGCTGTATACTCTTCACTGAAATGCCCCCCAGACTCTGACTTTATATAAGTTCATCACAGAAAAATAGATGGTGTTAAATGGAGTTACTTAGGACCTCATACATCATTGATATGCCTTGCTCAGTTCCGGTATTATTTGATGGAGTAACTGCAGTGTATAAAAGAAAAAATAGAAAATATTCCTAAATTTGAAAAAAAAAAAAAGGTCCTACTCGTTTCATAAATTTAAAGGGAATCTGTCATCATGTGTTTACTTATGAAAGTAGTGGTATGGCTGTGTAGGCGCTTGTCCCCCAATAAAAATGATACCTTACTTGTAGAGATCTGATGTACCAGTCCTGAGATATCTAACATAGATGTTATATGCAAATCACGTCGGAAGTGCTCAAGGGGGCGTGTCAGAATTCACAGACACGCCTCCTCACTGCACTTCCAGCCTGATTTGCATATAACTTCTACTCTAGATTTCTCATGACTGGCACATCGGATCTCTACGAAAGAGGTGTCATTTTTATCAGGAGACAAGCGCCTATACGGTCATATCATTACCAGATGTAAAAAAATTGTGCCGACACTTTCCCTTTAAGTCACATTAATAGTCATGAAATTAGAAAATGGCAAGAACGATCAATCACTTTGACTTTATCTGTAACAGAGCTTTTTAACAGTTCATCTTTCAAAACTATGCAATATAAAACGGTCCTCAGTTAACTGGATGGATTCCTAAAGTGTCACGCCACCTTAAAAAGAAAAATAAAGTAACCCCCTCCCAACAGCCAATAGCAGGCAGAAGATAAGTTCAAATTTCCCATAGACTTCCAGGAAAATATACTTAAATGGGTTATCCTAAATTTTGAGAAAGAAAAGAGTTTTTTTTTTTTTCAGAAATTGTGACCAACGAGTGTCTGATATTGTTGAAATGCTGAACTGCAGTACCAGAAACAATACTCAGACAACTGTAACATAGTTTCTGGGTGAAGGGATGGGACTAGGTTTCTTTCAATATTCTCAGAAAATCCCTTTAAGACACAAATGACATTGTATCTTCCAATATTATACGGTTTCCAGAAGGCACAGGACGTTAAAAATACTCTGTGCTCAACCTAAAAGGTGCTCGTGTCAAATTATGTCAATCCCAATTTAAATGGCAACCCGTTCAATAATTAATAATTCATTTATTAATTAATAATTAATTTCTTTATTGATCCAGTAGTATAAAATGGCACAACAAATGGTTGAACACAAAAACCACAAAAATTAAAGACAGAAAAGAAATATCCACTGCGCTCACAAGCAACATGTTATAAACGATAGCACATGATTTTAAAGCACAAAAAAAAAAAAAAAATCAGCAAATAAACTTAATAAACTTTTTATTTTAATCTCAAGATAGTAAGTTAAGCCAAATCTGTGTAATTATTATGCTTCCGGGTCCCTCATCGTTCTGTATCTACCTCACCTTTATTAGTTCCGGATCTTGAGAGTACATGAAATATGTAGATATAAATATGTATAGATACACAAATATATATATATATTTTTTCTTGGGGTTTTTTTTTGCAATAAACTACAAAGTTAAGGAAAGAAACCATAAAATCCTCAGAATTCCGATGATATCTATATTAAGGCTGTGAAATGCAATTCATTATTTGGGTGGGGGTTTATTTTCCTTCCGGTAAAAGTCGTTGTATAATTTTTTTTCTTTTTTTTTTTTTTTAAAGGGATTTTATTTCAGATATAATAAACGTAATAATATATATTATCGTCTCCACCTTCTCCAGTATCGATGCTGCTTTAGAAAACGTGTACTGAATACATGATGTGAGAGTTTCACAAACGTACCCGAAAACTTGGTATTTTTTGGAATTGGTGGGCACACGAGTGATGATAACATTTGTGAGTCGTATGAATGTAGAAATGTAGATAATATACATATTTGTCAATATCAGAGGTAGCTTTTTGGGGGGGGGATTTTTTTTTGAAAGCTAAAAAAGTTTTTCTTAATACTATTATTTATTCGGTAAATCCTTAATCATGCATAGATGTTAAAGAATGATTTAAGATTTGTCCACACAAGCCAGATTTGATGCAGATTTTTCGTCCAGGTTTGGACTGTCCGGTGGCGGAAAAGTGGATGAGATTTTAGAAGTTCAACCCCCTCGGCATGCTTGGTTTCCAATTATTAGTCTTCCTTCAGCTCATGCTATGATGTTCCCCATACATTGCACACAAAGAAGAGGAGATCCTGCTCCTCTCTCTCTCTGTAGCACAACATTAAAAGCAGCATCAGCAGTACTGAGCAGTGTAGTTGTGAATCCACCTCTTAAGTGAGATAAAACACTTACTAGTAGATGCGGCCTCTTTCTTTTCTATCCATTCCCATTTTCAGTCTGCAGTACGGCTGTTCCCTAATCTCTGTATAGTCCAACCTCCTGTAATATCTCGTTCCATATGTTGGCTGCGGTGATCACAACATGGGAAGAGATATCATTGGAGGAGGGCAGGGGACAAGACAAAGGAGTCACAGAAGACCCTTCGGAGGCAAATTTATAAATATAACAGAATTATGACTTAATTTGTGCCAAAAAGATGTATCACATGCCTTATTAATTATATGACTTATATAATTTTCTCACAAGGACGTAGGGAGTGGGACCACTGGAAAGTGGGTGTGCCAAATTGGATTTTTCCTAAATGTTGACCATGTGTAGATTATTGACTCACAGTAAACCAACTAATAGTTGGTGTAAACATTGACTAGCCCATGCACCAAATTTATCAAACAGCATGAACCGCTTTTTTTTAAGACTGTCCAAAAATTAGCCAGTTTTAGTGAAACTGTCTGAAAGTGTTTTCTGTTGGCTTTTGTTTTTTTACCCAAGAAGCAAGATCTAAACAATTAATATATAGTAAAAAATCGAGAAATAAGGATCTGACAGAGAGTCGGTTTGGGGTCCAGTTTCACAGATTTCTGATATCTTGTATTATCTAAGAATTGTAATTTTCAATGTTGTTTTTGGTGCAGATTATTGGCACAAATTAAACCAACTAATAGGTGGTGTAAACATACACTAGCCCATGCACCAAATTTATCAGACAGCATGAACCACTTTTTTAAAGACTGTCCAAAAATTAGCCAGTTTTAGTGAATCTGTCTGAAAGTGTTTTCTATTGGCTTTTGTTTTTTTACCCAAGAAGCAAGATCTAAACAATTAATATATAGTAAAAAATCTAGAAATAAGGATCTGACAGAGAGTCGGTTTTGGGTCCAGTTTCACAGATTTCTGATTTCTTGTATTATCTAATAACTGTAATTTTCATTATTCTTTTTAGTGCAGATTATTGGCACAAATTAAACCAGCTAATAGGTGGTGTAAACATTGACTAGCCCATGCACCAAATTTATCAAACAGCTTGAACCGCTTTTTTTTAAGACTGTCCAAAAATTAGCCGGTTTTAATGAATCTGTCTGAAAGTGTTTTTTGTTGGCTTTTGTTTTTTTTTACCCAAGAAGCAAGATCTAAACAATTAATATATAGTAAAAAATCTAGAAATAAGGATCTGACAGAGAGTCGGTTTTGGGTCCAGTTTCACAGATTTCTGATTTCTTGTATTATCTAATAACTGTAATTTTCATTATTCTTTTTAGTGCAGATTATTGGCACAAATTAAACCAACTAATAGTTGGTGTAAACATAGACTAGCCCATGCACCAAATTTATCAAACAGCATGAACCGCTTTTTTTAAGACTGTCCAAAAATTAGCCAGTTTTAGTGAATCTGAGTGTTTTTTTGTTGGCTTTTGTTTTTTTTTACCCAAGAAGCAAGATCTAAACAATTAATATATAGTAAAAAATTGAGAAATAAGGATGTGACAGAGAGTCGGTTTGGGGTCCAGTTTCACAGATTTCTGATTTCTTGTATTATCTAATAATTGTAATTTTCATTATTCTTTTTAGTGCAGATTATTGGCACAAATTAAGCCAACTACTTGGTGGTGTAAACTTAGACTAGCCCATGCACCAAATTTAATGTACAGCATAAGTCATTTTAACTAATTTGGCACATTTTAAGACTGTCCAAAAATTAGCCATTTATAGTGAATCTGCCTGAAAGTGTTTTTTTTGGCTTTTGTTTTTTACTTTACCCGCTCTGCTTTTTTTGTTTTTCTAGGAAGCAAGATCTAAATAATTTGAGCAGATCTATCTTTGCATGATTTTTCAAAAATTTCCAACGGAAACTTACCACGGCACAACTGCTTTCGTGTGACCGTACCTTTAGTGTCTCAAACTGTGTTAAGTTTATCCTGGTCATACTAAAAATGAACACATACGTATTAGCAAAAACGAAAATGCATGCGTTTCCGTACCTGGAAAAAAGTTTTATTCACATGAGACGGTAGTTTGTAATATTGAGAGGGAGGGCACCTTTGTATGAAAACCATTTGCGAACCCAGCTGTTGTTTTTATCTGTCATGATATAAGTTGGTAGTTCAACTTTTTTTTTTAGGTTTTCACAATAATAGTCTTACGTGAAATGATTACAGGCGGCTGCCAGACAAGACCGGAAAAAAAAATGTTGTGCTTCCGGATAACATTTGATGGCTGCGCCGGGTTTAACAAATAATGTTTTAAAATTGCAGATATTAATACAAATCTGTTAATAATGGAAGAAAGGAAAATAGTTATCGATGTTTTTTAAGAAGTAAAATAATTGATGTCGTCGTGGCGCTGTGAGCATCTTCGGAAGTAGGACCGTGGTTTTTGAACAATGTGTGACGTTGTAAACAATATGTAAATAAAGATCTGACGGAGGTGGTTTGGGGGCCAGTTTCAGAGATTTCTTGTAATATCTAACAGATGTAACTTTCAATGTTCTCTTAAATTAAAAGTGATTATTAAATAACTTATTTTTTTATTTTGTTATGAAGTGTACTGCAGAATCACATACTGTCAATTTAATAGGAGATTAATAGGAGTTTTTTTAGAACTATTTAAAGGGAACGTGCCATCAGAAAATTATTTTGTTTTTGTGTTAATTTTTTTTTTCCAATTTTTTTTCCATATAGCAATATGTATTAAAAATAAAAAAATGAGAAATCTTGCAATTCTCACACTGGCCACTGGGGCTTTTTAGACTTTAAACTTCCTGTTGTTTCAGGAAATGCCTCTGATGATAATGAGACTACTGTAAACTCTTCAGAAAGAGTCTAAAAAAAGTATCAGTGGCAAGTGTGAAAATTGTAAGATTAATAATACTTTAAAAAAAAATACATGTAACGCAAAAACCTGATTTAAATATTCAGTCGTTTTGACACATTCCCTTAATTTTTCAAAAGTTTTGTCACTCTGAGACCGTAAAAATCGTCCTTTCTTTCCATGTAGCAGAAATGTATAATAAAGCACAAGTATTTTCATAGCACAATGCCTAGGCAAGTATTATTATTATTATTTTTAAGATCTGTTCTTTTACTTTTTTAAAAAAAAATTTGGGTGTAGGAATTTAGGAAAAGTAAAACACATTAAAATTCTGAAAAAATAATCATCTGTATAATATAAAATAAATTTAAAAAAATTTACATTGAATTCCTCTTTTATTTATTTTTTTTTTCTGTATAATTAGTATAATTTTCTTTTTTATGACCATTATTGGAATGCTATGTAATTAATTTTTTTTTTGTCCTTTTTTTCCAAGTCTGTTGTACTGTTTTATTGCTAGGTATATTTTTATCTATATGTTAATGGCTAGCTAAGCACATGGCAGGTTATTGTCGAAAAAAAAAAAAGCACAATGAAATAATGTCCAAGTGTTTATTTTTATTTTTTTTTTTGTTACAAAAATGATATAATATGGCAATAAACACAGTGGGTTTCCTCATTCTGAAAAAGGCTATGCTCTTACTTTCAGATAATAAATACGTCTAAAACTTCATGCTACAGTTTGCAGAAAAATTATACATTATATTTTATTATTATTTATGTTTCCTTTCTATTTATTTTTTCTAATTATTTATTTATAAATGTTGTTTTTTAATTGGTTCATTACATCAGAGGCCAAAAAGATTTATGTTAGCAATAGATTTTTTTGGGGGGGGAGGTTTTTGGGAAATGCACCTAGCATTTAGGTGGCTCGGAGTGACAAAACAGACTTTTATCAATCTTCTTTTTTTTTTTTTTTTTTTTTTTTTACTTGTTTCAATTTAGTTTTATCAGTCAATGAGGCAAATTTATCAATACTGTGTTAATTCCTGGATTGAATAGTGTTCCACTGCACCAAATGTATCATAATGGTCTAATTTTGAGACTGTCTATTCTAACTTTTTAGTTGTCTAATTTTGGGCCAGAAATGTGAACCATGGGTTGTGACGCATTGCGTCACCCGGTATTCCACATTCCTTTCGGGGAAAACCATGACCCTTTCCTGACCCAGGCACAGAGAGTGTCTAAGGGCTCGTGCACATGGTCATAATTTTGGTCCGAGTGCAATCTAATTAGTCCGTGGAAAACATTGGAATGCACTCAGATGACATCTGATTGCAGTCCGATTTCCACGGACTGAAACAATGGAGAAGATGGAGAATTTTTTTCTCCATCTTCTCACCTGAGAGAATCGGAGTGCGCTCTGATCACAGACTGACCAGAGTGTGATTTGCATAATCGGCCCAATTCTCTCAGGTGAAAGAATACACGCTCGTCTGCACCTAGCATAAAACACAGAAATGTAGTGATTATCATGACATGTTTGGGTGGGAATTTTTTTTTGGGTGCAAAAAAGTTTGGGTGCAAAATCTTTTCTGGGTGCAAATTCCTTTTTGGCTGCAAAACAATTTGGGTTCAAATTCCTTATTGGGTGCAAAAAAGTTTGGGTGCAAAATCCTTTTTGGATGCAAAAATTTGGGGGTGCAAATTCCTTTTTGGCTGCAAAAAAATTTGGGTGCAAATTCCTTATTGGGTGCAAAAATGTTTGGGTGCAAAATACTTTTTGGATGCAAAAATTTTGGGGTGCAAATTCCTTTTTGGTTGCAAAAAAATTTGGGTGCAAAGAAAATTGGGTTCAAAAAATTTTGGGTGCAAATTCCTTTCCAGGAGCAAACAAATTGGGGTGCAAAATTGTTTGCTTGCAAATTCCATTTTTTGGTGCAAAAAATTTGGGATGCAAATTTCCTTCCAGGTGCAAAAAAATTGGGTGCAAAATCGTTTGCTTGCAAATTCCTTTTTGGGTGCAAAACAATTTTGGGTGCAAATTCCGCCAGAATTTTGGCACATTTGGTTTGATAAATCTCCCTCATTCTTTAAAAATATATGTTCTGCAAGTTGGCGCTGAGTGAGAAACTGAATGAGAACCTTGAGTGTGTTTTTGTAATTGTAATTTTTTTTTTGTTGTAAGCTGTAGATACATTTTATTGAATTCCACCTGTTACAGTGAAAGGCGAGGCTTCCTTATTTTTTTTTTTTTTTTTTTTCGACTAGTGACATCACCACTCTCCATTTAACCCACTAATGTAATTGGTTCTAGTGAAATCACCTAAATATTGATATGGCCCACAAAAGAAAAAAATCTATTTTTTTTTTTCCTGTATGCGTGGATTTTAACCGTTATTGTGCTGGGGTCGTCTTGAACCGGTGCAAACGACACTTTAACATCAGGGAGCTGCCTCTATTCAGTGATAAGCTAGCAGTGTTACTGTAAGACACACATCTTATACTGTAATGAACCTTGCACTGTAAAGGTTAGTATTAGATAATATCTTAAGACTAGTTTTTTGTATTTTTATTATATAATCTAAAAACTGTAACATTTTTGTACATTGTAACTATTGCAACGATGTTCTGTTGTTCTTTTATTTTCCTTTTCCCCCCCCAATCGCCACATCCCATCCCCCTCGTATTTTATTTGCGTGGTTCCAAGTAATCATATAATAATAATAAAAGATGTATTTAATAACATGGTGCAAATATAACTAATGTGTAATAATGTGTAAGACATTTCTTCTCAGTGTACCACCTTGGTGCTACGTTCATGGCATCTAGAACCTGACGGGATGCTATGATTCTTTAATGGACCTTTCCTACTTGTATCATGGTATTAAATAGTTCAAATATTCAATTTTGGGTGCTACATTTGTCTTCGAGGAGGACAACCTGGTTGGCAAAGGTCTTAAGATTTTAGCTTCGGTGACAAAAAAAAAACAAAACTATGTTGCATTCAAACGGTTTAATGAGTCGGATTATTTTCTTTTGTGGGTGTGATATAGAGGTCTGAACTGTAATCATAACCTTGAATCATATTTCAGGACGGATATAGTACATTATAATCTAATCCTTACATCCATTCTGTCACTTTTATTTATTTTTTACATTTTTTAATTTTTTGTGGTGAGGGGTGGCTATGGGGGCGTAGTTTATCCCTACTAAATAATTGGTGAATGAAGAGTTCTGAGATTTTACTAATTTACAATTAATTTTTTTTTTTTAAATGTTGTGACATCAAATGGGCTGTCCTTTACTGGATGGTACCTTCTTAACCGCTAAACTGCCCTTTATAAAAGAAAAAACAAAACACAAGACTCTCAGATTGGCGCCATTCCAGGTGTGTCAGCGCAGAGTCATGTGATATTGCTATGTCACGTGACTGCCGCAGCCTTTAAATATTTTGTTAGGGCAGACTTCCACTCTGATGGATTATTGAAGGCTGCAGCCGAACAGAAACTGCTGATTGGCTGCAACTGTCACGTAACATAACAATGTCACGTGACTGCCAAGAGATACAGTGGTGACATTGCTGGTCAGGCAAGCGAATGCGTTGATTAGTCGCGGTGTGTATATATATATTTATTTTTGTATATATATATTTATATATATATATTATTTTTTTATATTTATTATTATTTCCTTTATGTTTGTTTTTGCTATTTGTCAAGAACGTTATGTTTTTTTGCTGTTTTTTTTCTCTTATATGGGGCACATTAGCAACTAAAAAGGAATTGTCCAGTAGTGGACAATCCCTTTAATTATGCAATTTATAGAAAAGGTAACTTAAAGGGGTTGTCCACTTTTGAGCGAATTGACAAAAAAACAGATTGGTGATTGTCTAATGTTTGCAGGGAAATTAAGTGTTCAATTTTCCTGCAGCGCCACCAGAGGAAAAATTAAGAATTACACAGCGCTCAGTCAAATCAATGGGTTGTCTGTGTCATACAAGATGAGACAGGTTCGACTAGATAGGAAAAAAAACGATTTGTAACCACTTTGGTCAAGAGATGTGAATCCGGAACAAAAACTCAGAGTTATCTACTGGAGTTAAAAAATAAAAAAAAAATAGAATTTTTCTAAATTAGACAACCCCTTTAAACTTGCCATTTCGGTATACTAAGAATTAAATTCACCTGTTGTCTCCTTCCTACATGTAATACATCATAACTATACATATATAGTAGGTTGTCTGCATGTATATATAATGTATGAACATGACTGTTTAACACTTGGGGCAAAAAAAGAAAAAAAATCTAATACGGTTACACAGCTGTCCAGAGGGAGTGGTACTAGAGTACAGACCCGTGTCATGTTCTGTGCTCCTTTACACCTCTCTGTATAGAGCTTTTCTATAGATAACAATGCAGTTGTCTAGTAACTTCCTAATACCTTTTTTTTTCCTTTTTTTTTTTAAACAGCTTTCAGGTTTCTGGCAATAAGTGGGTAAACTTTAACTATCACAATTTCTGCCCATCAATAGATCTATTCAATTTTTGAGGCATTTTTTGCAATAAATGGGATTGGTTATATTTTAAAGGAAAAATATGCATAATCAAAAAAATTACAAAAAACTTTTTTTGTTCAGTATAACATGCATGATAAAGGTTACAGGTATTTTGACCACCTTTTAAGACTGTGGTCCGTAAAGGCTATGGACACCTCTGTGGGGAAAAAATATATTCACATGCTAGTAGTTGCACTCAGTTTAAGGCCTTGATTTATTTTCAGACCCACTGATAGGGAGTTTGAAACCTGCTCCTAGTCTCAGAATTTTGTATATATTCACTTCCATACCAGTAATACAGGCTGGATGTAAGATCTGTGTGTAAAATGTTATTTTGCCTTCACTAGCTCTCATGTATCGGCACAGCTTCATTCCTGTACTGATTTTCCCTTCTAAAGCCCATAATGGATTTAATCCTTCCCTCCTCCTGAATACTTTGCCTTAGATGCTCTCTTCCCTAAGCACAGACACACTGTCTATATGTTTACTCCGTTCCCGCCCTATCTACAGCCCTTGAGATCTGTCCTCTCTGAAAACTTGGACACTTTCCTCCTTTTCTTTTGATTTTCCACTTACTACCTCCTTCCCCTCCCTGCTGCTAACTCTAACACTGACAAAAGGGAGGAGAAGCGCAGAGAGAGCTTACAAAGCCAGGAGCAGTGATCTATGCCAGAAGCAGCAGAACAGCCAGCTATGTGAAGGAGGTCCCCCCACCCCTATCTACAGCCCTTGAGATATGTCCTCTCTGAAAACTTGGATGCTTTCCTCCTTTTCTTTTGATTTTCCACTTACTACCTCCTTCCCCTCCCTGCTGCTTACTCTTAACACTGAGAGAAGGGAGGAAAAGAGCAGTGAGAGCTTACAAAGCCAGGAGCAGTGATCTATGCCAGAAGCAACAGGACAGCCAGCTATGTGAAGGAGTTGCACAGGCTCTACAGCAGCAAAATAAAAAGAATATTTAATAAAGCCTATCTTAAAAATTTATTTATTTTTTTTGCATTCAGGATGCAAAGGAACAATAAAAGAATGTAGTGCAAAGGTGTCCATGGTCTTAAACTATATGTCTTGATCAATCAGACTGAAATCGTATTAAGATTTGATCTTGACGCTTCCGATACATAAGCAGTAATCCGGAACTTACTTGGAGTCTAGTCATATGGTCCACACACCTCCAAATGACAAGATCTGCCAATTCGAGGCCGAAGTTACAAAATATAATGTCCTAGGTCCTAACGGAAATATTGAATTTCTGTTCCGACCATTGTTAAAGGGTATTTATGAGCAATTTTTGCAAAAGTTAATACCAGCAAATCATAAAATTATAATTTATATGAGCCAATCAATCTGCCGATTCTTCTTCTTCTTCGCCCCGAGCTGCCACCACTTCCATAAAATACAATGGCTAGATTGATTGAGTCGATGATTTTCTTTGCTTCGCGAAAAGCAAAGTTCCAAAAATAAATAAAATTGTGATATTGATTTGCCAAACTGTACGGTAGCGGAGGGAGATCGTCGATGTAATTTGCAAGTCGGGAAAATAAATTGTTTTATCTCTATACAACAATGTGATGCAGATAATGCTCAGAAGTAACTGAGGTTACAGGTCCATCAACGTCATTCGAAATGCTTTAAACCCAATTTATCTCATGTTACAAGAGTGTCCGGCACCACCGACCACGTCAGCACAATTTATTCTCTACGTGTGAGTGCTTTATTAGTCATCTCGTTGCCTATAATTTATAGGAGCCTACAGATGCATATATCTTACTTTGTTTGCCTAAAAGTGCCTGGATCACTCGGATTTACGTGCCCTTTTGGCAAGCATAAGGTTTAAGCCATTTCCTGTATTAAACTCATATTGTTATTTCTTTTTTTTTTTATGACATTTTAATTTTTTTTTTTCAAGGTAATTTTTTTTATTTCCGTTTACGCTTCCAGCCACAACAAGTGTGATTTTTTTTTTATATATATTTTTTTTTAACTCCAGTTGTGCAATGTTCTGTTGTCCAGATTATGTATAAAATATGTATATGATGTATCTGATTATTAACAGCCTATGGCTGTAATTTTAACCAGTATAATTAATGAAGAAAAAAAAAATGCATAATGTTGGTGTTTAAAAAAAAAAAAAAAAAAAATATTAATAAAATGTAATTAAAAAAAAATGTTTGTGTAATCTTGCATGGTAAAAATGTACTTAGTGCATTGAGAAATGTTGTTTAGGTCTTTGTGAAAGGATGGATTATTATTTTTTTTTTATTATTTTAATTTTATTTTAAGTGATTTGTTTGTTAATCTGAGTCCCCACCTTTTTCCTCTGAAATATCTGAATTTTTTTTTGTTTTGTTTTAATGGGCATATTTTAATATAATTTCCGAATAATATATATATATATTTTTTTTCAATTCAGATTCCAGCATATTATATTATATTTATGTGTAACAATGTTCCTTGAAACCAGGTTGTGGTTATTATGTCTGTCTAACATTGTGATGAGTAACGAAAAATGGTGTCTCGGTTCTCATCTGGTAAATGTATGTTAAGTGGTTGAGGATGGCCCTGTTATAAAGCTGATGAAAATAACTCCATTCCAAAAAAAAATAAAAAAATTTTTGTCTACAAGGAAAAAGAATCTTAAAAGTTACTGCTTTTACAAGCGGAGGATATTTGACCAGTTGAACCCATCTGTTCATTTAGGGTTGCGTTCTTGTTGTCCTGAGTGGACAGGTCCATAAGATACAAAAATTTGCCCAAGTTTAAAAAAAAAAAAAAAAATCACATCTGAAATCTTCTTCTAATCTCTAAGCCGATGAGTCGGAGAAAGAAAATGACAAGTCAACAGTCGTTCTTACTTCTTAGCCCTTTCAATAACTTTCATACTGTGTGATCTTCTTCCATCCATGTCCAGGATCATTCAGTACGAACTTAGATTTATTGTGGAACTGTAAAAAAAAAAATAATTCAGGTTCCATGGTCGAAGGCAGGGAAAAATGACTTTTTCACTTGTAGTTACATTAACACAGTTCAAAATGGCTGCCTAACTACAAGTGGCATTGCTAAAATTTGATATGCCCCAGCATAGAAACTTGGTGCCTGGGACCCTACCTCCATGTTGGACAGATGTATGGGCACTTGTAGCATTTTAGATGCTAAAAAGACATCCCACCATGTAATAATGTCTCCCATCTTGTAATAATGTCCCCATGATGTAATAATGTCCCCCATCCTGACCCCATCATGTAATAATGTCCCCCATCCTGACCCCACCATGTAATAATGTCTCCCATCTTGTAATAATGTCCCCATGATGTAATAATGTCCCCCATCCTGACCCCACCATGTAATAATGTCTCCCATCTTGTAATAATGTCCCCATCCTGACCCCATCATGTAATAATGTCCCCCATGTCCCTACCATGTAATAATGTCTTTCATTCTGAGCCATCCAGTAATAAGTCCCCCATCCTGGGTCTATCATGTAATAAGTCCCCCATTCTGACTGCTTCCAGTACTCATGTTCCCCTTCCTAGGCCCCTTTGAGTATTATTGTTCCCCATCCTGGGCCCCTTCCTGTAATAACGGCCTCTATTATGGGCACCTTCCTGTAATAATATCCTCCATCCTGGGCTCTTCCAGTAATAATGTTCCCCTTCCTAGGCCCCTTTGAGTATTATTGTTCCCCATCCTGGGCCCCTTCCTGTAACAACGTCCTCTATTATGGGCACCTTCCTGTAATAATATCCTCCATCCTGGGCTCTTCCAGTAATCATGTTCCCCTTCCTAGGCTCCTTTGAGTATTATTGTTCCCCATCCTGGGCCCCTTCCTGTAATAACGTCCTCTATTATGGGCGCCTTCCTGTAATAATATCCTCCATCCTGGGCTCTTCCAGTAATAATGTTCCCCTTCCTAGGCCCCTTTGAGTATTATTGTTCCCCATCCTGGGCCCCTTCCTGTAATAGCGTCCTCTATTATGGGCACTTTCCTGTAATAATATCCTCCATCCTGGGCTCTTCCAGTAATAATGTTCCCCTTCCTAGGCCCCTTTGAGTATTATTGTTCCCCATCCTGGGCCCCTTCCTGTAATAATGTCCTCTATTATGGGCACCTTCCTGTAATGATATCCTCCATTCTGGGCTCTTCCAGTAATAATGTTCTCCTTCCTAGGCTCCTTTGAGTATTGTTGTTCCCCATCCTGGGCCCCTTCCTGTAATAATGTCCTCTATTATGGGCACCTTCCTGTAATAATATCTTCCATCCTTGGCTCTTCCAGTAATAATGTTCCCCTTCCTAGGCCCCTTTGAGTATTATTGTTCCCCATCCTGGCCCCCTTCCTGTAGTATTGTCATCTATCATGGGTCCTTTCCTGTAATTATATCCTCCATCCTGGGCCCCTTCCAGTAATAATACCCCCAACCTAGACGTCTTCCAGCAATAATGTCCCCATCCTACTCCCCTTTCAGTAATTATGTTCCTTTCTAGTAACACTACACCTATTCTGAGCTTCTTCCTGGTATAATGCCCCTAATCCGGGGCCCTTTCCTGGTATAATGTCCCCCTTCCTGAGCCCCATTCACTAATAATGTCCTCTGTCCCACTGCTCTTTTCCAATACATATAAAAAATATATATAAAAATGAATCTTAGCTTATTAAGCTCCCTCTCTCCTACCCTTGACGCCCAGTGTGGCGTCCTCTTCTCTATAAGGCAAGGAGCCCACTACCAGCTGACTTTGGCATGCCAGCCATGGACTGTGCATGCCGTCACGGCCATGTGATGGTCATGCCAATGTCAGCTGCCGGCCACGGATTGGATGATGGCTTGTTTTGCAGTGCAGGGACCTGGCGGGTCTCTGCGCCGCTATATATTTCAGCTGAATGTGCATCGTCTGACGGAAGACCACCAGGACGGAGGTTCCAATGCAAGTATGACCCTATTTTAATAGTTAAAGAATCATTTCATAAACATTTGATTTCACAATTAAATGTATAATTTGGAGAGATAAAGTTCCCCCTTGAGTCTACGTGAACATGGATCTTCACTAACAACGCAAGTTACTCCATTGACTGCTGTTTGCGTGCCGTACGAGGTTGTCCAGGATGAGAAAAAAACATGGCTGCTTTTTTTTTAAGACATTTGTCTATAGGTCTATGGATGGTATTGCAAATCAACTCAGCTCCAGACACAATTGGTGATCCCAAAAATAAAGCACCATGCACTTTTGACCCCTGTTGGTTTCGCTGTGCCTTTTTCAAAGGCCACATGTTTCGCCTATTATAGATAGTGGCCGATCATGCAAAAAAAAAAAATGCAAAAAAATAAAAGCCTTTTATCAGTTTAGTCGACAACAACAAAAAATATAAAAATTAAAAAAAAATGTATGGGGTTTGGAAAGTGTGAATATGAGAACAAAAAAAAAAGAATGGCCAACAAGCAACCATAAAAGAACAGATTGTGGAAAGATATCAATAAAAAGTAGAAAAAGAAAATCGACCCTATTCACCTTTCTTTATAACCGGGCCTCTCCCAATTTTTTTCTGTCTGCGTCCTTTGATTGTTTTTATTTCGAAATGATGTTTATGACGATAACCCACGCCGCCGGGGGTATGTGCTATAAATTATCTACAGTATACCCTGGCGTAGTTTGGGGATTACTGTAATGTTAGAACTTTTGCATCTTGTTTATGGTTATTATGTTCTTTTTTTATTATTATTAATTGATTTTTATGGTTGAAAAACAAAAAAAATTAAGTAAAAAAAAAAAACCACAGTTTTCCATTAACTCTTCTAGCGGAAGTCAGTGGCCGTCTTCCCTGACAAAATGAATGTATATATATCGTAAGCGCAGACTTCGCAGAAAGATTCGAAGGAGAAATAGGAGGTTTTTTTTTTTTTGTAAAGTCTGTTTTTATTTTTTTAAATCAGTTTGACATTTCTATTTTACTACCATTTACGTGGTTTTGGGGAACCCAGGTAGCGTCAAAAGATCATGCCAAAACGAGCCGAAAAATTTAAAAAAAAAAGAAAAAGATTTTATTTCAACTTTTCTTCCATTCATCGTCTTTCATATAGTTTCAATGCCATTTTAAGTGTTTTATTGAAACATGTGCTGACAAAAAAAAAAAAAGTCATCTTGACGACAGATTTATACATGAATCAGAAAAAATTTATTTGAATTTTGTACCTTTCCATTTTAATACATTATAATGTACTGACTTAACTGAAAAATATAAATGATTCATTTTAATAAAACTTTGTGTGTTCGCTTTTTCTTATATTTCATAGTATCATTGATTCTGAACTGTCGGCTTTCGTGTCCTTGCCATGAGCGTCACGAGTATTGTCGGTGGTCTGCGCCTCCATTTCAGGGGCACTTTGGTATCTTTCCCATCCCAAAAAGTTGTCTAGTCCGTATGTTTAACATGACCCTCCACAACCAAACCTAAATGTGAACCCACATTACCGACATTTAGCCAGCACACTTGTTCTTCTACCGCTGTGTTCCTCTGTCAAATCAGCTCCTGTCCTCCACGAAAGCATGATAAGAGGTGTGGAAAGTCTCCGCCATGCCTCCTTTGCTTTTTATCGGTCTGGGATGGGCACAACACCACCATCATGGGCGCTGGTCTAAAGGCAGGAGAAGAGTATTTCGGACAGCGGTTCAGGCTTTCCAATGTCGCTCCTCATACCTCTGCGCTTTGGATAAGAAGAGACTTGGCACTGGCCTTAGAGAAGGAGGCGGCGGGCACCAGGTATGGTATGGGGGGTCATTGGGTGCTCTCATCCACTGGCCCGAGACCGAATGGACCAGGGTTCTTCCCGCTGAACACCCGCACTCCTTTCCCGTGGTCAGAATACCAATCAGACAACACAGGGTGAGGGTAAAACAGTGAACCAACAACAGACAATAACATTTAGAACAGTCCCATCAAATACCCAAGATGGTGGAAATTACAGAGTCTCACCCTTCCGCTGGCTCGCCGGGATTAGAGCATCTGGGCCGACTATCCCAACCAACTTTTGGCGCGCGTCCACAGAGAGGAGGTAACGACAAGCTTAGGAAGCTGACCAAGTGCAGTGAGGTATGTGGCCAGGTGACCTGATCTCCCAACTTGGATTCTCCAAATGTCTTTGAAGGTTTAGTGATGGTCAATGTATTCCTCCAGCTGGGGTCGTGGACCCTTAAGCTGGCATCCTGTAGAATGTCAAATCTGTGTTCCCCTTGATGGTGTCATGGTGCCTTGGCTGTTGTTCTTTTTGCTCTTCTCTTTGCAGAAAGGATAGAAATCCCTTTTTCTACCCACATCTGTGGTTCAGGTCATCAACCACAGGTCAGAGAGATGGGATCAGATTAACTGTCATTGTGTGAGAATTTAATCAATCTGCTTGGTTTATCCTCTACTGTTTTGCAGGTCAACAAGCTACACAGACTTATACAATGGGTAATCAACACATTAGCAAACATCATTGTTCAATGAACCTGTGTCCCTGTCCTCCAAAGATAGTAACGCAGTAAACTGTAGGAGCTGATATAATAGGTAAACAGCAACCATTCAACAATTCACAAACATCAAATCAATCTATTTCAACCGTCAACCTTCAGACTCATACGAACAACAGTCCATGTCTCCTGGCTCACTGAAAAAAAATTTGCTTGACATAATTAAGATTATATGCTACGTCGTCACAATGACTATAAATCGAAAATGTCTAGTCATATTTCAGTTGGGGTGGAGGGTCACTTTAAAGGGAAACATACCATGGGCAGCATGAATTGAAGTCAGGTATATTTTCTTTTAACCGCTTATCCCCCGGGCCATTTTCCAATTTTGTTTTTTGGCTCCCCTTCTTCTTCCCAGAGCCATACCTTTTTTTTTATTTTTAGCTCAATAAGGCCATGTGAGGGCTTGTTTTCTGTGGGACAAGTTGTACTTTTGAATTAAACCATTGGTTTTAACATGTCGTGTACTGGAAAACGGGGAAAATCCAAGTGCGGTGAAAGTGCAAAAAACGTGCAAATCCACAGTTGTTTTTTTTTTCTTTACCGTATAATATATAATTGCCAATTGGCTCTGTTACGGCTTCCAGTGATTGTGTCGCTATTCCACAATCCACCGCTGTCGGAATGCCACTAACTGCGCATCCACAAGTGACAAAAACGTTACTGCTATTCCGTTGGGAGTAGCAGCGGCTCATCTCCCACCGCAGGGAGGTCAGCGGCGACGCAGCCGGGAGATAAGCAGCGCCAGCTGCTCATCTCCCGGCTGCTCGCATCGGAACTACACCGACCACCATTTTGGAACACCCAAGTTATGGGTATTCCGATATGGCGGGCGGGATTCATATCCCCCACCCCGCCGGCTGAGCCAATGAGCGTTGCCTTGCGGGATTTGAATCTCCCACCACGCTGCGTGGCACCGCTCATTGGCTGAGCGCCCCTGGCCTCAGCCAATGAGCAGCGCAGGATTCAAATCCCCCGCCAAAGCCGCACAGCTCCGTTCATTGGCTGAGCCGCCCGCCAACTGAGGCTTGGCGGGGATTCAAATCCCGCGCGGCACCACTCATTGGCTCAGCCGGCGGGCGGCTCAGCCAATGAGCAGTGTCGAGCGGCTTTAGCGCAGGATTCAAATCCCCCGCCAAAGCCGCGCGGCACCCCTCATTGGCTGAACTGCCGCCGGCTGAGCCAATGAGCGGCGCTGGATTCAAATCCCCCGCCCCGCCGGCTGAGCCAATGAGCGGTGATGTGCAGGATTTGAATCCCCTGCCAACGCCGTGCGGCACCGCTCATTGGCTCAGCTGGCAGGGCGGGGGATTTGAATCCCGCGCCGCTCACTGGCTGAGCGCCAGGGGGATGTTCATTTCACCGCACTCCCGATGCAATAGCATCGGGCCTATTTCTAGTGTTCAATAAATGTTGAAACTGTCCTGCCATAATGATTCTCCAGGTCATTACAAGTTCACAGACACCAAACATGTCTTGGTTCTTTTTATCTAAGTGGTGAAAAAAAATTCAAAATTTGTTAAAAAATAAATAAAATGATACCATTTTCCAAGACCTCTAGCGTCTCCATTTTTCGTGATCTGGGACTGGGTGATGGCTTATTTTTAGAGCGCCAAGCTGATGTTTTTTATTGATACCATTTTGGTGCAGATATGTTCTTTTGATCACCCATTATTGCAATTTATTGCAATGTAACGGTGACCAAAAAAACGTCATTCTGGCGGTTTTAATTTTTTTCTTGTTATGCCGTTTAGCGATCTGATTATTTTTTTATTGATAGATCGGGGTTTTATCTTGTATGTGGTGAAAGGAGGGTTATTTTGACATATATATATATATATATAATTTTTTTTTAACCCCTTCATGACCAGGGGATTTTTCGTTTTTCCGTGTTCGTTTTTCGCTCCCCTCCTTCCCAGAGCCATAACTTTTTTATTTTTCCGTCAATTTGGCCATGTGAGGGCTTATTTTTTGCGGGACGAGTTGTACTTTTGAACGACATCATTGGTTTTAGCATGTTGTGTACTAGAAAACGGGAAAAAAATTCAAAGTGCAGTGAAATTGCAAAAAAAGTGCAATCCCACATTGGTTTTTTGTTTGGCTTTTTTGCTAGGTACACTAAATGCTAAAAATGACCTGCCATTATGATTCTCCAGGTCAGTACGAGTTCATAGACACCAAACATGACTAGGTTATTTTTTATCTAAGTGGTGAAAAAAAATTCCAAACTTTGCTAAAAAAAAAAAAAAAAAAATTGCGCCATTTTCCGATACTCGTAGCGTCTCCATTTTTCGTGATCTGGGGTCGGTTGAGGGCTTATTTTTTGCGTGCCGAGATGACGTTTTTAATGATAGCATTTCGGTGCAGATACGTTCTTTTGATCGCCCGTTATTGCATTTTAATGCAATGTCGCGGCGACCAAAAAAACGTAATTCTGGCATTTCGAGTTTTTTTCCCGCTACGCTGTTTAGCGATCAGGTTAATACTTTTTTTTATTTGATAGATCGGGCAATTCTGAGCGCGGCGATACCAAATATGCGTAGATTTGATATTTTTTTTATTGATTTATTTTGATTGGGGCGAAAGGGGGGTGATTTAAACTTTTATGTTTTTTTTATTTTTTTCACATTTTTTTAAACTTTTTTTTTTAACTTTTGCCATGCTTCAATAGCCTCCATGGGAGGCTAGAAGCAGGGACAGCACGATCGGCTCTGCTACATAGCAGCGATCTGCTGATCGCTGCTATGTAGCAGAATTGCACGTGTGCTGTGAGCGCCGACCACAGGGTGGCGCTCACAGCGACGGGCAATCAGTAACCATAGAGGTCTCAAGGACCTCTATGGCTACAATGGAGACGCATCGCCGACCCCCGGACATGTGACGGGGGTCGGCGATGACGTCATTTCCAGCCGCCCGGCCGGAAGCGGTAGTTAAATGCCGCTGTCTGCGTTTGACAGCGGCATTTAACTAGTTAATAGGTGCGGGCAGATCGCGATTCTGCCCGCGCCTATTACGGGCACATGTCAGCTGTTCAAAACAGCTGACATGTCCCGGCTTTGGTGCGGGCTCACCGCGGAGCCCTGCATCAAAGCAGGGGAGCCGGCATCGGACGGTATAGTACGTCCGATGCCGGTAAGGGGTTAAACATTCTTTTTAACTTTTCACTTGCTTCAATAGTTCTATGGGAGACTAGAAGCTGCAGTACTTTGATTGGCTCTGCTACACACAGGCTATGATTAGATCATGTGTGTAGCAGAAATGCTTACTTGCTATGAGCACCGACCAAGATCTGGAGTGATTACCATCCACCTTAGGCCGGTTTCACACATCAGTGTCTCCGGTACGTGTGGTGACACGTTTCCTCACGTACCGGAGACACTGACTCATGTAGACACATTGAAATCAATGTGTCTCTGCACATGTCAGCGTGTTTTCACGGACCGTGTGTCCGTGTGCAAAACACGGAGACATGTCAGTGTTCGTGGGAGCGCACGGATTACACGGACCCATTAAAGTCAATGGGTCTGTGTAAAACACGTACCGCACACGGACGCTGTCCGTGTGCAGTCGGTGTGCCGTGCAGGAGACAGTGCTACAGTAAGCGCTGTCCCCCCAGCGTGGTGCTGAAGCCGCCATTCATATCTTCTTTCCAGCAGCGTTCGCTGGAGAGAAGATATGAAAAATCATTTTTTTAAAATTTTTCGTGTTTAAAATAAAGATCCCTGTCCCCTCCCCTCTCCCACCCCCTGTGCGCCCGCCCGCTGTTAATAAAATACTCACCCGGCTCCCTCGCAGCGTTCTCTCAGCGCCGCACCTTCTCCTGTATGAGCGGTCACGTGATGCCGCCAATTACAGTCATAAATATGCGGCTCCACCTCCCATAGGGGTGGAGCCGCATATTCATGACTGTAATGGGCGGCACCACGTGACCGCTTATACAGGAGAAGGTGCGGCGCGGAGAGGACGCTTTGAGGGAGCCGGGTGAGTATTTTAGTAACAGCGGCCGGGTGCACAGGGGGTGGGAGGGGGGTGGGGACAGGGATCTTTATTTTAAACACGAAAATTTAAAAAAAAAAAGGATTTTTCATATCTTCTCTCTAGCGAACGCTGCTGGAAAGAAGATATGAATGGCGGCTTCAGCACCAGATGCAGGGGACAGCATTTACTTGTAGCGCTGTCTCCTGCACGGTCCGTGTGGTACCCAGTTGGCACACGGGCGGCACACGGCTGCCGCACGTGTGCCACACTGATGTTCACGGTAAGCACACGGACACGGATAATTCCGGTACCGATTTTTCCGGTACCGGAATTATCTGGACGTGTGGGACAGGGTATGTGTCCACCTTCAGGATGGCCAGCGGTTTAGTCGGAGCGACTTTGCCGCTCTGCGCTAAGCTCCGCCCCTTCTGGGGACGCGATGATGCCGGATGTGTTCATAGCACACATCCGGGATCATCGCACCCATCGCATAGGGCTCTGTGCTATATCTTGCGGCGACACAGCGTCCCTGCAAGATATACGGACATGCTTCGATCTGAAAAGACGCGCAGCATGTCCGGAGTCGCAGGGCCGCCGCGTGCGTGTTACCACGCATAGTGGAGACGGGATTTCATTAAATCCCCTCCACTATGCTGTAACATCTGGACGCTGCGTGTTTGACGCTGCGGCTCTATGCAGCGTCAAACACGCAGCGTTTACTGCACGTGGACACATACCCTAAGAGGAACATTACTCTAGAAGACCTTTCTGTGTACACTGTGCATAGGCAGAAAGCTGCTAATCAGTTGGGGTGGGGTTATAGAGAGCTCATGAATATGGAGGCCTGCATGGCAGCAGGTTTACTAGTCCTCTAGTAATAATCTCCTTCTGATAAAACTGATTCTATCAAAACTGTAGCAAGCAGCTGTCATGGTCTGCTGAGTTTCTGTTAGGGTATGTGCACACGTATAATGGTCCACTGCGGATTTTTCCACAGCGGATTTGATAAATCTGCAGGACAAAAACGCTGCGTTTTTGCTGCAGATTTATCCCGTTTTTTCTGCGGATTTCACTGCAGTTTTACAACTGCGGTTTTCTATAGGAGCAGCTGTAAAACCGCTGCGGAATCCGCAGAAAGGCTATGTGCACACGTTGCGGATTAGGCTTAGGAATTTCTGGTGCGGATTCTGCCTCTCCTGGCAGAAAACGAACCTGAGAATTTGTTGCGTTTTTTGTGCGGTTCCGCAGCGTTTTTTGTGCGTTTTTGCTGCGGTTTTCTTGCGGATTTGCTGCGTTTTTTACCCCTGCGGTTTTCTATAACGGAATGGGTACAAAAATGCTGCAGATTCACAAAAAAAAAGTGACATGATACTTCTTTTAAACCGCAGCGTTTCCGCAGCGGATTTTCCGCAACGTGTGCACAGCATTTTTTTTTTCTCATTGATTTACATTGTACTGTAAATCAATTGCGGATCTGCAGCGTTTCTGCACCTCAAAAAACGCTGCGGATCCGCAGAGAATCCGCAACGTGTGCACATACCCAAAGAAGTGACATGCTGCGGAATGTAAACTGCTGCGTTTTCGCACGTTTTTTTTCACAGCATGTGCACAGCGTTTTTTGTTTCCCATAGGTTTACATTGTAATGTAAACTCATGGGAAACTGCTGCGGAAACGCTGCGGATCTGCAGCGTTTTCAGCATCGTGTGCACATACTCTTAGGCCGGCGTCACACTGGCGTATTGCATCCGATGCGATATGCTAATGACACTCGGCTCCTGCTCGCAGCAGAGCAGGAGCCGAGTGTCATGCGTCTGTGCTCCGATTCTCTCACACAGGGAGGATCGGAGCACAGCTGCGGAGGAGGCGGAGAAATGAATTTCTCCATCTCCTCCATTGCAGGGGTCCGCTTATAACGCACAGCACTCGGATGATATCCGAGTGGTGTGCGCTGTCTCACTCGCACCCATAGGCTTATATGGGTGTGAGTGAGCTGAGAGTCAGCCGAGTGTCCGTGACAATCGCAGCATGCTGCGATTGTCTCGGACCAAGGAAAACAGCCGACAAAAAGTCGGCTGCTGGGAGCGGCCCCATAGCTTAACATTGGTCCGAGTGCAGTGCGATTTTTTTATCGCATTGCACTCGTCCGTTTAAAACGCCAATGTGACCCCGGCCTTAGGAGTTTTGCCTGCCCTTTTTGTACTGCGCTGTCCTCTCTGTGTATGACCCCTTGGCCACATCCTGACTATCCATTCTGTCTAATCCCTTGGTAACTTTGTCCCGTAGTTACCTTTCTAGGAGTTTTCCTTCAGCTCCTAGCTCTCTGGATCTTAGCCCAGGCCCCCAGCAGTCACGTGCTTCAGGTCCTGTTTGCCTGGAGCACACATCTTTACCGCTGCTGCCCCGCTCCACAGGTATCTCTGGGCACAGTTTGTTTTACTCAGGACACGCGCATTGGCTCAGTGAGCAAGTGCTTTGCGGTTTTCCTGACAGCAGCCTAGTGAGAGACACATCGCTGGAATCAGGGTCACTGTCCCTACATTATGCTGCTCTCAGATTACGTGGCAAAAACTGGTGACAAATTCCCTTTAAAATGAATCTGTCAGTAAAATCAACCTCCCCAAACCGCATATATGAGCATTCGGTTCTTTGACAAGTAAATTCATTGGCACCTTAATCTTTTCTGTCTGCTGCTGCAGTCCTGCGAATTTAGTGTTGTAATGCATATGCAAGTTAGGCTTCTTTCACACTAGCGTCGGAATCTCCCCGTCGCAATGCGTCGGGGAGAGATTCCGACGCTAGCGTTTAACGCATTGCACAATGGAGGCAGCGGATGCATTTCTCCGGCGCATCCGCTGCCCCATTGTAAGGTGCGGGGAGGTGGGGGCGGTCCGTCAGGAGCAAAAAACGTTACATGTAGCGTTTTTTGCTCCCGACGGACCGCCAAAGCACGACGCATCCGTCGCTCGACGGATGCGACGTGTGGCAATCCGTCGCAAATGCGTCGTCAATACAAGTCTATGGGGAAAAAACGCATCCTGCAAGCACTTTTGCAGGATGCGTTTTTTCTGCAAAACGACGCATTGTGACGGATTGCAGAAAACGCTAGTGTGAAAGTAGCCTTAGGTGTTAAGTGCTTTGGGCATTACAGAGCACTAAAGGAGGCCCTGCCTTCTGAGGATGTTTACCTGCCCAGCACCAACCTTTTTAGCTATCACTCAAATGAAAGAGGCTGGTCCTGGGTTTGGATACAACCTGGGGAGGTCCTGGCTTCTCAAGTGCTCAGGGCACTTCACACCTTATTTGCATATGAAGGAAAATGCTAATTTCTAAGGAATAATACAGCAACAGATCTCCGCCAGTGATCAACTGAGCTGGCATTTCCTCTATGTTTAAGCCAGATCTAGGAAGAAGAGAACATCAGGGACTGGGTTTGGCTGGGGATCGTCGCCCCCAGCTGTGAGTTTTGCCTGGTTGGTTCAAGAAAATAGGGGGAAACCCACGTCGGTTTTTCATTCCTTTCATTAGATCGCGGACAACGGCTGAGGAATACCCCGATCATCCACCCCTGCCATCACTGTTATTAGCGGCAGCAGGTGTAGGTTGATGGGAGTAATAGTCCCAAAAGCCCCCACCTGCTGTCATTGTTCTGAGTTGAATAGAACTCTCATCATTGTCCTCTGTTCGCGCCGATCTCCGGCAGAGCAGGAGAGAATGATAAGAGCCATCTTCAGCACCCGGCGCCGGGGAGCAGCACTTACTGTAGCGCTTCTTCTCTGGTGCCGATGCGTGTCACAGGGATGACATCCATGTGTTTTCTCTGTGTGCACGTGTGCGGGACATTTTGCCATCCGTGCTGATGGTAAAAAACAGGCACGTGCAAAGACCCATTCATTTCAGTGGGTCTATGTGTGTACGTGTCGCCAGTATGTGTGAAAACGGTCACCACACGCACTGGAAACACTGATGTCTGAAACCGGCCTAAAATCAATGTAAGGCAATGAAAATAATGTTTGCCCCCCTCAAAAAAAAAAAGCAAGCCCTCACTCAGCTCCTTATAAAAAAAGTTACCGGTTTTGGAAAATGGGGGAAAAAAAACAATTTTTTTTTTTTACAAAAATATTTTAAGCCACTAAAATATATATATATATATATATATATATTTTTTTTTTCTTTAAAAAAAAGGAATATGTCTGGTATCTCTGAAATTGAATTGCGCTACCAGGCCACGGTTACCACACAATGAATGTCGTAAATGCAAAACCTCAAAAACCTACATATTATGTTTTCCTTAGGCCAGTCTCACACGTCCAGATAATTCCGGTACCGGAAAAATCGGTACCGGAATTATCCGTGTCCGTGTGCTTACGTTGAACATCAGTGTGGCACATGTGCGGCAGCCGTGTGCCGACTGAGGACCACACGGACCGTGCAGGAGACAGCGCTAGAGTTAAGCGCTGTCCCCTGCATGCGGTGCTGAAGCCGGTATTCATCCCTTCTTCCCAGCAGCGTTTGCTGGAAAGAAGGAATGAATAATCTTTTTTTTTTTAATTTATGTTTGTTTTTAAAATAAAGTTGCCGGTAATCTGCCCCCTCCCACCCCCTGTGCGCCCCCCCGCTGGCATTAAAATACTTACCCAACTCCCTCGGCACTTATATCCTTTCAGCGTCGCTGCTTGTCCTGTATGAGCGGTCACGTGGTGCCGCTTATTACAGTAATGAATATGCGGCTCCACCCCTATGGGAGGTGGAGCCGCATATTCATCACTGTAATGTGCGGCACCACGTGACCGCTCATACAGGACAAGCAGCGACGCCGAAAGGATGTAAGCGCCGAGGGAGTTGGGTATATTAATGCCAGCAACGGGGGGGGGGGGGGCAGATTACTGGCAACTTTATTTTAAAAACAAAAATAAATAAAAAAAAAAAAGATTATTCATTCCTTCTTTCCATCAAACGCTGCTGGAGAGAAGAAATGAATGGGGCTTCAGCACCGCACGCAGGGGGGACAGTGCTTACAGTAGCGCTGTCTCCTGCACAGCACACGGACTGCACACGGACAACATCCGGGTGCGGTACGTGTTTTACACGGACCCATTGACTTTAATGGGTCCATGTGATCCGTGCGCTCCCACGAACACTGACATGTCTCCGTGTTTTCCAAACGGACACACGGTCCGTGAAAACACGCTGACATGTGCAGAGACACATTGATTTTAATGTGTCTACGTGAGTCAGTGTCTCCGGTACGTGAGGAAACTGTCACCACACGTACCGGAGACACTGACATGTGAAACCGGCCTTATGGAGGAGTTACGGGTTTTGTCGCCATTTCACGGCACTTGGATTTCACATTTCTAGGTTTTTTTCCAATAAATTATATGTTAAACTGAATGGTGTCAGTCACAACTACGACTCGTTCTGCACTTAGCCGTCATACAACTACTAGTGTGGAGGGATTAGTTGCTCAGATTTGGGCTCCATTCATCGATTTTACACATTTTGAACTCCAAAAAAAAAAAATTACGTCTGTCATCACAAGCAGATGTAGGTTTGCACCAAAAAACTTTATTGCAAAATGAGAAAAGACAAAAAGACTCAAAATTACGCCATTACGCAAGTCTCTACACAATGATGTTATCTATTGAATTTAATTACGGAAAACCGAATCTGAAATGGAAACTATTGTATTTTTTTTCTATTATTTCACTTTTTGTCATATAAACACCTGTACATATGGCGGGACAGGGCCACATAGCAACGCTCTAATAAAGTGGTGCCCATAGCAACCAATCACGGAGCAGCTTTCATTTTTCCACACTAATCTAGAAAACGAAAGCTAAACTCTGATTGGTCTTTCCCTTATAAGGAAGGAGCCGGGACTGACGGCCGATGCACCACACACTACAACACGTGCTCACTAGAATTCAATGTTACGTCATCAACCCGGCCTCCTCTATCCAGCGCCAGCGTTGAGGTTTGGACTACAACAAAATGGCTCCTCCATAGCGGACAATTAGGAGACGTACGGTTATATCTGACTTTCCTCACCTGTAGTTCTTTTTTTTTCTCGCATGACGTCACTTCTCTGCGACCAGCTGAGCTCCACATTGACTGTCAGGAGCACCGGGAGAGTTACACAGCGGATGATGGCGATGCTGGCAGAACGTAAGTCTCCTCCTGACCGTGCGACGTTTACTCCTCGCTGGGGGAAGCTCATGTGTCCCTGTCGTGATCACAGAACCCCGGTGTACACAGAATGTGCAGCCCGGACTGATACATTGTAACGAAGTGTCTGCAGCTGATACAACTGTGTGTAATGGTGTGAGAATGGGAGTTCTCCTCCACTGACAGCAAGCAGAGGAGCTGCAGGGAATGGAAGGTGGGAGATCGCCTCCATCCCCTTGTCAGCTGATTTGTGTTTTTTCCTCACCCGCCTCCAAAAAACATTATTTTCCGTCTGCACTTCTGCGGGGGCTTCTAACTGTGGGGGGGGGGGGGGAGGGGCTTGTTACTGTGGAGGGGGGGGAGGGGCTTGTTACTGTGGAGGGGGGGGGGGCTTGTTACTGTGGGGGGGGGGGGCTTGTTACTGTGGAGGGGGGGGGCTTGTTACTGTGGAGGGGGGGGGGCTTGTTACTGTGGAGGGGGGGGGCTTGTTACTGTGGAGGGGGGGGGGCTTGTTACTGTGGAGGGGGGGGGGCTTGTTACTGTGGAGGGGGGGGAGCTTGTTACTGTGGAGGGGGGGGGGCTTGTTACTGTGGAGGGGGGGGGCTTGTTACTGTGGAGGGGGGGGGGCTTGTTACTGTGGAGGGGGGGGGGCTTGTTACTGTGGAGGGGGGGGGGCTTGTTACTGTGGAGGGGGGGGGGCTTGTTACTGTGGAGGGGGGGGGGCTTGTTACTGTGGAGGGGGGGGCTTGTTACTGTGGAGGGGGGGGGCTTGTTACTGTGGAGGGGGGGGGGCTTGTTACTGTGGAGGGGGGGGGCTTGTTACTGTGGAGGGGGGGGGCTTGTTACTGTGGAGGGGGGGGGGCTTGTTACTGTGGAGGGGGGGGGCTTGTTACTGTGGAGGGGGGGGCTTGTTACTGTGGAGGGGGGGGGGGGGGCTTGTTACTGTGGAGGGGGGGGGGGGCTTGTTACTGTGGAGGGGGGGGGGGGCTTGTTACTGTGGAGGGGGGGGGGCTTGTTACTGTGGAGGGGGGGAGCTTGTTACTGTGGAGGGGGGGGGGCTTGTTACTGTGGAGGGGGGGGGGCTTGTTACTGTGGAGGGGGGGGGGCTTGTTACTGTGGGGGGTGGGAGGGGCTTGTTACTGTGGGGGGTGGGAGGGGCTTGTTACTGTGGGGGGCGGGAGGGGCTTGTTACTGTGGGGGGTGGGAGGGGCTTGTTACTGTGGGGGGTGGGAGGGGCTTGTTGTTACTGCAGGACGATTTGTAGCTTTGAATGACCCCATTAACTTTTATCCATTTCACTGAATGATTTCCTGCCATTTTTTAGTGTTATTTTCCCTTAGTTTTCTGAGACGTCTCGTCCTTATTTTAGTCTTCCTGTGATTTATATTGATGCCATCTTGGGGTACACAAAAGGATGATTTTTTTTTTTTTTATTGGGGTGCAGTAACCAAAAAATGGCACTTTTGCGGTTTCATGTGTTTGCTTTTGTTTATTTTTATATTTTCATCGATCGGATTTTTCATAGATGCAGCATTAAAACATTTCCCCACTTTATTTTTGTGGGTGGGTATTTTTTTTTTTTTACTGCGCCTCGATCCCGCCGTGCCCAGAGGCCGCGCGCCGCGATGGCACAGAACTCACTGGCACCTTGAAGTTACTTAAGGGGGTGTTGTGCGCCTCAGTCAGAAATTCCCAACTTAGTGTTGTCTGATGTAAGACCCTATGTAACTGCAGACACCGTGTGCTGTTAGAATTCTCCGGTGTCGGTGGTCATGTGACTGCAGGTGTGCGACATACCGACTAGACGGGTGCAGCCTCGCCCAGCACAAGCGTATAGAGCAGTGGTCCCCATCTCCAGGCCTCGAGGGCCGCCATCAGTGCAGGTTTTCAGGATTTCTTTAGTATTGCACAGGGGGTTGGAATCATCACCTGTGCAGATGATCACATTACCACCGATGCAATACTATCCTGAAAAGCTGCACTGATGGCGGCCCTCGAGGCCTGGAGATGGGGACCCCTGGTATAGAGTGAGAGCGCTGAATCAAAATAAAATGCACGGTAATCGTTGTTCCTACCAGCCGGACTCGTCCCTTGTCTGTCGGGCCGGTGTAATAATCCGTACTTGTCCTCATCATTACATGAAAGAGAAAAAACCCCGAATATTGTAAAGCTACAAACCAAACATGACTCCCCAGACCGTTCTCCCGTCCTGTTTTGTTTTTCAAAATGGGGCCATTGAAAAGCACCTCCTCCAAAAAAAAAAAACCCATGTAATGACATGAAATAATAAAAGGTACATCTTTTAGAAAATCCACAAAATATCAAGTTTGAATGTTATCCCCTATCAATGGTGGTCCGGCTGCCATGGTCCCCATACCCTCCCCACGATCCAGACAAATTCGGCTTTAAGGAGCCGTGGTCGATCGTGTGCCCGTCCATCTCTGTCGCTCCCATTATGAGTGACTGGAGTGTCAGAGCGTGTGATCACCCTATCCTCCATACAGGTTTTCGGGGGGCAAGTCATTCGGACCCCCAGTGATTGGACAGTTATCCCCTATCTTAGAGATGGGGGATAACTTTCCGACTTGGCAATGCGCCTTTAAGGGCTCCAGTAGTTGTTGGCTCGTACCTGTGTATTGCATAGTCTTACATTGCCTCTTATTTCCCGCAGCTCGCAGGAAGCAGAAGTGGTCGGTGGATCCGAGAAACAGCGCGTGGAGTAACGATGAAAGCAAGTTTGGGCAGAAGATGCTGGAGAAGATGGGCTGGTCTAAGGGCAAGGTGCGGCGGCAGAGCGGCACTGCTGTAGGGTTACCCTACTATTAGGAAATGATCACCGCTGAGACCCCCAACGATCCCAGGAACGCGCCATTCGTTCTCTATGGGATGGCTGCACTCTCTTTCCGGTGGTCCCATAGACCACGCTTGGAGCGGTCACCACTACTCTCTAACAGGATGTTTCAGAACCTCATTCTTGGCATCGGGGGTTATCCCAGCGCTCGGACCACCAGCAATCTGCAAGTCGTCACTTATACTGTGGATTATTATTATTATTATACATTTTTATAGCGCCATTTATTCCATGGCGCTTTACATGTGAATACGGGGCAGATATAGACAAATACATTAAACATGAGCAGATAACAAGGCACACGAGTACATAAGGAGGGAGGACCCTGCCCGCGAGGGCTCACAGTCTGCAGGGGGTGGGGGAGGATACACTAGGAGAGGGAAGAGCTGGCTGTGCGGATTATACGATAATGTGCCGAGATGAGAATATTACTTTAACCCCGCAACAACCATGCACAGTCCTTACATGTTCTGAGTGCGCAAATATTATGTACAAGCCCCCCCATCCCCCTCCAAAACATGAAAGCGATGCCATTATTTTGTATGGAACATATTTTATCGCAAACATCGCAAAAAGAAATATATTCTAGATACACAGCACTGTAGAAAGGTTTCCAAGGTGCGGCAAACTACGCTGAATAGTGAGAAACTTTCAGAAATAGGAGTGAACGTATCACGTATGTCCGTATCGAGCCAGTGAAATGCCGCTCTCAGAGATTGACATTGGCATTTAACATGTTAACAGCCGCGGGTGGATTGTGATTCCACCCACGGCTGTTAGAGATGAATGACAGCCGATAAGAGCAGCTGTCATGTGCAGGGAAAGATACGGGCTCAGCACCAGAGCCTGCGTCAACTGCAAGGAGGCGACCTATGACGTACCTATACATCCAAGGAGATAAAAACGTCTCCAGAAGTCGCTAACTCCTTTTTAGACCTTTCTGCACGAAAACCTTTTGACAGAAAGCAAGCTAATGACATCCATTCTTGATTTACAGGGGCTCGGTGCTCAGGAGCAGGGATCCACCGAACACGTCAAGGTTCAGGTCAAGAACAACACGCTGGGGCTCGGAGCGAACCGCAATCACGAGGTACTGACCCCAGAGGTGCCCACATGGGTGAGGACGGGATAAAAAGCAGCAGTCTGAAATACAAAGCAAAAAGATTCCCAGGGCCATGGTCTAGCGGCCATGTCTGTAGCCACAAACCAGTGCCCTGTGGACCGCCTCCTGCTTGCCGGCCCACCCAGCCCCGCAATGAAGGTTCAGTTTTTGATATGGTCAGACATCGGCTTAGAGGACAGTCACTGTACGTTCAACGTTCACTTCTTACAAGTGAATATATAAAAGCTGTGTAATTTGTTCTTAGAGAGCTCTGCTTCTTTCTCCACGTATGAGCCACTTCTCCTCCCCTTATGTGCTCATCATTGACTCCGAAGGATGGTTAGCACAGTGAGGGATCAGATTACAGTTTTATTGAAATCTATGAAGTGGGAAGGGACAGGATGAGGCAGACCAACTGATGGTACAGGTTCTAGCTAGCTTATCCCAGAGCTGGATTCACAAGTACCCTGCTCAGTACTGGTGCATGATGTTCTCTATGCTGCTGCTATATGGATTCACAGCTACTCTGTACAGTACTGCTGTGTGATGTCTTCCATGCTTAAGCTACATGGATTCACGGCTACACTGTACAGTACTGTCATATAATGTCCTCCAGCCTGCTGCTGTTCACCACTATGCTGTACAGTACTGCTGTATGATGTGCTACTGCTATCTGGATTCACAGCTACACTGTACAGTACTGTCATATAATGTCCTCCATGCTGCGCCTTCTTCTGTGCATTTATTACATAGAGACAGAAGAGCAGGAATTCCTCGTGTCTGTGTCTGCAGTGCATGGGAGACATCATAGCATTTAGTGTATACACGTGAGCGAGACCCTGCAGAGGGTAAAAGTCAGGAAACAAGACATGATGGCAGCAAGTGAAGCACAGTTTCCCTCTTCTAATCTGACTTATGACCAGATGAAAGTAAATCTATGATTTGCTCATAAATCGGCTTGGAAGATGGTTCAGGAGAAGAGGGATAAGAGTTTGAGACCAGAACGAGCTCACTGACTGATCCACTGGTGACTCGTTCTCTACAGTAGTGATAGACAGAGGCCGTATAGACAAAAACTGGGACAATATTTTTAATGACACTTTTTTGCAAAAAAAAAATAAATTTAGCCTCTAAAGTAAGATTAAAAAAAAGCCAACTTTTCAGTATTTCAGCTGTCCGTGGACCATGTTGTCTACACTGCGTTTTATTGTCCGGATTTCCTCCATAATTGCAGGATAACTGGATCGCCCATCAAGATGATTTTAACCAGCTGCTGGCCGAGCTGAACGACTGTCACCGGACCGGGAGCGCAGGTGAGTCCTGCACAAACTGCTGATGAGGGGATCACCTGCCTGACGAGAGCAGGTTCTGGGGTTTTTGTTTTTTTTTTCTTCTCTTCTTTCTAGAGCTATAAAATATAAATAAATATATATATGTTTTTCCACTTACATAACCAAAATGACCTGATAACACTATTGTCGAGATACAGATAAAATGACTTTCTCCTATGAAGATCAGCCAAAGGTTGGGCTTCACAAGAGAGCAAAGATGGCAGCCATGAGGGCATTCACCGGGCCCCCGACTGCCATAATAGCCCATCAGCGCCCTGCGATCTCGTCATTTACATGCTGCTCTCAGAGATGATTGACACCTGCAGTCAAATGGTTAAAAGCGATGATCGCATCAAATTCCAGCTGCTGCAGATGCTGGCTGTGTAACACGGCTGTCACTTGCTGGATATTGTGCAGGCTCAGTTTTTGGTGGACTGAGAGCGCATCTGTGAAAGGGCCACAACTAAATAAGAGCGGCAGAGCCGTTGTGCTCAGTATCAGTCGGATTATCTGGTTAAAGGATCCAGTTTTAATCCCTGAGTTACATCCTGTATTATACCCCAGAGCTGCACTCACTATTCTGCTGGTGCAGTCACTGTGTACATACACTACATTACTGATCCTGAGTTACATCCTGTATTATACTCCAGAACGGCACTCACTATTCTGCTGGTGCAGTCACTGTGCACATACATTACATTACTGATCCTGAGTTACATCCTGTATTATACCCCAGAGCTGCACTCACTATTCTGCTGGTGCAGTCACTGTGTACATACATTACATTACTGATCCTGAGTTACATCCTGTATTATACTCCAGAGCTGCATTCACTATTCTGCTGGTGCAGTCACTGTGTACATACATTACATTACTGATCCTGAGTTACATCCTGTATTATACTCCAGAGCTGCACTCACTATTCTGCTGGTGCAGTCACTGTGTACATACATTACATTACTGATCCTGAGTTACATCCTGTATTATACTCCAGAGCTGCACTCAATATTCTGCTGGTGCAGTCACTGTGTACATACATTACATTACTGATCCTGAGTTACATCCTGTATTATACTCCAGAGCTGCATTCACTATTCTGCTGGTGCAGTCACTGTGTACATACATTACATTACTGATCCTGAGTTACATCCTGTATTATACTCCAGAGCTGCATTCACTATTCTGCTGGTGCAGCCACTGTGTACATACATTACTGATCCTGAGTTACATCCTGTATTATACCCCAGAGCTGCACTCGCTATTCTGCTGGTGCAGTCACTGTGTACATACATTACATTACTGATCCGGAGTTACATCCTGTATTATACCCCAGAGCTGCACTCACTATTCTGCTGGGGCAGTCACTGTGTACATACATTACATTACTGATCCTGAGTTACATCCTGTATTATACCCCAGAGCTGCACTCACTATTCTGCTGGGGCAGTCACTGTGTACATACATTACATTACTGATCCTGAGTTACCTCCTGTATTATACCCCAGAGCTGCACTCACTATTCTGCTGGGGCAGTCACTGTGTACATACATTACATTACTTGTTTTGTACTGTGACTTTAAATCTGCACTGGTCAATGTCATATCCTACATTGGCCACATGGTGGCAGCATTGTTCTACCTTTCTTTAAACTGTGCCTGCCTTATATGTGTATATATCCCCAGCAGACTGTTTCTGTGCACACATAACTGAGGTCAGAGCCCTCAAGATGGTCTGAGAGAGATATATATATATATATATATATATAGTGTCCAAACTTTTGGTCTGTACTGATATATATATATATAATCAGTACAGACCAAAAGTTTGGACACACCTTCTCATTTAAAGATTTTTCTGTATTTTCATGACTACTTGTACATTCACACTGAAGGCATCAAAACTATGAATTAACACATGTGGAATTATATACTTAGCAAAAAAGTGTGAAACAACTGAAAATATGTCTTATATTCTAGGTTCTTCAAAGTAGCCACCTTTTGCTTTGATGGCTGCTTTGCACACTCTTGGCATTCTCTTGATGAGCTTCAAGAGGTAGTCACCGGGAATGGTCTTCCAACAATCTTGAAGGAGTTCCCAGAGATGCTTAGCACTTGTTGGCCCTTTTGCCTTCACTCTGCGGTCCAGCTCACCCCAAACCATCTCGATTGGGTTCAGGTCTGGTGACTGTGGAGGCCAGGTCATCTGGCATAGCCCCCCATCACTCTCCTTCTTGGTCAAATAGACATTACACAGCCTGGAGGTGTTTGGGGTCATTGTCCTGTTGAAAAATAAATGATGGTCCAGCTAAACGCAAACCGGATCGAATAGCATGCCGCTGCAAGATGCTGTGGTAGCCATGCTGGTTCAGTATGCCTTCAATTGTAAATAAATCCCCAACAGTGTCACCAGCAAAGCCCCCCCCACACCATCACACCTCCTCCTCCATGCTTCACGGTGGGAACCAGGCATGTAGAGTCCGTCCGTTCACCTTTTCTGCATCGCACAAAGACACGGTGGTTGGAACCAAATATCTCAAATTTGGACTCATCAGACCAAAGCACAGATTTCCACTGGTCTAATGTCCATTCCTTGTGTTCTTTAGCCCAAACAAGTCTCTTCTGCTTGTTGCCTGTCCTTAGCAGTGGTTTCCTAGCAGCTATTTTACCATGAAGGCCTGCTGCACAAAGTCTCCTCTTAACAGTTGTTGTAGAGATGTGTCTGCTGCTAGAACTCTGTGTGGCATTGACCTGGTCTCTAATCTGAGCTGCTGTTAACCTGCAATTTCTGAGGCTGGTGACTCTGATAAACTTATCCTCAGAAGCAGAGGTGACTCTTGGTCTTCCTTTCCTGGGGCGGTTCTCATGTGAGCCAGTTTCTTTGCAGCACTTGATGGTTTTTGCCACTGCACTTGGGGACACTTTCAAAGTTTGCCCAATTTTTCAGACTGACTGGTCTTCATTTCTTAATGTAATGATGGCCACTTGTTTTTCTTTACTTAGCTGCTTTTTTCTTGCCATAATACAAATTCTAACAGTCTATTCAGTAGGACTATCAGCCGTGTATCCACCAGACTTCTGCACAACAAAACTTATGGTCCCAACCCCATTAATAAGGCAAGAAATCCCACTTATTAAACCTGACAGGGCACACCTGTGAAGTGAAAACCATTCCCGGTGACCACCTCTTGAAGCTCATCAAGAGAATGCCAAGAGTGTGCAAAGCAGTCATCAAAGCAAATGGTGGCTACTTTGAAGAACCTAGACTATAAGACATAATTTCAGTTGTTTCACACTTTTTTGTTAAGTATATAATTCCACATGTGTTAATTCATCGTTTTGATGCCTTTAGTGTGAATTTACAATTTTCATAGTCATGAAAAATCTTTAAATAAGAAGGTGTGTCCAAACTTTTGGTCTGTACTGTATATATATATATATGTATATGTGTGTATATATATATATATATATATATATATATATATAGATAGATAGATAGATAGATGATGATAATCCTCTTTATTTTTATATAGCGCTAACATATTCCGCAGCGCTTTACAGGTTGCACACATTATCATCACTGTTCCCATTGGGGCTCACAATCTAGGTTCCCTATCAGTATGTCTTTGGAATATATATCACACGGTGTACACACACTCACTCCAGACAGTATGTATTAACCCCTTCTGTTCCAACAGAGGGATGAGAACAGGGTGCCATGATCTGGAGGGACACGTGGAGACTTTACTCCTGTGTATCCTCCTGTAGCCACTTTTTGGTCATGGAGATGACACAAACAGGGAAATCTGCAGAGATGCCATCTAGCAGGGGCAGATTAGGCGCTTAGCTGTAGGAGAAGGTCAGAGACCCCAATAAATCCGCTGCCTTGTTAATAGAAGGTTATAGATACTGAAGGACATGTATAGTTTTTGTACCAAACTTTTTGTTCAATTCACAACTTTTTATTATCAAAAAATGCTGAAGCCAAGTTCATCAGTATTTTACACTATTTATTACACCGGTTTTTAGATCCGGTTTCAGAACCTTAAAATGAGACGAAGTGGCTTAAAGTAAGACGTAAGTGCGATGAAATATCTGCACAGAAGTGACAATCTGGTCAACGCTTGTAAAAGTGCATAAAAAGGCAGAAAGCGCATATATTAATGTTACGTCCGTTATTAAAGTGCATAAAAAGTTCTACAAGTTTCCAATAACCTGCGACATTTATCTCCTCCGTCTCCTGCTCTTTTTTAACTTTGCAACTTTTTACATGTTAATTGCTACAATCTGCTCCAAATTTTATATTAACTTTTTGGAAAGTCTTTGCTAAGAACGTGCCACAGACAAATCAGCAAAAATAAATGTGATTCGGCCGTTATACCGACGCCTGTGCAGAGTATGTGGGCGATGAGGGTGACGGGCGATCCGCCTGGGTACAGACACTGATGATTACTTTTCTTTTTTTCTCTTAAGCTTCTTCTGATAATGAGAATAAGAAATCTTTTAGTTTGGAAGAAAAGTCTAAGTCCTCCAAGAAGAGAGTGCACTACATGAAGTTCGCCAAAGGTGAGCGCAAAACAAAGGAACGAGGGGAAATGTGTTTATTATTTAAAAAAAAAAAATCTTTAAAATGTCTATATGCTAACACCATAAATCTGTAAAATGTCCCGCCAGCTCTCGGGTGATTGTGTCGTCTGCTAAGATTTGGGCTACGGTGTGCAAGAAAAAGAAAAACACACCAGGGGCTGTTGATAGGACTTGCACTGACTTATATAGGTTGTGTCAGCATAAGTAGCAACAAACAGAATTCAGAATGCAGCTCTGGATGTGAGCGGAGTGCAGTAACTATAATGGTAAAATGCTATGAAATGGAAACGGAGGGGGCGCTCTCCCGGTGTCAGGCTGGGATATAATACCAGTGTTAGCAGACGGGGGCGCTCTCCCGGTGTCAGGCTGGGATATCATACCGGTGTTAGCAGACGGGGGCGCTCTCCCGGTGTCAGGCTGGGATATAATTCCAGTGTTAGCAGACGGGGGCGCTCTCCTGGTGTCAGGCTGTGATATAATACCGGTGTTAGCAGACGGGGGCGCTCTCCTGGTGTCAGGCTGTGATGTAATACCGGTGTTAGCAGACGGGGGCGCTCTCCTGGTGTCAGGCTGTGATGTAATACCGGTGTTAGCAGGCAGGGGGCGCTCTCCTGGTGTCAGGCTGTGATGTAATACCGGTGTTAGCAGGCAGGGGGCGCTCTGCCGGTGTCAGGCTGGGATATAATACCAGTGTTAGCAGACGGGGGGCGCTCTCCTGGTGTCAGGCTGTGATGTAATACCGGTGTTAGCAGACGGGGGGCGCTCTACCGGTGTCAGGCTGTGATGTAATACCGGTGTTAGTAGACAGGGGGCGCTCTCCTGGTGTCAGGCTGTGATGTAATACCGGTGTTAGCAGACGGGGGCGCTCTCCCGGTGTCAGGCTGTGATGTAATACCGGTGTTAGCAGGCAGGGGGCGCTCTGCCGGTGTCAGGCTGGGATATAATACCAGTGTTAGCAGACGGGGGGCGCTCTCCCGGTGTCAGGCTGTGATGTAATACCGGTGTTAGCAGACGGGGGGCGCTCTACCGGTGTCAGGCTGTGATGTAATACCGGTGTTAGCAGGTGGGGAGCGCTCTCCCGGTGTCAGGCTGTGATATAATACCGGTGTTAGCAGACGGGGGGTGCTCTCCTGGTGTCAGGCTGTGATATAATACCGGTGTTAGCAGACAGGGGGCGCTCTCCTGGTGTCAGGCTGTGATGTAATACCGGTGTTAGCAGACAGGGGGCGCTCCCCTGGTGTCAGGCTGTGATGTAATACCGGTGTTAGCAGACAGGGGGCGCTCCCCTGGTGTCAGGCTGTGATATAATACCGGTGTTAGCAGACGGGGGCGCTCTCCTGGTGTCAGGCTGTGATTTAATACCGGTGTTAGCAGGCAGGGGGCACTCTCCTGGTGTCAGGCTGTGATATAATACCGGTGTTAGCAGGCAGGGGGCGCTCTCCCGGTGTCAGGCTGTGATGTAATACCGGTGTTAGCAGACAGGGGGCGCTCCCCTGGTGTCAGGCTGTGATATAATACCGGTGTTAGCAGACAGGGGGCGCTCTCCTGGTGTCAGGCTGTGATGTAATACCGGTGTTAGCAGACAGGGGGCGCTCCCCTGGTGTCAGGCTGTGATGTAATACCGGTGTTAGCAGACAGGGGGCGCTCTCCTGGTGTCAGGCTGTGATGTAATACCGGTGTTAGCAGACAGGGGGCGCTCTACCGGTGTCAGGCTGTGATGTAATACCGGTGTTGGTAGACGTGGGGCGCTCTCCTGGTGTCAGGCTGTGATGTAATACTGGTGTTAGCAGACGGGGGGCGCTCTCCTGGTGTCAGGCTGTGATGTAATACCGGTGTTAGCAGACGGGGGGCGCTCCCCTGGTGTCAGGCTGTGATGTAATACCGGTGTTAGCAGACAGGGGGCGCTCTCCTGGTGTCAGGCTGTGATGTAATACCGGTGTTAGCAGACAGGGGGCGCTCTCCTGGTGTCAGGCTGTGATGTAATACCGGTGTTAGCAGACAGGGGGCGCTCTACCGGTGTCAGGCTGTGATGTAATACCGGTGTTAGTAGACGTGGGGCGCTCTCCTGGTGTCAGGCTGTGATGTAATACTGGTGTTAGCAGACGGGGGGCGCTCTCCTGGTGTCAGGCTGTGATGTAATACCGGTGTTAGCAGACGGGGGGCGCTCTCCTGGTGTCAGGCTGTGATGTAATACCGGTGTTAGCAGGCAGGGGGCGCTCTCCTGGTGTCAGGCTGTGATGTAATACCGGTGTTAGCAGGCAGGGGGCGCTCTCCTGGTGTCAGGCTGTGATGTAATACCGGTGTTAGCAGACGGGGGGCGCTCTCCTGGTGTCAGGCTGTGATGTAATACCGGTGTTAGCAGGCAGGGGGCGCTCTCCTGGTGTCAGGCTGTGATGTAATACCGGTGTTAGCAGGCAGGGGGCGCTCTCCTGGTGTCAGGCTGTGATGTAATACCGGTGTTAGCAGAGAGGGGGCGCTCTCCTGGTGTCAGGCTGTGATGTAATACCGGTGTTAGCAGAGAGGGGGCGCTCTCCTGGTGTCAGGCTGTGATGTAATACCGGTGTTAGCAGGCAGGGGGCGCTCTCCTGGTGTCAGGCTGTGATGTAATACCGGTGTTAGCAGGCAGGGGGCGCTCTCCTGGTGTCAGGCTGTGATGTAATACCGGTGTTAGCAGACGGGGGGCGCTCTCCTGGTGTCAGGCTGGGATATAATACCGGTGTTAGCAGAGAGGGGGCGCTCTCCTGGTGTCAGGCTGTGATGTAATACCGGTGTTAGCAGGCAGGGGGCGCTCTCCTGGTGTCAGGCTGTGATGTAATACCGGTGTTAGCAGGCAGGGGGCGCTCTCCTGGTGTCAGGCTGTGATGTAATACCGGTGTTAGCAGGCGGGGGGCGCTCTCCTGGTGTCAGGCTGTGATGTAATACCGGTGTTAGTAGACAGGGGGCGCTCTCCTGGTGTCAGGCTGTGATGTAATACCGGTGTTAGCAGGCAGGGGGCGCTCTCCTGGTGTCAGGCTGTGATGTAATACCGGTGTTAGCAGGCAGGGGGCGCTCTCCCGGTGTCAGGCTGGGATATAATACCAGTGTTAGCAGACGGGGGGCGCTCTCCCGGTGTCAGGCTGTGATGTAATACCGGTGTTAGCAGGCAGGGGGCGCTCTCCTGGTGTCAGGCTGGGATATAATACCAGTGTTAGCAGACGGGGGGCGCTCTCCTGGTGTCAGGCTGTGATGTAATACCGGTGTTAGCAGGCAGGGGGCGCTCTCCTGGTGTCAGGCTGTGATGTAATACCGGTGTTAGCAGGCAGGGGGCGCTCTCCTGGTGTCAGGCTGTGATGTAATACCGGTGTTAGCAGACGGGGGGCGCTCTCCTGGTGTCAGGCTGTGATGTAATACCGGTGTTAGTAAACAGGGGGCGCTCTCCCGGTGTCAGGCTGTGATGTAATACCGGTGTTAGCAGGCAGGGGGCGCTCTCCTGGTGTCAGGCACAGAGTAGTGACTGTAATTTGCGGTCAGTGTTTTACCTCTGTGGCGTGTTAAGTATTTGGAGGTCGGAGGGGTTTGGGATGTGATGGAGCGGAGTTGCCCCCCGCCACCTTTCTATCATTCCATTAAGATCTGCATCGGGAGACACTGCGGGGTAATTATGGGGGACGGTAATTATGCAGCTCCGGTGTGTTTGGCCCCCGGTGCCCCTGACAAGTGCGCTAAAGACAGGAGCAATGATACAATTATCCCCCCGGTAATTATAGCTCGTACTCAGGAGGCTGCTGCGTGTGTGACGGCTGACTGACAGCTCAGGTACCATCCCAGTGTGTGTGTGTGTGTGTGTATACTGTATGTATTCTGCTGTATATACCAGGAACTAATATATATTTGCTGTGTATACAGGGGACTAATATACCATGTGCACTGCTCAAAAAAATAAAGGGAACACTTAAACAACAGAATCTAACTCCAAGTAGATCAAACTTCTGTGAAATCAAACTGTCCACTTAGGAAACAACACTGATTGACAATCAATTTCACATGCTGTTGTGCAAATGGAATAGACAACAGATGGAAATTATTGGCAATTATCAAGACCCCCTCAATAAAGGAGTGGTCTGTGGTCCCCACCTGCAGAACCACATGTCAGTACCAATGCTTTCTGGCTGATGTTTTGGTCACTTTTGAATGTTGGTTGTGCTTTCACACTCGTGGTAGCATGAGATGGACTCTACAACCCACACAAGTGGCTCAGGTAGTGCAGCTCATCCAGGATGGCACATCAATGCGAGCTGTGGCAAGAAGGTTTGCTGTGTCTGTCAGCGTAGTATCCAGAGGCTGGAGGTGCTACCAGGAGACAGGCCAGAACACCAGGAGATGTGGAGGGGGCCATAGGAGGGCAACAACCCAACAGCAGGACCGCTACCTCCGCCTTTGTGCAAGGAGGAACAGGAGGAGCGCTGCCAGAGCCCTGCAAAATGACCTCCAGCAGCACAAATGTGCATGTGTCTGCACAAATGGTTAGATACCGACTCCATGAGGATGGTCTGAGTGCCTGACGTCCACAGATGGGGGTTGTGCTCACAGCCCAACGCCATGCAGGATGCTTGGCATTTGCCACAGAACACCAGGATTGGCAAATTCGCCACTGGCGAAGAAGAAAGCAGGTTCACACTGATCACAAGTGACAGAGTCTGGAGACGCCGTGTAGAGCGATCTGCTGCCTGCAACATTCTTCAGCATGACCGGTTTGGCAGTGGGTCAGTAATGGTGTGGGGTGGCATTTCTTTGGAGGGCCGCACAGCCCCCCCATGTGCTCGCCAGAGGTAGCCTGACCGCCATTAGGTACCGAGATGAGATCCTCAGACCCCTTGTGAGACCATATCCTGGTGCGGTTGGCCCTGGGTTCCTCCTAATGCAGGACAATGCCAGACCTCATGTGGCTGGAGTGTGTCAGCAGTTCCTGGAAGATGAAGGCATTGAAGCTATGGACTGGCCCACCCGTTCCCCAGACATGAATCCGATTAAGCACATCTGGGACATCATGTCTCGCACCATCCACCATCATGTTGCACCACAGACTGTCCAGGAGTTGGCAGATGCTTTAGTCCAGGTCTGGGGGGAGATCCCTCAGGAGCATGCCCAGGCGTTGTAGGGAGATCATACAGGCACGTGGAGGCCACACACAATACTGAGCATCATTTCCTTGTCATGAGGCATTTCCACTGAAGTTGGATCAGCCTATAATTTGATTTTCCACTTTGATTTTGAGCATCATTCCAACTCCGTGGGATATTCATTTTTATTTACATTGATAATTATGTTTTGTTTTGAACACATTCCACTATGGAATGAATAAAGATTTACAACTGGAATATTTCATTCAGTGATATCTAGGTTGTGGGATTTTAGTGTTCCCTTTATTTTTTTGAGCGTGTATTTGCTGTGTATACAAGGGACTACTATACCGTATATCTTCTGTACACACCAGGGACTAATATACCGTATATCTGCTGTACATACCCAGAACTAGTATACAGTATATCTGCTTTACAGAAAAGTAACTAATACGCCGTATATCTGCTGCACATACCATGCACTATCATAACTTATATATCTGCTGTGTATACAGGGGACAAATATACCATATATCTTCTGTACATACCAGGGACTACCGTGTATTAACTGTTTGTACCAGGGACTAATATACCGTATAGCTACTGAACATACTGGGGAGTAATATACCGTATATCTGTCTACTCTGTGGATTATTATATTGTATCACATTTGTCCTGTATATCCTGGGAAATCATAAGCTATATATACTGGCGGGTAATATACTGTATATCTGCTGTACAGACTGGGGAGTAATAGACCCTATATATGCTCTATAGACTGAATATACTGTATCTACTGTATACGTTGGGGAGCAATATACCATATATTTGCTGTACACACAGGAGTAATATACTGTATATCTGCTGTACACACTGGGGAATAATATACCGTGTATATACTCTATATACTGGGTGGTAATATGCCGTTTGTCTGCTGTACACACGGGTGTAATATACCGTATGTCTTCTCTATAGACTGGTGAATAATATACTGTATATCTGCTGTATACATTGGGAAGTAATATACCGTATATCTGCTTTATAATCTGAGGAGTAATATACCGTATATGCTGTACACACAGGAGTAATATACCATATGTCTTCTCTATAGACTGGAGACTAATATACCGTATATCTGCTGTATACTGGGGAGTAATAGACCGTATATATGTTCTATGTACTGGGGATTAATATACCGTATATCTGCTGTTCTGACCGGGGAGTAATATAATGGATATCTTTTGTACACACCAGGGAGTAATATGCCTTATATCTGCTCTTCAAACTGTGGAATAATATACCGTATATATGCTCTATATGCTGGGGGAGTAATCTACCGTATCTCTGCTCTATATACTGTGGAATAAAATACTGTATACCTGCTGTGCACACCAGGGAGTAATGAAGCGTATATACAGTATATTACTACCCAGTGCATAGAGTATATATACAGTGTATTACTCCCCAGTGTGTACAGCAGATATACAGTATTTTATTCCACCGTACATAGAGCAGATATACGGTATATGTACTGGGAAGTAATAGACCGTATATCGGCTATAAACATCGAGGAGTAAATTATCGTATCTATGCTCTACACTAGGTAGTAATATACCGTATAACTGTTGTATATTGATGGGGGCCAATATACTGTATTCCATTGGCCCTGTTGCGGTGTCCCTGTTCTCCCACTATGCACGGAACTGCCGCAAACTACCGCCCAAGTGATTAATGAAAAAAATCTAAAGTATTAATGTTTTTAAAAAATGTAATTCTATAAAATATGAAAAAGTTAGTGAAAAAGTTTTGATATTTTCAACTTTAAGGCATTAGGAGGAGCAGGTGCTGATATTTGCCATGAAAATCTAGTGTAGTGCTGGCTCGCATTACAACTGCAGTAAAAATGGGCATGGTCTGCTCACGTGTGTGATGTCTCTCCTCCCCTTCTGGGCATTTACAAAAGAATAAGGGGAGGATGAAGTTTAGAATCACAGGGCACAGACCTATGTGATAGAGATGTGGATAGTGTCTCGCATGACAGCTGACAGCGGCGAATCAATTGTCAGTCGGCCTTTTCTTTACAGAGATCTGAGTGGAGCAGTCATATCATTGGGACTACAGTGTTCAGATAACCGTAATTACACAGTTCAGCAATCTGTATCACACATAATAGGATTTTCTACAGAGCTCTATAGACTGGATCACAAGATTAGATACACAATTTATCAGTAATTACTGTGATCTGAGTGGAACAGTCATGTCATTGCAGAGCTCAGATTACAGTAACAAGCAGTAAGCGATCCCCAGGTAAAGGCACCATCGCTGTGGCTGTGACTTCATCCAGAGTTGTGTACATATCATTGGAGGAAATCACCACCGCAGCCCTGGTGCCCAGAACTGTAGAGCACTCACCAGTAATTACTGTGATCTGAGTGGAACAGTCATGTCATTGCAGAGCTCAGATTACAGTAACAAGCGTTAAGCGATCCCCTGGTCCAGGCGCCATCGCTGTGGCTGTGACTTCATCCAGAGGTGTGTACATATCATTGGAGGAGATCAACACTGCATCCCTGGTGCCCAGAACTGTAGAGCACTCACCAGTAATTACTGTGATCTGAGAGCCATAATGACATGACGACTCTGCTCAGATCACTGTAATTACAGGTAACAGATGGAAATGGTAGCTCAGAGCACAGCCCTGGGCTACAATAAAGTGGCACTGGACTCCCTCCACACCCGTGAAGTGGGCACGCCATGGGCTGACGGCACATCTTGGTTACATGTCATTATTTTGGAAAATGGGAGTACACTCATCATTATGATTTTCCTACAAAATACGTGACGACCCCCAGGAAAGGCAGTGATTGGTGCTTTATTATGGGACACCCTCATTCTCTGTTAGCTGTCAGTGAATGGAAACACTTGCTTCGATTCGGAGGCTGGGTATACTGTGCATGTGACCCTATAAAACATTATTTTTGGGGTGGAGTTGCGCCTCACTTACACATAGTTCACAATTCTGCTGCCCCTGTGCAGGTGGTGCAGCCACACTGGGATGTGGAGATGCCGGTGTGCGGCGTCCTCCGGTGAGAAGTGTCACCCGGGGTGGGGACCCTGTGTTGGTACATACAGTTAGGTCCATATATATTTGGACAGAGACAACATTTTTCTAATTTTGGTTATAGACATTACCACAATGAATTTTAAACAAAACAATTCAGATGCAGTTGAAGTTCAGACTTTCAGCTTTCATTTGAGGGTGTCCACATTAAAATTGGATGAAGGGTTTAGGAGTTTCAGCTCCTTAACATGTGCCACCCTGTTTTTAAAGGGACCAAAAGTAATTGGACAGATTCAATAATTTTAAATAAAATGTTTATTTTTAGTACTTGGTTGTACTTTGTTGGCAATGACTGCCTGTAGTATTGAACTCATGGACATCACCAGACGCTGTGTTTCCTCATTTTTGATGCTCTGCCAGGCCTTCACTGCGGTGGTTTTCAGTTGCTGGTTGTTTGTGGCCTTTCTGTCTGAAGTTTAATCTTTAACAAGTGAAATGCTGCTCAATTGGGTTGAGATCAGATGACTGACTCGGCCATTCAAGAATATTCCACTTCTTTGCTTTAATAAACTCCTGGGTTGCTTTGGCTTTATGTTTTGGGTCATTGTCCATCTGTAGTATGAAATGACGACCAATCAGTTTGGCTGGATCTGAGCACACAGTATGGCGGCTCTGAAGACCTCAGAATTCATTCGGCTGCTTCTGTCCTGTGTCACATCATCAATAAACACTAGTGACCCAGTGCCACTGGCAGCCATGCATGCCCGCGCCATCACACTGCCTCCGCCGTGTTTTACAGATGATGTGGCATGCTTTGGATCATGAGCTGTACCACGCCTTCACCATACTTTTCTCTTTCCATCATTCTGGTAGAGGTTGATCTTGGTTTCATCTGTCCATAGAATGTTCTTCCAGAACTGTGCTGGATTTTTTAGATGTTTTTTAGCAAAGTCCAGTCTAGCCTTTCTATTCTTGATGCTTATGAGTGGCTGCACCGTTCAGTGAACCCTCTGTATTTACTTTCATGCAGTCTTCTCTTTATGGTAGATTTGGATATTGATACGCCGACCTCCTGGAGAGTGTTGGTCACTTGGTCGGCTGTTGTGAAGGGGTTTCTCTTCACCATGGAGATTATTCTGCGATCATCCATCACTGTTGTCTTCCATGGGCGCCCAGGTCTTTTTGCATTGATGAGTTCACCAGTGCTTTCTTTCTTTCTCAGGATTTACCAAACTGTAGATTTTGCCGCTCCTAATATTGTAGCAAATTCTCGGATGGGTTTTTTCTGTTTTCGCAGCTTAAGGATGGCTTGTTTCACCTGCATGGAGAGCTCCTCTGACTGCATGTTTACTTCACAGCAAAACCTTCCAAATGCAGCACCACACCTCAAATCAACTCCAGGCCTTTTATCTGCTTAATTGATGATGACTTAATGAAGGGATTGCCCGCACCTGTCCATGAAATGGCCTTGGAGTCAATTGTCCAATTACTTTTCGTCCCTTTAAAAACAGGGTGGCACATGTTAAGGAGCTGAAACTCCTAAACCCTTCATCCAATTTTAATGTGGATACCCTCAAATGAAAGCTGAAAGTCTGAACTTCAACTGCATCTGAATTATTTTGTTTAAAATTCATTGTGGTAATGTCTATAACCAAAATTAGAAAAATGTTGTCTCTGTCCAAATATATATGGACCTAACTGTATGTTGTGCCTCGGTGATCAATGTTCCCATCCTGGTCCTCCGCCCTTCTGTGCTGCCTTCTTAACCACAGGAAGAAAACCAGTCTGTCGCCCCGGTAGCTGCCCTGGTGCCTCTGTGGGTCAGGAGTTCAGGGACGTTGGCGTATATAACGCGTGTGCAGCGCCTTGGGCATCCACTGCTCCAATAAGGATTTAATACCTAGGTACGGGGGCCGAGGGAGCCTCCTTCACTTCCTAATATTCACCTTTGTGTGAAATTTCTGCCTTCGGGTGTTTAGGATTGAATTTGGGAGCAGGAAATAATTATATGGTGTTAGACCCGAGTCGCGCAGATCTGTCTGGCTAATAGGTGGGTGGATACGGTGATGCCGAGAGGAGACTTGATTGGCATGTCAGGTTTCGGGGATTAGGGGAGAGTCCGTGGTTTACCTCTTATGTCAGGTTTCCTTAAAGGAACCGCTCGTGCCTGTGTGGTTGATATAGCTGTCTTGGAGGAAGGAGAGATCCCTCTGGGATCAGGACCGACGTGATCGTGGCCAGATGCCGAATCGGTGCACAGTTCTGGCATCAGTTGTGTCCGGCACAGGCTTTTCTGGTTTCGGGAAGCCGTTGTCCACCCTTGTAATTGACTCCCTTTCCCCGGAGTTTAGCACCGAGTCTCCACCGCTTCTCCCGGTGTCTTTGTTATTGTCTGCAGCGTTGACATCATGTCGACAGAGCTGCAGCCAATCTGTGAGCTGCCGAGCTCAGTAATTGGTTGCAGCGCTGTCAAAGTCGGCAGTGGTGAGTAAACTGCAGTCTTTGGGTATTTTAAAACCAAAAAAAAAACTGTAGCTGGGAAAAGTGGTGAAACTGACCAGTCACAACTCAGCGTAGGGCTACGTTCACACACAGCATTTGTGGGGGTTTTTTTCTGCATTCTAGGCAGTAAAATCAGTGCGTTCAAAATGCCCTTTTTTTTTCTGCATTTTTCGCTGTTTTTGCAGCATTTTTAGGGTGCCGATTACAAGTGCTCTGTCTACGCTACATGTATTATTTACCTGAAGAAAAAAAAACTTTTTTTTTCAGCGTTTTTTTTTTTCCGTTTTTTCCCCTTTTGCAGATTTAGTGAAAAAAAACATTGCAAGTCAGTCCAGAAAAACAAGTGTGTGCACGAGATCTGAAATGTCAGCTCTCTAGCTTGTACCATAAGGAAGAAAAAAAAGCAGCAAAAAAATAAAACTACATCCATGGATGCAGAAATTCTACATTTTATATATTTTGTTTTTTTTCCCCCTCCTGCAGTATTTGAGCATTTGTGTCAGTGGAATGTGTGCGACTCGTACGTGAGTGCTGGGACGGACGCTTGTTTGTGTTACCGGCCTCCAGTTCCTTCCCGACACCGAATCAGGACTTTGATGAGGAAGACCATATAGGGTGGAAGACGAGCGTCCTTTTTGATGTTGACTTGAGAAAATTTCAAACAAAAATTGGAATTTCATCTCTAGAAAAGCCATTTATCTCTACTTCCTCCCTCTCGGGGCCCGTTGGGGTGTGTTCACCCCTGGAGAAGGATCGCAGTGACCTCTACATAGCTGTGTTTTTAGATATATGTAGCACTTCTCTGCCCTAATAAGACGGGTCATCTGTATCTTTACATTAAAGAAGTACTTTGCTGCAGGAAATCCTTACTTGTTAAAATAAGTATGTCTGTGCTCGGACCTCCAGCTAGAAAGTGTTCAGCTTCCCTGCAGGTGAAATGAAGCATTGAATTCAGTGGCTTGTCACAGGGTTCCACTTTAGCCAATGATCTAGGAATCCTGAATAGTCGATCCTCCAATATTTCATGTGGAGGCTGTTGCTGCGGCTGCTGTTGCTGCGGCTGCTGTTGTTGCGGCTGCTGTTGTTGCGGCTGCTGTTGTTGCGGCTGCTGTTTCTAAACAGATTTAGCCACATGATGATATCTACACTACTCGACATTGAAATCCTGGTACTTACAGCCTCAACTTAAGGTCTTTAATGGTGCAAATCATCAAGATCCACTGATGGCAGCTACTGTGTAATCACCTTGCAATGACTTCTAACATGGGCTCAATGGGAGACAAGTCTGGAGACGCTGCAGCCATGGGAGCAAGTTTAGGCAACGTGTGGTCCTGTGTTGTCGTGTTGCTCTTGGGACGCATTGGAGAAATGGCCACACCGAATCAATGTAACACCGTACTGTTGGTACACCTAGAGGGGTCCGAACACCGTACATTATGCCGTAATCCCAGGAGTGTGACTGATGATGTTATCCTTGTGAAGACATCTTCTTTAACCACACTCCACCACTCTCATGGTGCAGAGCAAGATGGCAATGTATCCTCTTCTGCCATGAGTCCGGCTTTTCTCTGGGGCAATTTTCGGCTATCATGTGTCCAAGAGAAAAAGGACGGACCTCCATTCCATTCTGCTCTGCCACATTGCTCTGCGCCATGATGGCATTTGAGAGTAGTGGGGTGAGGTAAGTGAAGAGGTCTTCACCATGGAACATCACATTGATCCTAATCATGGGAATATGGTGTGCGATGGCATTATGTATGGTGGGCAAACCCTTCTAGTCTTCATTCCAGGTACATACCGTAAGTATGCAAGTAGTATGTAATTACCTAGAGTTGCATTATTAATTTTTATGAATGCTCATGCCACCTGCGGCTTGGTGTCCGGGATGGTGCGTGCCAGCCTTCCTTATTCATTCATCTCATGTAGTGTGGGGATATAATTTACAGCTCGCTCGTTTCTATATATTTTGCACAGTGTCCTTTAACACTTTTATTTTATTGCTCATTCTGACGATATGTAATTGTCATTAAATGGTATGAATTACACAGATTTCGTGTTATTTATGACCATAGTTGTGTAATTGACATATAATTAATGTTATGTGAACTGGCATTGCTTCACGGCTCCAGCGAGGAGATGAAGCGTTGCTTTGTCCCCGTCTTTTGAAGATTGCTTTCCTATTTGATTCCCTTTAAGGGTCTTTCAGGGACTACATATGACAGTGGGATCAGAGTTTGTAGTCTTTACTGGTCATTTTGTAATGCCTCAATTACCCTGCAGAGGGTGCTACAGGGAAATTGAATACTTAAAGGGGTATTTCCATCTCCAAGACCCTATCCCAATATGTAGTAGGTGTAGTAGTAATAATAGTATTAGCTAATACTTCCAATTAGAAATTTAGTATAGTTCTTCTGATTCGCTATGCCACTTAACCCATGAGCATGCATGGCAGTTGCTTAGGTATCCATGGTTACGACCACTAACAACTAACTGTCACTGTAGGAGTGGATACCTAAGCTACTTCAATGCCCTACACATGGGGTAAGTGACATAGCAAATCAGAAGAACTATGGAAATGTCTAATTTGTGTTATTTGCTAATATTATTACACCTGCTACATATTGGGATATGATCTCGGAGATTGGAATACCCCTTTAATGCCAGGTTTCAAAAATTATAGCTGACTGTGGGGTCTTAATCTATGCAGTTTGTATATGGAATCTGTTGGAGGCATGCATTTTACACTGGATGGTTGTCGTACTCATTAGCCCTCATACCATGCCTTATTTCGTGCAGAACATCTGACCTGTCATTACGGTGATATTTATGTGGGTCATTGCAGTAATTAGGAGAACAGCTGCTGTGCCGTCTAAAGCTGTTCTTCCTTAAATGCAAACCTGTCGTTGAAATTAGAAGATAAGAAAACCTGCTGCGTTGCCTGGTGGGACCCTCGTGGATCGAGCACCATCTCATTGTTCTCGAAGCTCTTGACCCAGATGAGAAGTTGGGAATCACAGAGGACCTAGAAGTGTAGTGAAGAAGTCGGAGACTCGGCGAACGAAGACCAATGGAACAGAGGGAGTATAACAGCTAGGCAGAGATGATCAGGTGACTTGGTTTGGAAGTGGGTATGTCACCGAGTCCTGAGAAACATAGACCAGCGATGTACCAAAACTGGGTAGACCCTGAGACTCTCACTGTACAGTCATGGCCAAAAGTTTTGAGAATGAGACAAATATTAATTTTTCCAAAGTCTACTACTTCATTTTTTCTAATGGCAATTTGCATATACTCCTGAATGTCAGAGTGATCAGCTTAACAGCAATTACTGTACTTGCAAAGTCAGTATTTGCCCAGAAAATGAACTTTAACCCCCAAAACACATTTCAACATCATTGCAGTGCTGCCTTAAAAGGAGCAGCTAACATCGTTTTAGTGATTGATTGCTAGCCCTGTCCTCATCAACACCCACACCTGTGTTAATGGATCAATCAGTCATGATTAAGTAAGAATGACATCACTGGACACTTTAAAAGGAGGCTGGTGCTTGGTATCATTGTTTCTCTTCAGTTAACCATGGTTATCTCTAAAGAAACACGTGCAGCCATCATTGCGCTGCACAAAAATGGCCTAACAGGGAAGAGTATCGCAGCTACAAAGATGGCACCTCAGTCAACAATCTATCGCATCATCAAGAACTTCAAGGAGAGAGCTTCCATTGTTGTCAAAAAGGCTCCAGGGTGCTCAAGAAAGACCAGCAAGCGCCAGGACCGTATCTTAAAACTGATTCAGCTGCGGGATCGGACTACCAGCATTGCCGAGCTTGCTCAGGAATGGCAGCAGGCTGGTGTGAGTGCTTCTGCACGCACTGTGAGGCGGAGACTCTTTGAGCAAGGCCTGGTTTCAAGGAGGGCAGCAAAGAAGCCACTTCTCTCCAGAAAAAAACTCCGGGACCGACTGATATTCTGCAAAAGGTACAGGGAGTGGACTGCTGAGGACTGGGGCAAAGTCATTTTCTCTGATGAATCCCCTTTTCGATTGTTTGGGACATCTGGAAACCAGCTTATTCGGAGAAGAAGAGGTGAGCGCTCCCACCAGTCTTGTCTCATGCCAACTGTAAAGCATCCTGAAACCATTCATGTGTGGGGTTGCTTCTCAGCCAAGGGAATCGGCTCACTCACAGTCTTGCCTAAAAACACAGCCATGAATAAAGAATGGTACCAGAATGTCCTCCAAGAGCAACTTCTCCCAACCGTCCAAGAGCAGTTTGGTGCCCAACAATGCCTTTTCCAGCATGATGGAGCACCTTACCATAAAGCAAAGGTGATAACTAAATGGCTCATGGAACAAAACATAGAGATTTTGGGTCCACGGCCTGGAAACTCCCCAGATCTTAATCCCATTGAGAACTTGTGGTCAATCATCAAGAGACGGGTGGACAAACAAAAACCAACAAATTCTGGCAAAATGCAAGCATTGATTATGCAAGAGTGGACTGCTATCAGTCAGGATTTGGTCCAGAAGTTGATTGGCAGCATGCCAGGGAGAATTGCAGAGGTCTTGAAGAAGAAGGGTCAACACTGCAAATATTGACTTGCTGCATTAACTCATTCTGTCAATATAACCTATTGGTACTCATAATATGATTGCAATTATATTTCTGTATGTGATATAAACATCAGACAAACACTAATAAAAACCAGAGGGCAGCAGATCATGTGAAAATATAATTTTTGTGTCATTCTCAAAACTTCTGGCCATGACTGTAGATATAGCCAAGCCTGACGAAGAAGCAGAATTGGATATCTCAGGAGACTCGCCAAAGATGTAATGGGCTGTCAACATGCGGTCTCCCCCATACTAACACCATCCAACACCCAAGACTTCCAACGCCCAAAACTAGAAGAGTTGAAAGTGACTTTGTGCTGATATGAATTATTGTTCTGTCCATGGATAAGTTCTACTCAAAATTAAGACCTCTGATACTTTTGGTCTGACTTTATTACATATTTGTGCCCCGTAGAAAAACTTCCTTGAAACATCAGAAGTAATTGGTGAAGGTCCATAACCTAAGACTCTACTAAAGACACCATTCTTCTTTTTCAGTAGCCAGGTCCACTCAGATTTCCGGGATGAGCGATATTATTCTTACGAACAGTTCCATTGTTTTCAGTGGGTTATGATCTTCTTTTGCATAAGGCAGAGTAGATTTGGGAATGGCACCCCAATAGCTATGGATTCTCTAGGGCACGTAAACCAAACTCGTCAGCTACACGGTTTTCTCGGGAAGACCTACTTTCTATATGCCTCCGGCTTGCTTTCCCACGCAAAGAATTTCAATAGAAAGCCCTGAAGTTGCCTTTCTGGTGGACTCGAGCCATTGTGGGTGAATTTCAAGTGGAAGGCCTTGGTATAACGCTACCGCACATTGGCGGAATATGGCTCCCATCGGCAAGGTCAGCTGTTTGCTGAGGATGCCGAGAACGGAACCTGCGACTATTGGCAATGTCTTGAAGAAACAAGTTAATTCTTACCAATATCTCTTGGGGTTCCTTGAGGATTGGAAGACTCTTCCGTTGGCCAAAGAAGAATGTAGAATGAGGCTAATTTGCATATTCCAGGTGCCTTCTGGGAGAAGCGAAGTCTCCCTAAGCTAGAAGATCGTTGGGTACAGCCGGGACCAGCTGCTTCGAAAGCATCACCAAACCGCGCGCCGTATTTTTGCCTGTAGGACATTATTGCAAGAGAGCTTGGCTGAGTAGATTACACAAGAAGGAAAACACACAGCAAGTCAGCAGGATCTAGGAGCAAGATGGCAGATGTGACAACCTACATGGTGAGCTGCAGCATGTGCTACATGTTCACAGATCGACCAGAAGAAGAATCCAATTTCACCTGTCAGAAGTGTAGACTAGTGGCCCTTTTAGAAGAAAAGGTGCGGGGTCTGGAAGAAAGAATAGCAACTTTGAAACTCATCAAAGAGAATGAAGACTTTCTAGACAGAACAGAAGCATCTCTACTGGTCACAGAAGGTGCAAAAAGTGTCAGAGAACCTCCAAAAGCAGATGAGTGGAAGCATGTGACCAAAAGAAGCAAGAAGACCATGGAGAAATCACCAACCACACAACTGAAGAACCGATATCAAATCTTTGTAGAGGATGAAGATGGCACACCTAAGAATGAAGCAATACCAGCAAGCAAAAAAGAAAAGGGCACACAGCAACAAGTGACAGCAAAAAGTACAGCCAAGAAGCAACGAAGAGTGGTGGTGGTGGGAGACTCACTACTGAGAGGCACAGAAGCAGCCATCTGCAGACCGGACATAACTGCAAGAGAAGTATGCTGCCTTCCAGGTGCGATGATCAAGGATGTGACCGATAGGATACCAAAGCTCTTCAGCTCCAAGGACGTCCACCCATTTCTTCTGATACATGTTGGCACCAATGACACGGCAAGGAAGGACCTACCGACAATCTGCAAGGACTTTGAAGAGTTGGGGAAGAAAGTAAAGGAACTGGATGCACAGGTAGTTTTTTCTTCTATCCTTCCAGTAGACGGGCATGGCACCAGGAGATGGAACAGGATCCTTGATGCAAACAACTGGCTAAGACGATGGTGCAGACAACAAGGATTTGGATTCCTGGACCACGGTGTGAATTACTGGTATGATGGACTCCTTGCCAGAGACGGACTACACCTCAACAAACCTGGGAAACACACATTCGCCAGAAGACTCGCTACACTCATCAGGAGGGCGTTAAACTAGAAGAAGAGGGGACGGGAAGAAAAACATTAGACTCGAACAAAGACGACCCAGGAAAACATACTCAGAAGGGAGGTAAGAACATTTCTAAAACAATCCACAGTGAGGAGATTGGAACAAAACAAAATCCTCTGAACTGCATGCTCGCAAACGCCAGAAGCCTGACAAACAAGATGGAAGAACTAGAAGCAGAAATATCTACAGGTAACTTTGACATAGTGGGAATAACCGAGACATGGTTAGATGAAAGCTATGACTGGGCAGTTAACTTACAGGGTTACAGTCTGTTTAGAAAGGATCGTAAAAATCGGAGAGGAGGAGGGGTTTGTCTCTATGTAAAGTCTTGTCTAAAGTCCACTTTAAGGGAGGATATTAGCGAAGGGAATGAGGATGTCGAGTCCATATGGGTTGAAATTCATGGAGGGAAAAATGGTAACAAAATTCTCATTGGGGTCTGTTACAAACCCCCAAATATAACAGAAAGCATGGAAAGTCTACTTCTAAAGCAGATAGATGAAGCTGCAACCCATAATGAGGTCCTGGTTATGGGGGACTTTAACTACCCGGATATTAACTGGGAAACAGAAACCTGTGAAACCCATAAAGGCAACAGGTTTCTGCTAATAACCAAGAAAAATTATCTTTCACAATTGGTGCAGAATCCAACCAGAGGAGCAGCACTTTTAGACCTAATACTATCTAATAGACCTGACAGAATAACAAATCTGCAGGTGGTTGGGCATTTAGGAAATGGCGACCATAATATTGTGCAGTTTCACCTGTCTTTCACTAGGGGGACTTGTCAGGGAGTCACAAAAACATTGAACTTTAGGAAGGCAAAGTTTGAACAGCTTAGAGATGCCCTTAATCTGGTAGACTGGGACAATATCCTCAGAAATGAGAATACAGATAATAAATGGGAAATGTTTAAGAACATCCTAAATAGGCAGTGTAAGCGGTTTATACAGTGGGGCAAAAAAGTATTTAGTCAGTCAACAATAGTGCAAGTTCCACCACTTAAAAAGATGAGAGGCGTCTGTAATTTACATCATAGGTAGACCTCAACTATGGGAGACAAACTGAGAAAAAAAAATCCAGAAAATCACATTGTCTGTTTTTTTTAACATTTTATTTGCATATTATGGTGGAAAATAAGTATTTGGTCAGAAACAAACAATCAAGATTTCTGGCTCTCACAGACCTGTAACTTCTTCTTTAAGAGTATCCTCTTTCCTCCACTCATTACCTGTAGTAATGGCACCTGTTTAAACTTGTTATCAGTATAAAAAGACACCTGTGCACACCCTCAAACAGTCTGACTCCAAACTCCACTATGGTGAAGACCAAAGAGCTGTCAAAGGACACCAGAAACAAAATTGTAGCCCTGCACCAGGCTGGGAAGACTGAATCTGCAATAGCCAACCAGCTTGGAGTGAAGAAATCAACAGTGGGAGCAATAATTAGAAAATGGAAGACATACAAGACCACTGATAATCTCCCTCGATCTGGGGCTCCACGCAAAATCCCACCCCGTGGGGTCAGAATGATCACAAGAACGGTGAGCAAAAATCCCAGAACCAAGCGGGGGGACCTAGTGAATGAACTGCAGAGAGCTGGGACCAATGTAACAAGGCCTACCATAAGTAACACACTACGCCACCATGGACTCAGATCCTGCAGTGCCAGACGTGTCCCACTGCTTAAGCCAGTACATGTCCGGGCCCGTCTGAAGTTTGCCAGAGAGCATTTGGATGATCCAGGGGAGTTTTGGGAGAATGTCCTATGGTCTGATGAAACCAAACTGGAACTGTTTGGTAGAAACACAACTTGTCGTGTTTGGAGGAAAAAGAATACTGAGTTGCATCCATCAAACACCATACCTACTGTAAAGCATGGTGGTGGAAACATCATGCTTTGGGGCTGTTTGTCTGCAAAGGGGCCAGGACGACTGATCCGGGTACATGAAAGAATGAATGGGGCCATGTATCGTGAGATTTTGAGTGCAAACCTCCTTCCATCAGCAAGGGCATTGAAGATGAAACGTGGCTGGGTCTTTCAACATGACAATGATCCAAAGCACACCGCCAGGGCAACGAAGGAGTGGCTTCGTAAGAAGCATTTCAAGGTCCTGGAGTGGCCTAGCCAGTCTCCAGATCTCAACCCTATAGAAAACCTTTGGAGGGAGTTGAAAGTCCGTGTTGCCAAGCGAAAAGCCAAAAACATCACTGTTCTAGAGGAGATCTGCATGGAGGAATGGGCCAACATACCAACAACAGTGTGTGGCAACCTTGTGAAGACTTACAGAAAACGTTTGACCTCTGTCATTGCCAACAAAGGATATATTACAAAGTATTGAGATGAAATTTTGTTTCTGACCAAATACTTATTTTCCACCATAATATGCAAATAAAATGTTAAAAAAACAGACAATGTGATTTTCTGGATTTTTTTTTCTCAGTTTGTCTCCCATAGTTGAGGTCTACCTATGATGTAAATTACAGACGCCTCTCATCTTTTTAAGTGGTGGAACTTGCACTATTGCTGACTGACTAAATACTTTTTTGCCCCACTGTACCTTGTGGGAATAAAAGGACTAGAAATAGGAAAAACCCAATGTGGCTAAACAAAGAAGTAAGACAGGCAATTAACAGTAAAAAGAAAGCATTTGCACTACTAAAGCAGGATGGCACCATTGAAGCTCTAAAAAACTATAGGGAGAAAAATACTTTATCTAAAAAACTAATTAAAGCTGCCAAAAAGGAAACAGAGAAGCACATTGCTAAGGAGAGTAAAACTAATCCCAAACTGTTCTTCAACTATATCAATAGTAAAAGAATAAAAACTGAAAATGTAGGCCTCTTAAAAAATAGTGAGGAAAGGATGGTTGTAGATGACGAGGAAAAAGCTAACATATTAAACACCTTCTTCTCCACGGTATTCACGGTGGAAAATGAAATGCTAGGTGAAATCCCAAGAAACAATGAAAACCCTATATTAAGGGTCACCAATCTAACCCAAGAAGAGGTGCGAAACCGGCTAAATAAGATTAAAATAGATAAATCTCCGGGTCCGGATGGCATACACCCACGAGTCCTAAGAGAACTAAGTAATGTAATAGATAAACCATTATTTCTTATTTTTAGTGACTCTATAGCGACAGGGTCTGTTCCGCAGGACTGGCGCATAGCAAATGTGGTGCCAATATTCAAAAAGGGCTCTAAAAGTGAACCTGGAAATTATAGGCCAGTAAGTCTAACCTCTATTGTTGGTAAAATATTTGAAGGGTTTCTGAGGGATGTTATTCTGGATTATCTCAATGAGAATAACTGTTTAACTCCATATCAGCATGGGTTTATGAGAAATCGCTCCTGTCAAACCAATCTAATCAGTTTTTATGAAGAGGTAAGCTATAGGCTGGACCACGGTGAGTCATTGGACGTGGTATATCTCGATTTTTCCAAAGCGTTTGATACCGTGCCGCACAAGAGGTTGGTACACAAAATGAGAATGCTTGGTCTGGGGGAAAATGTGTGTAAATGGGTTAGTAACTGGCTTAGTGATAGAAAGCAGAGGGTGGTTATAAATGGTATAGTCTCTAACTGGGTCGCTGTGACCAGTGGGGTACCGCAGGGGTCAGTATTGGGACCTGTTCTCTTCAACATATTCATTAATGATCTGGTAGAAGGTTTACACAGTAAAATATCGATATTTGCAGATGATACAAAACTATGTAAAGCAGTTAATACAAGAGAAGATAGTATTCTGCTACAGATGGATCTGGATAAGTTGGAAACTTGGGCTGAAAGGTGGCAGATGAGGTTTAACAATGATAAATGTAAGGTTATACACATGGGAAGAGGGAATCAATATCACCATTACACACTGAACGGGAAACCACTGGGTAAATCTGACAGGGAGAAGGACTTGGGGATCCTAGTTAATGATAAACTTACCTGGAGCAGCCAGTGCCAGGCAGCAGCTGCCAAGGCAAACAGGATCATGGGGTGCATTAAAAGAGGTCTGGATACACATGATGAGAGCATTATACTGCCTCTGTACAAATCCCTAGTTAGACCGCACATGGAGTACTGTGTCCAGATTTGGGCACCGGTGCTTAGGAAGGATATAATGGAACTAGAGAGAGTACAAAGGAGGGCAACAAAATTAATAAAGGGGATGGGAGAACTACAATACCCAGATAGATTAGCGAAATTAGGATTATTTAGTCTAGAAAAAAGACGACTGAGGGGCGATCTAATAACCATGTATAAGTATATAAGGGGACAATACAAATATCTCGCTGAGGATCTGTTTATACCAAGGAAGGTGACGGGCACAAGGGGGCATTCTTTGCGTCTGGAGGAGAGAAGGTTTTTCCACCAACATAGAAGAGGATTCTTTACTGTTAGGGCAGTGAGAATCTGGAATTGCTTGCCTGAGGAGGTGGTGATGGCGAACTCAGTCGAGGGGTTCAAGAGAGGCCTGGATGTCTTCCTGGAGCAGAACAATATTGTATCATACAATTATTAGGTTCTGTAGAAGGACGTAGATCTGGGTATTTATTATAATGGAATATAGGCTGAACTGGATGGACAAATGTCTTTTTTCGGCCTTACTACTAACTATGTTACTATGTATTCTAGTATTTGAATTCAACCTCAAAAGACTATATAGCCATATCATTGTAGTGCTACATGTCATCAAATACCCTATGAGGTTTTCGAGGGACTTTTTGGTCTTACTCGTCCATGTGGAGGTGCATCATGAGCCAATGTCTATAGGTGCGGTATTATAGATCCCAAATACAGTTGTGCACAAGAGTCTCGTAGATCCCAAAAATGATTCCCCGAGGGTTGCTTCATGAAGATTGGTTAATGTATAATTGGTTAATTAAAATTAACCTAAACCAAATACAGAATCTGGCATCACGACCCAACTAAACGGGATATCCAAGATGATGTGTGCGAAGTTCAATGCCGTAATCTGCTGATATGGTGGTTTGGGTAATTGCACATTTAATGAAGATGTTTTAGAGGATTGTTGTAGCTGTAATTACACCAAGGAGGACGGAAGCGCATTTTAACATAGGAATTTCTGGAAGACTTCAGGATTCATGCCAAATGGTGACTTGACTCACTTCCTCTCTCCCGCCCTGGCTGCTGTGTGATGTATACCAGCTTTCAGAAGAAAGGTGTAAGCAGTCGCTGATACGGTCACCACTAAATGGAATCTGAATGACGTCACCGCCTCAGAGCAGAGTTTTGAATCTGATCTTGCTGACAATGTCTTGGAAGTTGTGGGAACCGTACCTGTTCTTGCATCTGTATTATGAGATGTCCATGGTGCTGAGATGTCTCCTACTTTCAGCTGCATAATTATCATGTCATTTTACAACATATTGCAAAATCTCTGTGCGACAAGTAGGGCAAACTGAACTGATTAAACTGTTCTTACATTTCCCAAATTGGGTTCCATTCGGATGACACATTATGTGGGCTCAGTGACCAATCATGGACGAAATCATATAAAGCCCCCAAAATAACAAATTTTATTAAATTTATTTAAAATGCCACCAACCTGTGGCTACACCACACAGAACACAACACAAATACTACCGTGAAAAAACTAGTGCGGGAAATGGAAAATCCCTACAAGATACCTATGCTGGTGTCTACCTATCTCCGGGGGTTGGCGCGCTAGGGGATACGATTCTGGCACCGCCACTCAGTGGCGGCTGACCCTAGGGTCCCTAATCAACCCTGACGATCCAAATGGGTCCCTCTGCCCTCACAAAAATGAACTAAAGGTGCCCCTATAAATCTAGACATAGATCACACCTATAAATAGGGAGTCCTGTACCCCACACGTGCAATAAAAACATTAGAGAACATGTAGAAGGCTTTTTTGACGAAAACCAAATGCAATTTGCACAATCGCTGATTTATAGATAAGTTTGTCGTTCTCATATATTATTGCAATACACCTGGACCACAAAATACAGCCATGACTTAATTCATGACCTAATACAGTTACCAGTTGGTATATGTGATGATATATATAGATATATATAGATATATATAGATATATATATATATATATATATATATATATATATATGCTCCAAATGAGCACTAAGCTCATGTCCAAATATTATGCTGTACCTTTCAAGTGCCACCCTTATATCAACGATCAGTATCCCCCTTATTGCCAGGTGAGGTGCCGTTAGCCTAATGTCTGTTTTGCCTCAACGCGTTTCGCCTCTCCGGCTCATCAGGAGGACTGATGTGTGTTTCGATGGTTAATGATGGTCCAAATCAGTGCTGTCACAATCCATTTTTGGATTTGTGGCAGCTCTGGTTCAACTATGTTTTAAATGTAGCTTTTATAGTTTTCAGGCCAGCAGGGGTTAATGTCAATTTCTTCTGCTGGCAGCCTGCTGCATCTGCAGAATTGCTAGGTCAGCTGATGTGGGTGGTGATCACTCCAACCATCCTTTAAATGGTCACCTGATAAATCAGCTGACTGTTGGTGATAGTTATTCTATGGAGACCAGTCGTGCAGTTGCAGCTCTCTGGTGTCAGCTACTTCTGGAGTTAGGAGTCCTGTTTCTGTGTTCTCTGCAGTGTGGAGCTTGGTAGCGTAGTCTGGAAGCCAAGTGTGGTGTTTTTACCTTGTCTGTCTCGTGCTTGTCACCACTCCTTGTGTTGTACCATCTGCAGTGGTGAGGCTAGCAACCCTTGCCGGCCAGTTCACTAGCAAGGGCAGTGCAAGGTGACAGCAAGGGACGAGGTTCGTGACGGTGGTGGGGGAAGGACCCGATTAGGGCGTTAGGGGAGTGGAGGGACAGGCTCGGGTTGGCGCTCATTAGGTGTACATCCATCATTCTCTATCGGTAGCTGCCCAATAGGGAAGTTTGAGTTCGTGTTCGACCAAACTTTAGTCCAAAATTAGATTTTAGGTACTAGAACTGTATCCGAACTTGAATCTGAACCCTGTAGAAATCAAAGGTGACCCAACTTTTGGAGCTGGAAAATTTCTTTGTCTCTCACTCTCGAACAGTAAAACAGACATCCAGGAGAAATCACCAGTACGAACCCCGAATTTTGCAGTAGAGTTGGCAAGAATGTATCCAGAAGTGGTCAGAGCTCCTGCATGAGAGCGACATATAGAGCGGTTGTACTAACTCAGACGTATCGAGCCCATACCCTGCTCTGTGATCATGACTTACCGAGCATCTCTGCTTCCTGAATAGTATTTTGAATGGTCAGTGTAGGGATCTCCGAATTCGCACCCCCCACCAGGAAAAAATAACTTTGAAAAGTTTAGGAAATCTTGTTGGACTTTGGTTCAAATGGCTTTACCTGACTATGGATTTGAAAGGACTAAAGAATAATTTTGGCTGACCAGTACGTTCCCCGGCCTCTCTCTAATGTGTGACCTTTCAGGCTGGCTGATTACTCTGAACATTTCTGGACTTCTTACTGCAATTTTAGAGTAAACTATAGTTTAGAACGGGTTGTAGTCGCATCTATTCGCGTCACCGTACACCAGATATGATGTGTGCTTCCCGCCAAAATTGTTGGCATCTGCTTGGGGGAAAAAAAAAGTCCAGCATTATAAGAAAATTGATGAAAAAACAAGATGGTGCAGCAAAAATTAACTTTTTATTTTGCCTCTTTTTATGCCTGCTTTTTTAAAAAAAAAAAATGGGTAAAACTTGGATAAATTATCAATAAGGTGAGTTCTTCAGTCCATGATTGAACCTCGGCATCCTGAAAACAGCCTCATTTAGTGCACGGCAGATTCAGATCTCACAGTTTGGTTTTTCTCATGTAAATCCACAAGATAATATTTACTTAAAAGGTGTACGATAAAGGCGAAGAGTGCACTTCACCCAATTTTCAGCAAACCGGACTCGATGTGGATTTAGGGCTGAAGCCTCCGAGACACTTTAGAGGCGACGCTCAGAAGTTTTGACCCGAGAGCAAATTGTTCTCAGAAACTGTCTGCCAAGTTGACAGCTTTAGCGCTGGCACTAGTTATATTCCAACGAGATGGGGCATCATTATTTTGGGAAAACTGGACCATGAACTGTACGTGGTTACAGCCAACAGCAAGAGTCAAGAAGATCTGTATGGAGGGAATACCCATAATGTGCGGTGAGCGCTATGACATTGATGAAGGAATATAATGGCACACATCAAGATTGTTCCTCCGTTACCGGTCTGGGGTCATAATCGAGCTGAACTCCCCGAAATTGTTGCTGCTGTTTTAGCAAACTAACCAAAAATGGACAGTACAAGGAACGTTGCAATATATCTTCTCAGAGAAATCTGCGTCTTTCTCCGCATGAACTCCTCACTTCTTCACAAAACCAGGTCACTGAGGGATCAGATTACTACTGCCTGTTGAATTTTATGGGGGGAGAGAGAGAGAAGCAGAGTGAGACACACACAGTGCTTCTTTTTAGTAAGTGATGTATCTCAACCAAGAGCTGGATTAATAGCTACACTGCTCAGTCCTTCTTTATAATGTCCTCCCATGTTGCTGATTTCTAGTAGGTGTTGATCTCGCACAAGTTCAAGATTCACAGCTGTGCTGCTCAGTATGTCCTCAATGCTGCTGCTTCTGAACACTCATAGGCTATGTGCACACGTTGCGGATTTCCTGCGGATCTGCAGCGTTTTTTTCCACACAAACGCTGCAGATCCACAAGTGATTTACAGTACAATGTAAATCGGTGGGGAGAAAAAAAATGCTGTGCTAATGGTGCGGAAAAATCCGTACCAAAAACGCTGCAGATTTAAAAAAAAAAAAAAGACAATGTTAATTCTTTTTGCGGATCTGCAGGGTTTCTGCACCCATCGACTTCCGTTGATTCAGTCAAATCCGCAGCAAAACCGCAGGTTTAAAAAGATCTGCGGTTTTGCTGCGGAGTTGCGTGCGGAAAAGCTGCAGATCGGGAGGAGGAAGAGTGTGTGTGTGTGTGTGTCTGCTGTGGTCTGCGGGTGTCTGCTGGGCTGTGTCTGTGTGTGGGGGTCTGCGGAGCTGTGTGGGGGTCTGCGCAGACCCACGCACATCCTCACAGCTTCGCAGACCCACGCATATCCTCTCATAGCTTCGGAGCTGTGCGGGGGTCTGCGGAACTGTGCGGGGGTCTGCGAAGCTATGCGAGGATGTGCGTTGGTTTGCGGGGATCTGTGGAACTGTGCGGGGGTCTGCGAAGCTATTCAAGGATGTGCGTTGGTTTGCGGGCATCTGTGGAACTGTGCGGGGGTCTGCAGAGCTGTGCGGGGGGTCTGCAGAGCTATACGGGGATGTGCATGGGTCTGTGGAGTTGTGCGGGGGTCTGTGGAGCTGTGCCGGGGTCTGCGGAGCTGTGCGGGGATGTGCCGGGGGTCTGCGGGGATGTGCCGGGGGTCTGCGGAGCTGTGCGGGGGCTGTGTGTGTGTGCAGGTCTGTATGTAGGCAGGCATCGTCCGATAGGACTTCTAGTCCCATCCGACTATGCCTGCTACAGTGACAGGTAGCCGGATGATGGGACAGTATAGCCCCTTCATCCGGCTACTGTGTTCAAGTGTAAACAAAAAAAAAAAAGCACACATACAGTACAGACAGTACATACTCGCCAATCACCTAGTCCCCGAATCCCTCAATCGCCAGAAAGAAATATAAAAATAATAAACCAACAATATACTCCCTGATCCACAGTAATCCATGTAATAATGAATGTCCAACGACGATCTCCCATGGAGAGCAGCCACATCGGCAGATACGACCGCTCTCCAGGGGCTCCGGGATACAATGACGGAAGGTATCCCTCCACCGCTGTGAGTACAGTATAGTTCATACTGTCACTTGCGGCCTAGCTGCGTGGGAAAATTCTTATGCAGCAGTGCCGTAAAGTGAGAGCAATTAACTCATTGAAGCCTCAGTGATAACACTGCAGGAGCCATTGTCTCCTGTCAGTGTGTCACTAGATGCATATAGAGCTGTCACATCTCCTGATGTGACAGCTCTATAGGGGAGATCGTTGTGGGACACTCGTTATTAATTGGACTGCGTTGGACAGGAAGTATACGGTTGGTTTATTTTTTATTTTTAGCAGGCGATCGATGGCTTTGTGGAATTAGGCGTGGTTGTAAGTACGGTGAAGTTAAGAATATTAAAATACTTTATTCTGGCTGTGTATTTAACTCATTCACTACTATAGGATTAGTAATGGATAAGTATCTTATTGACGCCTCTGCATTACTGACCGGGCTTAATGTCACCTTACAATACAGAGGCGACATTAACCCCTTATTACCCCATATGCAACCGCTACAGGGCAGTGGGAAGAGATCGGATAAGTGCCGGAATTTCTGGGCCGGCTGGGAGCTGGTGTTTGTAGCCGGGGGGGGGGGGGGCAATATCCATGGCCCCTTCCTAGGCTATGAATATCAGCCCACAGCTGTCTGCATAGCCTTTCTGGTTATAATTTATAGGGGGACCCCATGTATTTTTTTTGGAGGGTCCCCCTATTTTAATAGCCAGTAAAGGCTAAATATACAGCTCTGGGCTGAGATTCATGGCCTGGGAAGCTCCATGGGTATTAACCCCTTCCCAGGCTACAAACTTTGTCCTCCAGTCACTGGCTTTCCCTCTCTGGACTTGAAAATTGCGCGGGAGCCCACACAATTTTTTTTTTTCCTTAAACCGATATTGCGTTTAAGGCCGGGGTCACACTTGTGAGAAACTTGCACGAGTCTCGCATGTCAATACCCGGCAGTGCCGCCGGCACTCGGACCGGAGTGTACGGCTGCATGTATTTCTATGTAGCTGAGACTCGTGCGAGTTTCTCGCAAGTGTGACCCCGGCCAACGAAGATTTTGTGTGTGTGTCTTTATTTAACTCTTTATGCACCATTCTATTATGTTTATTACTAAACATCAGACTTGGTATTATCTATCTATCTAGCTATCTGTCTATCTCTGTGTGTAAACATTCATCAATGGAGTATGTAAATGAAGAGGTTGGACAAGAAATGACATCACAATTCTTTTTCTTTTTTTTTTGTTTAATAATAGATCTTTATTTATCTTTCAAAAACGCATACAAATCTGGATGAAAAAAAAAGCAAAAAACGCATCAACTTTGCACCAAAGACACACAGATTTTTAGCCGCGTTTTCTGGCAAGAGATGCAGATTCTGTGCGGAAAAATCCGCAGGCAAATCCGCAACATGTGAACATACCTATAGAGACAGGAGATCAGGATTCCTGTGTGTGCTGTGTATGGGAGACATAGGATCAGCTAGTACACACCCACTAGCTCAGAGAGAACTGAAAATTAGAGGGGAAAAAGTGCAGGATAGGAGTCATAAGAGATGGCGTTATTCCTCATGTACACACAGGACAGCTTATTCTGAGAAGTCACCTGAAATAACAGGTTTATTTGAAAGGAAGTTACTATCTGAGACATTTTATGGCATGTTGAAAGGATATCCCATTCTGGGATTGTCACCTATTGGAAGAATAGAGTCCCTGCATTCGTCTCTTTCTGCTTTGGTTTATGGTAGATGATGAAACGGCTCAGCACTTTGCATTTTATTTTTTTTTAAAAACTAATCTGCGCTCTTTTTGTAGCATCATTAGTACTTGCCCACCTCTACGCTTCGCCTCCGACATGCCACCAGGCACCGTCAATCATGTCTGTGTTCTGAGGGCATGAGGGCCATGGATGGGGAGTAACTTCTGTACAATGAACCAGTTATATAAAAGAGTTTGCTCAATTTAAAGGGCATTTCTTTTGATGATGGTCCTGAGTGCTACAAGGCCTAAAATGCTCTGTAATTTGATTTTCAGATTTTTATAAGCATTTTATCATCTCTGTCCCCATTGAGGCTCATAATCTAGATTCCCTGTCAGTAGGTCTTTGAAGTGTGGGAGGAAAGGGGAGAAAACCCACCCGAACATGGGGAGACCATAAAGACTACCGTACTTGCAGATGTCGTCCTTGGTGGGACCCTAGTGTTAACCACTGAGCCACCGTGCTGCCCCAATAGTCTCCTTTCACATCAGTCTTCATCCGATCACCATCACTTATGCCATGCTCTGTTACTTTCACCCACTGTCTCTTTGCACTTTTCTCATGGGCACCCTGTGAAGTCTCCACATTCCACCCATTGCGTCACGTCGACGAGCAGATGTTGCAATGGGTGGATCTCCTGTATGACAAACCCTCGGATTAGGCAGAAGGTGAGGTGAGCCGCTGCCATAATGACATAATTGTATAAATACTTGTATTCCCGCGGATCACACACCCCTCCGCATTCCTCCATGACCCCGACAACCTCGCCAATTACCGGCACCTTGGCATCCTCCTCCACTCCACGAGTGTCACCCAGGAATAAATCCATCCCACCTGTTTCTTGGAGCTGCTAAAACTTTCTCGCTCATCTTAATCTCATCAGTTTGAGGAAGTTATTCTCGTAATCCACCGCAAGTGATAGGTGTGACTGCGCCGAGTATATCACAACTTCCCTGGGAATGTATGTAACAAAAAAAAACAAAACCGCACAGTGTGTGCAGAGATCGTCAGCCGAAAGCTGACCTTACGACAGAGCGGGTCATTCGTGGTATGCTACCATATCACACTCTGTGCGGTGCCGTTAGGTCTCCTGACCCCATTATAAACATGCTAGCTCCACCGAGTGAGTATGAATGTTTTCCTTTTTAGGCTATGTTCACACTTTGCAGATTCCACTGCGGATTTTTCCGCAGCAGAATTCCAAAATCCGCAGTGAAAACCGCAGCGCGTTTTCACTGCGGATTTATCGCGGTTTTTACTGCGTTTTCTTCTGCGGATTTTCAACTGCAGTTTTCTATTGGAGCAGCTGAAAATCCGCAGAAAAGAAGTGACATGCTGCGGAATGTAATCCGCAGCGTTTCCGCGCGGATTTTTCTGCAGCATGTGCACAGCGTTTTTTGTTTCCCATAGGTTTACATTGAAATGTAAACTCATGGGAAACTGCTGCGGATCCGCAGCGGTCAAATCCGCTGCGGATCCGCAGCAAAATCCGCAAAGTGTGAATATAGCCTAAAGGGAAGAAAAAGGATTTAACAATTGTCATAAATATATATATATTTTTTAACCTGAGTAAAAGCCGCCGTTCTAGTGATGAGCGAGCATGCTCGGGTGCTAAGCGAGTGACCTCAGCGTGCTCGGCAAATATGTTCTAGTCCTCCCAGCTGTTTGATAGCCACAACAAATGCAGGGATTTCCTAACAAACAGGCAATCCTTGCATGTGTTGCGGCTGTCGCAGACACGCAGGTGCGGGGACTCTAGCATACTTTTCGATCACGGCAGAGTCACTTGCTTAGCACCCGAGCATGCTCGCATCATCACTACATGGTTCTCTTGATTCCGACGTTGTTGTTCTTTTGTTCTTGCGTCTCTCCGTTCACTGTATGCCGGTCCAGTTTTCTTAACAGGGAGTGGCTTTCCAAACACCTCCCATAGGTAACAGTTGCAGGCCACACCCATTTGGAAAAATAAATTAACTATATTTACATACAAGGAAAGGGGGACCATGTCTCCAGAACGGAGAGGAAAATAACGTCCGATTCGGCAAGACATTGACATTTACATAAGGCTATAAGGATTACATATTGTCAAGTGACGGCTCCCATTTTTGAATCTTTGAGTACAGATGATTGGACGTGTTGTAAGCCGACAGGTTTGAGCCTTTATTGTTTAAAAAAAAAAAAATTAAATTCAACTACTGTCTGGTGTTGGTAAGGACACCCCAATGCTCATTAGATGGTCAGATGAATACTAGACATGTTAGGACCGTCCCGTTGGGTACACCTTGTCGTGGTTGGATGACTTTTATGATTTTTTTTTTATTATTATTACTTAAGTCCCCTATTACAATTTAGTGATTTACTTTATATATTCTCATTTTTGTTTTTCTCTTGGGTTTGCTCAGATGGATTGCCAAAAGTAATAGACTTATCGAAGCCAATGAAAATTGGCCAAAACCTGTAAGACGAGCATCAACCGGAACGCAGTTGCTCTTCAGATCATCCGTACGATCGATCCGACAGCCATTGTTCAAAGACCGATTGCCCAAAATGGTCACAATTTTCAGACAAAACTTATCTTTTGTGTACGGGTAACTTCAGAGCCTCGTGCGTGCCGCGAAGCAATACAATACGATCTCTCCGTATCCTGCCATATAGTGCTCCATTGGCTACTTGGGCCACCTGCTATCAATCGTTTCTGCACTGTTGTGCGGTTGCATTTTTTATTTTTCGGGGGATTTTCTTCCATCCCGACAGCAGTGAGTGCCGAGCCCCCGCAGAGCTGACGCTCCATTGCTCAATCCTTCGCTCAAGGTCATTTCGATGACACAAGGATTTGTGTCGGTCTCGCCCATTTTGAGAGCGGTGACTTCACCTTTCTGCTATGTTTTCCCTTAATTACTTTCCTCATTGCCCAACAGGTTTAAAAAAAAAAAAATCACTTAAAGCAAAGCCGTATAGTATTATATCCAGAGGGAAAAAAAACAACTCCCATCATCCACCTGAGGTGGAGAAAGTGTTATTGCTGAGGAATCGGTGCAGATTAATCCGTAGTAATTGGTGAGCTTCAGCAGTGAGTAAGACGCGCGGTTGTGTGACTCCGACCCATAAACTTCATTTCCAATTACTGTTATGATCATCTCGGATTAGACGGTTTGTGCCTGGATTTGACAGGAGATGGTTACAGGGCAAGTTTTACCTTTCCCGTCGCATTCTTCGCTCTCCTTTACATGATTTAGCGTTTTCAACATCGCTCGTTTTTACAAAATTTATTTATAAAAAAAAAAAGTAAATTTTTTTTTTTTTTTTAAAAACAGCACCACACCTGTTCACAGGCCATGTGTGGTATTACAGCTCAGGAGAGCTAAGGTGCAGTACCGCACCCGACCTGTAGACAAGTGTGGTGCCGTTTTAGTAAAACAAAGCAGCCATGCTTTCCTAGCCTTGTACAACCCCTTTAAATGGAACTTATCAGATGTTAAAAACCCCCAAAATAGCATTCTGGGTGACATTATAGAGGGTTTGAACAATAATGGGAGTTGTGAAAATTGTGGTTATGCTATGAATGTTAATATGTCTCATTAAAAGGGTTGAAGGCAGCAGAATCAGTCTTCTTCCCCCTCTGGCAGCTGAAAGTGTAGTCCCCTCGTAATTCACCAGCAGAAGGAATTCTACTGCAAAAGACTCTGCTCTTTCCCCAACAACCTGGCCAGAAAGTGTTGTCTAATGGTTGTTCTAATCACTATATAGCAATCCGGACTGGCTGTGACAAGACTGACTGAGCTTGTGTGACCCCTGGCACTCTACTTGTAATGTGCAATGTGAACACCAGGTGGTGCTGAAAGTAAATGTCATGTGTATGGAGGAGTCAGGAGGGAAACATTGTTTGGAGAGATGTATTGGCAGTATGTCTTACTCATTGACTTCAGGTTCTCCATTCCATCCCATTGCCACCGACCTACAACCAGAGGGCAGAAATGTCATCACCACTCTGCTGACCCCATAACTGCAAAGTCCAGACCTCCTCTGGTATCAGCACAAACACTGCGCCCCCTCTGGGAGCTTCATGGCCGAGCAGCTGCATGCAGCCGTGCCTTACTAAGCAGAATGCCGAGCGTAGGATGGGGTGGTGTAAGGCCACCACCACTGGACTCTGGAGTAGATGGAGGAGTCCGGGTTTTGGTGATTCCAGGAGGACGTTACCCCCCTGATTGGAATCTGCCGCTACAGATGGTTGAGGAGGATAATACCATGTGCTCATTATCAGGGGTCGGCATTGGGCTGTTATCAGGGGTCGGCATTGGGCCCTTAGCTCCAGTGATGGGAAATCTTAATCTTCACCACAAGATTTTATGGGAACAGTTTGGTGAAAACCCTTTTCTGTTCCCCATGACACTGCCAGGGGGGTAGAAAATGAGCGTCCGCACAGAGTTCGGCCCTCAACCCCATCCAACAACTAGACCGGAGATTGTGAGCACGGTCCCACAAATGTTCTTCTGGATGAAGGGGCAAAAATTCCCCAAATCTTATGTGTATGGACCACTTTAGCCGCCACTTATTGTTGCTGATTTCATGAGGATCCTAGCCTGAACATTTACCTTCTTTTATTTTCCCTCATTCCCTTCTCTAGGAAAGGATCTGTCTTGCCGCAGTGACACTGACCTCGCATGCATTTTTGGAAAACGAGAAAAAGTCAAGAAGTCTCGTCGGGTAATGTAGTATTTTCCAGTTGATGTCCCTTGTGTATCTGCTGCGCTGTCATCACCGATCAGTCCCATGTGGCTAGTCCGTTAATAAGGCTGCGTCCGTCTCACATATATGCCATTACAATGGCGGTATAAGGGCCTGGGGCCACGGCTTACTTTGGGCACAGCCTGTGGAAAATCATGGTCTTGCTGCCCTCATTGCCCACGGCAAAGTAGATCTGCTTTTGATGTACAAATCAGTTTATTTGTCCAGGAACTCTCCTGATTTTCACAAACCATATCATGCAATTCACTGTTTCAGTAGTTGGTGCCTCCTCTTCATCATTCTACCGGTATTGTTTAAACTTTAAACTCCCTGCACGCTTTGCACCTGCCATTGTCCAATAGCTTGCGTGCCCTGAGCTGAAAACACGCATCTGTTTTACTCCTATGTTGTTTGACAAATGTGAGAGCAAAAGCAGACCAACACCAAACTGCCCCATCCCCTTTAGCAAGCTGCACCCCCACTTCCTGTAGAGAGCTAGAAAGACTTGTCCCCACCTTCTGTAGCGAGCTGTACACTCATTTTTTAGTAGAGAGCCAGAAAGATTCTGCACCACCTCAAATAGCAAGCCAGAAAGACCCTCCTCCAGCTCCTGTAGAGAGCAGGAATGACCCTCCCCCAGCTCCTGTAGAGAGCAGTAGTGACCCTCCCCCCCCAGCTCCTGTAGAGAGCAGGAAAGACCCTCCCCCCAGCTCCTTTAGAGAGCAGGAATGACCCTCCCCCCAGCTCCTGTAGTGAGGAGTGACCCTCCGCCAGCTCCTGTAGTGAGCAGGAATGACCCTCCCCCAGCTCCTGTAGAGAGCAGGAATGACCCTCCCCCCAGCTCCTGTAGAGAGCAGAAGTGACCCTCCCCCCCAGCTCCTGTAGAGAGCAGGAATGACTCTTCCCCCAGCTCCTGTAGAGAGCAGGAATGACCCTCCCCCCAGCTCCTGTAGAGAGCAGGAATGACTCTTCCCCCAGCTCCTGTAGAGAGCAGGAATGACCCTTCCCCCAGCTCCTGTAGAGAGCAGGAATGACCCTCCCCCCAGCTCCTCTAGCGAGCAGGAAAGACCCTCCCCCAGCTCCTGTAGCGAGCAGGAAAGACCCTCCCCCAGCTCCTGTAGCGAGCAGGAAAGACCCTCCCCCAGCTCCTGTAGCGAGCAGTAGTGACCCTTCCCCCAGCTCCTGTAGAGAGCAGGAATGACCCTCCCCCCAGCTCCTGTAGAGAGCAGGAATGACCCTCCCCCAGCTCCTGTAGCGAGCAGGAATGACCCTCCCCCAGCTCCTGTAGCGAGCAGTAGTGACCCTCCCCCCAGCTCCTGTAGAGAGCAGGAATGACCCTCCCCCTAGCTCCTGTAGCGAGCAGTAGTGACCCTCCCCCCAGCTCCTGTAGAGAGCAGGAATGACCCTCCCCCCAGCTCCTGTAGAGAGCAGGAATGACCCTCCCCCCAGCCCCTGTAGCGAGCAGGAATGACCCTCCCCCCAGCTCCTGTAGCGAGCAGGAATGACCCTCCCCCCAGCTCCTGTAGCGAGCAGGAAAGACTCTTCCCCCCCAGCTCCTGTAGAGAGCAGGAATGACCCTCCCCCCAGCCCCTGTAGCGAGCAGGAATGACCCTCCCCCAGCTCCTGTAGAGAGCAGGAATGACCCTCCCCCCCAGCTCCTGTAGCGAGCAGGAATGACCCTCCCCCAGCTCCTGTAGAGAGCAGGAATGACCCTCCCCCCAGCTCCTGTAGCGAGCAGGAATGACCCTCCCCCCAGCTCCTGTAGAGAGCAGGAAAGACTCTTCCCCCAGCCCCTGTAGCGAGCAGGAATGACCCTCCCCCCAGCTCCTGTAGCGAGCAGGAATGACCCTCCCCCCAGCTCCTGTAGAGAGCAGGAATGACCCTCCCCCCAGCTCCTGTAGCGAGCAGGAATGACCCTCCCCCCAGCTCCTGTAGAGAGCAGGAATGACCCTCCCCCCAGCCCCTGTAGCGAGCAGGAATGACCCTCCCCCCAGCTCCTGTAGCGAGCAGGAATGACCCTCCCCCAGCTCCTGTAGAGAGCAGGAATGACCCTCCCCCCAGCTCCTGTAGAGAGCAGGAATGACCCTCCCCCCAGCCCCTGTAGCGAGCAGCAATGACCCTCCCCCCAGCTCCTGTAGCGAGCAGGAAAGACTCTTCCCCCCAGCTCCTGTAGAGAGCAGGAATGACCCTCCCCCCAGCTCCTGTAGAGAGCAGGAATGACCCTCCCCCCAGCTCCTGTAGCGAGCAGGAAAGACTCTTCCCCCAGCTCCTGTAGAGAGCAGGAATGACCCTCCCCCCAGCCCCTGTAGAGAGCAGGAATGACCCTCCCCCCAGCTCCTGTAGCGAGCAGGAATGACCCTCCCCCCATCTCCTGTAGAGAGCAGGAATGACCCTCCCCCCAGCTCCTGTAGAGAGCAGGAATGACCCTCCCCCCAGCTCCTGTAGCGAGCAGGAAAGACTCTTCCCCCAGCTCCTGTAGAGAGCAGGAAAGACCCTCCTCCCATCTCCTGTAGAGAGCAGGAATGACCCTCCCCCCAGCTCCTGTAGAGAGCAGGAATGACCCTCCTCCCATCTCCTGTAGAGAGCAGGCGTGACCTCGGCTAGGTGCAGCGTGGTGTCATCTGTAGGTTACAGCCGTCATCTGCTGCAGATAGTGGGCTCAGCTCCTGCTTTTCCATCTACATTTACCTCTCTAGGTGGGAATTACAACCTGGCGGTACAGAGTATGGACAGGATAAGTAAACTATGTTATATGGGAAACGACATCACTGCAGGGACGTTACACAAGGAGACACCAAGCTCCAGACCAGTGCTGCTCATACCCCTGCGAGCGATCACACACTGATACCAGCCCTGCACCAGTGCTGCTCATACCCCTGCGAGCGATCACACATTGATACCAGCCCTGCACCAGTGCTGCTCATACCCCTGCGAGCGATCACACACTGATACCAGCCCTGCACCACTGCTGCTCATACCCCTGCGAGCGATCACACACTGATACCAGCCCTGCACCAGTGCTGCTCATACCCCTGCGAGCGATCATACACGGATACCAGCCCTGCACCAGTGCTGCTCATAACCCTGCGAGCGATCACACACTGATACCAGCCGTGCACCAGTGCTGCTCATACCCCTGCGAGCGATCATACACTGATACCAGCCCTGCACCAGTGCTGCTCATACCCCTGCGAGCGATCACACACTGATACCAGCCCTGCACCAGTGCTGCTCATACCCCTGCGAGCGATCACACATTGATACCAGCCCTGCACCAGTGCTGCTCATACCCCTGCGAGCGATCACACACTGATACCAGCCCTGCACCACTGCTGCTCATACCCCTGCGAGCGATCACACACTGATACCAGCCCTGCACCAGTGCTGCTCATACCCCTGCGAGCGATCATACACGGATACCAGCCCTGCACCAGTGCTGCTCATAACCCTGCGAGCGATCACACACTGATACCAGCCCTGCAACAGTGCTGCTCATACCCCTGCGAGCGATCACACATTGATACCAGCCGTGCACCAGTGCTGCTCATACCCCTGCGAGCGATCACACACTGATACCAGCCCTGCACCAGTGCTGCTCATACCCCTGCGAGCGATCATACACTGATACCAGCCCTGCACCAGTGCTGCTCATAACCCTGCGAGCGATCACACACTGATACCAGCCCTGCACCAGTGCTGCTCATACCCCTGCGAGCGATCATACACTGATACCAGCCCTGCACCAGTGCTGCTCATACCCCTGCGAGCGATCACACACTGATACCAGCCGTGCACCAGTGCTGCTCATACCCCTGCGAGCGATCACACACTGATACCAGCCCTGCACCAGTGCTGCTCATAACCCTGCGAGCGATCACACACTGATACCAGCCCTGCACCAGTGCTGCTCATACCCCTGCGAGCGATCACACACTGATACCAGCCGTGCACCAGTGCTGCTCATACCCCTGCGAGCGATCACACACTGATACCAGCCCTGCACCAGTGCTGCTCATAACCCTGCGAGCGATCACACACTGATACCAGCCCTGCACCAGTGCTGCTCATACCCCTGCGAGCGATCATACACTGATACCAGCCCTGCACCAGTGCTGCTCATACCCCTGCGAGCGATCACACACTGATACCAGCCCTGCACCAGTGCTGCTCATAACCCTGCGAGCGATCATACACTGATACCAGCCCTGCACCAGTGCTGCTCATACCCCTGCGAGCGATCACACACTGATACCAGCCCTGCACCAGTGCTGCTCATAACCCTGCGAGCGATCATACACTGATACCAGCCCTGCACCAGTGCTGCTCATAACCCTGCGAGCGATCATACACTGATACCAGCCCAGCACCAGTGCTGCTCATACCCCTGCGAGCGATCATACACTGATACCAGCCCTGCACCAGTGCTGCTCATAACCCTGCGAGCGATCACACACTGATACCAGCCCTGCACCAGTGCTGCTCATACCCCTGCGAGCGATCACACACTGATACCAGCCCTGCACCAGTGCTGCTCATACCCCTGCGAGCGATCATACACTGATACCAGCCCTGCACCACTGCTGCTCATACCCCTGCGAGCGATCACACACTGATACCAGCCCTGCACCAGTGCTGCTCATACCCCTGCGAGCGATCATACACTGATACCAGCCCTGCACCAGTGCTGCTCATACCCCTGCGAGCGATCACACACTGATACCAGCCCTGCACCAGTGCTGCTCATACCCCTGCGAGCGGTCATACACTGATACCAGCCCTGCACCAGTGCTGCTCATACCCCTGCGAGCGATCATACACTGATATCAGCCCTGCACCAGTGCTGCTCATACCCCTGCGAGCGATCACACACTGATACCAGCCCTGCACCAGTGCTGCTCATACCCCTGCGAGCGATCATACACTGATACCAGCCCTGCACCAGTGCTGCTCATACCCCTGCGAGCGGTCATACACTGATACCAGCCCTGCACCAGTGCTGCTCATACCCCTGCGAGCGATCACACACTGATACCAGCCCTGCACCAGTGCTGCTCATACCCCTGCGAGCGATCATACACTGATACCAGCCCTGCACCAGTGCTGCTCATACCCCTGCGAGCGATCATACACTGATACCAGCCCAGCACCAGTGCTGCTCATACCCCTGCGAGCGATCATACACTGATGCCAGTGCTGCTCATACCCCTGCGAGCGATCATACACTGATACCAGCCCTGCACCAGTGCTGCTCATACCCCTGCGAGCGATCACACACTGATACCAGCCCTGCACCAGTGCTGCTCATACCCCTGCGAGCGGTCATACACTGATACCAGCCCTGCACCAGTGCTGCTCATACCCCTGCGAGCGATCATAAACTGATACCAGCCCTGCACCAGTGCTGCTCATACCCCTGCGAGCGGTCATACACTGATACCAGCCCTGCACCAGTGCTGCTCATACCCCTGCAAGCGATCATACACTGATACCAGCCCTGCACCAGTGCTGCTCATACCCCTGCGAGCGATCACACACTGATACCAGCCCTGCACCAGTGCTGCTCATACCCCTGCGAGCGATCACACACTGATACCAGCCCTGCACCAGTGCTGCTCATACCCCTGTGAGCGATCATACACTGATACCAGCCCTGCACCAGTGCTGCTCATAACCCTGCGAGCGATCATACACTGATACCAGCCCTGCAACAGTGCTGCTCATACCCCTGCGAGCGATCACACATTGATACCAGCCCTGCACCAGTGCTGCTCATACCCCTGCGAGCGATCATACACTGATACCAGCCCTGCACCAGTGCTGCTCATACCCCTGCGAGCGATCATACACTGATACCAGCCCTGCACCAGTGCTGCTCATACCCCTGCGAGCGATCACACACTGATACCAGCCCTGCACCAGTGCTGCTCATACCCCTGCGAGCGATCATACACTGATACCAGCCCTGCACCAGTGCTGCTCATACCCCTGCGAGCGATCATACACTGATACCAGCCCTGCACCAGTGCTGCTCATACCCCTGCGAGCGATCACACACTACCATCCCTGCACCAGTGCTGCCCATACCCCTGCGAGCGATCACACACTGATACCAGCCCTGCACCAGTGCTACCCATACCCCTGCGAGCGATCACACACTGATACCAGCCCTGCACCAGTGCTGCTCATACCCCTGCGAGCGATCATACACTACCATCCCTGCGCCAGTGCTGCTCATACCCCTGCGAGCGATCACACACTACCATCCCTGCACCAGTGCTGCCCATACCCCTGCGAGCGATCACACACTGATACCAGCCCTGCACCAGTGCTGCTCATACCCCTGCGAGCGATCACACACTGATACCAGCCCTGCACCAGTGCTGCTCATACCCCTGCGAGCGATCACACACTGATACCAGCCCTGCACCAGTGCTGCTCATACCCCTGCGAGCGATCATACACTGATACCAGCCCTGCGCCAGTGCTGCTCATACCCCTGCGAGCGATCACACACTGATACCAGCCGTGCACCAGTGCTGCTCATACCCCTGCGAGCGATCATACACTGATACCAGCCCTGCGCCAGTGCTGCTCATACCCCTGCGAGCGATCACACACTGATACCAGCCCTCCACCAGTGCTGCTCATACCCCTGCGAGCGATCACACACTGATACCAGCCGTGCACCAGTGCTGCTCATACCCCTGCGAGCGATCATACACTGATACCAGCCCTGCACCAGTGCTGATCATACCCCTGCGAGCGATCATACACTGATACCAGCCCTGCACCAGTGCTGCTCATACCCCTGCGAGCGATCATACACTGATGCCAGTGCTGCTCATACCCCTGCGAGCGATCATACACTGATACCAGCCCTGCACCAGTGCTGCTCATACCCCTGCGAGCGATCACACACTGATACCAGCCCTGCACCAGTGCTGCTCATACCCCTGCAAGCGATCACACACTGATACCATCCCTGCACCAGTGCTGCTCATACCCCTGCGAGCGATCATACACTGATACCAGCCCTACAAGTGATCAGTATAGCTTCAGCCTCGGAGTGGCTTTACATTTACTGCCAGCAAGCAAAGCTCCTGAAAATGGTGAGAAATGGAAATGCAAAGTAGATTATAAAGTTCCAAAACTTTTCCCAGAGAAGGCCCTACTACATACAGCAGATCTCCGATTCCCGGGTCCAATGAGTATGATCTAGATTTAAAGGGATTATATTAGAATCCGGGGGGAGCAGGTCCACATCAATATTGCAACTCGGCAATATGTGCAGATCAGCTCGGAGTGTACAAAGCAAGCAGAGCTGGTGAAAAAGAATGCAAGGTTTTATAAAGGTGCATAAATCAATAAAATTAGGGCATTACTAGTGGAGCTGCATCAGTGAGTGATTGTAGGGGGCCGCCCGTGATCTGTGGTGGTCTGCAGACGCCCGGCATGAAGCTCTCCAGTATTGGGGAGGTAATGGTTTATCGCGGGCCAGCCTTTCTACCAGCGGCCGGATACCTGCTCAGTCATCTCCTGCGCCGCTCGGACAGGTGGAGCCGGGCGTGGTAACCCGTTTTCACATCGGCTTTGTTTTTCTTGCACTGGAAATCTTCGCATAGTTCTCTAAGTGCTTAATGTGACAGACGTGATGCACATCGGCCCTCGCCGGCGAGGTCAGTTGTGTAATACCCGTGTTGCACCATCCCCGCACCTGGCCCTGAGACGGCATGCACCGCGCCGCGTCCAGATGCACCCGGCCTATTAATTCTCCCTCCCGATATGTGACGCTGGGCTGCGCGCTCCTCTCTGGGGGTCATTGCATTACTCATGATAAATGAGGCTTAGACGCTGCGTAGGACGTCTCTCCATGGCTCAGGACCACTTCTATACCTGGATATGGCGATGAGGCTGTAATGGGAAAAATCTGTGCACCTCGGATGGATGTGAACATGTAAAATAGTTTCTAAAGGGAGTCTGTCAACACAAAATGACTGTTCAAACCAAGCCTAGGCGTTCGGAGCACCCTTTGGCATGAGCGAGCAGTTCCAGGCACCTTCCCACCTGCCTAATCCATCTTGCCCTGCCTCTGACTCCTGTATAGAGCTGTCAATCAAGGAAAAGGAGGATGGAGATGTGTGCAAAACTAGTAGGTGGGAAGTGTGCACTGAACTGTTCGGCCACAACTAGTGAGCACCAAGCGTCTCTGCTTGGTTTGAACAGTCACGTTCGTGTCGACAGGTTCCCTTTTAACACACTCATAATTAGAGTTCAGGCTTTTTTTTTTTTTTTTTTTCATTCCTTTCAATTAAACTATTTGGCAACCAGACAAAGCACAAACAGAACGAGAAGAAAACCTGAGGGGGTAGGAGGGAGATGGAGCTGAAGCTGAGCAGGTGCAAGTAAGTAATAGGTTCACAATGAGCTCAACCTTCGCTGATGTATCCAAGTGTCCATCCTTTTCTGGACAAAGCAGTGTAAACAATCGAAGCCCAAACCAGGACTTGATAGCCGCGGCTCCATCAGCGGCAGGAGGCGGACCCTCACCAGCGCCACATTTGATGCATCTTTTGACACTTTTTTTTTTTTTTCTGGCCTTGCATCACCTCTTGGTCTTCTTACTTGTTGACACTTATCTTTTTTCAGCTAATTTTTTTGTGCTATTTTATAGCCTTTTTTCCAAAACAGCCCTCATTCCATTTCCCTCTAACCCCACCCCCTTGTCAAAATAGCCTCAAAAAGCGTCTAAGGCCCATAATACCCTTGAGAACGTGATGAGACATTCGCTGAAACCTGCCACATTTTTACAAATAATTTTCCCCCCACCAAAGGCCCATTCACTTACCAGACCGCTAATTAAGAATAATGGTGACCGCCATCAAGGATATAATATCAGAACTTTCAGTCTTTATAGGTGCAGAGTCCCAGAAGGGTGTGAATATTTTTGCAATCCCACCAAATCTTCTGTCACGGCAGAGGCCCCTCACATAGAACATCCCTGTGGATTCTGTTGATTTCTGGGGCGTCCAGAGCCGTAGCTGATGGTTGTTCCCGGCTAATTAATTTCTTGGAGGGCCTGACGCGGCCATGTTTAATCTCGTGATTTATGACGGCTCGTTGGCCTCCACAACCTTCCTCCTACCTCTCATTTGCAAACAATAGACCGTGCAGCAGAGCCGGCCGCTAAATTGGACACATCTACGTATTTATGGGAAATGTACAATTTCCGCTCAATATTTCAGATCGATTCAGTTGTGTTTCTGCTGCTATATAGAAAGCGAAATCCGAATTCTGGGGAGACCTGACTACTAAGGAGGAGCGTAACTGTGTACTAGGAAAGTAGTAAGAGAACACTGGGGATATACTGATATAGTGCAGTCACTGTGTACATACATTTCTGATCCAGAGTTACATCCTGTATTATACTCTAGAGCTGCACTCACTATTCTGCTGGTGCAGTCACTGTGTACATACATTACATTACTGATCCTGAGTTACATCCTGTATTATACTCCAGAGCTGCACTCACTATTCCGCTGGTGCAGTCACTGTGTACATACATTACATTACTGATCCTGAGTTACATCCTGTATTATACTCTAGAGCTGCACTCACTATTCTGCTGGTGTAGTCACTGTGTACATACATTACTGATCCAGAGTTACATGCTGTATTATACTCCAGAGCTGCACTCACTATTCTGCTGGTGCAGTCACTGTGTACATACATTACTGATCCTGAGTTACATCCTGTATTATACTCTAGAGCTGCACTCACTATTCTGCTGGTGCAGTCACTGTGTACATACATTACATTACTGATCCTGAGTTACATCCTGTATTATACTCTAGAGCTGCACTCACTATTCTGCTGGTGCAGTCACTGTGTACATACATTACTGATCCTGAGTTACATCCTGTATTATACTCTAGAGCTGCACTCACTATTCTGCTGGTGCAGTCACTGTGTACATACATTACTGATCCTGAGTTACATCCTGTATTATACTATAGAGCTGCACTCACTATTCTGCTGGTGCAGTCACTGTGTACATACATTACATTACTGATCCTGAGTTACCTCCTGTATTATACTCCAGAGCTGCACTCACTACTCTGCTGGTGCAGTCACTATGTACATACGTTACATTACTGATCCTGAGTTACATCCTGTATTATACCCCAGAACTGCCCTTACTATTCTATCGGTGCAGTCACTGTGTACATACATTACATTACTGATCCTGAGTTACATCCTGTATTATACCCCAGAGCTGCACTCACTATTCTGCTGGTGCAGTCACTGTGTACATACATTACATTACTGATCCTGAGTTACATCCTGTATTATACTCCAGAGCTGCACTCACTATTCTGCTGGTGCAGTCACTGTGTACATACATTACATTACTGATCCTGAGTTACATCCTGTATTATACTCCAGAGCTGCACTCATTATTCTGCTGGTGCAGTCACTGTGTACATACATTACTGATCCTGTACTGATCCTGAGTTATATCCTGTATTATACTCCAGAGCTGCACTCACTATTCTGCTGGTGCAGTCACTGTGTACATACATTACATTACTGATCCTGAGTTACATCCTGTATTATACTCCAGAGCTGCACTCACTATTCTGCTGGTGCAGTCACTGTGTACATACATTACATTACTGATCCTGAGTTACATCCTGTATTATACCCCAGAGCTGCACTCACTATTCTGCTGCTGCAGTCACTGTGTACATACATTACATTACGGATCCTGAGTTACATCCTGTATTATCCCCTAGAGCTGCACTCACTATTCTGCTGGTGCAGTCACTGTGTACATACATTACTGACCCTGAGTTACATCCTGTATTATACCCCAGAGCTGCACTCACTATTCTGCTGCTGCAGTCACTGTGTACATACATTACATTACTGATCCTGAGTTACATCCTGTATTATGCCCCAGAGCTGCACTCACTATTCTGCTGCTGCAGTCACTGTGTACATACATTACATTACATTACTGATCCTGAGTTACATCCTCTATTATACTCCAGAGCTGCACTCGCTATTCTGCTGGTGCAGTCCTGTGTACATACATTACATTACTGATCCTGAGTTACATCCTGTATTATGCCCCAGAGCTGCACTCACTATTCTGCTGCTGCAGTCACTGTGTACATACATTACATTACATTACTGATCCTGAGTTACATCCTCTATTATACTCCAGAGCTGCACTCGCTATTCTGCTGGTGCAGTCCTGTGTACATACATTACATTACTGATCCTGAGTTACATCGTGTATTATACTCCAGAGCTGCACTCACTATTCTGCTGGTGCCGTCACTGTGTACATACATTACATTACTGATCCTGAGTTACATCCTGTATTATACCCCAGAGCTGCACTCACTATTCTGCTGGTGCAGTCCTGTGTACATACATTACATTACTGATCCTGAGTTACATCCTGTATTATACTCCAGAGCTGCACTCACTATTCTGCTGGTGCGGTCAGTGTGTACATATATTACATTACTGATCCTGAGTTACATCCTGTATTATACTCCAGAGCTGCACTCACTATTCTGCTGGTGCAGTCCTGTGTACATACATTACATTACTGATCCTGAGTTACATCCTGTATTATACTCCAGAGCTGCACTCACTATTCTGCTGGTGCGGTCAGTGTGTACATACATTACATTACTGATCCTGAGTTACATCCTGTATTATACCCCAGAGCTGCACTCACTATTCTGCTGGTGCAGTCCTGTGTACATACATTACATTACTGATCCTGAGTTACCTCCTGTATTATACCCCAGAGCTGCACTCACTATTCTGCTGGTGCGGTCAGTGTGTACATATATTACATTACTGATCCTGAGTTACATCCTGTATTATACTCCAGAGCTGCACTCGCTATTCTGCTGGTGCAGTCACTGTGTACATATATTACACAGCCAGTACCACCACCATCACATGGCTGACATGTATCTCTGTAGTACGCGCTGTTGATCTCCCTTGGGAGTAAAGAGTCTCTCTAACCCCTAAATCTGCTTTTGTGGGGGGCTATGAGTCGGAGTCCCCTCTTGGATGATCCCGCTGACATGACTGCAGTTTAGTCGGTGTCTGGAGTCTAGGATCGGGGACCCTCTCGGACCCGCACAGTGTCCGCACCCCTCTGGTGCCGGTGGCGTTCCCTCGCCGTCAGTTGTAGAGCAGCCATCCCTGTATCTCGGAGGCTGATTTTTATAGATGTCTACATTTCCGTTGTGCGAGTCCCTGGAGAGCTGGAAATAAACTTGTAAAAGTTCATGATGTGCAGAGCACCAGTTACTGCCTCATAAATGTAATCCCGCTGATTGAGCTGCTGCACTTGGCTCGGCTGACCTGAACAGACACGTAGCGGTGTGACTGCGCCTCTCCGGGACACACCGGCCTGGACATCGCCTGTGTCTGTGCCGGGATGGGGGAAGCGTGCCGGGGCTTGTAGGCCTCTAAATCACAGCGCACAGCGCAGACACACGAAGTGTTGAAATATATAATGTTCCTATTATCCTCTAGCAGCCGACATTTATAGGTTCTCCATCAAGACCCAGAAATGTATACATCACGTATGTGAAATATTACAGCGGCCGGCTGTATAATTATGTGCAAGAAGCTGTAAAAGTGATGGAGGTGACTGGTGTGTAACACCATGGAAGGATGTGTGGCTGCAGAGGATGCTGCAGACGAGGGGCCGGGGTCACCACCAGGTTATATTTTAGGGTCTCACGTTCCAACTCATTCTGTCTCCAACTCTCACCCCTTTTCTGCCACTTCAACCTCTCTGCCGCCGCCTCCACCACCTCTCCACCATTGCCTCCTTCACCACCTCTCTGCCTCCTTCACCACCTCTCCGCCACTGCCTCCTTCACCACCTCTCCGCCACTGCCTCCTTCACCACCTCTCCGCCACTGCCTCCTTCACCACCTCTCCGCCACTGCCTCCTTCACCACCTCTCTGCCTCCTTCCCACCTCTCCGCCACTGCCTCCTTCACCGCCTCTCTGCCACTGCCTCCTTCACCACCTCTCTGCCACTGCCTCCTTCACCACCTCTCTGCCTCCTTCACCACCTCTCTGCCTCCTTCACCACCTCTCTGCCTCCTTCACCACCTCTCTGCCTCCTTCACCACCTCTCTGCCTCCTTCACCACCTCTCTGCCTCCTTCACCACCTCTCTGCCTCTGCCTCCTTCACCATCTCTCTGCCTCTGCCTCCTTCACCACCTCTCTGCCTCCTTCACCACCTCTCTGCCTCCTTCACCACCTCTCTGCCTCCTTCACCACCTCTCTGCCTCCTTCACCACCTCTCTGCCTCCTCCACCACCTCTCTGCCACTGCCTCCTTCACCACCTCTCTGCCACTGCCTCCTTCACCACCTCTCTGCCACTGCCTCCTTCACCACCTCTCTGCCACTGCCTCCTTCACCACCTCTCTGCCACTGCCTCCTTCACCACCTCTCTGCCACTGCCTCCTTCACCACCTCTCTGCCACTGCCTCCTTCACCACCTCTCTGCCTCTGCCTACTTCACCACCTCTCTGCCTCTGCCTCCTTCACCACCTCTCTGCCTCCTTCACCACCTCTCTGCCACTGCCTCCTTCACCACCTCTCTGCCTCCTTCACCACCTCTCTGCCTCCTTCACCACCTCTCTGCCTCCTTCACCACCTCTCTGCCTCCTTCACCACCTCTCTGCCTCCTTCACCACCTCTCTGCCACTGCCTCCTTCACCACCTCTCTGCCTCCTTCACCACCTCTCTGCCTCCTTCACCACCTCTCTGCCTCCTTCACCACCTCTGCCTCCTTCACCACCTCTCTGCCTCTGCCTCCTTCACCACCTCTCTGCCTCTGCCTCCTCCACCACCTCTCTGCCACTGCCTCCTCCACCACCCCTCTGCCTCCTCCACCACCTCTCTGCCACTTCCTCCTCCACCACCTCTCTGCCACTGCCTCCTCCACCACCTCTCTGCCACTGCCTCCTCCGCCACCTCTCTGCCACTGCCTCCTCCGCCACCTCTCTGCCACTGCCTCCTCCGCCACCTCTCTGCCACTGCCTCCTCCGCCACCTCTCTGCCACTGCCTCCTCCGCCACCTCTGCCACTGCCTCCTTCACCACCTCTCTGCCTCCTTCACCACCTCTCTGCCTCCTTCACCACCTCTCTGCCTCCTCCACCACCTCTCTGCCACTGCCTCCTTCACCACCTCTCTGCCACTGCCTCCTTCACCACCTCTCTGCCACTGCCTCCTTCACCACCTCTCTGCCACTGCCTCCTTCACCACCTCTCTGCCACTGCCTCCTTCACCACCTCTCTGCCACTGCCTCCTTCACCACCTCTCTGCCTCTGCCTACTTCACCACCTCTCTGCCTCTGCCTCCTTCACCACCTCTCTGCCTCCTTCACCACCTCTCTGCCACTGCCTCCTTCACCACCTCTCTGCCTCCTTCACCACCTCTCTGCCTCCTTCACCACCTCTCTGCCACTGCCTCCTTCACCACCTCTCTGCCACTGCCTCCTTCACCACCTCTCTGCCTCCTTCACCACCTCTCTGCCTCCTTCACCACCTCTCTGCCTCCTTCACCACCTCTGCCTCCTTCACCACCTCTCTGCCTCCTTCACCACCTCTCTGCCTCTGCCTCCTTCACCACCTCTCTGCCTCCTTCACCACCTCTCTGCCTCCTTCACCACCTCTCTGCCTCCTTCACCACCTCTCTGCCTCCTTCACCACCTCTCTGCCTCCTCCACCACTGCCTCCTTCTCCACCTCTCTGCCACTGCCTCCTCCACCACCTCTCTGCCTCCTCCACCACCTCTCTGCCTCCTCCACCACCTCTCTGCCTCCTCCACCACCTCTCTGCCACTGCCTCCTCCACCACCTCTCTGCCACTGCCTCCTCCACCACATCTCTGCCACTGCCTCCTCCACCACCTCTCTGCCACTGCCTCCTTCACCACCTCTCTGCCACTGCCTCCTTCACCACCTCTCTGCCTCCTTCACCACCTCTCTGCCACTGCCTCCTTCACCACCTCTCTGCCACTGCCTCCTTCACCACCTCTCTGCCACTGCCTCCTTCACCACATCTCTGCCACTGCCTCCTTCACCACTTCTCTGCCTCCTTCACCACTTCTCTGCCTCCTTCACCACCTCTCTGCCTCTGCCTCCTTCACCACCTCTCTGCCTCTGCCTCCTCCACCACCTCTCTGCCACTGCCTCCTCCACCACCCCTCTGCCTCCTCCACCACCTCTCTGCCACTTCCTCCTCCACCACCTCTCTGCCACTGCCTCCTCCACCACCTCTCTGCCACTGCCTCCTCCACCACCTCTCTGCCACTGCCTCCTCCGCCACCTCTCTGCCACTGCCTCCTCCGCCACCTCTCTGCCACTGCCTCCTCCGCCACCTCTCTGCCACTGCCTCCTCCGCCACCTCTGCCACTGCCTCCTTCACCACCTCTCTGCCTCCTTCACCACCTCTCTGCCTCCTTCACCACCTCTCTGCCTCCTTCACCACCTCTCTGCCTCCTTCACCACCTCTCTGCCTCCTTCACCACCTCTCTGCCTCCCTCACCACCTCTCTGCCTCCCTCACCACCTCTCTGCCTCCTCCACCACCTCTGCCACTGCCTCCTTCACCACCCCTCTGCCTCCTCCACCACCCCTTTGCCACTTCCTCCTCCACCACCTCTCTGCCACTGCCTCCTCCACCACCTCTCTGCCACTGCCTCCTCCACCACCTCTCTGCCACTGCCTCCTCCACCACCTCTCTGCCTCTGCCTCCTTCACCACCTCTCTGCCACTGCCTCCTTCACCACCTCTCTGCCACTGCCTCTGCCTCCTCCACCACCTCTCTGCCACTGCCTCCTCCACCACCTCTGCCACTGCCTCCTCCACCACCTCTCTGCCACTGCCTCCTCCACCACCTCTCTGCCACTGCCTCCTCCACCACCTCTCTGCCACTGCCTCCTCCACCACCTCTCTGCCACTGCCTCCTCCACCACCTCTCTGCCACTGCCTCCTCCACCACCTCTCTGCCGCCTCCATCTCTCCCTGTCTGCATCTTTCTCTACTCTGCCAAAGCAAATGGAGTAGTAATAGTGACTCTAGGAGCGATGGATGGGGCCACATTGGTGGAGGCGCATAGAAGTCCATGGCTTATCCTGTTCCCCACAGTCTGACCCTGCGCTCACATACTTCGCTATGTGCACTGTGCTCTTGTTCTTCCACCAACAGGATATATGTCCTGTCTGGCCTTGCGCTCGCCCGCCCTGTCTGGCCTTGCGCTCGCCCGCCCGCCCTGTCTGGCCTTGCGCTCGCCCGCCCGCCCTGTCTGCCCTTGCGCTCGCCCGCCCTGTCTGGCCTTACGCTCGCCCGCCCGCCCTGTCTGGCCTTACGCTCGCCCGCCCGCCCTGTCTGGCCTTGCGCTCGCCCGCCCTGTCTGGCCTTGCGCTCGCCCGCCCTGTCTGGCCTTGCGCGCGCCCGCCCTGTCTGGCCTTGCGCTCGCCCGCCCTGTCTGGCCTTGCGCTCGCCCGCCCGCCCTGTCTGGCCTTACGCTCGCCCGCCCGCCCTGTCTGGCCTTACGCTCGCCCGCCCGCCCTGTCTGGCCTTACGCCCGCCCGCCCTGTCTGGCCTTACGCTCGCCCGCCCGCCCTGTCTGGCCTTACGCTCGCCCGCCCGCCCGCCCTGTCTGGCCTTACGCTCGCCCGCCCGCCCGCCCTGTCTGGCCTTACGCTCGCCCGCCCGCCCGCCCTGTCTGGCCTTACGCTCGCCCGCCCTGTCTGCCCTTGCGCTCGCCCGCCCTGTCTGGCCTTGCGCTCGCCCGCCCTGTCTGGCCTTACGCTCGCCCGCCCGCCCTGTCTGGCCTTGCGCTCGCCCGCCCTGTCTGGCCTTACGCTCGCCCGCCCGCCCTGTCTGGCCTTACGCTCGCCCGCCCGCCCTGTCTGGCCTTACGTTCGCCCGCCCGCCCTGTCTGGCCTTGCGCTCGCCCGCCCTGTCTGGCCTTGCGCTCGCCCGCCCTGTCTGGCCTTGCGCTCGCCCGCCCTGTCTGGCCTTGCGCTCGCCCGCCCTGTCTGGCCTTGCGCTCGCCCGCCCTGTCTGCCCTCCACCCATCTGATCACCAGTGGGAGCCACATAGAGATGACTGATTTTGTGCTGGAGCTCCACCATCCTGTGGTATTAATGCTGGTGCCCACCACCTGACTTCAGGCCTTCTCCTCCATGTGGCGGGCTGGACACTACCATACTGGCCGCTGTCTGCCTCTGCCCATCTGTATATTTTTTTATGTAATCGGACGTTTCCTTTCTCTGTCCAGCTGAGCTTCCTGCTCAGGCCTTATCATCAGGGAAAGACTGACGGGCCGCACAGGGGCCTGACCCCCTCGGAGAGCAGCTGTCTGGTCCTCTGTGGGCTGCCAGAAATAGTAACGAGGTCCGGTCCACCGCTGACCCCACTGCAGACGTCCCCTCCCTGTATGTATCATGCAGAACCCCGGGACAGGAAGGCTTCCCCTGTGTCTGCGTGAGTCAGACAGGAGGCCCGCCATTCACTGACACCACAAAACCTCCCAGATTTATCACTGGAGGATGCGACTGCACTCTGCAGCACCAAGAAGGAAAAGTGGTGGAATGATGGAGATCACAGGATGGAGAATGATGGGAACAACATGTTATAATATCTGTGTATTTAGTATCAAGCATAAGAGCCACGTGCTGAAATCCCGGCACTTCACACATTGCTGGAGCTCCTGTCAGCCGCCTGCGTGGCCTAAACCTGCTCCCGTGGCTGCAGAGTCTCCAGACTTGTCTCCCATCGAGCACATCAGGGACGTGAGCTGCACTCACTATCCTGCTCTGGGGTATAATACAGGATGTAACTCAGGATCAGTAATGTAATGTATGTACTCAGTGACTGCACCAGCAGAATAGTGAGTGCAGCTCTGGAGTATAATACAGGACGTAACTCAGGATCAGTAATGTAATGTATGTACACAATCACTGCACCAGCAGAATAGTGAGTGCAGCTCTGGAGTATAATACAGGATGTAACTCAGGATCAGTAATGTAATGTATGTACACAGCGACTGCACCAGCAGAATAGTGAGTGCAGCTCTGGGGTATAATACAGGATGTAACTCAGGATCAGTAATGTAATGTATGTACACAGTGACTGCACCAGCAGAATAGTGAGTGCAGCTCTGGAGTATAATACAGGATGTAACTCAGGATCAGTAATGTAATGTATGTACACAGCGACTGCACCAGCAGAATAGTGAGTGCAGCTCTGGAGTATAATACAGGATGTAACTCAGGATCAGTAATGTAATGTATGTACACAGTGACTGCACCAGCAGAATAGTGAGTGCAGCTCTGGGGTATAATACAGGATGTAACTCGGGATCAGTAATGTATGTACACAGTGACTGCACCAGCAGAATAGTGAGTGCAGCTCTGGAGGATAATACAGGATGTAACTCAGGATCAGTAATGTATGTACACAGTGACTGCACCAGCAGAATAGTGAGTGCAGCTCTGGAGTGTAATACAGTTTGTAACTCAGGATCAGTAATGTAATGTATGTACACAGTGACTGCTCCAGCAGAATAGTGAGTGCAGCTCTGGAGTATAATACAGGATGTAACTCAGGATCAGTAATGTAATGTATGTACACAGTGACTGCACCAGCAGAATAGTGAGTGCAGCTCTGGGGTATAATACAGGATGTAACTCGGGATCAGTAATGTTTGTACACAGTGACTGCACCAGCAGAATAGTGAGTGCAGCTCTGGAGTATAATACAGGATGTAACTCAGGATCAGTAATGTAATGTATGTACACAGTGACTGCACCAGCAGAATAGTGAGTGCAGCTCTGGGGTATAATACAGGATGTAACTCGGGATCAGTAATGTTTGTACACAGTGACTGCACCAGCAGAATAGTGAGTGCAGCTCTGGAGGATAATACAGGATGTAACTCAGGATCAGTAATGTAATGTATGTACACAGTGACTGCACCAGCAGAATAGTGAGTGCAGCTCTGGAGTATAATACAGGATGTAACTCAGGATCAGTAATGTAATCTATGCACACAGTGGCTCCATCCTCCCGTCTACATAGGATCTATATAAAGTGATGTGTGAGCGTGCACCTTGAACCCAGCTCCTGCACATAGGTGTATTTTAGGCTCTGGACTTGGCCCTTGGGGGGACCTTCCATGATTTATCTTCCCTTCCTTGGCTTTTGTCGCTTCCCTGTGCTAAAAGAGCAGAGCTGGCGTTAATATGCCTCTGTTGGAGAGCTGAACTCCACCACACGGCATCGCTGTGAAAAATGGCCCCTGATTTGCTAATTAATCAGTCAAAAGAGGAATGACACGGCTCTCGGCTTGAGGGTCCCTGCTGTGGAGGTAGTCCGGGCCGGTGATGAATGGTTTTCTTCGGAAATCATATATCAAAAAACCTTAGTCCTTTTTAACTACTATGGTGAAAGCTCGGTTGCATCTTTGTGCCGTGCACAATTTTGTGCTGCATTAGCAAATTATCCACCTTTACTATGCGCCTGTGTGTGTTGCTGGGTGCCGGCTTCCATGCTTCTCTCCTGCAGATGCTTTTAGGACACCCTTTGTGATATTTTGCTTTAATTATCTTGGACCACTCTGCAGTGACATCATATTCCATACGCCCCTCACCGAGACGCCGGTCGTTTGCTTTTTGTTTTTGCCTGTGTCACCAGACATCTCGCTGACTTACCCTGCCTGATCAGTCTGTAAGCTTTTTGTCTGTGTGACTGGACATCTCGTTAACTTACCCTGCCTGATCAGCATCTGTAAGCTTTTTGTCTGTGTGACTGGACATCTCGCTAACTTACCCTGCCTGATCAGCGTCTGTAAGCTTTTTGTCTGTGTGACCGGACATCTCGCTAACTTACCCTGCCTGATCAGCGTCTGTAAGCTTTTTGTCTGTGTGACCGGACATCTCGCTAACTTACCCTGCCTGATCAGCGTCTGTAAGCTTTTTGTCTGTGTGACTGGACATCTCGCTAACTTACCCTGCCTGATCAGCGTCTGTAAGCTTTTTGTCTGTGTGACCGGACATCTCGCTGACTTACCCTGCCTGATCAGTCTGTAAGCTTTTTGTCTGTGTGACTGGACATCTCGCTAACTTACCCTGCCTGATCAGCGTCTGTAAGCTTTTTGTCTGTGTGACCGGACATCTCGCTAACTTACCCTGCCTGATCAGCGTCTGTAAGCTTTTTGTCTGTGTGACTGGACATCTCGCTAACTTACCCTGCCTGATCAGCGTCTGTAAGCTTTTTGTCTGTGTGACTGGACATCTCGCTAACTTACCCTGCCTGATCAGCGTCTGTAAGCTTTTTGTCTGTGTGACCGGACATCTCGCTGACTTACCCTGCCTGATCAGTCTGTAAGCTTTTTGTCTGTGTGACTGGACATCTCGCTAACTTACCCTGCCTGATCAGCGTCTGTAAGCTTTTTGTCTGTGTGACCGGACATCTCGCTGACTTACCCTGCCTGATCAGCGTCTGTAAGCCTTTTGTCTGTGTGACCGGACATCTCGCTGACTTACCCTGCCTGATCAGCGTTTGTAAGCTTTTTCTGTCGCGTAAGTCTAATGGACACTAAAAATACAATTGTTCCTGACTGGCGAGTTGTTTTCTCTTCCTTTTGTGCATTTGACACCTGGCTGCCCAGAATGTCACTGACTGCATCTAGCTTTACACCCCCTAAGATCACAGATCCCTCCTGCTGGGCAGAGGAATCCACAAGAGCTGGGTAGGCAGCTGCAGCTACGCTGGTGGGTTAGGGGCCTGTGCTGACTATTGGGGACATTGGGAGGGAGCGCTGGCTTCTTTGACTGCAGGGGTAGATGGGGGGACACTGGAGGGGAGTGGGGAGCACAGGTTCCCCCCTATAGGGCAGTTGTTTTTTGAGGACCACACCAAGCATTTCCTGGATTCTTGTTGGGGGTCTTCCCTGTATCCCGACCTCCCCTCATTCAGTGCTTTCTGCTGTATTGAGGAGTCACTATTTGCCATCACACCCAGGTTGGGCTCTTTCTACAGCTGATTAAGCAATTGTCCTGCCTGTGTGCAGATGGAAACCAGTTTATCCGCTCCGACCCCCACATCACCCAGACGTCTCCTGCGCTATGTTCTGGTTTCCATATCACTGGGATAGTCCAGGCCTAATTCCTGTTATACGAGATGTCACACCTGCGGCTGCGGAGAGCTTTGTACTGCGGGGGGTGGGGGGGGTTTAAGAGATTTTTAGGGAGTTGATCTCCATGTATGAATCTATTGTAGCCTGTTATATTGGGGTCTTACAGTCCCTTTTCATAACCAATACAATACAGAGACAGGCCGGCCCAGTTGTCATGTTTGCCCTTTTTTCCACAGGCCGCACATGGATGTGTTATGCTCTATGGGTTTGGTCTGATGTGCGACTTATAATTTTTGCGATCAGTGGGAGTTGGTTGAGCTCTCCGTAAGTTCCAGAGGGAACCTTGTTGCTCACTCTGTAAATTTCAGGCGCGGGTGACCTGGTTACTCACATTGTAAGTACCGGGGTCGGGGAAGCCTGGTTGCTCACACTGCAAGTCCCGGGGAAGGAGGGGGCCTATTTGTACACGCTGTAAGTCCGGGGGAGTTGGAGGCTGGTTGCGCATGCTCTAAATACCAGGGGGGCCTGGTAGCGCACTTGGTGAGTCTTGGAATGAGGGAGGCCTGGTGCGCACGTGGAGAGTCTCGGGTGGAGGACGAACCTAGCTGTACATGCGGAGTGTCCTGGGGAGGAGGCTGGTTGTGCACGCGGGCCAACCGTTTAATAGAAACTACTTGAGAATCTTAAATCTGTGTACACTAAAAACGGGTGACATTCGAAACGCAAACTGATGAGCATCTGACCATTATTTGGATCTAGTACAGACGCTCATGTGTGAATAAAGCCCAATGCTTGGCTCTTGGATTATTCTTGGATTGTTCATTTGCCCCACTTATAATACATCCCATTATATTCTCTGCCTTGGCGGCAGCCGCTTGACGCCTGATGCTCCAGTTCATCTTCCTCTACAGTCATTTTTCAGTGCAATGTCTGTGACTTTTATTGCGCTACCTTACCGGAATTTCCACATTTCCATCCACGTGCTGTTACTGTAGCCAAATAACCAAACGATGGATCCACAGTGACCGCGATTAACTCTTGGCTTCCCAGGTGTAGTGTGAAGCTGTGAAGGACATGATGTTTGATTGGTGGAGTCTGGGACTTCTCCTCGCCCGGAAAATGATCTCCTTACTGCATTGCACAACACCAGTCACATGAATTATATGGAGCGTTTTCAATTATCGTCGTCCCCGAGTTGCACAACTCTTGGTATGTTCCATCGGTGAACCTCTGTTGAGGTTCCTGCATATTTCGAGGTGGAAATTAACCCCTTGGGTAAAGTTACGACAAAGAATGTCACCGGTTTAAAGAAGCAATTCTGCTCCTAAGAGATTGGTCGGCTTCATCCTGCACGCTAGGTCTTGTGGTCCATCAGGGACGGACCTGATGTCAGGAGCCCATGAAACATGAAAATGTTGATTTTTCTCATTGGATCCTATTGGCTGCTTCGCAGGGGGTCACTTGGCCCCCCGGGCAGTTAGTGTTTTGCTTGATGGCCTCATGTTTGTTGTATACAGGAGCCGCACTCCTCGTCCGTCCGCTGTCCACGCTTCTTCCAGCTCATCCATCAAATCCGGACTGGGAGGCTGCCATTTAGATTGACAGTTCCAATTACCGCTCCTGATATGTTTTCTTCACCCCCTGGTTATCGCCAGTCGTGCTGCTCGGTGGCCATTCTTCCTTTCACTGACCAGAACCTTTATATGTGTTCATATACATGTCGCCCCCCCCATGTATCTGTTCCAATTTTGGGTTAATATGGGCAGAACAGTGGTCCTTTGCTCTAATACAGGTCCTTCTCAAAAAATTAGCATATAGTGTTAAATTTCATTATTTACCATAATGTAATGATTACAATTAAACTTTCATATATTATAGATTCATTATCCACCAACTGAAATTTGTCAGGTCTTTTATTGTTTTAATACTGATGATTTTGGCATACAACTCCTGATAACCCAAAAAACCTGTCTCAATAAATTAGCATATCAAGAAAAGGTTCTCTAAACGACCTATTACCCTAATCTTCTGAATCAACTAATTAACTCTAAACACATGCAAAAGATACCTGAGGCTTTTATAAACTCCCTGCCTGGTTCATTACTCAAAACCCCCATCATGGGTAAGACTAGCGACCTGACAGATGTCAAGAAGGCCATCATTGACACCCTCAAGCAAGAGGGTAAGACCCAGAAAGAAATTTCTCAACAAATAGGCTGTTCCCAGAGTGCTGTATCAAGGCACCTCAATGGTAAGTCTGTTGGAAGGAAACAATGTGGCAAAAAACGCTGTACAACGAGAAGAGGAGACCGGACCCTGAGGAAGATTGTGGAGAAGGACCGATTCCAGACCTTGGGGAACCTGAGGAAGCAGTGGACTGAGTCTGGTGTGGAAACATCCAGAGCCACCGTGCACAGGCGTGTGCAGGAAATGGGCTACAGGTGCCGCATTCCCCAGGTAAAGCCACTTTTGAACCATAAACAGCGGCAGAAGCGCCTGACCTGGGCTACAGAGAAGCAGCACTGGACTGTTGCTAAGTGGTCCCAAGTACTTTTTTCTGATGAAAGCAAATTTTGCATGTCATTCGGAAATCAAGGTGCCAGAGTCTGGAGGAAGACTGGGGAGAAGGAAATGCCAAAATGCCTGAAGTCCAGTGTCAAGTACCCACAGTCAGTGATGGTGTGGGGTGCCATGTCAGCTGCTGGTGTTGGTCCACTGTGTTTCATCAAGGGCAGGGTCAATGCTTTATGGTGATGAAGATTTCATTTTTTCAGCACGACCTGGCACCTGCTCACAGTGCCAAAACCACTGGTAAATGGTTTACTGACCATGGTATTACTGTGCTCAATTGGCCGGCCAACTCTCCTGACCTGAACCCCATAGAGAATCTGTGGGATATTGTGAAGAGAAAGTTGAGAGACGCAAGACCCAACACTCTGGTTGAGCTTAAGGCCGCTATTGAAGCATCCTGGGCCTCCATAACATCTCAGCAGTGTCACAGGCTGATTGCCTCCATGCCACGCCGCATTGAAGCAGTCATTTCTGCCAAAGGATTCCCGACCAAGTATTGAGTGCATAACTGAACATTATTATTTGATGGTTTTTTTGTTTGTTATTAAAAAACACTTTTATTTGATTGGATGGGTGAAATATGCTAATTTATTGAGACAGGTTTTTTGGGTTATCAGGAATTGTATGCCAAAATCATCAGTATTAAAACAATAAAAGACCTGACAAATTTCAGTTGGTGGATAATGAATCTATAATATATGAAAGTTTAATTGTAAACATTACATTATGGTAAATAATGAAATTTAACACTATATGCTAATTTTTTGAGAAGGACCTGTATCTAGGTTTAAAGGGCATCTGTCATTTCCCACAACATAACTGTTTAAGTGTAAGTTCACACTGGGCGTTTTAGCTGCTTTTTCTTCTGCAGCAAAACCTGATTTCTTGAGAGGAAAGAAGTGTGGCAAAAACGCAGGTTTAGGTTCGTTTTTGGTGCTTTTTTTTTTTTTTTTTTTTTGGGCTATCTTGTGTCTTTGTCCATGCTAATGTCCATGACTTTCCTGCAGAAAAAGGGCTGCAAGTAATGATACCTGCGTTTTTGCTCCCTTTTTTTTCAACATCCATTCAAGCCAATGGGTGAAAAACGCTGCAAAAACGCTGAAAGAAGTGACATGCTCTATGTCCAAAAAAAGCAGCAAAGCACAAAATACTGATGACACAAAAAACAATGTCTGTGCATGAGATTTCTGAAATCTCATAGGCTTTGCTGGCACTGTAAAAAAAGCAGCTGAAAATTCGCTTAAAACGTCCAGCATACCGCCACATGGTTAACAGCGCAAGATAGAGTATAAACACGTGGTGATCAATAGAGCGCAAGGCAGCATACAGCCACTTGGTCATCAACAAAGCGCAAGGTAGAGTATAGACACATGGTGATCAACAGAGCACAAGGTAGAATACAGATATACGGAGATCAACGGAGCGTAAGGTAGAGTACAGATACATGCTGATCAACAGAGCGTAAGGTAGAGTGCAGATGCATGCTGATCAACAGAGCGTAAGGTAGAGTGCAGATACATGCTGATCAACAGAGCGTAAGGTAGAGTACATATACATGCTGATCAACAGAGCGTAAGGTAGAGTACAGATACATGCTGATCAACAGAGCGTAAGGTAGAGTACAGATACATGCTGATCAACAGAGCGTAAGGTAGAGTACATATACATGCTGATCAACGGAGCGCAAGGTAGAGTACAGATACATGCTGATCAACAGAGCGTAAGGTAGAGTGCAGATACATGCTGATCAACAGAGCGTAAGGTAGAGTACAGATACATGCTGATCAACAGAGCGTAAGGTAGAGTACAGATACATGCTGATCAACAGAGCGTAAGGTAGAGTACATATACATGCTGATCAACGGAGCGCAAGGTAGAGTACAGATACATGCTGATCAACAGAGCGTAAGGTAGAGTACAGATACATGCTGATCAACAGAGCGTAAGGTAGAGTACAGATACATGCTGGTCAACAGAGCGTAAGGTAGAGTACAGATACATGCTGATCAACAGAGCGTAAGGTAGAGTGCAGATACATGCTGATCAACAGAGCGTAATGTAGAGTACAGATACATGCTGATCAACAGAGCGTAAGGTAGAGTACATATACATGCTGATCAACGGAGCGCAAGGTAGAGTACAGATACATGCTGATCAACAGAGCGTAAGGTAGAGTACAGATACATGCTGATCAACAGAGCGTAAGGTAGAGTACATATACATGCTGATCAACGGAGCGCAAGGTAGAGTACAGATACATGCTGATCAACAGAGCGTAAGGTAGAGTACAGATACATGCTGATCAACAGAGTGTAAGGTAGAGATATAGCCACATAGTGATCAACAGAGCGCAATGTAGAGTACATATACACGGTGATCAAGAGCGCGCAAGGAAGAGTACAGATACATGGTTATCAGCAGAGCACACGGTAGAGTACAGATACACTGTGATCAACAGAGCATAAGTTGGAGTATAGACACATGGTGAGCCCAAATTTGAGTTCCTTACTAGGACTATAGAAAAAATAATACATTTGACCAATATGTGGATTATTGCTGTGTACTCTCCAATAAGTCCTGGACTAAGCAAGTAATGAAAAAATGAGACCTGGGGGAATATATGGCAAGTGTGCCTGCACCTCCTCCACTTCGGAGCTCGACGGACTGGTTCGTAGTGATGGGAGACCAGAGGAAAACATGACATTCTACCCTGCAAACAAACTTGTCATTTCAGCCGGCATCACCTGCTGTGGTGATGTCTCAGGACTGGTGTGATGATGTGGGTTATATCCGTCATCTTCCACGCCTCCTGTCACTCATCATTGTGTAATCATGGGACGCTGTCCAGCCTTGGGGGGGGCGAGGGGGTTGTGCTTCTCGGACTTGGCGTGTATGAGTCTAGCTGGCACCTGCAGAGATCCAATCCCATGCCCTCTAGGTCCTGAGGAAGGGCTTTCATTTCCGTATATTGGGCTCATTCATCGCCTTTTTGGTGCATCAGTTTCTAGCATTTTTGGGAGACTCAGTGATGATCACACAGGAGCTCGGCTCGTTACCGAATCGTTATCAGATCTCACCTGTAACGAGCCGAGCTCCCGTGTGTCCATCACATGACCCAACTACTCAATGACTGAAAGCAGAGATCTTTAAGACCGTAGACATAGATACTCTCGTGGGACCCGAGAGTATTTTCTGCATGTGTCCCGCTTAGTCTCTTAGTTTCTATGACCGCTGCAGCCAATCGCTAACTTGTCTATCCTTACTGTGATTTCCTAACTTTATGACTTTTCCTTCTTGGTGTTGCTTTTTGAATGTTGAGGAGTTTTAATTCTAGTATTTTATGTAAAACCAAAACATGAGCCTTACTGATCACGAAAAAAACTAAATTAATAAAAAATGAAATTTTTTTCGATACCTTTAAAATGGCATTTAATGGCTGTGTTGTTTGTGGGTTTTTTTTTACTTTAATTTGTTCCCCTCAACAAGTCCTGTCCCCTCCAGAGATCTGGCCACTCGATTCCTCGCCTCTGTACGTTTTTGTGCTCGCTGTTCCATTTAGGCATTCTCTCTTCTGACAGCCATTCGTTATGTCCCGACCCCCCCAGGACTATTTTAATCGAGGCCACGGTGACTTTTTTTTTCTTTTCTGTGTTGGGTTTCTCAGTTACCAAACTTGATAGGAATGCGGAGCACCGAGAATGAGCACAGCCATGTAGAACCAGAGTGATGTGCCAAAAACCTCCCCACACCGCGCTCTGCAAACCACAGGTGGATATGGTGGGGCATACCTGGCAGGACTCGGCCGTCCCCAATGACCCGTCCTAAACTTGGCCAGCGACTTTAACCCCTTCAGAGTCGCTTTACTTTTTAATGTATCCGATGAAACATGAAGAATACTGAGCCCCCAAACTTCACGTATTAACCCTTCATCTTTATTCAAATTGCATTTGTGTCCCAATTTGGAAGCTAAAAATCTTGTAACATAAATATGAAGATTTTATTTTTATGTGATTTATAATTTAGATTTATTCCTGCCATATTTTTTTAGATTACCTCTTCCTTTCAGTGCTAGACTTTTTTCAGTTTTTATTCTTCTTGGTGCTAGTTTTAAGAATTCTTGGTTTGCCAACGGCCATCTCTCCCAACGCCCCCGAACCATCCTTCAGCCGACAACTCTCTCTCCCGACTCTTGAGAGAGCCGCATCCTTTGTTGGTCGAAAGTTGAGAAGCCCCATACACATTCGGTGGGGAGTCAATCCCGCTGACTGTTCTCCAACATGTCTGGGCCCTTAAACCACTGGCAGATACTTCTGACCGCCACTTTCGGTATTTACTGGTGGGAGAACGGAAGGATCGGGCAAGTCTAACATCCAAGATCTTTCTTCACCCAACTTCTGTCCTGAGAGAGTGAGGTGGCTCCCATTAGGTGGTCTGGCAGGTCCTGCTTAACAATGTTGATGACATTTTTTTTTTGTTAATGGAAATGGTGGTCTTCTCAGCAAGTTCAGTAGATCCATATCTTGCTTTAGTACTGTAGATAACCATTTCTAGGGTCCCTTTAGTTGCCATTTTATGGTCAGCACTTAGGGCAACTTAGAGTCCAATACAAAATGTATTGCTTGAAAATTTACTCGCGTATATAGCCCCCTTACTGGTGTATATAGCCCCCTTACTCGCGTATATAGTCCCCTTACTCGCATATATAGCCCCCCTACTGGCGTATGTAACCCCCTTTACTCACGTATATAGTCCCTTTACTGGCGTATATGTCCCTTGTCCTGGGCCCCATCCTTGTATATGTCTCCCATTCTGCTGCTGTTCTTTAATGCATAGAAAATAAATGACTCTATTCCCCTTCTCTCCGCTCCCCCGCCACGTGGCACCCTCTTTTGAAGCCGGCAGCGGACTTCAGCGTGCAAGCGACTGAAACTTCTGACATCACTGCCATGCGCCCCCCGGTCACGTGCACACCGACGTCAGCTGCCGGCCTCTAATTGGCCGTCAGTGCGTATTGCTGCGCTACAATACACTTGAGCTGAATGTGCATCCGAGGACGTACATCCAGTTGAACTTTGCGCTGACGTCCGCGGGCATCTCAACCTCACGGTCCCGATCACGACCTCTGCAACCACGATCATTACGCCCCTGCTCAGAAGCTGTACACTCCTGCCAGTGCTGCGAGGACGACCCCAATGCGCATGCGCAGTCTTATCTGGGAGAAGTACTGCCCTTACCATAGCCCATACAAAATGGCTTTTTGGTGACTACTAGCACCCAGGGCAAATGCCTCGGATGCCCCTTTCTCCCTCCCCCCAGGTACTCCCCTTGCGGGTTTTATGGAAAGGGTTTTAGTCTCTTGGCACCCCGATCTGGATGATTTCACCGTCCTTGAGAATCATTCGATCTCCAAAATTATGTGGAGTCGTTGCTACTAAATTCTGTAAATGAAGAATTTGTGAAAGAACAAATTGTGAAGAACAAATTGTGAAGAACAAACAATGCAAAAATGACTTTCCACAATTATTTTGGAATTTCAGAATTAAATTCTCGATCCCAAACATTTGACCCTATTTAACCCCCTATTTTACGCTATTTTTTTAATTATTATTTATTATGATTTTTATTGCTACTGAAAAGCTTCTTCAGTTGATGTTTTCCAATCCTCTCCCATGTGAAGTCTCCCAACCTTGGGTATATGAGGGTCATGTGCTCTATGTAATCTACGTGGCCCCCTCCATAGGATTTTATTTTCGCAGTTTGTCGGTGGCGGCGTTGTTTCTGTCTCCTACAAATAAATACAAAGCCGTCCATTTATCAGCAGCTCCTATTATTGCGACTGTGCGCCCGACAATGCAGCAGCGCATGGTAATATCTACAATAAATTTTACACTCGGCCTGTCAGACTGGGAAAAATGGCAGGATATTTACCCTACAGGCAGGGAGAGGAAACGTAGCCTCTTACTGACCCCCCGTACATTTTCACATCTTCTTTTATGATATTGAATGTATTGTGGATTTTGCTTTTTTTTGCCTTTTTTTTTTTTTTTTTATATTGTCTGCACTTGAAAAACATTTTCTATATGTTGTGTTTGAAGATTGTTTTTGAAGTTTCGTGAGAATATCTTTTTTTTTTTTTTTTTGCATTTTTAGGTGTAACCTTATATAAATAAATGCAGATGGTCCCCTATCATCAGAGTCGGTGTGATAAAACGATAACTTCGATATCGCGTTGCGTACTGGCTCACTTCAAGGAAGGTGGCTGTATATTACTGAAAAATGGCCGCACTTTGCGGGATTAGGTTGGGCATAAATTTATTTCCTAGCTTCATACTGGATCATTGCTTTTGGGGAAAATGTCGGTCGTTACTCTAAAATTGTAATACCTGATCCATAGCTGTAGGATACAATTAATAATGGCTCCCAAGTATGATGCTTTTGTACCCTTTGTTGCACAGCATTTGGGTCAGATTTCAGTTGGAAACAATAGTAACCGTACATACAGATATTCCGATTCCGTAGGTATTAAGTCGCTAAATTCTTAGAGGAGCAAATCCTCAATTTTGAGACTCCCTGATAAGCAGTTTGCAGCGTAATCGAAGTTTCAGATTTTTTTTCTTGTGGGAGTGTCTCTCCCAGTAATATAGGCTGGATGTGAGCACACTATGTATGCACAGCTTCTATCCTGCACTTATTTTCTCTTTTTGCCTTCTTGTTCTCTCTGCCCTCTCTGAGGCTGTACATGCCTTCTCTATTCTCCACATTGGATATTTGCTGCAATCATAAAAGTGAGGCACAGCAGAAGCAGCATCAGAAGGAATTCTGACTAGTAACATTTTTCCAAAAGCAAACAGCTAAAGGACTTGGACACTGTGCAGCAAAGATGGAGAATTTGTAAACTAAATACTTTTTAGGACGGTGCTTAACTCTGCATTTACAAAACAAATGAACAATCCAGTATCTGTACATTGCTTTTATAGGGAATCTGTCAGCAGATTTTTGATATGTAATCTGAGATCAGCATAAGGTAGAGGCGCAGACTGATTCTATGGATGTGTCACTTGCTCAGCTGCTTGTTGTAATTTCAATACAATCTGTGTTTTATCAGCAGAAGATTATCGTTAGAAGACTAGGTTTCACATTACAGGAGTGATTCCATTCTGGGAGAGAAGTATGGGATTTTTTTTTATGTGGGGCAATTATGAATGGTTTGTGCAATTATGAACAACCACTTTAAGGGAAGAGTCAGACCGCTGTATAACTCAGACGAGGATTGCTCAGACTGGCCGTCAGCTCTCCCTACTCTAACCTGACAGCATGTATTTCTACGCAGCGGTCATGCTTGGGTAGGGAGAGCCGCCAGCCAGTAAGAGCATTGCATTACGATCCTCGTCTGAGTTATCCACCCATCTGACTCCTCCTTGAGAGTAGGCCATCAGTGTGAAGTCATTGGGGCTCGGAGCCACAGGTTCTCTTCGAACATGTTTCGGTTCTGCAGCTCAGCCCCAATCACTTGCGTTGAGATAGGCAGAGACTCAAGTAGAGGCTGCTAGCACTGCTGATCCCTATGGGGCCAGACTTCAACCCTTCACATATTGATGGCCTTTACTTAGGACACTCCACTTTAGAAAAACACTTTTTATAGCTGGCTTCCCAAAATAAACGAAAACACTGCGTTCCCTGAAATCAATGGACCAACCATGTCACACACATGACAGATCATCCACATGGACAACTGGCCTTTGCATGCAATACAGGGCTGTGGAGTCGGTAAGCCAAACCTCCGACTCCTCAATTTCCATGACTCCGACTCCACCAAAATGGGCTCGGACTCCACCAAAATGGGCTCCAACTCCCACTCCACGACTCCGACTCCACAGCCTTGCCAGGGCTGTGGAGTTAGTAAGCCAAACCTCCGACTCCTCAATTTCCATGACACGGACTCCACCAAAATGGGCTCCGACTCCACCAAAATGGGCTCCGACTCCACCAAAATGGGCTCCAAGTCCCACTCCACGACTCCGACTCCACAGCCTTGCCAGGGCTGTGGAGTTAGTAAGCCAAAACCTCCAACTCCTCAATTTCCATGACACGGACTCCACCAAAATGGGCTCCGACTCCACCAAAATGGGCTCCAACTCCCACTCCACGACTCCGACTCCACAGCCTTGCCTGGGCTGTGGAGTCAGTAAGCCAAACCTCCCGACTCCTCAATTTCCATGACACGGACTCCACTAAAATGGGCTCCGACTCCACCAAAATGGGCTCCAACTCCCACTCCACGACTCCGACTCCACAGCCTTGCCTGGGCTGTGGAGTTAGTAAGCCAAACCTCCGACTCCTCAATTTCCATGACACGGACTCCACCAAAATGGGCTCCGACTCCACCAAAATGAGCTCCAACTCCCACTCCACGACTCCGACTCCACAGCCTTGCCAGGGCTGTGGAGTTAGTAAGCCAAACCTCCGACTCCTCAATTTCCATGACACGGACTCCACCAAAATGGGCTCCGACTCCACCAAAATGAGCTCCGACTCCACCAAAATGGGCTCCAACTCTCACTCTACGACTCCGACTCCACATCCTTGCCAGGGCAGTGGAGTCGGTAAGCCAAACCTCCGACTCCTCGATTTCCATGACACGGACTCCACCAAAATGAGCTCCAAGTCCCACTCCACGACTCCGACTCCACAGCCTTGCCAGGGCTGTGGAGTCAGTAAGCCAAACCTCCGACTCGGACTCCACCAAAATGGGCTCCGACTCCCACTCCGACTCCTCAGTTTCTATGACTCCAACTCCACCGAATTGGACTACAACTCCGACTCCACAGCCCTGATGCAATACGACCTGTTCTGCCATAAAGTAAGGTTTTGTTCTTAACAAGACTTCTGCTTTATTTTTCTTTTAACTTTTTCTCTACTTTTTAATCTTTTTTTAGTTATTTTGTATGTGTATATTTTGGCAGATAACGTTCGGTCCACAGAGAGGAGCCGAGGCCGCAGGTTGTTCATTCTTTCATCATGTATTTAGACGGGAGGACACGGCTAGTCCTTCTGTGTCGTGGAGCAGAACGGATGACTGATGGCGAAGGATTCCCAGCTCCCGTACGCCATGAATATTCCAGGGCTCTGACTTTCACAAGTTTATCACTGTCTGTCACTGTGTGGATGTATAGTGCCGGGTGGAGACTGACCTCGGCAGTTTTAGATAAATGATCGCTGGGAAACAGCCAATTTTATTTCCTCCCGCCTCCCCCCAAAGATCAGAAACTCCCTGCGGAGGACAGGGGGCAAATACTTATGTTAACGGAGACCTATCGCAGACTTGGAATAACCTGGGGAGGGAGAGCGAAGCCGGTAAATGATTCAGATAATGAGATAAAAATGAGAAATATTGTAGTGTTGTTGTTGGTCTTTAATTATTTTGTTCTGGTAACCCAAGAAAAGGACAATTCAGGATTAAAGGACACTCGTCAGTCTGGAAATGCCATGCAATCAGTGGCCAGTATGGTATAGGGCAGTAGGAGCTGAGCAGATTTAGAAGTATAAATCTTAGGAGTCCAGTGGGCGGAGTCTCTATATACTCACATAGGAGGAGGGCTGATTAGGATCTCCACCTTGACTTGTATAAGTGGCACAGATTTTTTTGGGTAAAATATATTTACGTTCCTAATTTATTCATAGATATTCCTGCACGTTCTGTAGGTGAGTCCACTGGGCAGCTCTAATTGGGGCTGTCAATCGTTGCCTAGGACCAACCCACTGGACTCCTAAGCCCAAGGTGAGCAGAGATTTCAATGAACTAATTACAAGTTATAATTTTTTTTCCCATAAATCTAAATTTCATCTTGCTCAGCTCCTCCTGCTCTATAACCTCCCGTCCATATATTGCTTAGCATTTTCAAGCTGGTGGGTTCCTTTTAACAGGAAGTCAATAGGTGGCAAAGTAAACTTTGGATCTGCGATTAAGCAACTATAAAGAGGTGAACAGGGTCTCTTAGTGCCTCCCGTTTGAAGTAGCAATCCGAAAAGTCAGTTTTGTCATGTCTAAGAATAGAAAACCAAACCAGAATTTCCATTTGTAGACACCTGTTTCGGGGTTCTTCCCCTCATCAGTGCAAAGCATGAGTAGTCTAGTTGGCTTGAGTTTTTTTAACAGAGAAACCTAATATCACTGGTTGTAACCCTCTCCGCCAGCTAACCAGTTCTACTGCTTTGCAATGATGAATTACAAGAACCCCTAAAACACTGGATCCCCTGTTCTCGTCCTCTGTGAAGAGCTTATGTGGATATTTTCTTTGCCAGGTAGCGTTCAGTGATGGCTTAGTCTTTTTTTCCCCTTAAGTACAAACTTTACCCCCTTTAATAACATTTTACTAGTGTCATGTTTGATTGGCGGTCTCTAAAGTCCCAGTATGAGGACACCGAAAAGTGTCGGGGCAGAAGGAATGTGTGAGGAGACAGTATGGGGAGAGGGTGAAATTTGTGAGGAAACAGTACGAGGAGGGAGGGTGAAATGTAGAGGGGAGAGATGTATGAGGAGACAGTACTATTTTGGGAGCGGAGGGAACGAGTGAGGAAACAGTATGGGGTGGGTGAAATGTGTCAGGAGACAGTATGGTCACTGGGGTTGGAAATGTGTGAAAAGACAATATGAGGAGCGAGGGTGAAATGTATGAGTGGTCCCAGTATGAGGAGACAGCATAGTGTTCTCCATGCCTCGGAGTTCCTCCGTTCTCTACGCCGCAGTGTTCCTCCGTTCTCCACGCTACAGCGTTCCTCTGTTCTCCGCGCCGCAGCAGTGTTCCTCCATTCTTTGCACTGCAGCAGCGTTCCTCCGTTCTTAGCACCGCAGCAGCGTTCCTCCATTCTCTGTCCCGCAGCAGCATTCCTCCATTCTCCACTCCGCAGCAGCGTTTCTCCACGCCGCAGCAGCGTTCCTCCGTTCTTTGCACCGCAGCAGCGTTCCTCTGTTCTTTGCGCCGCAGCAGTGTTCCTCTGTTCTTTGCGCCGCCGCAGCAGCATTCCTCCGTTGTTTGCGCCGCAGCAGCGTTCCTCCGTTTTCTGCGCCGCAGCAGCGTTCCTCCGTTTTCCACGCCACAGCAGCAGCGTTTCTCCTATCTTTGCGCCGTAGCAGCATTCCTCCGTTCTTTGCACTGCAGCAGCGTTCCTCCGTTCTTTGCGCCGCAGCAGGGTTCCTCTGTTCTTTGCGCCGCAGCAGGGTTCCTCTGTTCTTTGCGCCGCAGCAGCATTCCTCCGTTCTTTGCGCCGCAGCAGCGTTCCTCCGTTCTTTGCGCCGCAGCAGCGTTCCTCCGTTCTCTGCGCCGCACCAGCATTCCTCCGTTCTTTGCGCCGCAGCAGCGTTCCTCCGTTCTCTGCGCCGCAGCAGCATTCCCCCGTTCTTTGTGGCGCAGCAGCGTTCCTCCGTTCTGTGCCGCAGCAGCGTTCCTCCGTTCTGTGCCGCAGCAGCATTCCCCCGTTCTTTGTGGCGCAGCAGCGTTCCTCCGTTCTCTGCGCCGCAGCAGCGTTCCTCCGTTCTCTGCGCCGCAGCAGCGTTCCTCCGTTCTGTGCCGCAGCAGCGTTCCTCCGTTCTCTGCGCCGCACCAGCATTCCTCCGTTCTTTGCGCCGCAGCAGCGTTCCTCCGTTCTTTGCACCTCAGCAGCGTTCCTCCATTAGGGTTCAGCCTGTCTCCCAATTTAGCTGTATGACTTCATAGAATCAGGGAAATGGATTCCAATACAAGGCTTTCTGTTGCCCCTTTCATGTTTTACATGTTCCATTTCTGGCTTCCGACCCTTAACCTTTACGGAAAAGCTGTTGCTTCTATTTTGGAGACCTGTTACAGATCCTGCGGATTCACGGAGAGACGTTTTGAAGCTGTGTCCTCCGTCGGGGCAGAGTTCACCTGCAGACAGGAAGCCTCCTCCCGCTTTGTTTTTATTCCTGTCAGCCATCTTTACATTGGAAATAATAAAATAATATGCAAATGTAGAGAATGTCACTTATTTTCATCTCCCCGGACTGATATTTCTTTCTCAAAAGGGATTGTGTCATCAGAAAAGGACCTGTTGCTAAAATCAGATTTTTATGTTAAATGTTATGGGGAGGTCTTATATGTTTTTCTTTTCGCTTTTTTTTTTTTTTTTCTTTACACTACAATCATTAAAAATGAAAATTGTAAGAGTTTAAAAAAAAAAAAAAAAAAAAAAACTTCCAGTGGTCAGTGTGAAGATTGCTAAATTTCTAATGTCCTGTTATTTCAGGAAATGCATGTCTAATTAGCTGCAATGAAAATACTCTGACCCTATCTTTTTGTACTGAAGCATCTAATAAACATGTGGAAAAGTCATTGTGAAGGGAGGAGGTGAGCTGTGACATCACCTATTGTGAATGGTGGATCCTGTGTTATCTACTGTATATAGAGGTGTTATCAGTCATTGTACAGGAGGAGGAGGAGGTGAGCTGTGACATCACCTATTGTGAATGGTGGATCCTATGTTATCTACTGTATATAGAGGTGTTATCAGTCATTGTACAGGAGGAAGAGGTGAGCTGTGACATCTCCTATTGTGAATGGTGGATCCTGTGTTATCTGTATATAGAGGTGTTATCCGTCATTGTACAGGAGGAGGTGAGCTGTGACCTCTCCTATTGTGAATGGTGGATCCTGTGTTGTCTACTGTATATAGAGATATCAGTCATTGTACAGGAGGAGGAGGTGAGCTGTGACATCACCTATTGTGGATGGTGGATCCTGTGTTATCAGCCTTGTATACCGGTGTTATCAGTCATTGTAATGCTGCCTGTGATGGTAAAGAAACTGCTGAAAACTTTTTATTTACTAGCCTAAATTGGCCTCAGATTCTGGAAAATTGCAAGATTGCCAATTTTATTTTTTAATAAATATTGTGATATGAAAATTAAAATTTGTCTAAAATGTTTAAAACTTACACATAACACAGAGGCCTAGTTTAACCTCTTTATGACCTGTGACATATAGGTATGTCATAGCTCGCCTCCCTCTCTTTGGTGCGTGCTCCAGGGCCTGAGCCCGCCTCACTAACCCCACCATCGGCGACCCTGTCACGTGATCAGGGGACGCGGATAGGCTAGCATGACAAACTGGGGTCTGCAGGAGACCCCTGTGCCGTCCCGCGCTGCCGCTCATCACAGCAGATGAGCATTTCTGCTGCACATAGCAGGCCTGAAACATAAAAAAAATGCAAAAGTTCCAATCCACCCCCCCTTTTATCCCATTCAAAATAAAACAAACAAAAAAAAAATACAGATATTTGGCATCGCTGCTTTCAGAATCGCCCAATCTATCAACATATAAAAATTATTAATCCGATCGGTAAACAGTGTAGCAAGAAAAAGAAATCAAAACGCCAGAATTACGTTTTTTTGGTCGCCGCAATATTGCAATAGAAAGCAATAACGGGCGATCAAAATATTGTATCTATACCAAAATGGTATCAATAAAAACGTCAGCTCGGCGCACAAAAAATAAACCCTCACTCAGCCCCAGATCACGAAAAATGGAGACACCAGGGGTTTTGGAAAACTGCGCGCTTTTTTTTTTTTGTGTGTTTTAAACTTGGTTTTGTTTTTTTTTTTTTCACCGCTTAAATAAAAAAAACAAAAACCTACACATGTTTGGTATCTACGAACTCGTAATGACCTGGAGAATCCTAATGGTAGGTCAGTTTTAGCATTTTGGGACCATGGTAATAAAACAACCAAAAACACAATTGTGGAATTGCACTAATTTTACAATTTTACCGCACTTGGATTTTTTTTCCCCCCATTTTCTAGTACCCTATATGGGAAAACCAATGGTGTCGTTCAAATGTACAACTAATCTTGCAAAAAAAACAAGCCCTCACATGGCCATATTGACGGAAAAATTAAAATAGTTATGGCTCTGGGAAGGAGGGGAGCAAAAAACGAAAATGCAAAAAAACAGAAAATTCCAAGGTGGTGAAGGGGTTAAACAGTAAGTCATTTTACTTATGACCCATGCCCTTTAAATCTGTCCAAAAAATATAAATCTCACTCTTCATCTACAAAGATGCTTCTGAATAAAGAGGGTTTTTTTGTTGTTTTTTTTTAGGGAATCCTGTTTTTGCTTTGAGTGGCATGATGTAGACGCTGAGACCCTGATTCCAGCAATGTCACTTGCTGTTCTGCATGTTGTCATTTTAATAAAAAAAAATAATAATTCTCTGCTTCAGATCTCGCAGCACTCTAAATCCTAAGCTGTGTTTGACCCCGCCCACATCACTGATTGGAGGATTTCTGTGTCCACTGTGCATAGGCAGAAAGCTGCCAATCAATGGTGGGGGTGTAGCTGTACTAGGAGGCACAAGACATCTAGTCCTGTAGTAATTATCTCCTGCTGATAAAACACTGTAGTATTACTGTAGTAAGATCTCTGGAATCAGGGTCTCTGCCTCTACATATTGATGCACTCAGATTTACATAGCACGATCCTGCTGACAGATTCTCTCCAACGGATTAGTACTTAGGACTTTCCTTCATTCCTTTTTTTAGGCAGAAACCTTTTCCAGATAAGCCTCCAAAATTTAGCAAGTTCTGCTAGAACACATGCAGCTGCCGATGGTTTGTGCCGAGCCTACACTGCCATCACTATATTTACACTGGGATAAAAGGCAGACCGCTCCTGACAACGAGGGCAGAGCTCTGCTGTGAAAAGTTGTAAGGCTGGTGATTTATAACTGCATCTTTTCAGAAGCTGAGAGGCAGGGTATGGACGTGGACAGCTAACTGCTATAAAGAAATCAGTGGGCTGGGGGAGAGGTGGCTGGGATGTTAAGAGTTAACTCCTCTCTTAGAATGGAGGCTTCATGGAATTGATGGAAACTATAAAAGATCAAATGTATCATTGCAGGAGAATGACAGCAGATAGAAAAAAAAACAAGTCAATTGCAAACTTGCTTATTTTCACGCTGTCTAACTAATTAAAGCAATTTAAGAACTTGAGACCAGCGGAGTATGGAGTCTCACAGACAGTTCTTCAAGGGAGAAAAGTATGTAAATTATCACTCTCGTTTCTTAAGGAGAACCGGTACTTTTACCACCCCGAGGTAGACACTAGTCCATACTGATGAGGGGCAGACAACCCGAAACACGCTGTCTGATGATAAGTATATGGCTTGCCATTTATCCCTTGTGGTGTTAAGGCTTGTTAAAGGGTCAGAAATTGACTTTAATTGTGGCTACCGTAATTGGATATTTTCTTTTGTTCTATGATAGAGCGAAGCTTAATCTTTTACATTCACACATATACTTAGAGCATTCCTTCATAATGAAGACCCTTGTTCAGCAAAAGCACAAGGTGGGCACCACAAGTGAAGACATTGTAGTGTCCATCACATCATACTTGCCATATAAAAATAAAAACCTCCAGACTGCACCACCAAAATATAGACGCTATTGATGCCTGACAAAGTGCTACTCGAGACGGATAAAAAGCCAATAATAAGCATCATTATGCATGAAGATTCTCTTAAAACTCTGGGCAATTCCAGTTAACCTTATCGCCTGGGGTAGCGCATTCTAGAGAGCTGGTGCAGCACAAGGGAAGTCATTCTTAAAAAAAAAAAAAAAAGGGTGAAGATAACACTGATAAATAAAAGTCTAAAAATACAAGTCAAGGGAATATATCTGAGGTTTTCCTGTTCAATTGTTGTCAGGTGCGGTTGTTTGCATTGGAACAAGCAGTAGAGCTCATTTTTGTCGTGGTCAATCTACACGATTTTCTCCATTTATTTAAAAAAAAGTCTTAAAAAATCCTGCAAAGAGCACAGGGGTTATTGTTTTTCCTGTTGATCAGTGAATAAGAGGTGGGGCCTAACCACGTCAGACAGTGGGGGGAGGCTCCTGCTGCAGGTAGTTGTTTTACAGCCAGGCACAGGACAGTGATGAGTGGGAATAAAATTAATGCTGCGAGATTATTTAATATACGGGCTTAGGTTTATAAACACTTCGCTGACCACTTTTTGCATCCATCAAGTATAGGGTGAGCTAAATTCGAGAAGCTGAGAACCAACGACCGTATATTTATTACCACTGGATTTCTCTTACACATTTTCCCCTAAGGAGTACATTTAAAAAAAAAAAAAGACAACAAAAAAATAAGGTCTTAAAGGGAAGACCTGATGGCAAAACATCCGTAAAGACTCCAGGAAGGGTTAAATGTCGCCAGTCTGAATTAAAGTGAAATAGCACATGTGCAGTAGCTGTTAACTGCTGAGAGTTTCCTGTTTACACGGAGTGCTGATAGGAATAGTGACTGCAGCAGGAAAGCCGAGCAGCCAATATCGGTGGCCATGTCATTACCTCACTGGGGGGAAATGAGGCACGATGTTTTCTTCGTGTCCCACCTCTTTAATGACTTTACCACCTCTCCCCAGAGGGAGTTCTTCATCTTTATTTTTTTATATAGCGCTAACATATTCCGCAGCGCTTTACAGTTTGCACACATTATCATCACTGTCCTCGATGGGGCTCACAATCTAGATTCCCTATCAGTATGTCTTTGAAATGTGGGAGGAAACCGGAGTACCCGGAGGAAACCCACGCAAACACGGAGAGAACATACAAACTCTTTGCAGATGTTGTCCTGGGTGGGATTAGAACCCAGGACTCCAGCGCTGCAAGGCTGCTGTGCTAACCACTGCGCCACCGTGCTGCCCGGTTCTTGAAGGCATCTTCAGGCGGACACCACGTCACGGGTGTGTCACCCGATGAGTCTAATCGGCTGCGCAGAAGGTAGCGCCGGGCCAGCTACAACAACAAGATAGGTCTTCCTGTCCTCGAATTTCCCTGTAATGATAGAGATGTGAAGAATGAACTGTCAGCCTACAGACAAGTCACCTAGGAAAAAGTTGGTCGGCTCTGTTCATGATTCTCGTGAAGACGTCAAGAACTGTCGTGGGCACTAGAACTTTAGCCTGTGCCGTTAAAAGATCACTAAACATGGAAGATAAGTCCTTACTTTCCTCCTTTCATCCTTTTTTTTCCCTCACATTAAAATTGAAAAATATATCCTAAGAAAGATTGTGTTATGTCACTCCTCCTCCTATCTTGTTCCTTGATGTAAGACAACTAGCTGCAGCAGGAGCCTCCCCCCTTCTGCTCTGTCTCCTCCTTATCGAAACTCCACCCTGAAACTGTTTCCCAGCAACAGATGAGCAGAAATGGATCAAAAATTCCTGGAACCTGCCGAAAAAATTGGCTGTTTGTCTTTCATGTGACATCGGGTTTGATTCTGCTTTTGCATCCGTTTTGCCCCGGTTTCAATTTTTGACAGATTCCCCACCCCAAAGACTCTATTGGCCAAGTCTGATCTTCAAAAACTGGTCATGCTCGGAGTTTAACGGATTTGTTTAAAAAAAAAATGCCTAAAACATAAATTTAATAATGACCTAAAATCTGTAGTGGATATAAAAAGTCTACACACCCCAAGCTTCAAAGGAGAATTATTTCAGAACTTTTCTCTTATAATTTCGGATGTGGTTGGGCTCAGAATTAGCCAATCACATTTACTCACATGTCACATAGTAATCATTGCACGTCCCCGCCATCATTTACTGGGATTTTGATTAACACCATAGAAAATTTCGCTGATCTAGGAGGATTTAGCATTTTACAGCAAACAGCTGACAACACAGCAAAGGGATCGGATTGTTGAAATTTATCAGTCAGGAGAAGAGTGCAAAAAAATGTCCATATTGTTAGATAGATCACGAAAGAATGTGAAGATGCCATAAAGAAGTGGCCTAAATTTGGCACAACATTGAAGAATGGGCAAAGATCGCCAATTCTGATAGCCCCCAACTTAAAAAAGATTGAATTCCATCATAAATTCAAAACCTACTGCAACAAAGTATTCGTGTAAGGGTTTGAAGATTTATGCAACCACATTATTTTAGTTCTTTATTTTACTTTTTCCACCTGAAAAGATTTGTTTCTTAATGGATTTGTACAGATTATAAAGATGGGACAAGTTTTGAAATAATTTTTTTTTTAATGACAAAAAACTTGGCCTTTTAACAAGGGTGTGTAGACTTTGTTTTCATATATCCGTGGGTTGTAATTTGTGTTGTTTTTATAGACCTTTTATTCAATTTCTGCTTTTTCTTAAAGGGATAAATTTAGTAAGTAATGTGTTTTGGGAGCAAGAAACCACGTGGGCAAATGTTTCTATTCCAAAGCTTCATAATGCCGTCTCCGGGATTATTTTGGGAGCATCGCGAGTTGCATTAATGTTCCTTTTACAACTACACGGAACGTCCTGGTTTTCTTACGCAGCCACCTATTGATGCTGAGCAGATCTGATTTTTTTGTTCTTCATACAATGGGTTATGTGACTTCTGCACAAATAAAGTAACTCGACTACGAGTGCAAAATGCGATTCTGCGTGACCTATAAAACACATACGGGAGAACCTAGGAGAGCAACGACCACAATCCGTCAGGGGAGCAGGTTCGCCCTCTGCTTCACATCTTGCCTCTGTGCTGATAAGAAATGTGACTTTCTCCGGTCGGGTCTCGTAGCTCTGGTTAATGAGTTTCTTTTCTTGAGGTCTGTGGCTTCCTAGTTGTGGGCAGCGGTCATTTCCTGTGGGCAAAGTTAGATGAAAGTATAACCTGATGACCTTCTGAGGAAGAGGATGCAGAGTGATCCACGGAGATTTATTATAGGAGATTTATTATCCCGCTCTTTTAACAACTGCCATAACGCTGGAAATAATCATCTGCAGCACCGACACATGGCTGATAAAACTAAAAAATGAATTTCCTTTTTTTTTGGGGGGTGTCTAACACTTTCATAGTACTAATATTAGTCTTTATGGGAAGTTAAGAAGGAGGTGAGTCAAGGGCAATTGCAAACTTTCCATATAGTGAGTGCATAGATGTACACTAGCTTGCAACGGTATTCACACAACCTCCCCTCCTCCTTGGCATTTTGTTGTGTTTTGCTACCCTCACAACCTGGAATTTCGCTGTTTTTTTTTTGGAGGGTAGGGTGTGCATCATCAGTTCATGTAAATAACATGCCTACAACTGTGAACATTTAGTTTTCTTTTTTGTTGTGAAGCAAACGACAAATAAGTCAAAATAGCTGAAAACTTCAGTGTGCGTAACTGTTCACCCCTAAAGTCAGTACTTTGTAGAGCCTCCTTTTGCAGCAATTACAGCTGCAATTCGCTTTGGATAAGTCTAAGTCTTTCCACTTTTATTTTTGTCCATTCCTCAAGGCAAAACTGCCTCAGCTACTCCACGTTAGATGTTTCCTCTTAACAGCGATCTTCAATTCTGACCACAGATGCTCACTTGGATTAAGGTCTGGGCTTTGACTAGTCCGCCAAGACATTTCCACGTTTCCCCTTGCACCACTCGAATGTTGCTTTAGCAGTATGCTTTGGGTCATTGTCTTGTTGGAAGGTGAACCTCCGTCAAGGTTTCACATCACTGACACTAAAGCTACCTTCACACTCAGCGACGCTGCAGCGATACCGACAACGATGTCGATCGCTGCAGCGTCACTGGAGAGCTGTCACACAGAAAGCTCTCCAGCGACCAACGATCCCGAGGTCCCCGGGAACCAGGGTAAACATCGCAGGGCCGCGCTTAGTAACCTGATGTTTACCCTGGTTACCAGCGTAAACGTTAAAAAAACAAACACTACATACTTACCTTCAGCTGTCTGTCCTCCGGCGCTCTGCTTTCCTCTGCACTGTCAGCGCCGGTCAGCCGGAAAGCAGAGCGGTGACATCACCGCTGTGATTTCCGGCTGGCCGGCGCTGACACAGGATGCAGGAGGAGTGCAGAGAAGCAGAGCGCCGGGGACAGACAGCTGAAGGTAAGTATGTAATGTTTGTTTTTTTAACGTTTACGCTGGTAACCAGGGTAAACATCGGGTTACTAAGCGCAGCCCTGTGCTTAGTAACCCGATGTTTACCCTGGTTACCAGTGAAGACCTCGCTGGATCGGCGTCACACACGCCGATCCAGCGATGTCAGCGGGAGATCCAGCGACGAAATAAAGTGCTGGACTTTCTGCAGCGACCAACGATCTCCCAGCAGGGGCCTGATCGTTGGTCGCTGTCACACATAACGTTTTCCTTAACGATATCGTTGCTACGTCACAAAAAGCAACGATATCGTTAACGATATCGTTACGTGTGACGGTACCTTTAGGCTATGTGCACACGTTGCAGATTTGCCTGTTGAATTTTCTGTGCAGATTCTTCCTCTCTTGGAAGAAAACGCAGGTAAAAATCTGTGCGGATTTGATGCGTTTTTGATATGGATTTTCATTCGTTTTTTTCATGTTGATTTTTATCTGTTTTTGTAAACTAAATAAAGATCTGTTAACAAAAAAAAAATTGTAATTTCTTGTCCAACCTCTTCATTTGCATACTCCATTGAAGAATGTTTACACACACATATAATATATAGATAATAGATCTATAGATAGAGATAATACCAAGCCCGATGTTTAGTAATAAACATTGTAACATGGTACATAGAGAGTTAAATAAAGACACACACATGCAAAATCTGCGTTAGGATGGGGTCACACTTGCGAGAAACTCGCACCAGTCTCTCGCATCAGTACCCGGCATTGCCGCCGACACTCGGACTGGAGCATTCAGATGCATACAAATACATGCAGCCGCACACTCTAGTTCGAGTGCCAGCGGCAGTGCTGGGTATTGAGGTGTGAGACTCGTGCGAGTTTCTCGCAAGTGTGACCCCAGCCTTAAACGCAATATCTGTTCAATTTAAACAAAATTGAAAGAAAAAATGGCACGGGCTCCCACACAATTTTCTGCTCCAGGGAGGGAAAGCCAGCAAATGGGGGGCCGATGCTAATAGCATAGGAACTGGTTAATACCTATGGATCTTCACAGGCTATGAATATCAACACTCAGCTGTGTAATTAGCCTTTACTGGCTATTAAAATAGGGGGACCCCCCCGAAAAAAAATATCTACGTAGGGTCCCCCTATAATTAACAGGCTATACAGACAGCGGGCTGATATTCATAGCCTAGGAAGGGGCCATGGATATTGGCCCCCACGCTACAAACACCAGCTCAAAGCCACCCCAGAAACAGAAATGGCACATCTGTAAGATGCACCAATTCCTGCACTTAACCTCTCTTTCCACTGCCCTGCAGCAGTGGCATATGGGGAAATAGGGGGTTAATGTCACCTTTGTATTGTAAGGTGACATCAAGCCGGTTTAGTAATGGAGAGGTGTCAATAAGATACCTATCCATTACTAATCCTTTGTATGTTAAAGGATTAAATAAAAGCACAGGCAGAATAAAGTATTTTAATGAAATAACACTGTGTTTTTCCCATCTTTATTGTTCTGCCAATCCATGTGACGCCCTCGATCTCCTGCAAAAAAAAAAAAATAATAAACCAACACAAATACTCCCTGGTCTGATGTAGTCCATTTAATAACGAGTGTCCCACGACGATCTCCCCTATAGAGCTGTTACATCAGATGTGACCACTCTACAGGGCCTCCAGTGACACACTGACAGGAGACAATGGCTATCACTGAAGGTTCAATGAGTTCGTGTTATCACTTTACGGCACTGCTGCATGAGAATTTTCCCACGCAGCGGTGCCGCAAGTGACATTATGAACTCTGCTGAACTCACGGCATCGGAGGGATACAGTGCAGAGGATTACCTCCTGTCATTGTATCACCGGAGCCCCCGGAGAGCGGTCATTCTGCCGATGTGGCAGCTCTCCACGGGAGATCACCGTGGGACACTCTCTTTATTAATTGGATTACATTGGAACAGGGAGTATACTGTTGGCTTACTATTATTTTATTTTTTTTACCGGTGATCGAGGGAGTCAGTGGATTAGATGTATGGTGTGTATGTACTGTATGTTGTATGTACTGTGTGTGTGTGTGTATGTGTCTTTTTTTTGTTTGTTTTTTTTACACTGTAGCCAGATGATGGAACTACTGCTGTACCATCATTGGGCAGCTGTCACTGTAGCAGGCATAGCCTGATGGGACTAGTAGTCCCATCAGACGATGCCTGCCTACACAAGGCACAGAAACACACCTGCACACAGACACGCACATCGTCTCCGCCCACACACTCTTCCTCCTCCCGATCTGCAGCGTTTCTTGCACCCAACTCCGCAGCAAAACCGCAGATCTGCAGTAAAACCACAGGTTTAAAAAGATTTGACTGAATCAAAGGAAGTCAATGGGTGCAGAAACGCTGCCGATCCGCAAAAATAATGCTGCAAATCCGCGCTTTTTTTTCCCACAGCATGTGCATACCAATTCTAGATTTCCCATTGACTAACATTGCTTGTGCACTACACTGCGGATTTGATGCAATTCTGCGCGTCCTAAAACGCTGCGGAAACGCATCAGAATCTGCAACGTGTGCACATAGCCTTAAACAGGTTTTGCTCAAGAATATCCCTATATTTTGCACCATCCATCTTCCCTTTGACTCAAACCATTTTACTTCTTCCTGATATTGAAAAACATCCCCGTAGCAGGATGCTGCCACCACCATGTTTTACTGTGGGGATGGTATTTTTGGGGTGATGAGCTGTGTTGGTGCCAGACATAGCATTTCCCTTGGTGACCAAAAAGATCAATTTTGGTCTCATCTGAGGACGGCACATTCCTCCATACATTTGGGGAGCTTTCCACATGTTGTTTTTTTTTTCTGTTTTTTTTTTTTTAAGCAAACTCAAAATGATCCTTACAAATTTTGTAAGCAAGTAAAGACTTTTTTTTTCTATCCACTGTTCCATAAAGTCCACCTTTATGGAATGTACGGCTTATTGTGGTCTTATGGACTGGTAGTCCAGTCTCTGCTTGGGAACTCTGCAGCTCCTTCAGGGTTACCTTAGAAATCTGTGCTGCCTCTCTGATTAATGCCCTCCTTGCCCAGGCTGAGAGTTTGGTGGGCAACCCTCTCTTGGCAGGTTTGTTGTGGTACCATGCTCTTTCCATTTGTGATAATGGATTTGATGGTGCTCCGGGGATCATCAGAAATTGGGATAATTTTTTTATAACCCAACTTGGACTTTATTTCTCAACAACTTTGTCCCTGACTTGTTTGGAGATCTCCTTGGTCTTCATGGTGTTGTTTGGAGAGCTCCTTGGTCTTCATGGTGTTGTTTGGAGAGCTCCTTGGTCTTCATGGTGGTGTTTGGAGAGCTCCTTGGTCTTCATGGTGGTGTTTGGAGAGCTCCTTGGTCTTCATGGTGGTGTTTGGAGAGCTCCTTGGTCTTCATGGTGGTGTTTGGAGAGCTCCTTGGTCTTCATGGTGGTGTTTGGAGAGCTCCTTGGTCTTCATGGTGGTGTTTGGAGAGCTCCTTGGTCTTCATGGTGGTGTTTGGAGAGCTCCTTGGTCTTCATGTTGTTTGGTTAGTGAAGCCTCTTTTTGATAATGTTGCAGCCTCTGTGGCCTTTCAGAAAAGGCAAAGTTTATATACTGACCGACATGTGACACTTAGATTGCATACAGGGGAACATGTGCTGTATGTTTCAGATGAGTAGGATGTAATTTTCTATTTATTTTTCTCCCCTTTTTCGCCAGCCTATGCGGAGAAATAATAAAACCATGCAGAGACCCAAAGGCATCAATTGAGCCATTGTCTCTTCCAGTTGAGGAAGGTTCCATCTCTGCCCATACTCATTAGATTAATGTCTCGCTAATATCGAAGGGTTCGGCCAACAGTCCAACATGTATGGGTGCCCCGGCGAATTTGTCGAGGGAAATATCAATCCGATATTGCCGATTGTAATGTCTATCAGAGATTAGCCGCCGCCAGACCGCAAGAGTGCTTTCGTAGAGAGGACAGGAGCGCGTTGGCGAACAAATTCTCACGTGTATGGGAGAGATTGCCAAATGATTAGCTGAACAGTGTTCGGTCAACAGCCATTTAATGTGTATGGTGGGCTTATTACTGATCTTCATGCTTTGTCGCTGGACTGCTAGTGATTCGCCCCCGAGTTGTTCATGAAGTGCCGCTTTCAAGGCAATTTTGCCGGGTTGAGCTCTTATCCTCTACAGATCTTTCATTTTAGCTAGGACTTAAACCACTGGGGAGTCCCAGATGTCACCATTTTCTGGTTCTACAAGACCTAGTAGAAAAGCTTGAGAAGGCTGTTGTGGAAGTCATTCTTGAGAACTCATGGGTTTTGGTGGTGTGTTTTTTTTTTTTTTTTTTTTAATCAAGGACCTTTCATGACTAAAAAGTGATGTCAACCTCAAGAAAGTAAAAAAATACCTGAATAAATCAGAAATCCAATTAGTAAGGTCTTAGTCACAAGTGTGACAGATATACCAAGCGGAGCACACTTAATAAATCTTCCGGGAAAGCCCATGCAGTATGAGGAAGAAGACATTTCTGCTATAACTTATATCAATTTTCTGGATAAAATTAAAGTAAATCTCTGGGGCTGCAGACCACCTTGACTTTTTGTTTTAAAACCCTCGCAATCAAGGGCATAAATTTAGCACTTGCAGTACCATCCGGGCACTAGAGTCTGGGGAAACCACCCAAAAGGTCCCTTTGGCCTATAGGAGAAAACCAATACTATTAAAGAAGACCTACTGCCAGATCAAAAGAGGCCAGTCTTTGCCCTTATTTTTCATGCTGCTCCCCTCAGAATGCCGCTATTTTTGTTTTGTTTTTCTTGTAAATCTGCCATACTTTTCCAGAGTTATGACCCTTTTTATTTAGGGATAATTTATAAGGAGGCTTGTATCCCATGATAGCCAGAGATTGGTCTGTAGACACGAGGGCAACACCATGAAGAAACCTTCACCAAGGGAACATAAAAATGTCCGAAGAGCTGTTTTCAACATGACCACCCCAGGCCACATGTTCCTGGTTCTACTGTGAGCGACCTAAATATGCAACCATGACCTGCAGCGTTTTCTGACTTTTCTTCCATCGTGGACATCGGAGACGTCATTGGGAGGTGATTGCACAGGAGCTGCCAGCAGTGGATTTTGATGATTTGCCCAAGTGCATTCAGTGACAAAACCATCCTCCGACGACCATTAATAAGCTCACTGATAGTCTTGTACACCAGACTCTCAAATCAAAATATTTTTAAAAATTCCCATGTTTTATCATTTACAGATCAGTAACGTCTCCATCCTTGAACTTTCATAATTCCACGACTTCTTGATATTGCAGTTTCAATGCTGAGGAATGTATGAGTTATGAGTCCACTTTCCCCAGGCGTGCAGGTTCTATGAAATGCGCCCAGTTCTCATCACATACACACTTTGTGTCTTACTAATGACAAGTCTGTTTATTTTTACACAAGTGTTTCCTTGTGCTATGTCTTCGTAGGGTCCTTTTTCAGGTCCTGTCTTTTTAGAGCAGCCGTAAGCAGTGTTCAGGCTGTTGAGGAGCAGGAAGAACTGATAAGCCCCCAGCATGTAGGATTCCTCCGGCTTATCAGCCACTCGCACATGGATTCGGAAAGTGCATCCTTTTCCTGAGAAAGGGGACACCAGACTTAAACCAAGCAGAACTTCAAAAGATGCCTCAACTTTCAGCAACCTTGTGCATCGTGGGAGTGTAAATGGGGAGATGGTGCCTAGGAAGGGGAGCCCCTCACTCTGCACCATTAGACTGTCAGCTCTCATGTCAAGGAGGGGAATGTGTTGGGGATATTAACCCTTTCACATGCTCGGATCCCTGGAGTTGCACTGTAGTGGACAGAATTGGCTCTAGTAGTAGACTTGGCAGCAGATCCAATGCACGAAATCTGCAGAAAATTGGTACAGCTTCATGAGATTTAACATTTTCTTGACTTAATCAGCTTAACTGCACTACGTGTTGTGCACTGCACTAAAAATCGTGCAGATTTCTTGAAATGGGTCCTAAGATCTCACTGTTCTCTCTGGATTTTCTTGTCCTCAATTATGATCTTAGATTCATTGCTTCTTTGGCAATGTGTGCACCTTTGCCAACTTTGCGATTGTCTGGCTTTTTCTTTGCTAATTTTTCAGTCGGTGTGACTTATTTTCTTTGCAAATATTTTGATTTGTTAGTTGGGAATATTTTCCTCAAGATCCTCATCGAATGGCCACATCGGTAGTCCATGGTCCACAGACCAGAGCCCTGTGAACCTCCTTCAAACTGCTGGCATTCCCGAGACCTCTCCTGACTGACCGGCCCAACGTCACACATGCATCTCACCACGTCCATATATACAGCATTTGTCATCTCTCACATCATTCCCTATCTTATTGTGGCTAAAAGAAAGGTACCGTCACACTCAGCGACGCTGCAGTGATATAGACAACGAGCCGACCTAAACTAGATCGCTGGAGCATCGCTGTTTAGGTCGCTGTAGAGACGTCAAACACAGCAACTCAAGAAAGATGCAGGAGCGATCCAGTGACGTAACGGCGACTCACTTCTCATTCTCGCTGGTTGTTAGCTCCATGTAAAACGTTGCTGGCGTCGTTGCTTTTGATGTCAAACATGACGATACACGCCGACCTGGTGACGAAATAAAGTTCTGGACATCTAGCTCCGACCAGCGATGGCACAGCGGGATCCAGATCGCTGCTGCGTGTCAAACACAACAGATCGCTATCCAGGACGCTGCAACGTCACGGATCGTTGTCGTTCTCTTTGCAAAGTTGCTGAGTGTGACGGTACCTTAACTTAATAGCATGTTTTGGGTTTTTTTACCAAAATTTGGGAAACTCTCTCTAAAACTGGCCATACACGATACAGCTTTCAAATGAGTGTTCAAATGGCTATTTCTTCTAATTTCCACGGGCACAAAGGAGAAGGAAAAGAGAGCTGAAGTTAGACAACTCCGACTTGCCTATCTCCCTTGAAAACAAAAGAATGGGTCGTTGGATATCCAACCGCTTAATTCTTTTCAACTTCGATATCATGTGTCGGGGGAAAATCAAAAGACCCCACCATACACAACAGGTGGGCGGCCAGTCCTGTTGAAATCGGCAGGTTCTGCAGACTTTCATCTAATGTGTTGGGTGGAGAACATAAACCTCATATATTGTTCTTGGATGGATACCCTACAGTGCGATGTAATAATGGTAACCTCTGAACTATTGTGCTACTCTTTCAAGGTGTTGTATTTGAAGTAACGAAAAAGAAAATCCAGCTCACCATAGTAACAGTTCCACTCGGAGCACGGAAACGCTGTGTCAAGGCGTGGGGAATCCAAAAAGCAAAAAAAGAATATCCAGCTCAACGAGACAGTGAAAAGTAAAAACTTGGTACTTTATTCACTTCATATAGAAGCAGAGGATAAAAACATCAGCACAATAAGGATAAAAACACTATCTATCTACGCGTTTCAGGTGGCAAAGCACCCTTAATCATGATATCATGAAAAAAAGAAGAATATCCAGCTCAACGAGACAGTGAAAAGTAAAAACTTGGTACTTTATTCACTTCATATAGAAGCAGAGGATAAAAACATCAGCACAATAAGGATAAAAACACTATCTATCTACGCGTTTCAGGTGGCAAAGCACCCTTAATCATGATATCATGATTAAGGGTGCTTTGCCACCTGAAACGCGTAGATAGATAGTGTTTTTATCCTTATTGTGCTGATGTTTTTATCCTCTGCTTCTATATGAAGTGAATAAAGTACCAAGTTTTTACTTTTCACTGTCTCGTTGAGCTGGATATTCTTCTTTTTTTCATGATATCATGATATTCTTCTTTTTTTGCTTGTTGTATTTGAAGGACTTGTCATAACTTAGCAACGTTATCACCTATCCATAGTGTATGTGATTACTGGCACCTCATCTGATCCAGAGATCGTCTGTTGGACTGCCAGAAGTGTACGGGTACAACACTTGGCTGTATCTAAAGGCCACCATTCACATTAGATTAATTTCAGGAGAACCTGCCGATATCAACTGTTTCAGCTGACAGTCTAATGCAGTGGCCCCCAACTCCAGGCCTCGAGGGCCGCCAATAGTGCAGGTTTTCAGGATTTCCTTAGTATTGCACAGGGGTTGGAATCATCACCTCTGCAGATTATCACATTACCACCAATGCAATACTAAAGAAATCCTGAAAACCTGCACTGTTGGCGGCCCTCGAGGCCTGGAGTTGGGGACCCCTGGTCTAATGTGTATGGGAGCATCGGACAACCGATTCTCAGGCTAGATTTTGGACTGCCAATTGATTGTCGATGGAGATAGGCCGCTTGCAGACCACCGGTCTCTCATAGAGAACACACATCTGAATTAGCGCAGCTGAATTAGGCCCAACCGTTTTTTGGTCGTCCTCTATCTAATGTGTGTGGCGGACTAAACAGTTCTATGGTCAGGAAAATCCTTTCCGGAATCTTCTGACTGTTATTTTACTTCGTGGTCACCCCGTTATTTTTATCATCCTGCTTTGGTATTTTTGTAAATTTTGATCTGTTTTTTTTAGACAAGTTCTGATGTGTTGCAGAAATCAGAATATAGTATGTGTGGGAATTTCTATTTTAATTCCATGTCTTGGCCGGCAGTGACTGAAAGTTTCGTAGAGGAAAAATGATATAGTATTTTTTATCTGTGTCTACAGTTACATGGTAACCTGTCCTCTGCATGGGGTCTGTTGCAGCGGGCTGTAAGAATGACGTTGGTTGTGCTGTCAGGCTGTTGTGATGGTTTGAGAAGATAAATGTTCTGACTGCCTCGGGACAGGTCTGACATCGGCCACCTCTCCAGCTGATATTTGTCTGTTGCTGATAATACGTGGTTACACCTTACTGTTTCTATAGTGAGTGTGTTACAGTCTCCAGTGTAATCAGGACTCGGCAAAAGTGTGAAAATTAGGTTTGAAAAGCCACAAATTGGTTGGGACGTATCCTTCAGATTAAAAACAGACTCTGAAGATTGCCATTGATAGCCAGGTTCAGTTACAATTTTGGAGCTGGTGCTACACAACTTTCTTCCAGTTTGCAGATTTGTTGACTTTTCATTAAAGATGAGCAATGCCGATATCATTCCAACTCTATGCACCAGATTAAACGACTACGATGTTACGAACCCACGTACCTGCCAAGGGGGAAAATGTTCATGACATCTGACAACCATGCACGTGTCTGTGTGTGAGGGATCGTAACGTCATCAGTCCGTATCACTCACCTCCGATGCAGATAGGAGCAGCACAGAAAAACGTCTTCGAAAATGAATCTACCCCTCCATCATGTCCGGTTTTCTGCTCACTAGGTACATACTGAACCAAGTCAATGCTCATTCCATTCAGTAGGGTCTTGCTTCATCAACACCTCCACTGTTTTCTTGGTAATTTTTCACTTTTGAAATAAAATTCCAATTAGATTTAGTGCTCTTACCCACTATCCTTTTTCTGTTTTGGTGTAACTCTGTTGGTGAACAGTCATGGTCCAAGCCTCGTCAAAGTGCGTTAGTCTGTCTCATCAATGGTGGCACACGAGGTGTCTCGGGATTCTGGCATCTCTTTGTATTGAGAATGAGACGTTTTTATTTTTCTTATGGATATGTAAAATTACATGCAATTGTCCACCACTGTTGCCTACCAATTTACGCAAGATTTATCGGCATAAATTTTATAGCTTGCATCTGCAACATTTCCAACCAGTTCGTATCCACATTTGATGGAATTGCTGCCAATTCAGCAGTGAATTAAGATGCATTTACGCTGAAAGATTATCGTGAACGAGCGTTCCCAAGAAGCCTTGCTCCACAATAATCTTTTAGTGCAACAGGCTGCCAACCAAACGTTAGTTCATTGGGGACAATTTTTAAGCAGGCTTAAAAATTATCATTTGCAGCGATTCATAGTTATGTATAAACAAGACTTGTGCTGCCAAGAACAATGGTAGTCTACGCGCACTTAGCTATTTCTTATGGATCGCTCAGTGTGAACAGTTTAGCAAGGTCTGCCTGTTTAAACCGGCTTTTAAATGACCTCCGTACAGTACTGCTGGGCGATTCGTCTAAACAGACCTTTACGGTATCAGCCATGTGGATGAAATCTCATTTATGTGTAGTCGTCATCTTCCAGAAAGGGAAAACAAGTGCACCAGTTTTCAGATACACATTGTTATACCACTTTTAATGTATCCTGGTGAAATCTTTGGTGCGTATGCAGCAGAATCCTCATGCAGGTTTCTTGAGGATTCGTTGCAAATTTGCTGTGGGAAAACTCCGTTATATGGCCTGATAGGTCCATGATCCATATTTATGTACTTTGGGGCTACAATCTTGGTAATGTAGACCTAATATATAATCGTACACATGAATTTAGTCCGCTATAGCCACACAACTCGTTTTTCCAAATTTTATAGATTCTGGCTAGTTTCCTAATTTGTGTCTCGCATTCTCTAAAAATTTGTCATGTACCGAAATCTTACGTTACCCGTACTGATGCATTGTAGAGCCAAGAACAGATGTGCATGAATCACAAGATTTTGGAGTTGCTGCCACCTTGGTGCCCTGGGCTTATGATCATGTGTTTTTCAGTAGCTCTTTTACAATACCACTTTTTGCAACTTTATCAACTAGAATAGTAAGCCCATCGCTCAAGGTCCAAGAAAGACTTGGATCCCCAAAGCAAAGATGTTGACTTATCTCCCCTTTTACAACAAGAGGTTCATTATTTTATCAACATCTTCTATTGTGGAAACACTCATATGTATGTGATGTGTCAACCAGTCTCACCAATTCGACCATCGCTTGAATGTATGGCCACATTGTGGATTCCGTAACTTTTTAGAGTCCGTCTGGATTCCGATACAAAAATAGCATGGCTGTCTGAGATAGTTTTGTCCTCAAAAACACCTGAAATCTTCACGGAACTAAAGTGTGAACCAAGTTTCAGCTAAGTTTCTGGAAAGTATCCAGATCAGATTTCGTTAAATTTACACTCTGTAAATGTAGAGCTGTCGGAGGAGGGGGAGCATTGTAGGGTTGCGAACAATGAAACAAGTGGAGAAGTAATATATGACTGTCTCGGCAAGTAAAATGGACTTGTTGTGTAACGAGACATTTCATAATATTCCCATCCTAATAGACTGTGATGGTATATATATCAATATCCAGTAATGTAGCTGTAAATTGGGTCCGTCACGATAGTCATCTGGGTGCAATTGCTCCTCTAGTGTAACCGACTAGGCAAGTTTTTGAACAACACTGTCTGCCTTTATGTAAGGTAAGATGTTTTTTTTCCCCATTATCCTTTTTATATCTGAGAAAGATCCACCCCCCCCCCCCCAACTCTTCTGTTTCCCATCTTGTCTTTTTCTTTATCCTTCCCTAGTTTATTATTTCAATATCCTAACCGATTTGGTTCTTCAGTTGACTTGTGATCCATCACCGAGATGTCCTGCATGATACAAATGCCTAATTTCCAAACTAAATGATATCGATATGGCCATCGATTCCGTCTTTAGAAGATACCAGTAGAACACTAGAATTTTAATCTATTGGTTCTCGTATTTTACATATCTTTTGAAGCTCCAGAATTTGTCTTGGTGAATTGTCAACATATTCTTAAACTTCACCGGAAACCTCGGAAAGGATTGACTGATTGAAAGCTCTTTCTAGATTCTTAAACTTGTTGAGCAATATAATTTGTAAAATGGGTCAGAGAATAATATATTTTCGTTGAAGATCCCATTCAACCTCAAAACACAGACTCTCGGAATGTCCTATGCATTTTTGTACAGTCATGAGCAATGTTGACTGTATCATGTAAAAGGAAGATATGTAATGATGGTGTGCAAAATTGTTTCATTGACCTTTTTACTCTTGATCTGGAATTTTGACCATTCAAAAATTGTTGTCAAGTAAGGCTACAAGAACCTCCCTTAGCCTTCCCAGAATAGATCAGTCCTCCACTCATTAGCATCAAGGGCCGGCATCACACGCTACCCTTTGCACTGCCTCCATTGATGAGATCAGTCATTACCTGGCGCGCGTTACCGGCTCGATCATTGTCCTAGTACACGTGAATGTTAATGTCACGTGTACCTTCAACGTGAGTGCTTTTACTTTTCTTCTCTGCCGGGACGACCGTCTGTGCGTTTCGGATCTGATAAAAGGATGGTTGTATGATAACCACTTTGGCCTCCTGACCCTCGTGAATTTCCAGTAATAATGCACACAATCATAGACCTTTTTCATACTTTATAGCCACAGGTTACAGAGCATTCCATTCAATATAAGTCATGTGTAAATTTCTTTTTTTGTTGTTTTGACTGACATCAATTACATGTTATTACTGTGTGGAATACTGTAGGCTGATACGTGTGCAGAACATCTGGCCATCCTGCTTAATAGCCCTGGTCATACTCCTTAAAATGTGCTCATCAGTATCTGGTGCCGTAGACAAAAACATTTCATCCGCGCTGCTATTTTTCTTAACTAATTTCAATACAGCAGTCCAACGCGCTTCACTGTAAGAACAGATTAAATACAACTTTACCGCATCAGTGTTCTCTGCACTCTTCGTAAAACTTCCAGTATCGGTGTAGTCATCTGATGATGATGTTGCCGTCAGTCCTGCTAAGACCATCAGTTCCATCGGTGATCACTGACAATAATACTGTCACAAGTTTCCTTTGGGCTACACTCCCACGATCAAAAGTGTGAGTTTTTGATGTTGCAGATTTTTTAACTAGGCTGCTTGCTTTTTTTAATCACATTTTTAATGCTGCATGGTTTTTTTTTGTCCTTTTTTATGATTTAAATAAAGCTGCTTTGTTTTTTGATACTTCCTGGTATTTGGCTTTGACAAAACTTTAATAGTCGTGTGGGGATTACATGCATTTTTTTACCAGTGGATTCTCCGCATCTAATGCAATTCCATGGGGAAAATCTGTACATAAAACTCAGCGTGAGATTCCTATAAATCCTATCCACTTTGCTAGAAGTCTGAGATGCTGCGTTTTTGACACAGCTAATTTATGCAGCATGAAAAACTCATCGTGGTCGCACAGCCGTAAAGAACAACCAGACATAGAGCAGCACTGTTAGACAATTAACTTCCATTTGTTTGGTTTTTTTTATTAAAAAAAATGAGTTGACAAAACCTGTGTTTCGCCTGTTGGAGGCCCCAGGAAGAAGCAAATAGGCGAAACCCAAGGTCAAATATAAGCCAGCATGCCATGTGTTTTTGATAAATTTTTTAGTGTTTTTAACTCATTTATTCCTTTTCTTATATTTAAAAAAAACAATTGGAAGCTAATCGTCCGGCGATGCTGCTCTACGTCCGGTAGTTCTTAAAGGGTTGGCAGTGAATACTTTGGTAACAACTGGTATTAGCTTTTTTTTATTTTGTTTTATTCTTAAGATGTCTGCTCTAATAGAATATATATTGAGATTTCTTTTTATAATACAGTTTGAGACCAGATTAGGAAAATAGATTCTAGATACTTAGAGACTATCATTTTATTTCTAACCAAGTGATTAAACTTTTGTTTTACAATTTTTTTTTTGGTCTTTATTAGAGTTTACATGTTGCGCTTATAATGTTCAGATTTTGTATCGTAAATCTATCTCTGTTGGTGTTTTTACGATAGTAATTTATGAACTCACTCAAACTAGCTCTCACAAATCATCCCTCGAATGTTCGACAGAACGGGGACTAGGCGAAAAGCATAATTAAGTGTCGTCTTCATTGTTGTATATCAAAATTTGTTGACATTTCCGCCCCTCCTTCACGCAGATAATTACAGATATTTGTGTTAAAGTGATCTGAAGTCAGAGGGCAGTATAACTTATCAAAATTGGGTCTGTGATTATTGTGGGATGTGAAAAGTTAGCACAATATACATTCGAGCTTTTGTACATTTCCTATTCCTCCATGTTATGTATTTCTGGGTAGGAAGGGGTCAGGGTTTTAGACCTCTTTGGTACCACCCATGTGACGGGGAGCAACAGAGATTTGAGGAATGGAGGTCTACCGACTCCAGAGACGTCAAGATATTTTTGTTTTTTAATGGCAAATTTTGATGCTATTTGCATTCAGGGTTTTTTTTGTTTGTTTTTAGGCTGTAAAAGTGATTTTCAAATCAAATTTTTCATTTTCCTGACTGATGGGACTTTTTTTAATTATATAATTTTTACATGTCTACTAGGTGGTGGATGCTTTCCTGAAACGGAAAGTACTTGCAAGCAGCATAATACAAAGAATAGCTGGTTTACCCAGAATCCTTTGCAGTAGGCGGAGCTATGCAAATCATCTCTTTCCACCCCTGTCTAATCCACAGCGCTTGGAACCGCCAAGCGTGGAATGCTGCAGATTAGTTTCTAAATTTACACAGCCAACCAATTCCTACCTGTGGACACGTGTTTCGGGCTTTAGGCCCTCATCAGCACAGGGCTGGAATTGGTTGGCTGTATGGAGTGGGGCTCGGTGAGCAAGCGATACATACATGCTAGCCACCTTAGGGAGAGACCCAAGTTGGGCTAAATGTAGCGGGACGAAAGAGACCGAAAAGCCCTCTACTTAAAGGAAATACATAGTGGATGCTTTCCTGAAACGGAAAGTACTTGCAAGCAGCATAATACAAAGAATAGCTGGTTTACCCAGAATCCTTTGCAGTAGGCGGAGCTATGCAAATCACTAGTAAGATTTAACAAGCAGTTTTCGACCACAATTCCGTCATAAAGCTACATGAAATGTCGCAAAGCTTTGGCGCAACTTGAAGCAAAATGGAGTGACTTTTGGCACTTTTATGTCAGTTTTGGGTCATCTCCACGCATTTTTTGTTAAAGGTAAAAATTAATCAGAACTTATGTTGCCATAAATTACAATAGAAATGTACGACACTGCCCCACTCGAGTACATTTCTGCCGCTGGTGCTCAACAGTTGAAAGATGGACCAAACTTAGTAAGAGGCATGCTCCTCTTAACGAATTTGGCACATCTTACTCATGCACACACTTCATGAAGACTAACGTTCAAAAATGGGTAGAATAGTTTAAAAAAAAATTCAGAGAATTTTTTTCCCTAGTCAGAAAGGCCTTAGTTATTTTTTTTTTTTAAGTCCCAGTCACATAAAAAAAACAACAAAAAATCCGGATGACGGATACCCAAGCGATCACCTGATTTAGGACCAAGACCGAAACACTTTCTAGTATAGACTTTTCAATCCCCTAACTCTGTATATAAAGAGATCAATAAGATCTATCTTGTTCTGTAAAAATGTGATTTTATTTTTTCATAGGGCCGAAAAATAAACCCCCATCGTGGCCATCATAAAAACTATGCCATATTTAATGGTGTCATTATTTTATGTTTTCTGCTGGAGGACATCTTATGGAAACATTAGAATTTATATACCGTAAATTAAATAAGAAACTGCAGGGAGAGAGTATCTGCCAGAAGTAATGATGAGGTTGGGGGCATGTCCCAGACTCCTGGTGACTACCTGTAGACCGTGCAGCTAAGATGTAGTCACAGATCTCAGCTGTGGAAAATAAATACCAGATAATCATCCCCTGTAAGATTCTGACACATCATTCATACATTGACCGCCAATGCGCGGTACCTCTGATTACGGATAATTTAAGGTCTTACTATGCATCTATTTTTTACACTGGTAGGCAATAAAGGGGATCCCTCACTCAAGCCTTCTTTAAAAAAAAAAATTTTTGCAAAATATACGAATAAAAAATTTCTAAAACCATTAAAAAATGTTTTCCCTTATAAACGTACTATTATTGGGCAAAACGCTAACAAATGTAAGGATGTTTTGCATTGCCACATCTGCAATGACCCATAATATTAACTTAACACTGTAAAATAGAAAAAAAAAAAAGCATGCCTAAAATAATAAGTCACGTGTACCCCAAAATGCTATCAATGTAAAATAAAGCCCTCGCATTGTTGATCGACAGAAAAATAAAAATGTTATAAAAGCAACCATGTAAAATTAAAAAAAAAAATACAAAATTGGTCCCAAAAAATAATGAATAAAAAACTTTGAAAAAGTCTTAACTGTTGCAAAATGGTACACAGTTATGTAGTAATTAGATCGTGTCCATCACCTTCAATTTCTAGATGATTTAGAACCCACAATGAGTAAAAGCGTCCAGAAGTTTTCTAAATGCTGATTTTTGTCTTGCGGTCCGACATACCGCAGTCTGACTGCTCTAAAGGCCCCTTCACATTAAGCGACGCTGCAGCGATACCGACAACGATCCGGATCGCTGCAGCGTCGCTGTTTGGTCGCTGGAGAGCTGTCACACAGACCGCTCTCCAGCGACCAACGATGCCGGTAACCAGGGTAAACATCGGGTAACTAAGCGCAGGGCCGCGCTTAGTAACCCGATGTTTACCCTGGTTACCATGCTAAAAGTAAAAATAAACAAACACTAGATACTTACCTACCGCTGTCTGTCCTCCAGCGCTGCGCTCTGCTTCTCTGCTCTCCTCCTGTACTGGCTGTGAGCCGGAAAGCAGAGCGGTGACGTCACCGCTCTGCTTTCCGGCTCACAGCCAGTACAGGAGGAGTGCAGAGCACAGCGCTGGAGGACAGACAGCGGTAGGTAAGTATCTAGTGTTTTTTTTTTTTTACTTTTAGCATGGTAACCAGGGTAAACATCGGGTTACTAAGCGCGGCCCTGCGCTTAGTTACCCGATGTTTACCCTGGTTACCAGTGAAGACATCGCTGGATCGGTGTCACACACGCCGATCCAGCGATGTCAGCAGGAGTCCAGCGACGAAATAAAGTTCTGGACTTTCTTCAGCGACCAACGATCTCCCAGCAGGGGCCTGATCGTTGGTCGCTGTCACACATAACGATTTCATTAACGATATCGTTGCTACGTCACAAATAGCAACGATATTGTTAACAATATCGTTATGTGTGAAGGTACCTTAACTGTAAAGAACTCTTTCCTATTTTAATAAGGGTATTGCCTTTCCTCCACACGTAATGAATGTCCCATGGTCTTCTGTAAGAAATAATGTATTGACCACACACACATTTACTTATACCTGTAAGTGAGATCCCTAATTAGGTGCCTTTTTACGAACAGACCAAATTTTTCTAGCTAGAGACAAGTAAATCAATTTGCAGCCAGGTCAGTATTCAGCGGGAGCCCTAGAACCGTCTAACTGTCAGCACCACCGGCTCCTCTTTTGATTAGTCTGCCTGGAGCAATGTCATCATTGCGGATTGATGCACACAGGACGTCTCACCAGGCCAACCAACCAAGAGGCACCAGGATACCGGACGGTAGGTGGTCGTTGGAGGTTGGAGGACTAGTGGTCATGGAACACTGACCTGGCCGGTAGACCAGTGTTCTGCGAATTGATTTGCCCACCTCTAGTGGTCATGGAACACTGACCTGGCTGGTAGACCATTGTTCTGCGAATTGCTTTGCCCACCTCTAGTGGTCATGGAACACTGACCTGGCTGGTAGACCATTGTTCTGCGAATTGCTTTGCCCACCTCTAGTGGTCATGGAACACTGACCTGGCTGGTAGACCATTGTTCTGCGAATTGCTTTGCCCACCTCTAGTGGTCATGGAACACTGACCTGGCTGGTAGACCAGTGTTCTGCAAATTGCTTTGCCCACCTCTAGTGGTCATGGAACACTGACCTGACCAGTAGACCAGTGTTCTGCGAATTGCTTTGCCCACCTCTAGTGGTCATGGAACACTGACCTGGCCGGTAGACCAGTGTTCTGCCATTTGATTTACCCACTTCTATTTTTATTGCTTCATTATAAGAGAGACCATTTCTTAATCTAGATTCCTGCCTTTTAACCGACTCAATCTTTCCAATGCGTTTTTTTTTTTTAATTTGGAGTCTAAAACTGGGAACCCATATTCAAGAAGGTGTCATGTGTTGCGTTGAACAATCGCGGGGACTCAAACATATTATTTGAGCATGCCGAAAACACTGTTAGCACCCGAGCATGATCGGATAACACATTATCCCAGCACGTTCGCTCATCACTAATGAGGAATAAAAACAATAGTGGAGCTGCCGTTTATTTTGCATTTCCTACTGTCCAAAAATTATACATATGCCAAAATGCTGTGGTTAAATTAAATGCAATGCTGTTGGCCAAAAACGGAAATCATGTTTAGATCAGTGGAAAAGTAACGTTATGACTTTCAGGTATTGCCGTGTATACAGTTTATAGAATGGAAGATCCTTCGTAGTGAGAACGTTATTGTTTATTAAAAAATTAGCAAAACTTTTTGCCAATATTATAATTAAATATTAACGTTATTTCTCACAAGTGCGGATGTTAACGTGAAATCTTATGGATAGAATTGTAAACCCCCGTCTCCTTCAGGAAAGAACACGTTGAAGGAATATATCTCCTTGCTTGAAGGGAGGGCATGAAAAGCACTTGGCGCAGTGCAGAGATCTTCACATGCCGTGAAAACTATTTGTAGATAAATATATTTGGAATTACAAGACTTTGTGACCTGAACGCTGACATTACAATGGAGCCATCAATTAAGGAGGGTGAAGAATTATCCCTCGCTGTGTTATGCAGAAGCACCGAGTCTACATTTGTTGGCTCTCGACCACGTTACGCGATTAGAACTGAGTGACCCGTAGATAGAAGCGATAATTCCATCTAACATTATTATACACCGGCCGTGAAGTTCTGCCCTACACTGGGGGAGTAACACCGGGAAAAACCACAATGTCTGTCAGAGACACTAACCTGTTATTCCCCATCAAAACATTCCCTCGCCTCGTTTGTATTTTGTAAGTTTATAGCTTGCTAAATATCATTTTTCTAAGCCTTTTATAGTCTTTTGACCCCAGTTTTATAAACCTGTCATATACTTTTGATAATTTCGGGAGCCCAGTGCTGCAAGGTTACTATGCTAACCACAAAGCCAGCGTGTTGCTGAGGATGCGTATGCTAGTGAGGCTGTAAAGGCGTTAAGATGAGCATGCACATCAGAAGATTAACAGTAGTATTCCAGATCTGCAACCTCTCTTTTAACGCTCAGATTCAGAGAAACCCTTTAGTATGGCACAGACAATAGTGACCCTTCCAACTCGAACATTCTATGATTACAGTATTTAAAGGGAATTTGACAGATGATTTATGCTGCCCGAACTATGGAAAGGCTCCATCGTTTAAGCCAGACACGGCTGAAATTAAAATATACAATTAAAGCCGGCCGATGTCATGCCATTCATATTACTAGTGTGTGTAGGGGAGAGACCTGTCACTCAAGGAGGTTGGGATGGGCAAAAGCCGCTAGGGACCGGTCTCTTGTATTAGTCACAGTCATCGACTGGCTTTTAAATAAAAGTAAAGTACACTTTAGATTGAAACGTACCCGGCTGACATTACAGAACTAATTTCTGATTCTTCCTTCTCAAGAATTATCTGTCAGGTTCACTTTAAGAAAGTTTTTAGGGCATAAACTTCACTAGTGCCCTGGCAAAAGCATCATAATTATGTGGCAGTATATTATATTAAAAAAAAGAAAAGACATAAAAATACTCTAACATTTTGTAACAACCGAACAGTAAATGTATAACTTTAATTTATGACAAAGAAAATAAACTCCCTAAATAAAAATTAATCTAAATTCAACAGTGTCTAAGTAATCCAAATGATGTAAAACTCGTTAGCTTAAAAACAAGTCCACGAACAACTACGTTAACCTAAGCTCAAAGTCGTGGATGCCAGAATACAAAAGAAAAATCTTCTACAAAATATGTCTGGGCCCCAAAGGGGTGAAAAATTAAAAATTCATGAAACCTAAAAACACCCAAAAAAAAAATTGCTCGTACAATCTATAAGACCTTCTCACATAGGGGCTCTAAAGCCTACAAACTAACATGTGTCCAGGGATTATAGACTGTTGTGTTTTTGGCCATCAAGGACCAAATATATTTATATAAACCCTTGAAATTAAAAAAAAAAAATGGCCCAATTTGACTTTGTGAACAAGGCCTATAAGGTAGGTCAGCGATTTAAGACTTTGCCGGTAATTCAACGGGGAGGGATTCGTCAATGGAATCGATCAAGTCGGCGTTTTAGCGAAACGTTCTTTGCGTTCACCAATATTTCCTTTCTGACAGTTTCCATTGTTTTTGTTCCACTCGGGTCGCTAGCTCCTGGCGTGAGCTAACAACGTGGCTTGTTTTGGGCTATTCGGCAGCTCTGTTTTTCAGTAGGACAGCACTTTTTTTTTAGAAATAATTGTTATGAAGAAACAGCTGTTTTTTTTAATCTTAAAAGTCCTGCACCCCATTGCTAAAGGCTTGCCACCTGCTCAGGTGCGCTCGAAGTCTTTCTACTACTCACCTGCTAGTGAAACATCACGTTCCTACTTGTTGACTGCGCACCAACGTGGAATGCAAGTCTCCCTCTCCCACTTCCTCCCGGTGACATCACCCGATCTGTTTTACCTGATGGTTTAACGAGCCATAAGAACAAAGAAACAGAAAGAAGAAGAAAAAAATATATATATTCTGCTTTTCCGCTCTCCCCTTTTAACATGTGAAATTATGGAACGAGGATGCGTCGCGGTAACGAGGCACATTCCGTACCGGCCACACGTGGCAGTTTTGTTTGTTTGACACTCTTATCATGTGACCTCCATTCGCAGAGGAAAAATCAGGTCAACGCTACGCCGCAGGGCCAACAGTCGTCTTACATCTCTTAACCTTTTTAATCCCGATGACAACGGTGTGACGCCGCGATACCGGTCCTCTCTACGAAACTTCCAGATTCTTACTCAAACTTTTTTTGCTTTGTTTCTAATTTTTTTAATTTTAACGTGTGATGAAAACCTGATACAATTAATAATATCGTTCCGTCTCGTTAAACAATCACCAATCATTATAAACAATTCTCGTCTTTCAACATATGAAGCCTAAAAAATAAAGAAAGGAAAAGTCGAAGAAATGCTAAAAAAAAGTATCCTAACGATGAGTTTTATTTATTTTTTTTGCTTCTTTATTTTACTTTTTCCGAAGTTTATATCGTGACTAATTAGACCGTACATTGAAAGCCGCCACTTCTTTCTTTTAAGTGCCTATAATTTGGGCTCTTAGCAGCATAATGATAAATGTGAAGAATTCCTACAAGTTCGTACAATGCTAACATCAAGCCCAAGTAATAGACAATGATTACGACTCAGAGCTAATAGTGTGAAACCTTTTTTTTTTTCTTTTCTTTTTTTCTGGCCTTTAGCAAATTAAGTCCTTTTTTTTGGAATTACACAAAAATGAAAGTACCTGTAATTGATCTAAAAAGCCCCAAAAATGCTACTGTACTTATTATACTTGACCATTTTAGCCCGAGGACCATTCGTCTGGTGTCGGAGAAGTCTACAAAGTCTTACGTTATTGTAGTGTAGTTTTTTTTTTTCTTTTTTAACAAAAAAGAGAATTCTACTTTTGTAATTAGAAATTGAAATTTGGAGTCAAATTTTAAAAGGCAAAAATTATTTGTAATAATAGTCTAGACTCGCCGGAGACCCAGGTTCAAAGTCCAGGGACGACTCTTTTCTGACTAAGCCCCGGGCACGAAATAAAGTCAACTTCATTGTAAGCTATTCTTCTAGGAAAAACATAATAAATATAAATTTAATATAAATGTATATTATGTATGTGTGTGAAATGTAAATCGTATGAGTAGTTTTAATTCAAAATAATTCTTACAAATTGTGTAAGAAAATAAAAGTTTTAGTTTATTTTAATTTATTAAAAAAGTAGAAATTTAATCTGTTCCACTTGTTACTAAGAGATACGGTTTCTAGACCGCCGCGAATAATACTGAGCAATAAAACATGTAATATGCAGTGGTAAAATCTATTATACCTCTAAATGGTAATTAGAAGCGATGCCAACGTAGTCTCTAGAATGCAAGTGCGTGTACGTCGTTAGTAAAATGGTAATTATCTTCTGTTTCAATAAAATGAATTCTTGCGCCTTCATTTCCGTACAGTAACCACAAAAGCAAAGATGGAGGTGGGGAGGACTCGTTCCATACGTCGCGAGTTAACTATTGACAGAGCAGCGGGTGACCTAAGGAGGCCCCTACACCAGCGCCGCCGCCTGTTAGTGTTACACATGGATTGTTCATACTACCCAACTCATGCGCGGTATAAAACATGTTGCGATGTGTACAATGGAGAATAACTATTTGTATTCGGATTCCTATAAACTTGCTCACACAAGATTTATCATTCTAGGTAATAAAGGTTGAGCAAGTGGGGCAACCGTGTGTGTCATGTTTCATGCGGGAGCTTCCGGTAGCATACACGTACGCCGAGATAGGAGGTACCTATTTACCCGACTCATCTCGCTTACAGCTATCACCTTTGATCATCTACATAAATATTTTAACTTTGTAAAATCCTGAATTATATCTTGTATTATACCCCAGAGCTGCACTCACTATTCTGCTGGTGCAGTCACTGTGTACATACATTACATTACTGATCCTGAGTTACATCCTGTATTATACCCCAGAGCTGCACTCACTATTCTGCTGGTGCAGTCACTGTGTACATACATTACATTACTGATCCTGAGTTACATCCTGTATTATACCCCAGAGCTGCACTCACTATTCTGCTGGTGCAGTCATTGTGTACATACATTACATTACTGATCCTGAGTTACATCCTGTAATATAACCCAGAGCTGCACTCACTATTCTGCTGGTGCAGTCACTGTGTACATACATTACATTACTGAGTTACGTCCTGTATTATACCCCAGAGCTGCACTCACTATTCTGCTGGTGCAGTCGCTGTGTACATACATTACATTACGGATGCTAAGTTACATCCTGTATTATACTCCAGAGCCGCACTCACTATTCTGCTGGTGCAGTCACTGTGTACATACATTACATTACTGATCCTGAGTTACATCCTGTATTATACCCCAGAGCTGCACTCACTATTCTGCTGGTGCAGTCACTGTGTACATACATTACATTACCGATCCTGAGTTACATCCTGTATTATACTCCAGAGCTGCACTCACTATTCTGCTGGTGCAGTCACTGTGTACATACATTACATTACTGATCCTGAGTTACATCCTGTATTATACCCCAGAGCTGCACTCACTATTCTGCTGGTGCAGTCACTGTGTACATACATTACATTACCGATCCTGAGTTACATCCTGTATTATACCCCAGAGCTGCACTCACTATTCTGCTGGTGCAGTCACTGTGTACATACATTACTGATCCAGAGTTACATCCTGTATTATACCCCAGAGCTGCACTCACTATTCTGCTGGTGCAGTCACTGTGTACATACATTACATTACTGATCCTGAGTTACATCCTGTATTATACTCCAGAGCTGCACTCACTATTCTGCTGGTGCAGTCACTGTGTACATACATTACATTACTGATCCTGAGTTACATCCTGTATTATACTCCAGAGCTGCACTCACTATTCTGCTAGTGCAGTCCTGTGTACATACATTACATTACTGATCCTGAGTTACATCCTGTATTATACTCCAGAGCTGCACTCACTATTCTGCTGGTGCAGTCGCTGTGTACATACATTACATTACTGATCCTGAGTTACATCCTGTATTATACTCCAGAGCTGCACTCACTATTCTGCTGGTGCAGTCGCTGTGTACATACATTACATTACTGATCCTGAGTTACATCCTGTATTATACTCCAGAGCTGCACTCACTATTCTGCTGGTGCAGTCACTGTGTACATACATTACATTACTGATCCTGAGTTACATCCTGTATTATACCCCAGAGCTGCACTCACTATTCTGCTGGTGCAGTCACTGTGTATATGCAACATTGCTGTAAAGCAGTAGTGCAGAAGTGACCTAGCATTTAACTGATGAATATTTGGTATATTTTTATATTATGTTACTCTTTTTTTAAGCAACTTTCCGTAAATAATCTGTTAAATATTCGTCTTCGTCACAATAAATCTGCATTTTGAATTTGACATTTCAGTTTGAACTGAAGAGAACTTTAGGAGACACCTTTTTTTTTTCTTCTCCTGACAATTATTTTGGGGTTACGCGATGTCTCCCGACACGTTAATTGTTAGTGCTTCTTTTTTTTTGTTTAGACTGAATCTGATAATATTTTAATAGTTTTCTTCTAAAAGGAAATTGTTTGGTTTTCTCTTTTTCCATGACTGTTTTTGCCCTAATTTTTTTTTTTTACTTTTTTGGAGCACTTTTTAGAATTATTTTTCCTGTTTTAGTTGTTTATATAAATATCTGAAAAGCCGCCATCATTGTGTGCATTGGTTTTTGTATCCTTTAGCTGCATGGCGTTATGTTTAAATCCTAAATAGGTAACCAAATTCTAGTTATCCAATTGGACAAGAAATAAGCAGTTATCGGGGTTTTCTCTAGCGGCAGGTATTTTCTGGGCGCAGACAAGCTCCAGGTAGTCAGTTCTGACGCCGGATAAGTCTATAGAGTTGCACTGGATTTCTTCATTTTGTCCATTTTTCATTTCTTACCCAACACATTTCACTTGTCAAATCGGCGTTAGAAGAGTACATCCGGCACGGCGACATCAGTTAAACATCATTTTTTGGGTAGTCGTGCAATTTATTTCCCTTAAGGAAAATAAGGTAATTGATGACTTTGGAATAAACATTGCAAAAAAATCAAAAACATTTGGACAAAAATTTTATATAAAATATAAAAATTTATAAATTAAGTGACTATTGGATGTATCCTAGAAAGAAAACACCCTCCCCCCCCCCCAAAAAAAAAAAAAAAAACCATGGCGGAACATTTGCAGAGTTTGGCAATCCTTCTTTTTATTTATGGCAACGATTGATACAATTTCCATAGACATGTTCTTTCCCATTCTTGGTGGGCAACTTCTATGAGTTACGATGACTGAATGCACTTCTGTTGTTTTTTTTGTTTTTTCTTAATCTGGAAGGAAACACGTCCTTAATTACGCTGATTTCTGTTTCGTAACACCTGAATAATATAGACCTATCCTATAAATCTTCCTGACAAAGCTCTCTCGCAGTCTTGGAAGACCTCCAACAACGCTCTTTCCTTTTGCTCCGAGGATGCGGCATCGAGATCCTGATCCGTCCTTTCATGGGATGAATGTCGTCTTTATCCTCCAGCTCTAGGACTGTAGGTTTAAGATGACCGTAGATAGGAGAACTTGCATATTGTTCGGCAGATCTTTTGGCCGATAGGTCCGTGGACACAAAGCTTTGGTTGTCCGGACCTAAACCATTGGAAGGATCGGTGACAATGCCTATCCAGTGTAAATGAGCAAAACAGTCGGTGATGCACAATTGCAATATTGTTCTTTTGTTGACGAGATTGAACGTTCGCAGACAATAATTTGCATGTATGTAAATGTATCTTTCGGCCCCTTAGGCGATACATGGGAGTCTTCACTAATGGCACAATATTAGCAAACCATTCTGCGTAAACAGGGTTTACAACAATGATCAGTACTTGGCACGTCAATTCGTTCTTATGAATATCTATCACTTGTCACAGCTACTGTGGGAGTTTTGGAAGGAATACACTGATTTATGGGATTGTCTCATGGAGCCAAATCCAATTTGTGCTTGTGGACATGATTGAGGGCACCCCACACCTCCTTGTACAAGTCAGAACACAGAGCTGCTCTGTATTGATGGCTCCCGGTCTGGTGGCAGTCATCGAAGTACATTTGGCAAATCCATGGCTAGATAGGCATTTTTTTTCTCCTGCAGTGGAACGTGGAGTTAATCACTGATTTTGGCTGATGTCTTGGGGCAGCATTGTTTGACTCATTTGAAACAATCCATTTAAAGAGGTCTTAGATACTTAACTGGAACCAGTCATCAAGGTTGTAGATATTAACCCACTGCCAAGATGTGAGTAGGCTCATAAATAACTTTTGTAGATGTTCTCTAATGATTTATGCTTTTACTAGGGTAGAGAAATTAAAGTTAGAAAACAGTCCATAGTCATCTGGGCATACTAGTCCGATTCTCCTGTCTATTTACAGATGGTATTATAACCTCCATTTTTCCATAGCAAGTGGACGTCTACAAAGTTATTTACATACCCTATAACATCCTGACAGTAGTTTAATGACCTACAACATTTGTAACTCTAGTAGCAATGAGCGAACTTGCTCGGATAAGGTGTATGCTCGTGTGCTAACCGAGTGTCTTGTGTGGTCGAAAAATATGTTCACTTTCCCCGTGCCTGCATGTTGCGAGGTGGTTCGACAGCCGAAACACATGCAGGTATAGGAGTGATGGGGTTGGTGGTTTGCTCCCGGACACTCTAAAGGGTTCAAAGTATTTGATCATGTATGTTGTAAAAGAATAACATTCACTGGGGCTGCAGATAGCTTAGACAGGGTTAACTGTAATGGCCAGCCCATTTTGGGAGGAGGAACCGAGAGTTGGTGTCATGGACAGGAAGTGACTGAGTCAGTGAGTACTGAGCAGTAACAAGTGACAGGCCCAGGACAGGGGCTGCTAGGGACAGTATGAGCCCAGTTCCTCGGGGCAGTAGATTTACAGAGAACCACTATGCACAAGTCCCCCCCTTTGCCGGCTTGGGAACCTTGAGATAGAAGACAGGGCCCGGGGGCAGACTCCTTCTGCGAGAGGGAGAAACTTAACTCAAACCCTGAGAGGCGGAGTGAGATGGAATCCAAATATACTGCTAGAAAAGGAGAAGTTCCCCTTGAGCGAGAGAAGATCGTAAAAGTAATGATCTACCTATACCAAGAACTAGGGCTGAAGTTGTGTCCAGGACCTGTGGGAAAGATGACAGCCCATTGAGCCTTATCCGCTAATCCTGCCTGTAAATACTGCCGTTCACCAAGTAAAGTTTTGGTTGCTTTTATGAACCTCGTGTGTCCTGGATTGATTGCTGCCCTGGTTCCAGATGGGGGGTTCCTGGAGTCCTGCAGCCCCGAAGTAAGTGTGATGCACCTCACACATAGCAGCACATCGGGACTGGGACACGAGTTGGCAATAGGATGCCAAAGCGAGTGGGAACTGAAGCTAGCCCCCTACTACCTCGCTTGGCATCTTACTAGTGATGAGCGAATATACTCGTTACTCGAGATTTCCCGAGTACGCTCGGGTGTCCTCCGAGTATTTTTTAGTGCTTGGAGATTGTTTTCTTCGCCGCAGCTGAATGATTTACATCTGTTAGCCAGCATAAGTACACGTGGGGATTCCCTAGCAACCAGGCAACCCTCACATGTACTTATGCTGGCTAACAGATGTAAATCAGCTGCGGCGAAGAAAACCAAATCTCCGAGCACTAAAAAATACTCGGAGGACACCCGAGTGTGCTCGCGAAATCTCGAGTAACGAGTATATTCGCTCATCACTACATCTTACATTTGGCTCGGCCAGTAGGGTGTGAGTGCCTGGCATGAAGAAAGCGGGGAAGTATGGCTTATGGTGCAGATGAAAGAACGACGAGATACATGAGGCCGGAGAACGCAAAAAGGTGTTCAACCCGAAATGGGAGCTTTGTTCTGGATAAAGATGCAGCACCGTGTGAGGCGCAGCCCACTGAGTGGCAGGTTGTGATAGTAGGGGGTGTAGCTAAAGGCGGAGCCACCAAGAGTAAAGCGTGACACGGCGGTCATGTCAGAAGTTCGGCCTAGGAAGACGCTTAGACGTGCAGGAAGCACATCATCGGGAAGTGGACGGCGCCAAATTCCGCATTACACTTGTGGTGTAATGTGTGCAGCAGCAAGTCCCCTGCAGATCATGCACAAAGTGAGCGGAACCCCAGTGACCTCTCTGGCTGTCCAGGAGACATAAGTGGGGAGGAGATTCGAGAGATTATCACCACTGGGGCAGCAGCGCAAAGCTACCAAATTAGAGTCTGCTTTGGCTGAGGAAAAAAAAAACAGGAGCTGGTGGTGCGTGCATGACTTTCCCGGAGGAGCAGAGTGTCCCGATGTGGCTAAGCCCTGCTTCGGTTCCAATCAAGGAAATCCCTGAAATGGGGGATGAGAACGCATGGGCCCAAGAAAGAGATGCCGATGGTAAAACTGGCTAACCAGAGAGTCCCCTACATCAATTGGAAGAACATAGTGGGATATCTTTAGTACCCTGCCGACTGATAGCCCCCCCCCACCCCCCCTTAATATTGCACACGGTGTTTAAAAATAGGTGCGAGAGTTGGACTTGCTTGCCCACAGGAAGGAGGGGTTTAACAGTGCCCGATGGGAGGCGATAGAACAGGCTCAAACATGGGGACAGGTCACTGCGTTTGACATTTGGAAAGGAATCAGGCTCCTGAAAGAGGAGTGGATGGAGTACAGAGTGTATGTGAGTTGCGACATGGTCAAATGCAGGTACTTGCCTTCCAGACTCCATCATCTACGTCCGGGAGTAGGTAGGGTTCGTGAAGTGTGAAGCAGGAAAAGGTTGGTATGTGGTGGCCCTCGTTCTTCCCTACACTTATGAGGATATCCTGAAGAAGGATCAGGAGGTCCTTGAGCAAAGGGCCCAGAGAGATGCCTGCCAAGGGGAATCTTGAACAGTCCCCATGGAAATTAGGCAGATGCCTGGGACCAGGTATCCTAGTGAGGGGAAGGTAACCCTCGAAGGGGCTCCAGAAGAGCTGGTGAGTGCTGGTCAAAACCCCTTGATGGGCCTTGGACCAGCTGAATTTTTCAGGAAGGTGCACCCATCCATCTTGCCGGACCTGCAGGCTGGGAAGGTGAACTCCACAACGCCAGGGCTCAGTGAAGACAACCTGGTCACCATCTATGGCCTTATCCAGGTGTGCTGTGGGAGCGTTACAACAGGGGAGGAGGACCTCGGACCAATTAAGTTCATAGATCAGCCTTGGAGATGAAGAAGAACACAATCTCCCACTGCCTGGGCTGCCTTCATAAAGGAGAGGAATGCCTTGAAAAGAGAAGTAACCTGGGACTCCGCCTTCGCGGCTTCCTAATCATTAATTACAGGGAGATGCCTCAAACTGGTTGGGAGAGGCTTTTGCAGTAAAATTCCCTGCTGCGGGGGACTGCCCCTTCATAACAAAGGACTGTTCTTGAAGTTTTAGTTGAATGTTTTTTATATTGCCCAAAGGAAGTTTTAAAGACTGTGTTTCCTTTTGGGACCGAAAAGGCGTGAAGCAGTTGAGTTTGACACCATTGTTTCTTAATTTTTTTAGTTGCACCCGTTGAGCCTTTTTCTGCTGGAATATCAGACGCTGGTCTTTGTTATTGAGGATATCAAACCCTCAAAAGAGACTGTGCGTTTCCTGGATGGTGTTCTAAAGAAAACTACGACTGTATGAGTCTGTGGACTTTGTTGATAAAAATTAACTTGGACATTTTGCTTCCAGGGTCCTTACCTAGGAGGACTGGCACTACCAAAAATTTTTATGGTTATGGACTGTCACATTTGTCATTTTGGGGTCCTTAACCGAGAAGGGCCAGATCTACACAAGGAAGCGACGTCTGGACCAGCCTGCAGTTTGATGTTTCATAGTGTTTTATAGACTTTTATAACCTCTTGTTTTGTCTAACTCTTCTTTTAAGGCCTGACGTGGTCGAGGACGACCATAATTAAAGTGTGGGGGAATGTTATAGTGAAGGGGCTGATGGTTTGCTTCCTGACCCTTTAAAGGGTTCAAAGAATTTGATCATGTATGTTGAAAAAGGATAACTCACTGGGGCTGCAGTTCGCTTAGACAGGGTTGGTTGTAATGGTTAGCCCCTTTTTGGAGGAGTTAACTGAGAGTTAGTAGCAAGGACTGGAAGTGTCAGGGTCAATGAGTGCTGAGAAGTGACAGGCCCAGGATATGATAGGGACAGCGTGAGCCCAAAACCTTGGGCATTGGATTCCCAGAGAATCCATCCACATGAGTCCCCCCTTTGCCGGCCAGGGTACCTCGAGATAGACGTCGGGTCCCGGGGGCACGCTCCTTCATACTCTGAATTCAGCATGGCATCAGTAATATCTACATTTTCTAAGGCTAGTTAGGCCATGTTCATACAGCGTTTTTGAAGCCTTTCTTTCTGCAGCCAAAACTTGCTCACTTGGTAGGTTTTGCTGCGTTTCTTGGTGTTTTTTCAGCACTCTTGTAACTTTTTTGAGGCATAGATAACGTGTCTACTGTACATGTTTAATAAAATTACTTTTACTCACCATCAATGCAGTAAAAAAACGCTCCGTTTCTACCGCGCTCAAATTCATTGATACTGTGAAACACATCTTCATATTTGCACGAAAACAAACGCTGCTTGTGAACATATCCTTATTTGTTTTCATACTGCCCTTTTTTTTTTATGCTAGATGTCATTGGCTTCCCTTTGCGGTTTTAGTGAATCTACTACCCTCTAAAATAGAGGTTAAAATCAAGCAAATCCCCCCAAAAAGTGAGCCCGCTGGCTGCCACATTGGTACAGGGCTTACATTGATATTTTAATCTTTTCTTCACCGCTGCTAACCTGAAAGCTTTCCCTTGAGATGGTTTAATGATTAAGTCGTCCAGGACTTTCGCGGTACTACTTGGAAGCCCGGCCATAGATAAAGTTGCCATGGATTTGTGAGCAGGCAGCCTTGGCTGCAGACAGTAGGGGTAGTTGGGCACGGAGCTGGCATAGACCAGGACCTCAGTATGATTAATGGTTCCCCATCAGCTGAATAGTTTCCTCGAGCTGGCACCATCCTGCCTGTCTCCATGCCCTGCTGGCTCTGTGTGCACTGGTCCATGCTTATTAAATTTCTTATCAACATAAAAGTTAGTGACCACGGGGTTCTTGTTTGGAGGATCAAAAAAAAAAACCGCCTTTAAAAACCTGCCTGCAACAGCTAGAAGATAGGGCAAGGGAGGAGGGATGTGTTTGTGCCGAGCAGAATTCTTACAGGAGCATTACTTCATATCAGTAGTCGGTTACAGTCATTAACCTGTCAGATTCGGAATTCAGAAGAGTAAACGGAGACGGGTGTTGCTAGTTTCTGGTACCGGGGAGTGCCTGCTGATTGGCAAGACTCGCTCAGGTGGAGAACGTTGGCTGAGAAAGGACAAGTGGTCGACAGCGTGCAGTAGTGCATAAAGTCTTAACGTACGTTTCCATAAGGATCTGTAAATTCTGGTGGAAAACGACCTAAAAAACTGAGAAAAACCGGAACCAAACAACGGCAAAAAGTATGCACCATAACCAAGACTTGACGCACGCCTTTAGCGCTGCTGCCTGACACTAGTTATTAAACTAAAGTCTCATTTCCATTTACTAGTCCCCTTCAGTTTTTCACATCGCTTTAATATTTTATATAATGGTTGAGATTCAGGGAGGTTTTTTTTAGGGTAGGGGGGAATCAGTGGTTCTTAATACAATCTATATGTCGATACGAAGCGTTCGTCTACAACCATGATGTTGCTCAGATGTACACACGATTCACATACACAAAACTCGCTAACATTTTTGATGTCACAATCTAAGAAGAAAAAAATCACTAAAATTTGCTTTTGCAGTCTTCTGATTACAGCCAATAATACGTAATGCCTCCATTATAAAGCTGCAGGTGGGTGACGCCAGTCAGTCTATTGCGAATAGGTGAAATCTAGTGACAAGTGAATTTTGCACATTCTATTGAATTTGGCCAGGAAATTCTAATTTTTCTTCGTGGATTTTGCCAGACCCCAGAGCATATTAGACATTGGGGTTAAAAAATAAAATGGTATATGCCACCTCACAGTTCTCCTGTCTTGCCCGGTCCTCCGCTGTCTTCCTTTTCTCAGTGCTTCCCGTGTTGAATAGACTTCAGTCAACACATGTTGTGACAATACAACTTATATCTCCAAAGATCCTGACTGGAACTTGAGCATCGCAAAGTGCGCCATGCATTGTGTGAAGAATCTGGGGACGTGAGCGGAGAGTCAGGCAGGTAGCGGTGGCTGGACAGATGGGCATTCTCCCTTAGAAATCATCTCCAGGCACTAGTTTCCTTTGGCCCATGAGACTGCTGTAAATCATGTCACTGAACTGCTGATCTCAGGCGTGATGTCTGTGCCCGTAATTGTCCCCTAAAAAAATACAAAAAATCAGAATATGTATCTCAGTATATAGAATTTAGGTGATACGTTCCCTTTAGAGCAGCAAAGATCATCTGTAATGACACCAGGGATCCGCCCGTAAAGTCTCTGACATGACGTATGTAAGGCTACGTTCACATTTGCGTTGTTGGGCGTTACGTCGGCGACACAACGCATGCAAAAACGCATTGTTTTGTGACGCATGCGTCCATTTTTGGCTTGATTTTGGACGCAAAAAAATGCAACATGCAGCGTCCTCTGCGCCCTGATGCTTGCACCAAAAATGACGCATGCGTCACAAAACGCAAGACAACGCATGTCCATGTGCCCCCATGTTAAATATAGGGGCGCATGACTCATGCGTTGCCGAACCTGCGCCCGACGCAACGCAAATGTGAACGTAGCCTAAACATAATTATTGGACATGTATCACTGGGGCAGATGTGTCCACGGCTTAGAGACGAACTGAACTTTCTCCAGAACCCCGGATTTATTTTTCTCCTATTTATTTTCTCCGTTCGCTTGTCCTGCGCCCTGGATCATGTATGCGCCAATTTCTAAGGCTGTGGACTCCAAACAGAACAGTAAAATATTCACCTGAAATTTAATTTCGGACACTTGTCGTTTCTGCTTCATGATAAACCGAAGAACATTTTGTGATTGGAACTTTTTTGGGAGAAACCGTTGTGTATTTTTCTTTTTTCTTTTCCTTATTGTTTGTGGAATTCGGCCTAACTTAATTTGTTGCCTTCCTCAGCGATGGACATATGGCCGATAGTATATCGATCAACCCATATATCATCTCTTCCTAATGATGTCTCCCCAGGGACGACACTAACAAAGTTTGACTTTGATGGATCTGTTCGATGAAAGGCTACTAACATGTCAAACTTTACTCCTTCCCGTAGGCATCGGTGGCCATCATCAAAGTTTATCATTTTTATCATAAAACTATTTTGTGTGACATATCATATATTGGTGCAGAAAATGTTCCTGAGTTATGAGAATTAAACTGACATTTACACTAGTAAAAATATTTTTTTGCATTTTGTCAGGTTCATAGAATAATTTTCTGGTTATATAAAGAGTAAAATGTAATATTGTTGTAATGTGGAATATTAGGACAAGAAATTACCATTGTAAGCCACCATTTCTCAGCTTACACATAATACTGATTTACATAAGTTAGTTAACGAAGTTCTACATTGATGCTCTACTGATCCTGAGTTATATCCTGTATTATACCCTAGAGCTGCACTCACTATTCTGCTGGTGCAGTCACTGTGTACATACATTACATTACTGATCCTGAGTCACATCCTGTATTATACCCCAGAGCTGCACTCACTATTCTGCTGGTGCAGTCACTGTGCACATACATTACATTACTGATCCTGAGTCACATCCTGTATTATACCCCAGAGCTGCACTCACTATTCTGCTGGTGCAGTCACCGTGTACATACATTACATTACTGATCCTGAGTCACATCCTGTATTATACCCCAGAGCTGCACTCACTATTCTGCTGGTGCAGTCACTGTGCACATACATTACATTACTGATTCTGAGTTACCTCCTGTATTATACTCCAGAGCTGCACTCCCTATTCTGCTGGTGCAGTCACTGTGTACATACATTACATTACTGATCCTGAGTTACATCCAGTATTATACCCCAGAGCTGCACTCACTATTCTGCTGGTGCAGTCACCGTGTACATACATTACATTACTGATCCTGAGTTACATCCTGTATTGTACCCCAGAGCTGCACTCACTATTCTGCTGGTGCAGTCACTGTGTACATACATTACATTACTGATCCTGACTATATCCTGTATTATACTCCAGAGCTGCACTCACTATTCTGCTGCTGCAGTCACTATGTACATACATTACATTACTGATCCTGAGTTACATCCTGTATTATACTCCAGAGCAGCACTCACTATTCTGCTGGTGCAGTCACTGTGTACATATATTACATTACTGATCCTGAGTTACATCTTGTATTATACTCCAGAGCTGCACTCACTATTCTGCTGGTACAGTCACTGTGTACATACAATACATTACTGATCCTGAGTTATATCCTGTATTATACCCCAGAGCTGCACTCACTATTCTGCTGGTGCAGTCACTGTGTACATACATTACATTACTGATCCTGAGTTACATCCTGTATTATACTCCAGAGCTGCACTCACTATTCTGGTGGTGGTTGTTATACCATTTGACAAGCACAATCCAACACACCGTTTAGATGTTTTCCTACATGTGGTGGCCAGACAAACTATCTGATGTAAAGATGGCTCTGCACCAGGGGGCTCTGATCAGAAATGTAAAGGATATTTCACCTGTGAAGACAGAAGAAATATGAATGCAGCTCTGGACTGTACAATAGACAACCTCAGGATTAGTACCAGATAGATTATATGTTCTGTGACTGTATTCACATTGTATTATTTTTTCTATTCCATATGTAGACTGTGAATATGTCCTGTATATTTTGAGCCATTTTTCTTCAGAATTATTGACATTTTTGTCTTTTTTACAGGAAAGGACTGATTCTGAGCCAGAGGACAGCGAGAGCTCAAGTCCGAGCCCCACGAATGAAGTTGAGCCTGAAAACACTGTGACAAGTTCTCTGTCTGTAAATGAATACTTTGCAAAGCGGATGGCAGAGCTTAAAAAATCCCACGCAAAGCGAGCCGAGCAGGTCCCGGAGCGCATGGAGCCATGTCCAGAAGAGGCTGGAGACACCTACTCAGGAGACTCAAAGAAGAAATCCAAAAAGAAAAAACACAGAAAGAATAAGAATGACGACTCCTCCGGGGAGCTAAAAGAAGCGACGAATCCTGAAGACGAAAACGATGTGGACACCACAGAATGTCAGGAGAGAAGAAGAAAGCCAAAGAGCAAGAAAGAGGACAAAGTTCTCACCTTGGAAAACTCTGAGGACCATGAAGAAAATGAACCGAATGAGACGCTGAGGAAAAAGAAAAAAAACAAAAGGAAAAAAGAGTCGTGTGATGAAATGCAAACTGAAAATGTCACTTGTACCCCCGATGAAAATATTGACACAGTCCAACCAAAGAAGAAGAGGAAGAAGAGAAGGCGAGAGAGAACGGAAGCGTAAAACGCAGAACTCTTGACCCGTCTCTCTGCCGGTGCCGATACAGAATCATGAACTTTACAACACTTTTTAACAACATGTGTATTTTCTTATGAATTAAAATACACCAATGTCTTATTCTTGTGCCTGTGTATTCTGAAAATTGGGTAAATTAAATTTTTAAGCATTCAGACTTCAACTCTTGAGTTTTTTGGGGGGAAATTTGGCAACCGAAAATTGAAACTTATCAAGTGCATGGTCCCAAAGAGCCAAAAGTAGGCAAACAGGGCTTGTTGTAGGAACTTCCCAAGATTCATTGACGTCTCGATAAATAAAATTGTAGACTTTGACTCAATCCATCTGCACCCCCACCAAAAGTTCAGAACCGTACCGGATCACTGCAGAATGTAGAAGATTGAGCGTCACCAGGACAAAATATTCTGGTAAGTTAGAATTCACAGTACCAAATCTGAGACAGAGGCACCAGAGGAAAGTGTAACCAAATACAGTAGACACGTGATCCGAGAACAAAGACTCCAGAGCATCAGAAGGCCCCGGTTTGTTATTGCATTTACGTCTTTGTTTTTTTTAGTAGTGTTTGATGTTTTAAACCTGTTTTTGATATGGCATGGTTTTACTTTAATTTGTGCCTTTTTTAAATTGTGTTCACCTGCTTTTAAAAAAAGCAGTCATCGAGCAAAAAATTGAAAACATTATTTAAAAAAAAAAAAAAAAAAGAAACCTTTAGGCTGTGTGCACACATTGCGGATGTTTCGCGTTTTTTCACTATAAAAATCGCATACATATGCATCCCATCATTTAGAATGCATTCCGCAATTTTTGTGCACATGATGCTTTTTTTTCCTGCAAAGAAAACGCATTGCGGTAAAAAACACAGCATGTTCATTAATTTTGCGGATTTTTTGCAGATTTCCCACTATATTATTGCATTGGGAAATCTCCGCAAAAAAAGCGCAAAAAACATAAAAAAATAAAAAATAAAAAAAAAGCATGCGGATTTCTTGCAGAAAATGTCTGGTTTTGCTCAGGAAATTTCTGCAAGAAATCCTGACGTGTGCACATAGCCTTAATGTTTGGTATCGCCGTAATCGTACTGACCTTGAGAATCATTTTGCCCAGTTGTGGAATTGCACTTTTTTTTATTTTTTGCAATATTGCTAAACTTGGGTATTTTTTTTTCTCTTTCAAGTACATCAATTGATAAATTGTGAGCCATCATTCAAAAAGTACAGCTCGTCCCATCAAAAAACAAGACCTCACACGGCTAGGTCAATGAAAAATTAAAAAATTGTTGGTTATTGGAAGAAGCGGAGGTAACAGGAAGGCGCAAAATTGAAAAATTGCCATTTCGGGAAAAGACAAAAATTAAAAATCATTTTTTATTTTGTACAAAATTCATGAACTGTGGTTGCTATTCTTCTAAGAAACGAGTCGTCCGAGCAGAGCAACAAAGTACGAGGAAAATCATCAGATGATTGTAGCTGAGCTTTGCAACTTTTTTTCCGGTGTATGAAAGTATAGAAGTTGCAATACAGTCTCTGTAATGCACGGTTGCGAAGATTGGCAGATGCCACTGTGGAGCAGACGGCAACATCCTAATTTGTTTAGAGCTTAGCTCATTAATATTTGCGCCCTCCTTACCATTGAAAATGCTTTTTTTTGCAGAATTTGTTACTTTGTAGTTGAAGAGTTTATGATTTTGACCCCTCTTATTCAAAGTTAGGTAGAAGCGCTTCCTTTTCAGTGACTCTCCTGGTAATTTCTCACATCTTAAGCAAACTTTTGTAGAGGAAAGCACCTATCCGTAACCTGGACTGACAACGTTACCATTGTTTACAACCCTGGTGGTAGATCGGCTCGGCTACACGTAGAGGTAGACAAAAGGAACGCTGTCTGTTTAAATCTTCCACTGGTTTATTAAAGATACTGCATAAACTAGTGCAGTATTATCATAGCAAACACAGCCTTTCTGGCCTAACGGGAAAACAAAAACATAACACATGGCGCAGTCCGTGTTACTGCGAGGACCTGCCCACTCAGGAACAAACAACCAAAGTTCAGCTTTCCTGATCATGAAAACACAGCTCTAGAGCATGCACCTACCGACACACCCAGCACTGAAAGAGTTGGAAGGCTGTGTATTTATCCTCTGAATTCCACACAGTCTATGGCTGTTCACTCAACCTGATTAACCCCTTTCAGCAATTGGTGTGCTGCAGCGTTTTCCTAGGTTCATATCACTGAAGCTAACAACCTCAGTGATACATATCTCCCCTCCGGTACTTGGCCAGTCACTATATCACATATCCCCCCTTTGCCCAAAGCTGGGCATTTTGGCACCTTCAGTCACCAAAGGGGGAAGTCTAGACAGGGCATCTACGTTACCATGCAGCTTCCCATGCCTGTGCTCCACATGAAAGTTGAAGTCCTGTAGCCCTAGGAATCATCTAGTGACCCGGGTATTCTTCCCCATCCTTTCCGTCATCCATCTCAGGGGTGCAGGATCTGACACTAGCTTAAACTTATGGCCTAACAGGTACCTCAGGGTGCCAATTGCCAATTTGATGGCTAAACATTCTTTTTCTGTAATTACATAGTTTTTCTCACAGGAGGAGAGTTTCCTCCTTAAATATGTGACTAGATGTTCCTCCCTGTTCACTTCCTGGGACACCGCTCCCAACCCGACTTCTGAGACGTCCATCTGCACTACAAATTTCTAACTAAAGTCAGATGCGATCAAGACCGGCTGCTTCCAAAGGGCGAGTTTCAACTCCTTCAACGCCATCTCTGCTTCAGGAGCCCATTTGGCCATCAATGTTTTTGTGCCCCTAAGAAGGTCAGTCAGGGGCACAGCTGTCAAACTGGCGAAGTTTGGGATAAACCATCAACAGTATCCCCACCATTCCCAGAAATGACCAAGCCTGTTTCTTGGAGACCGTTTGCAGCCAATTTTGAATTGCCTCCACCTTATTCACTTGCAGCTTTATTATTCCTCAAATGAAGCCCAAGTATTGTGCCTCATCTTTCCCCATGCTTCTTTTGGTTTATGGTAAACCACACCTTCCTCAGTGCATCCAGAACGGCCTGGACGGTCTGCAGATGACTTAACCAATCCAGACTGAGTATCACAATATTGTCGAGGCAAGCTGCGGCATACGTTATGTGAGTAGCTAAGATCCAGTCAATGGCCCTCTGGAAGGTAGCAGGGGCTCCTTGCAGCTCGAACGGCAATCTGGTATACTGGAAGCAACAGTCAGGTGTAGGAAAGGCCATCTTCTCCATGGCACTTTGAGAGGGGAGGATTTGCCAGTAACCTTTCTTTAGGTCCAGGGTGGTTATGTATCTGGCTGACCGCTCCTCTGTAAGAGTTCATCCATGCAGGGCATTGGATGTGCATCAAATTCAAACACCTCATTTAGTTTCCTGTAGTCGTTACAGAAACGCCACTCTCCATCACGCTTCAGCACAAGGACAGTGGGGCTGCACCAGCCACTTGTTGACTCCTCTGACTCCCAGGCTCAACATTCTCATCTTCTTCTAAATCACCTCACGGTGAGCTTCTGGGATTTTATATGGCTTTTGGTTCACCCAAATGGGTGATTCTGTCAGGATTTCATGTTCAACAACCTGTGTACTGTTGTGGCCAAAAGTATTGACACCCCTGCTATTCTGTCAGATAATACTCAGTTTCTTCCTGAAAATGATTGCAATCACAAATTCTTTGGTATTATTATCTTCATTTAATTTGTCTTAAATGAAAAAACACAAAAGAGAATGAAGCAAAAAGCAAAACATTGATCATTTCACACAAAACTCCAAAAATGGGCCAGACAAAAGTATTGGCACCCTCAGCCTAATACAGGTCCTTCTCAAAAAATTAGCATATAGTGTTAAATTTCATTATTTACCATAATGTAATGATTACAATTAAACTTTCATATATTATAGATTCATTATCCACCAACTGAAATTTGTCAGGTCTTTTATTGTTTTAATACTGATGATTTTGGCATACAACTCCTGATAACCCAAAAAACCTGTCTCAATAAATTAGCATATTTCACCCATCCAATCAAATAAAAGTGTTTTTTAATAACAAACAAAAAAACCATCAAATAATAATGTTCAGTTATGCACTCAATACTTGGTCGGGAATCCTTTGGCAGAAATGACTGCTTCAATGCGGCGTGGCATGGAGGCAATCAGCCTGTGACACTGCTGAGATGTTATGGAGGCCCAGGATGCTTCAATAGCGGCCTTAAGCTCATCCAGAGTGTTGGGTCTTGCGTCTCTCAACTTTCTCTTCACAATATCCCACAGATTCTCTATGGGGTTCAGGTCAGGAGAGTTGGCAGGCCAATTGAGCACAGTAATACCATGGTCAGTAAACCATTTACCAGTGGTTTTGGCACTGTGAGCAGGTGCCAGGTCGTGCTGAAAAATGAAATCTTCATCTCCATAAAGCATTTCAGCCGATGGAAGCATGAAGTGCTCCAAAATCTCCTGATAGCTAGCTGCATTGACCCTGCCCTTGATGAAACACAGTGGACCAACACCAGCAGCTGACATGGCACCCCACACCATCACTGACTGTGGGTACTTGACACTGGACTTCAGGCATTTTGGCATTTCCTTCTCCCCAGTCTTCCTCCAGACTCTGGCACCTTGATTTCCAAATGACATGCAAAATTTGCTTTCATCAGAAAAAAGTACTTGGGACCACTTAGCAACAGTCCAGTGCTGCTTCTCTGTAGCCCAGGTCAGGCGCCTCTGCCGCTGTTTATGGTTCAAAAGTGGCTTTACCTGGGGAATGCGGCACCTGTAGCCCATTTCCTGCACACGCCTGTGCATGGTGGCTCTGGATGTTTCCACACCAGACTCAGTCCACTGCTTCCTCAGGTTCCCCAAGGTCTGGAATCGGTCCTTCTCCACAATCTTCCTCAGGGTCCGGTCTCCTCTTCTCGTTGTACAGCGTTTTCTGCCACATTGTTTCCTTCCAACAGACTTACCATTGAGGTGCCTTGATACAGCACTCTGGGAACAGCCTATTTGTTGAGAAATTTCTTTCTGGGTCTTACCCTCTTGCTTGAGGGTGTCAATGATGGCCTTCTTGACATCTGTCAGGTCGCTAGTCTTACCCATGATGGGGGTTTTGAGTAATGAACCAGGCAGGGAGTTTATAAAAGCCTCAGGTATCTTTTGCATGTGTTTAGAGTTAATTAGTTGATTCAGAAGATTAGGGTAATAGGTCGTTTAGAGAACCTTTTCTTGATATGCTAATTTATTGAGACAGGTTTTTTGGGTTATCAGGAGTTGTATGCCAAAATCGTCAGTATTAAAACAATAAAAGACCTGACAAATTTCAGTTGGTGGATAATGAATCTATAATATATGAAAGTTTAATTGTAATCATTACATTATGGTAAATAATGAAATTTAACACTATATGCTAATTTTTTGAGAAGGACCTGTACTTGGTTGCACAACCTTTAGCCAAAATAACTGCGACCAACCGCTTCCGGTAACCATCAATGAGTTTCTTACAATGCTCTGCTGGAATTTTAGACCATTCTTCTTTGGCAAACTGCTCCAGGTCCCTGATATTTGAAGGGTGCCTTCTCCAAACTGCCATTTTTAGATCTCTCCACAGGTGTTCTATGGGATTCAGGTCTGGACTCATTGCTGGCCACCTTAGAAGTCTCCAGTGCTTTCTCTCAAACCATTTTCTAGTGCTTTTTGAAGTGTGTTTTGGGTCATTGTCCTGCTGGAAGACCCATGACCTCTGAGGGAGACCCAGCTTTCTCACACTGGGCCCTACATTATGCTGCAAAATTTGTTGGTAGTCTTCAGACTTCATAATGCCATGCACACGGTCAAGCAGTCCAGTGCCAGAGGCAGCAAAGCAACCCCAAAACATCAGGGAACCTCTGCCATGTTTGACTGTAGGGACCGTTTTCTTTTCTTTGAATGCCTCTTTTTTTTCTCCTGTAAACTCTATGTTGATGCCTTTGCCCAAAAAGCTCTACTTTTGTCTCATCTGACCAGAGAACATTCTTCCAAAACGTTTTAGGCTTTTTCAGGTAAGTTTTGGCAAACTCCAGCCTGGCTTTTTTATGTCTCGGGGTAAGAAGTGGGGTCTTCCTGGGTCTCCTACCATACAGTCCCTTTTCATTCAGACGCCGACGGATAGTACGGGTTGACACTGTTGTACCCTCGGACTGCAGGGCAGCTTGAACTTGTTTGGATGTTAGTTGAGGTTCTTTATCCAACATCCGCACAATCTTGCGTTGAAATCTATTATCAATTTTTATTTTCCGTCCACATCTAGGGAGGTTAGCCACAGTGCCATGGGCTTTACACTTCTTGATGACACTGCGCACGGTAGACACAGGAACATTCAGGTCTTTGGAGATGGACTTGTAGCCTTGAGATTGCTCATGCTTCCTCACAATTTGGTTTCTCAAGTCCTCAGACAGTTCTTTGGTCTTCTTTCTTTTCTCCATGCTCAATGTGGTTCACACAAGGACACAGGACAGAGGTTGAGTCAACTTTAATCCATGTCAACTGGCTGCAAGTGTGATTTAGTTATTGCCAACACCTGTTAGGTGCCACAGGTAAGTTACAGGTGCTGTTAATTACACAAATTAGAGAAGCATCACATGATTTTTGCGAACAGTGCCAATACTTTTGTCCACCCCCTTTTTTATGTTTGGTGTGGAATTATATCCAATTTGGCTTTAGGACAATTCTTTTTGTTTTTTCATTTAAGACAAATTAAATGAAGATAATAATAACAAAGAATTTGTGTTTGCAATAATTTTCAGGAAGAAACTGAGTATTATCTGACAGAATTGCAGGGGTGTCAATACTTTTGGCCACAACTGTACATACTGGCAACCCCAAAAACAGGTTCTGGTGAAGAAGTTCTCAGCACTCTTCTTTCTGGTCCGGTGACCGTGTCTCTGACATCCACGACCTTGGCCTCAGGATTATCCCTCTGGCACATAACTTACGTCGGTTCCTTCTCCCCATGCTTTAAGTAGGTTGATTTGGTACAGCTTACTTCTTACTGGCTGGTGGACCTTGTAGTTGAAGTAATTCAGCTTTTTGTCTACCTGATATGGCTCCTGCCACTTGGCCAGAAGTTTACTTTCCACCATGGGAATCAACATCAGCACTGTCTCCAGGGCTAAAATGTTTTAGCCTCACTAACCAATTGTAGACCCTTGCCTGGGCCTCTTGTGCTTGAAGGAGGCTCTCCTTCACAATCGGAATTACCCTCGTGATCCAGTCCTGCATCTGGGCCATGTTCTCGATCTTACTTTGATGGGGTGTAACCTCTGCTTCGCAAAATTCAGAAGTACCCTGATTATGTCGTCCGTATTAAAACAAGAAAGGTGAGAGCCCCATAGAGGTCTGTGGAACTTCCCTAAGAGAACAGCAGGTACGGAAGTATGCAATCCCTGTCTCGGCCATCCTTTTCCATGACCATCTAAAGCATTGACTTCAAGGCTCTTATTGAACCTCTTCACAAAGCTGTCCATCTGTAGATGGTACACAGACGTCCTGAGTTGTGTAATCTGGAGAGCCTTGCATAACTCTCTCATTACCTTGGACTTGAACTGCGTTCCTTGGTCTGTCGGGATCTTCTTTGGCAGGTCCGTCCAGGAGAAAATATAAACTATCTCCTGGCTATGCTTCTGGTGGAGGAGTTTCTTAGTGGTACCGCCACCAGGTAACGTGTTGCATAGTCCATGACCACCAGGATATATTGGTGCCCTCTGGCAGACTTATCTTGAGGCCCCGCAAGGTCCATGGCAATCCAGTGAAATGGAACCTTTATAATGGGTAACAACACTAGGGGACTGCGGAAGTGGGAGATGGGAGCAGTTTGCTGACAGGAAGGACAGGTCCAGCTAAGAATCTCTCGGTGACGCCCGCTCCTAGGTTTTGTCTATTCCCAGATATCCATCCAAGGCATGAGAATGGGCCACATCTAGTATCATATGCCTATAGGGTCTTGGTGAAAATCGCTGCTCTAACAGTTCGCCTCTCAGTTTAGTGACTCGATATAGTAGATGCTCATTTACTGCGAAATATGGTAAACTGGTGTCTGCCACCGGCTCTTGAACAATCCAGTTTATCATAGTAACATTGTCCCATGCCTCTTTTAACATGAGGAACACCATTTGAGCAGTCCCCAACTCAGGAATCTTGGCCTCATGGGACACCATCTCGTCACACCCTGTGCGATTGAAAACTGCCCGCTCACACCCTGATGAAGAGACTGATGTTCTTGGCCATGGATTTTCATCAGCTCTTTCAAAGTCAAATCCAGCAATACATGGACATCTGTTCTTCTATTGGTGAGAAATCAGCATTTGCAAATTAGGCTGAAGAGCTATGGTAGATGTGAAGCCTTTGTCACTTCAGTGCTATTCTCCACTCAGTGCCACCTTCTTCTTGACTGTTGGCCTCTGTGCCTGAAGTCACACAGCATAGAGGCTAGCAGGCAGGAGGAGGCAGCTCTAGACAGGGAATAGAGCTGGAGTGACCGAGGTTTAAAATCTACCATAGCTCTTCAGCCTCATTTACAGGTCCTTCTCAAAAAATTAGCATATAGTGTTAAATTTCATTATTTACCATAATGTAATGAATACAATTAAACTTTCATATATTATAGATTCATTATCCACCAACTGAAATTTGTCAGGTCTTTTATTGTTTTAATACTGATGATTTTGGCATACAACTCCTGATAACCCAAAAAACCTGTCTCAATAAATTAGCATATCAAGAAAAGGTTCTCTAAACGACCTATTACCCTAATCTTCTGAATCAACTAATTAACTCTAAACACATGCAAAAGATACCTGAGGCTTTTATAAACTCCCTGCCTGGTTCATTACTCAAAACCCCCATCATGGGTAAGACTAGCGACCTGACAGATGTCAAGAAGGCCATCATTGACACCCTCAAGCAAGAGGGTAAGACCCAGAAAGAAATTTCTCAACAAATAGGCTGTTCCCAGAGTGCTGTATCAAGGCACCTCAATGGTAAGTCTGTTGGAAGGAAACAATTGTATAACAGAAAGATGGAGGGCACCATCGAATACAATACCAAAAAACTGGGGTTCTACCCACAGCATGACCTATAGTAAGATCCGTAAACACCAAAAAAAAAAAAGATGTCATGCTATATAGAGGGGACCACCAAACAATAACCGAAGAAATATAGAAATAACAGCAAATATTTTATTATGTCGACCAAAACAAAACAAACAACACATTACAATATTAAAAACATTTAAAAACACCCAAATGTGACATCATGGATTCCAACAAGGAACCTCCCCCTGGACATGTAATATGCTAGAAATTCAACTAATTATTTAATTCATGGGTACAGCTGTTCTAAACATATCTTTCCAAGATGGTAGTACTAAACATGGCATAACCAGCTAATAGTCACACAAATCAATACATGATGAAAGGGGTGGAGGTATATACCTGGCCCAGCTCGCAGCATGAATATCAGGCACAATAAAAAATAGTAAGGTTATTGCAATGGGTAACTGCTATATACATGTGTATAACAAAGATGCAGCAGGATATATAACAAGGTAAACATATATAGGCCTAAAGTAAGGACAATAGGCTATCCTGTTAGAGCATGTGCAAAAGCCAAAGCCCATATATAGCAAGTGTACCTATATACTCGCATAATGACCATAATGCCGGAGTGGGCATAATAACCAACTAAAATGAAAACAATAAGCAATGTCCGAAAACAGGGACATTGCTTATTGTTTTCATTTTAGTTGGTTATTATATGTCCAAAGGGGGTACATGTTCTACTTATATATTTGGATATTTGCCTGCCTATATAAATATAATATCTTATCTGGCCCACTCCGGCATTATGGTCATTATGCGAGTATATAGGTACACTTGCTATATATGGGCTTTGGCTTTTGCACATGCTCTAACAGGATAGCCTATTGTCCTTACTTTAGGCCTATATATGTTTACCTTGCTATATATCCTGCTGCATCTTTGTTATACACATGTATATAGCAGTTACCCATTGCAATAACCTTACTATTTTTTATTGTGCCTGATATTCATGCTGCGAGCTGGGCCAGGTATATACCTCCACCCCTTTCATCATGTATTGATTTGTGTGACTATTAGCTGGTTATGCCATGTTTAGTACTACCATCTTGGAAAGATATGTTTAGAACAGCTGTACCCATGAATTAAATAATTAGTTGAATTTCTAGCATATTACATGTCCAGGGGGAGGTTCCTTGTTGGAATCCATGATGTCACATTTGGGTGTTTTTAAATGTTTTTAATATTGTAATGTGTTGTTTGTTTTGTTTTGGTCGACATAATAAAATATTTGCTGTTATTTCTATATTTCTTCGGTTATTGTTTGGTGGTCCCCTCTATATAGCATGACATCTTCTTTTTTTTTTTTTGGTGTTTGGAAGGAAACAATGTGGCAGAAAACGCTGTACAACGAGAAGAGGAGACCGGACCCTGAGGAAGATTGTGGAGAAGGACCGATTCCAGACCTTGGGGAACCTGAGGAAGCAGTGGACTGAGTCTGGTGTGGAAACATCCAGAGCCACCGTGCACAGGCGTGTGCAGGAAATGGGCTACAGGTGCCGCATTCCCCAGGTAAAGCCACTTTTGAACCATAAACAGCGGCAGAGGCGCCTGACCTGGGCTACAGAGAAGCAGCACTGGACTGTTGCTAAGTGGTCCCAAGTACTTTTTTCTGATGAAAGCAAATTTTGCATGTCATTCGGAAATCAAGGTGCCAGAGTCTGGAGGAAGACTGGGGAGAAGGAAATGCCAAAATGCCTGAAGTCCAGTGTCAAGTACCCACAGTCAGTGATGGTGTGGGGTGCCATGTCAGCTGCTGGTGTTGGTCCACTGTGTTTCATCAAGGGCAGGGTCAATGCAGCTAGCTATCAGGAGATTTTGGAGCACTTCATGCTTCCATCGGCTGAAATGCTTTATGGAGATGAAGATTTCATTTTTCAGCACGACCTGGCACCTGCTCACAGTGCCAAAACCACTGGTAAATGGTTTACTGACCATGGTATTACTGTGCTCAATTGGCCTGCCAACTCTCCTGACCTGAACCCCATAGAGAATCTGTGGGATATTGTGAAGAGAAAGTTGAGAGACGCAAGACCCAACACTCTGGATGAGCTTAAGGCCGCTATTGAAGCATCCTGGGCCTCCATAACATCTCAGCAGTGTCACAGGCTGATTGCCTCCATGCCACGCCGCATTGAAGCAGTCATTTCTGCCAAAGGATTCCCGACCAAGTATTGAGTGCATAACTGAACATTATTATTTGATGGTTTTTTTGTTTGTTATTAAAAAACACTTTTATTTGATTGGATGGGTGAAATATGCTAATTTATTGAGACAGGTTTTTTGGGTTATCAGGAGTTGTATGCCAAAATCATCAGTATTAAAACAATAAAAGACCTGACAAATTTCAGTTGGTGGATAATGAATCTATAATATATGAAAGTTTAATTGTAATCATTACATTATGGTAAATAATGAAATTTAACACTATATGCTAATTTTTTGAGAAGGACCTGTATACATCAACTCAAATGCAAATTTCTCAGTAACGAAGGAACAGAAGGGCCATGTAAATGTATGGCTGGACTTGTCTTTGAAAGAGCTACATGTGCATATCATATAGAGCAGGGGTGTCAAACTGCATTCCTCGAGGGCTGCAAACAGGTCATGTTTTCAGGATTTCCTTGTACTGCACAGGTGATAATTTAATCACCTACACAAATAATGAGTTGGTGATTCAATTATCACCTGTGCAGTACAAGGAAATCCTGAAAACATGACCTGTTTGCAGCCCTCGAGGAATGCAGTTTGACACCCCTGATATAGAGAACAAACACCACCAGGAATCAATAAGTAAAAAGGTATCAAAGCTTTATTATAAACAATTACATAGAACAAGATTATAAAAGGATGTGACAGAGGTAAGCCAACCTAAGTGGGATCACAGTAAGCACCAGGCACCAGCAGGTGTATGAGTTAAATTAGTTGCTCAGTAATTTACACATACACATTATAAATAGTGGTATAGAATCTTAAATAAAGAAATACCTGAGCAAAGACTCCAAAAGGGCTGTGTGCCACATCTGGAAAGAGTCGAGCAAAAGGTGTCTGAATACGATCATAATAATTACCTGGAAGTGCCTGGAGCCCTGTGATGCCCACAGTCCCTTACGCGCGTTTCGGCTCTGTCTTCTTCAATATATTATCAAGCTGGTTCTTCCCCCGAAACCTTTGCGGCTAAAACAGCTCCCACGGTCCTGGGAAGAATTTCTACAAGATTTTTGAGGTGTCAGTGGGAATTTTTGCCTCTTTATCATAGTAACATACTTTGCAAGGTCGAAAAAAGCCATTTGTCCATCCAGTTCAGCCTATATTCCGTCAGAATAAAAAATCCCCAGATCTACGTCCTTCTAATAACTGTAAGATACAATATTGTTCTGCTCCAGGAAGACATCCAGGCCTCTCTTGAACCCCTCGACTGAGTTCGCCATCACCACCTCCTTAGGCAAGGCATTCCAGATTCTCACTGCCCTAACAGTAAAGAATCCTCTTCTATGTTGGTGGAGAAATCTTCTCTTCTCCAGATGCAGAGAATGCCCCCTTGTGCCCGTCACCTTCCTTGGTATAAACAGATCCTCAGCGAGATATTTGTATTGTCCCCTTATATACTTATACATGGTTATTAGATCGCCCATCCGTCGTCTTTTTTCTAGACTAAATAATCCTAATTTTGCTAATTTCTCTGGGTATTGTAGTTCTCCCATCCCCTTTATTAATTTTGTTGCCCTCCTTTGTACTCTCTCTAGTTCCATTAAATCCTTCCTGAGCACCGGTGCCCAAAACTGTACACAGTTCTCCATGTGCGGTCTAACCAGGGATTTGTACAGAGGCAGTATAATGCTCTCATCATGTGTATCCAGACCTCTTTTAATGCACCCCATGATCCTGTTTGCCTTTGCAGCTGCTGCCTGGCACTGGATGCTCTAGGTAAGTTTATCATTAACTAGGATCCCCAAGTCCTTCTCCCTGTCAGATTTACCCAGTGGTTTCCCATTCAGTGTGTAATGGTGATATTGATTCCTTCTTCCCATGTGTAACAATGATAAATGTAAGGTTATAAACTGCATCTGCCACCTTTTGGCCCAAGTTCCAACTTATCCAGATCCATCTGTACCAGAATACTATCTTCTCTTGTATTGACTGCTTTACATAGCTTTGTATCATCTCGATATTTTACTGTGTAAAGCTTCTACCAGATCGTTAATAAATATGTTCAAGAGAACAGGTCCCAATACTGACCCCTGCGGTACCCCACTGGTCACAGTGACCCATTTAGAGAATGCACCATTTATAACCACCCTCTGCTTTCTATCACTAAGCCAGTTACTAACCCATTTGCACCCGTTTTCCCCCAGACCAAGCATTCTCATTTTGTGCACCAATCTCTTGTGTGGCACGGTATCAAACTGTGGTCCAGCCTATAGCTTACCTCTTCATAAAAACTGATTAGATTGGTTTGACAGGAGCAATTTCTCATAAACCCATGCTGATATGGAGTTAAACAGTTATTCTCATTGAGATAATCCAGAATAACATCCCTCAGAAACCCTTCAAATATTTTACCAACAATAGAGGTTAGACTTACTGGCCTATAATTTCCAGGTTCACTTTTAGAGCCCTTTTTGAATATTGGCTCCACATTTGCTATGCGCCAGTCCTGCGGAACAGACCCCGTCGCTATAGAGTCCCTAAAAATAAGAAATAATGGTTTATCTATTACATTACTTAGTTCTCTTAGTACTCGTGGGTGTATGCCATCCGGACCCGGAGATTTATCTATTTTAATCTTATTTAGCCGGTTTCGCACCTCTTCTTGGGTTAGATTGGTGACCCTTAATATAGGGTTTTCATTGTCTCTCAGCACTTCATTTTCCACCAGGAATACCATGGAGAAGAAGGTGTTTAATATATTAGCTTTTTCCTCGTCATCTACAACCATTCTTTGCTCACAATTTTTTAAGAGGCCTACACTTTCACATATTCTAGAAGAATATTTTTAGGATCAGACCCTGATATTGGGTTGAGGCTGAGCTCACAATCTCCAATCTAGTTCATGGCACAGGTGTTTGATGGGGCTGACGTCCTGGCTCTATGCAGCCGCTCATGTTCTCCCCCATCTGTGTCTGTATGGAGCTTGTGCTCTGGGCATAGTCATGGGGAACAGACAATGGTCTTCCCCCAAATGTCCCCTCAAAGCTGAAGCTACAATTGTCCACAGTGTCTTGTGCTGAGGATTAAGACTTCCCATCACTGGAGCTAAGGGCCCAATGCCGACCCCTGATAACGGCCCAATGCCGACCCCTGATAACAGCCCATAGCATTATCCTACTGTTAATACTAACAGTATTTGTTATTACAGAGGAGGTCTGGACTCTACAGTTATGGGGTCAGCAGAATGTTGATGACTTTTCTGTCCTCTGCTCCTCATTACGTGGTCTCCTGCTGTGTATCATTACTGGGTCTCCACGTAGTTGCTGCGGTTCTTGTGGTTTCTAATGATGAAGGCCACTTTCCTTTTCATCCTTATTGCACCTAGGTCATGTTGTGTTATCCAGTGCTGCTGCCCTCGGTGTGACTGGCGCTCACCTTCCTCCTGAAATGATGCATCCAAACTTAAAATTTGTTTCTTTTGTTGAACAAAAATAACATAAAGGTGCAATTAAAGGATTATTCGTCTGTGCCAGGCTTGGAAACCAAAAAAAAAACCCTTTGTGTTGGTTCTTTGCCAGGTGTCCGTCACGTGCCAGCGATGTACGTGCTCTGCACAGCATAAGTCCGCGAGAAGCCACCACCACACGACGCTCTGTTGGCAGCTCCGGTGTTTGTGCATCTTCTTGGCATTCGCCCTCGTTTCTCCGCAGAGCTGCTGTTTCTTGCCAGTTGAACAGTGAATTTCACCTGGGTGCAGCGCCACGTACGTCTATCACGGGGCGCTGAACTCTCCGAGGGAGGTGACGCCGTTTCCCGACAGTTTCAAACAACAAAGAAAAAAACGAAAAGTATAAAGTTCCCTTTTTTTACGCTCACACGTTCTTAGAGCGACTGTATCCAGACGGAGCAGCAGAAATTGTATCTGTGCGAGACAATGAACTGATTGTCTGCCTGCCCGGGAAAGGTTTCAGGTTTTTTTTGTTAAGAGGCATGGTGGAAACCTCTCTGAACCTCCAGCTGTGATGTAATTTCTAAAGGGGTTGTTCATGGGACAGGTGATAACTTACTGATACTGATGAGCGAATATACTCGTGACTCGAGATTTCTCGAGCGTGCTCGGGGGTCCTCCGAGTATTTTTTAGTGCTTGGAGATTTAGTTTTCATCGCCGCAGCTGAATGATTTACATCTGTTAGCCAGCTTGATTACATGTGGGGATTCCCTAGCAACAAGGCAACCCCCACATGTACTTATGCTGCTAACAGATGTAAATCATTCAGCTGCGGCAATAAAAGCTAAATCTCCGAGCACTAAAAAATACTCGGAGGACCCCCGAGCGTGCTGGGAAATCTCGAGTAACGAGTATATTCGCTCATCACTAGTTACTGATCGTGGGGGTCCGACTGAGCAGCAGGACGGGGGCACTTTTATCTGCGGTAGATACTGCACTGCTCCTCGATCCGCTCCACATCGGGCTGCTGAGCTTTGTGTCTTTTTCTGGCAGCAGGATAGACAATGAATGGATGAAATCTCAGTTTTGTAATTGGGATAAAAGTGCCGTGTTGGGGGTAATCATCCCTCGTTCTGCCCCTCGGAGCGGTTCCCAGCGGTCAGATGATGACTTGTTTCCAGCCAACAGTCCCTTTCATTTCACCAGTTTGCATTCCTGTAGAAAACATCTGCACGCTGTATCACCTTAGACATTATTTTAGGGTCCAGATGCAGTCATACTTTGTTGTGTAAAACCACAGGCAGCGCCGCGGTGCAGCCCGACCATGACAGTAGTTACGATGACAGGGTTGATTCCCCCCCCTCCACCCATCATATGTGACCCTAAATTTTACTCTTGAAGGCTGTCCAGGTAACATATGTCACTACATTCCCTAGAATATGTTCACATGTTGAGCAGATCCAGTGCCCATCAAAGATAAACCTCATTCAATAGGTGATGTCACAGCTCACCTCCTCCTCCTGTATGACTGATAACACCTGTACATACAGTAGATAACACAGGATCCACCATTCACAATAGGTGATGTCACAGCTCACCTCCTCCTCCTGTACAGAGACAGATAACACCTCTATATACAGTAGATAACACAGGATCCACCATTCACAATAGGTGATGTCACAGCTCACCTCCTCCTCCTGTACAATGATAACACCTCTATATACAGTAGATAACACAGGCTCCACCATTCACAATAGGTGATGTCACAGCTCACCTCCTCCTCCTGTACAGAGACAGATAACACCTCTATATACAGTAGATAACACAGGATCCACCATTCACAATAGGTGATGTCACAGCTCACCTCCACCTGTACAATGACTGATAACTCCTCTATATACAGTAGATAACACAGAATCCACCATTCACAATAGGTGATGTCACAGCTCACCTCCTCCTCCTGTACAATGATAACACCTCTATATACAGTAGATAACACAGGCTCCACCATTCACAATAGGTGATGTCACAGCTCACCTCCTCCTCCTGTACAATGACTGATAACACCTCTATATACAGTAGATAACACAGGCTCCACCATTCACAATAGGTGATGTCACAGCTCACCTCCTCCTCCTCCTTCTCGCTCTTCAGAGTGACTTTTGTATTGATGAGAGCATGCTTATTAAATACTTCTATAGAATTCAGTAGGGTCTATGGGTGTCTGTTGCTACTATTATCTCTATGCCCAACATGAAGTAGGAGTCCATTTTAAGGCCTAGTGGCCAGTATGACAGTATGAAAATTGTATTTAGCATGAAACCTGATGTAAACAGTAAGTCATATACTGATGATACATCACTCTGAAGTAGGAATTTTGCAGGTTGAGTGTTTTATATTCCTGTGTGCCGTACACCGGTAATCAATACTACAAAAAAAAATCCACCTCCATAACGTTAATCAATAAATCAACATGTGAGATGAATATTCTGGGACATAACATTCAAAAATCACAGAGCGATGATTTTTCCATACAAACAAGTTTTTACACAGTTGGGATAAAAAGCCCCTTGGTTTGATAAATGAAAACGAGGCCATAGTCCTTTATCAAGATGAAAGCTTGGCAAAAATATTACAAATCCATCGGTGCTCCTGGTCCCAATTTTAACAGCTCTTTCTCCTCTCTCCTTCCCTTCTCCCAATACTGGCAAAACAGCAGGAAGTTGTACAATGTGTAGAGAGGGGAAAGTATGTACAACCTCAGGGAGGGCAGAGAAAACAGGCTGTGGAGAGGTAGGAAAGCACTTGAAAAGGAAATAAGTGTAGGATAGAAGATGTGCTGATGAGTAATACAGGAGTTTGTGAATACAGCTCACCCCATCAAACATATAGATGTTGTTCAATCTGTATCATGGGCGATCCGCTCTGTCGTGCGCAGATGAGGTTTGTGAGGTATCAAGCAGCTTTGTTCAAAGTCTTGAAAAAGTTTTTTCAATCAACACAGCAAATTAAAATAATAGCATGGGCATAAAAAATAGCTGACGTGTTTCGAGTCTAGCTGACGCTTAATCATTCTATGTCAGTCGGACTCAAAACGCGTCAGCTATTATTTATGCCCATGCTACTTTTTTTTATGAAGTCACAATAAAGAATTGTTTTGTTTTTAATTCGCTGTGCTGTATTGAAAAACTCTACCGATAAGAGCTGATGACAGCTCCCCGGCTACACACAGACATGGCATCCAGCCTATATTACTGGGAGAGACACTCCAAAAGAGAAAAAGCTGAGAATTGAATCAGGTTCTAAACTGAATATCGGGGGTCTAAAAATGAATGATAGAAACAAGATTGCAGACTGAAACCCACCTTATTACAGCTCCTTAGGGGGGGAAGCATTGGGTGCGATCAATTCATGTGACGGTGGATTTCCGAGTCCAACTTTGGGGCTAATCATAAGAACATTTCTGGACAGATATTAGCCCCTATTACGCCTGTGTGAAACTCCCCTTTGTTGTGAAATGATATATTTTTTATTTGCTTTTATATTTTTGTCATTTTATATTACTTTTTATGTCATTTTATATTACTTTTTATGTCATTTTATATTACTTTTTATGTCATTTTATATTACATTTCTTGTAAAACATCTCTGAGGCAAGTGGTCTTCTATTCTGAGCTCCAGATCAGCAGTCCTTGATTTACCGGGGCACTGGCTCTGGGATCCTGCTTTGCTGAGACATTTTGCAAATTGATATTTTGGTAAAACATCAAATAATAATACTACGAAGCTGTTCCCTACCTCCGGACCTGGCTCCAAGGGTAGCTTGCCCTTTGGACAACCAGTTCTAACTTATACTTTGCTCGTCAAGCATACAAGGTTCGTGTTGGACCGCGCCCATGATGACAAGTCTTGGTATGGTGGTGCTGATGATCGCCCCGAGGATGATCCATGCTAATGCCCGTGCAGGTGTATGTAGACTGCGAGGTGTATACCGGATCCTAGGTTACTACGAATATGGCCGATATATCCCAATGTGATGCTGGGATTTCGAACATCTGTTGGGTTCACCCAGTTTTTTTGTGTCTGTCCAGTTCCTTCACTCTTACTGAGAAGAATCCTGCACCCAAAAATGCCAGGTAATGTAGAGATCACTTTTTTTTTTTACCAAAAAAGTGAAAGGGAATCTGTCAGTAGAATCAACCCTCCTAGGTCGTCTATATGGAAATGCAGGTCATAGAAAGTCAAATAAAATGATACCGTGATATCTGCAATCCGATGTCTTATTCACAAGAAATCCATGTTTTTCTTAGTATGTAAATGAGCTGTTAAGATCTATGGGCGGGACATAGATCTCTGTGAGAATCTGCCTCCAGAAAGGAGACATGAAGAGCAGACTATCAGTCTCACACTGATAACGCCCTTTTTCTGGAGGAAGATTCTTGGAGAGATCTATGTCCCGCCCATAGATCTTAACAGCTCATTTGCATATTAAGAAAAATATGTGGATTTGTATGAAATAAGACATCAGATCGCGTATATCAAGGTATCAATTTATTCATCTTTCTGTGACCTACATGCCCATATAGATGAATTCATCCTACTGACAGATTCCCTTTGTTTTTTGCATCGATAAAATGTAGACCCAGAAAAAATGGAAAAGCGTAAGGCAAGATATGGCATAAGTGGGGGGGGGGGGGGGGGCGAATGGGCGCCCCTTGCTTCCCACAAATGGATAGAAGTTGAGGTTGTCAATCTGTAAGTAATGCTGTTCACCCTCTGTGCACTTCATGAAGGGGCTGTAGATGCAGAGGGCCTCCTGTAATTGGAGGCCCTAGACATTTGCCTTGTTTGCCTGCCCCTAACGCCGGCCTTGCACTCAGATATAGCATAAATTCCATTGTAGTCAATGAAAGTTACGGAAACAGCTCCACGTTACACCTTGGAAAGCGCCACATTATACCCGATCTTCTCCCTGGAGAACTGGACAGAGAGGATCCCAGGAGTGGTGGTGCCATAGATGACTAGGTGCCACGCAGACGACCACAGGTTCTGTCTCCTTACGACCACAGATTCTGTGTCCTTACGACCACAGGTTCTGTGTCCTTACGACCACAGGTTCTGTGTCCTTTCGACCACAGGTTCTGTCTCTTTACGACCACAGGTTCTGTCTCCTTCTATACAGGAGCGTTTCCATTACTAGTAAAACAGTCACGGGTTTGTAAATGATGTCTGATATGACGGTATTAGAAGATTTCAGCCTCCTGGATCTTGTCCCTGTCACTGCGGAGATTGATGGCTGCGCGGAGAAATTAGATGTTACCCTGTGTAATTTATATATGCCCCGAACAAGTTTAAACACTTGATGTCTCCCATAAATTCAGGGCCGGGGAGTGAATTTCTTGGGTTTGCTGCCGTGTAACTGATGATTGGGGAGGGGGGAAGCTATCAGCAGGACATTTGCTTACATTATCCAAGTGTTAGGAGGGTGGGTCATATCCATCATGCGCCATCGTGCCATTTTTCATAGTAATTAATGAATCGCGTCTCACTAAAGCCATCATTCACCGCGTTCTGGAGAACATCCCGCCACCTTCCCGAGCCGGCGCTCAATTGTATGTTAGGTAACAATGGTGCAGCTGGGACGGGCGATGATTGGTGACCCAGAAGAAGGATTCCAGGTCCTGACACACTAGTCTTATTTATTGGCTTATTATTCACCGTCTGTCTGTAATATACTCTCACCTATCAGTCTGATGCTTCCCTAAGGGACCTCGAAAGTTCAGCTCCTTCCACGCTGCTAATAAAACATACAAGAAACAATAATCTATAATTGAGGCGGCGAATGAGCGAGGTGGAGCGAGAAGATCGCTGGCAGGCAGCAGATGAGTGAATATTATCCGACCGGGTCCAAGGAAAAATTCGTGTTCACTGATTCTAAAGTGTCGTGTGGTTGGAAAACTGTTCATCCTGAGACTCCTGGTTCGGGTGCAGATATGGCACACGCTCATTAGCAGCATGGCACACGCTCATTACCAGCATGGCACACGCTTACTGCTAAAATGACACATTCATTGCCAGAAGCACACATTCATTGAAGGTATGGAACATGATCATTGCCACAATGACACCTGCTCATTGCCAGTATTGCATACTTATTGCCAGTATGGCACGCACTCACTGCTAGCATGGCACACGCTCATTACCAGCATGGCACACGCTCATTACCAGCATGGCACACGCTCATTACCAGCATGGCACACGCTTATTGCTAGTATGAAACACTTATTGTCAGAATAGTACACTTATTTCCAGCAATGCACACACTCATTGCCAGTATGGCATATTCTCAATTCTCTAGTAGCAGATACTTATTGATGGTCATGCTGCCGCAGGATTCCAGGACCCAGGATTCCTCACAAGTTCATGAAAACGCTACTCCATCTTTGTGATGAGAAGATACCGTGATAAAGAAACGGTTCCTCGCGTGGAACATCTACACAGTACTGGGAAATATTGTACATTTGACAAGGAAAATTGCCAACTAAAAGGAAACAACCTCAGAAGAAACGTCCATTTTGTTGAGATACTTAAAAACGTGTTCGAAATTGCCATAATTATCAGGGTTTTCAGTGACTTGGTGTTATCAGATTGTGGAAGTAGAGATCACTACTCCTCCTAACGAGTTTCTAAAAGTGGCCACAGAAATGGCATGGATCTGTCCTTTGTTCTAGACAAGTGGATGTGAGTAATTCCTGGTCACAACCCATTATATGGAGCGGGGCCACTTCCAGTGCACCACAGTACCTCCAATCTATTGATTGTGGGGGCCATCTATTAGACCCTCATAGATCTAATATTGATTATCTATCCAAGAATGTTATTTTTTTTTGCAGTTTACAAATAGTCTCACTGCTTATACAGCAAAGAATCCATAATCGCACTGCTCTTACCGTAAAGAATCCATAGTCTCACTGCTCACACAGTAAAGGATCCATAGTCTCTCAGCTCTTACTGTAAAGAATCCATAGTCTCACTGCTCTTACAGTAAAGAATCCATAGTCTCACTGCTCTACAGCAAAGAATCCTTAGTATCACTGCTCTTACAGTAAAGAATCCATAGTCTCACTGCTCTTACATTAAAGAATCCATAGTCTCACTGCTCTTACAGTAAATAATCCATAGTCTCACTGCTCGCACAGCAAAGAATCCATAGTCTCACTGCTCGTACAGTAAAGAATCCATAGTCAAACTGCTCTACAATAAAGAGTCCATAGTCTCACTGCTCTACAGTAAAGAATCCATTTTCTCACTGCTCTACAGTAAAGAATCCATAGTCTCACTGCTCTTATAGTAAAGAATCCATAGTCTCACTGCTCTTACAGTAAAGAATCCATAGTCTCACTGCTCGTAAGCAAAGAATCCATAGTCTCACTGCTCGTACAGTAAAGAATCCACAGTCTCACTGCTCTTACAGTAAAGAATCCATAGTCTCACTGCTCTTACAGTAAAAAATCCATAGTCTCACTGCTCTTACAGCAAAGAATCCATAGTCTCACTGCTCATACAGCAAAGAATCCATAGTCTCACTGCTCTTACTGTAAAGAATCCATAGTCTCACTGCTCTTACAGTAAAGAATCCATAGTCTCACTGCTCTTACAGTAAAGAATCCATAATCTCACTGCTCTTACAGTAAAGAATCCGTAGTCTCACTGCTCTACAGTAAAGAATCCATAGTCTCACTGCTCTTACAGTAAAGAATCCATAGTCTCACTGCTCTACAGTAAAGAATCCACAGTCTCACTGCTCTTACAGTAAAGAATCTATAGTCTCACTGCTCTTACAGCAAACAATCCATAGTCTCACTGCTCATACAGCAAAGAATCCATAGTCTCACTGCTCTTACAGTAAAGAATCCATAGTCTCACTGCCAGGGCTGTATTTAGAGTTTCTGCTGCCCTAGGCACTCTTAGTGCTGCCTCCCCCATTGGTGAGTATGACACTATCCGCAGTGACTTTGGCAAGAATCGCTGTTGTGAAAGTTGCCTTTTGCAGCAGATGGGGCAGTTTTTCTGCATCTGCCACGTAACGGATCACTTACGGCAACACTGCGTTTGGTTTCATTCATTCCCTATGGGATTTGCGGTACTTGCTGTGATCTGGGAAATGCGGTACCATACCTGCCAACTTTTGAAGAAGGGAAAAAGGTGTAAAGGTTGCGGCGCACATAGTGCGCCGCGGCAAATTTTGGGCCACGCCTCTGACCACACCCATTTCACAACTAATCACACCCATATCCAAGTCCCAACCAAACCCATTTAGCACTGCTGATCACACTGTTTCATATACAATAATTAAAACCAAAAAAATATGGCCACGCAGTGCTCCATACTGTATAATGGCTACGCAGTGCTCCACATCTAATATATAATTGCCTAGAATACTACTTCCTGCAATTTGTGCCAACTTCCTGTCCGGAGCTAATGTCCGGAGCTAATGTCCGGAGATAAGTAACATAGTAACATAGTAACATAGTTAGTAAGGCCAAAAAAGACATTTGTCCATCCAGTTCAGCCTATATTCCATCATAATAAATCCCCAGATCTACGTCCTTCTACAGAACCTAATAATTGTATGATACAATATTGTTCTGCTCCAGGAAGACATCCAGGCCTCTCTTGAACCCCTCGACTGAGTTCGCCATCACCACCTCCTCAGGCAAGCAATTCCAGATTCTCACTGCCCTAACAGTAAAGAATCCTCTTCTATGTTGGTGGAAAAACCTTCTCTCCTCCAGACGCAAAGAATGCCCCCTTGTGCCCGTCACCTTCCTTGGTATAAACAGATCCTCAGCGAGATATTTGTATTGTCCCCTTATATACTTATACATGGTTATTAGATCGCCCCTCAGTCGTCTTTTTTCTAGACTAAATAATCCTAATTTCGCTAATCTATCTGGGTATTGTAGTTCTCCCATCCCCTTTATTAATTTTGTTGCCCTCCTTTGTACTCTCTCTAGTTCCATTATATCCTTCCTGAGCACCGGTGCCCAAAACTGGACACAGTACTCCATGTGCGGTCTAACTAGGGATTTGTACAGAGGCAGTATAATGCTCTCATCATGTGTATCCAGACCTCTTTTAATGCACCCCATGATCCTGTTTGCCTTGGCAGCTGCTGCCTGGCACTGGCTGCTCCAGGTAAGTTTATCATTAACTAGGATCCCCAAGTCCTTCTCCCTGTCAGATTTACCCAGTGGTTTCCCGTTCAGTGTGTAATGGTGATATTGATTCCCTCTTCCCATGTGTATAACCTTACATTTATCATTGTTAAACCTCATCTGCCACCTTTCAGCCCAAGTTTCCAACTTATCCAGATCCATCTGTAGCAGAATACTATCTTCTCTTGTATTAACTGCTTTACATAGTTTTGTATCATCTGCAAATATCGATATTTTACTGTGTAAACCTTCTACCAGATCATTAATGAATATGTTGAAGAGAACAGGTCCCAATACTGACCCCTGCGGTACCCCACTGGTCACAGCGACCCAGTTAGAGACTATACCATTTATAACCACCCTCTGCTTTCTATCACTAAGCCAGTTACTAACCCATTTACACACATTTTCCCCCAGACCAAGCATTCTCATTTTGTGTACCAACCTCTTGTGCGGCACGGTATCAAACGCTTTGGAAAAATCGAGATATACCACGTCCAATGACTCACCGTGGTCCAGCCTATAGCTTACCTCTTCATAAAAACTGATTAGATTGGTTTGACAGGAGAGATTTCTCATAAACCCATGCTGATATGGAGTAACAGTGTCAACAGTGTCCAGTGTCTGATTGGTTGCCGCCTGCTGCGAGCGACCAATCAGAACCGTGCCGTACTGTGACACACTCCGCCCGCCATTTTGGTGTGATTTTTGAATTTTTACCTCACAGCAAGTTTCTACTGCGTGGAGGCGGGCCCAGTGACGTTGCTCTTCAAGCTCCTGCCGAATTTCGTCAAAAAAATGATAATACCATTTACCAAAACTATATATATTTAGTTGTGAAGTGGTTCAGTGACATTTTCACACCAATTTTGAACTTTTGTTTGGTGTTTTCTCCATATACTGCCTATTATTCACTGACTGTTATACTGAGAGACTGCCGTTTATTAACCTCTTCTTTGCCACATATGGGTATATTGCTCTATTATTTGCCACATAAGGACATTGTCCATTATTGCCCAGCAATTTCTTAAATAACAAGAATTGTCAAGAGCTGGTAAGTGCAGCCATTTTTTGTTCTTTCTTACTATTATTTATTAATTGTATTATTCTTACATGTGAATAAATAAAGTATATATGGATTCTAGACTCCCGATTCTTTAGAATCGGGCTGCCATCTAGTACTGTATAATGGCCCTACATGATGCTCCATACTGTATAATGGCCCTACATGATGCTCCATACTGTATAATGGCCACACATGATGCTCCATACTGTATAATGGCCACACATGATGCTCCATACTGTATAATGGCCACACATGATGCTCCATACTGTATAATGACCTCACATGATGCTCAATATTGTATAATGACCTCACATGATGCTCCATACTGTATAATGGCCACACATGATGCTCCATACTGTATAATGGCCCTACATGATGCTCCATACTGTATAATGGCCACACATGATGCTCCATACTGTATAATGACCACACATGATGCTCCATACTGTATAATGACTGCACATGATGCTCCATACTGTATAATGACTGCACATGATGCTCCATACTGTATAATGACCACACATGATGCTCCATACTGTATAATGACTGCACATGATGCTCAATACTGTATAATGACCGCACATGATGCTCCATACTGTATAATGACCTCACATGATGCTCCATACTGTATAATGGCCACATATGATGCTCCATACTGTATAATGGCCACACATGATGCTCAATACTGTATAATGACCTCACATGATGCTCAATACTGTATAATGACTGCACATGATGCTCCATACTGTATAATGACCTCACATGATGCTCCATACTGTATAATGACCTCACATGATGCTCCATACTGTATAATGGCCACACATGATACTCAATACTGTATAATGACCTCACATGATGCTCAATACTGTATAATGACCGCACATGATGCTCCATACTGTATAATGACCGCACATGATGCTCCATACTGTATAATGACCTCACATGATGCTCCATACTGTATAATGGCCACACATGGTGCTCAATACTGTATAATGACCTCACATGATGCTCCATACTGTATAATGACCTCACATGATGCTCCATACTGTATAATGGCCACACATGGTGCTCAATACTGTATAATGACTGCACATGATGCTCCATACTGTATAATGGCCACACATGATGCTCAATACTGTATAATGACCTCACATGATGCTCAATACTGTATAATGACTGCACATGATGCTCCATACTGTATAATGACCTCACATGATGCTCCATACTGTATAATGACTGCACATGATGCTCCATACTGTATAATGACCTCACATGATGCTCAATACTGTATAATGACCGCACATGATGCTCCATACTGTATAATGACCGCACATGATGCTCAATACTGTATAATTACCATACATGATGCTCCATACTTTATAATAACCCCACATGATGCTCAATACTGTATAATGACCGCACATGATGCTCCATACTGTATAATGACCTCACATGATGCTCCATACTGTATAATGACTGCACATGATGCTCCATAGTGTATAATGACCTCACATGATGCTCCATACTTTATAATGACCACACATGATGCTCCATACTGTATAATGACCACACATGATGCTCAATACTGTATAATGACCGCACATGATGCTCAATACTGTATAATTACCATACATGATGCTCCATACTTTATAATAACCCCACATGATGCTCAATACTGTATAATGACCGCACATGATGCTCCATACTGTATAATGACCTCACATGATGCTCCATACTGTATAATGACTGCACATGATGCTCCATACTGTATAATGACCTCACATGATGCTCCATACTGTATAATGACCTCACATGATGCTCAATACTGTATAATGACCGCACATGATGCTCAATACTGTATAATGACCGCACATGATGCTCAATACTGTATAATGACCGCACATGATGCCCCATACTGTATAATGACCTCACATGATGCTCCATACTGTATAATGACCGCACATGATGCTCCATACTGTATAATGACCGCACATGATGCTCCATACTGTATAATGACCGCACATGATGCCCCATACTGTATAATGACCTCACATGATGCTCAATATTGTATAATGACCTCACATGATGCTCCATACTGTATATCGGCCACACATGATGCTCAATACTGTATAATGACTGCACATGATGCTCCATACTGTATAATGACCGCACATGATGCTCCATACTGTATAATGGCCATGGCTCATATCCCCCCCTCCTCCTGTATGCATGGCTCATAATTCCCCCCCTGTATGCATGGCTGATGGCTCATAATTCCCCCCCCTGTATGCATGGCTGATGGCTCATAATTCCCCCCCCCCCTGTATGCATGGCTGATGGCTCATAATTACCCCCCTCTGTATGCATGGCTGATGGCTCATAATTCCCCCCCCTGTATGCATGGCTGATGGCTCATAATCCCCCCTCTGTATGCATGGCTGATGGCTCATAATCCCCCCCCCTGTATGCATGGCTGATGGCTCATAATCCACCCCCTGTATGCATGGCTGATGGCTCATAATTCCCCCCCCCTCCCTCCCTATGCATGGCTGATGGCTCATAATCCCCCCTCCCTCCCTATGCATGGCTGATGGCTCATAATTACCCCCCCCCTCCCTCCCTATGCATGGCTGATGGCTCATAATTCCCCCCCTCCCCCCTATGCATGGCTGATGGCTCATAATTCCCCCCCTCCCCCCCTATGCATGGCTGATGGCTCATAATCCCCGCCTCCCTCCCTATGCATGGCTGATGGCTCATAATTCCCCCCCCCTCCCTCCCTATGCATGGCTGATTGCTCATAATTCCCCCCCCTCCCTCCCTATGCATGGCTGATTGCTCATAATTCCACCCCCCCCCCCTCCCTCCCTATGCATGGCTGATGGCTCATAATCCCCCCCCCCTGTATGCATGGCTGATGGCTCATAATTCCCCCCCCCCTATATGCATGGCTGATGGCTCATAATTCCCCCCCTGTATGCATGGCTGATGGCTCATAATTCCCCCCCCCCCCTGTATACATGGCTGATGGCTCATAATTCCACCCCTCCCTCCCTATGCATGGCTGATGGCTCATAATCCCCCCCTCCCTCCCTATGCGTGGCTGATGGCTCATAATTCCCCCCCCCTCCCTCCCTATGCATGGCTGATGGCTCATAATTCCCCCCCCCCTATGCATGGCTGATGGCTCATGGCTCATAATTCCCCCCCTCCCTATCCCTCCCTCTGCATGGCTCATCTCTCCACCCCCTCCCCCGCTCCTTCTCCCGGGCCATCTTGCATGGCGCGGGTGGCTTACCATCCTCCATCCTCCCCCCGCCCCCGTCCCTCGTCCCTCGTCCCTCATACTCACCTGTCAGCTGCCTGTCCCACACGCCGCGCTGACATTCCTCCGGCTCCGGCTCTGTCCCGCCGCAGCGCCTTCTTCCTGAGTGAGCGGTCATGTGGTACCGCTAATTAAGGTCATGAATATGCGCATATTCATGACCTTAATTAGCGGTACCACATGACCGCTCACTCAGGACGCGCTACAGAAGCTGAGACCAGGCATCGCTGGAGCAGGTGAGTATCGTCTTCAAGGAGGGTGGGTGGGACTCAGAGGCGGGGAGACTCGGAGACTTGGAAGTGGGGGGACTCGGAGGTGGGGGGGACTCGGAGGCGGGGTGGCGGGGCCGTCGGTCACGTTTTTGACCCGGGACTTATTAAAAAAAACACCTTGCTCAGGTGCCGCCCCCCCCGCAATGTCACCGCCCTAGGCACGTGCCCTCGCGTGCCTAGTGGCAAATACGGCCCTGCTCACTGCTCATATAGCAAAGAATCCATAGTCTCACTGCTCGTACAGTAAAGAATACATAGTCTCACTGCTCTTACAATAAAGAATCCATAGTCTCACTGCTCTTACAGTAAAGAATCCATACCCTCACTGCTTGTGCAGTAAATAATCCATAGTCCCACTACTAGTACAATAAGGAATATATAGTTTCACTGTTCATATAGTAAAGAATTCATAGTCTCACTGCTGGTATAGTAAATAGCCACCAATCTGAACTGTCAATCATCAGGATCCGAGCAGGAAGCCGGCAGGCAGGGGAGCACTGCGCTCCTGATCATCAATGACGAGAGCAACCCTTCACATTTTACATTGGGATTCAGGAGCTTTTTAAATTGGGAAGTTGATATTAAGATGATTCTTAGATCCGGTGGATCACCATCACCGCCATCTCGCGTGCTTCACACTATAGATTATAGTGATATTCTCCGCGTGTGATACAAAGGACATTTGGGAAAGTAAAATACTCTGACGGAGCTGATGATGCCAGTGGTGAGGTGAGACACCCCCGTGCTCAGTACAGTGCACTGCGCGTTCAGTGCAGGTCCGTCTCTTACATTACCAGTACTTATCATTACAAGTGATGATTAATAATACGGCTACTTGTTACATAGCGCTTGTATGTAATGATGGTAATTACTTTATTATTACAATGACCAGTGAGGCTTTTCTGCTAAATTCCCATTATTGTTCCTCACAGCTTATGTGTCATTATCGCTATTAGCATCATCATTATTACTATGTGACCCCCGGCTACTATAGGCGCATGGTGTCACTGCTATGTCTGCTCCTCGGTGTATTCTCCAGATCTGTCTCACTGTTTATTATCAGTTATGAGGGCAGTGTATGGAACCCAGCCTCCTCTAACCATGTGTCAAAAAACAGCAGCCATAGGTTCTTCTAAGCAGCTGCCAGCACTCTGAAAACGATGGTGGATGGTGGAGGTGCACAAAGCAGGAGAAGGCTATAAGAAGATAGCAAAGTGTTTCCAAGTTGCCCTTTCCTCAGTTCAAAATGTAATTAAAAATGGGCAATATGAGAAACAGTGGAGGTCAAGATAAGGTCTGGAAGACCAAGCAAAATTTCAGTGACAGCTGCTCGTAGGATTGCTAGAGAGGCAATTCAGAACCCCCGCTCGACTGCAAAAGACCTGCAGAAAGATTTATCAGACACTGGAGTTGTGGTACATTGTTCTAATGTTCAGATGCACCTACACAAATATGGCCTTCATGGAAGAGTCATCAGAAGAAAACCTCTCCTGCGTCCTCACCATAAAATTCTGCATCAGAAATATGAAAAAGAACATCTAAACAAGACTGATGCATTTTGGAAACAAGTCTTGAGGTAAAATAGAACTTTTTGGCCACAATGATCAAAGGTACAGTATGTGTGGAGAAAAAAGGGCTCAGAATTTCAGGAAAAGAACATCTTGACATCCACTAAGCATGGTGGTGGATCCAAGGCCGACATCAGCACCCGGTGTACCCGGGCAAGTGCCAGGGCCCTGAGCAGGCGAGGGGCCCACTCGCCGTCGGGGACACCTGCGCACTATGGGGGCCCGGTGTCTGTGCTAGTGCAGACACCCGCGAGTGGGCCCCTCTGCTTGATCAGGGTCCTGGCACTTGTGATACTTACCTCTCCCAGCTCCACCGCTGCAGCGTTTGATGACTGTGACGTTCAGGTCAGAGGGCGCGATGATGTCACGTCTGTGCGCCCTCTACCTGAGCAGTCACAGTTCAGAGAGCTGGAAGACGACCTGAGGAGTCCGGAGCAGAGCAGCAGCCAGCGATGAGAGGTGAGTATTTAATTTTTTTATGTTTAGAGCATTATATATGGGGACCATCATATACTGGAGCATCATATATGGGGCTTATCATACTCTGGAGCGTCATATATGGGGCCTATTATATATGGAGCATTACATGGGAACTATTCTATATGGAGAATTATATGGAGCCCATTATATACTGTATGGTGCATTATGTGAGGCTTATTATGCTATATGGACCATTATTTGGGGCTCATTATACTCTATGGGGCCCATCCTATACTGTATGGAGCATTATATGGGGCCCGGTATATATGGAGCAATATATGGGGCCCATCATATACTGGAGCATTTTATGGAGCCCATCATATACTGTATGGAACATTATATGGGATCCATTATGTATGGAGCAATATATGAGCCCATTATACAGTACGGAGTAATATATGGGGCTCATTACACTGTATGGACCAATATATGGGGCCTATTATATACTGTATGGAGCAATATATGGAGCTCAATATTCTGTATGGAGCAATATATGTGGTCTATTATTTGGTATGGATAAATATATGGTGCTCATTATTCTGTATGGAACATTATATGGGGCCTATTATTCTGACTGGAGCAATCTATGGTGCACATAATACTGTACGGAACAATATATGTGGCTCACTGTACTGTATGGAGCATTATATGCGGCTCATTATACTGTTTGGAGCATTGCATGGGGTCCATTATTCTGTATGGAGCGATATATGTTGCTTATTATTATGTATGGAGCATTATGTGGTGCCCATAATACCGTATGGAGCAATATATGGGGCACATTATTCTGCATGGAGCATTATGTGATGCCCATAATACTGTATGGAGGACTATACTTTCTGGTTTCTGACCTGTTGAAGAATTTACAATAGATATCACTCATGTAATGTAAGAAGTGAAATCTTTGGCATTGTACTATCCCTATATTTCTCTGCTGTAACTGTGCATTATGAATTGTGGTACGTGTTAAAGGGGCCCACTGAGACTCTTTCGCCCGGGGCCAACGAAAACCAGGAGCCGGCCTTGGGTGGATCAATCATGCTTTGGGGTTGTGTTGCAGCCAATGGCACCTTGAACATTTCACGGGTAGAGGGAAGAATGGATTCAATGAAATGTCACCAAATTCTTGATGCAAACATAACACCATCTGTAAAAAAGCTGAAAGTGAAAAGAAGGAAAGGAAGAGGATGGCTGCTACAAATGGATAATTGTCCTAAACACACGTCACAATCCATAATAGATTATAATTCACTTCCCATAGTATAATGCACCCCATAGTTCTTCACATAGTATAACGTATTCCCCATAATCCTCGATACAGTAAAATGCAGCCCACACAGTATAATGCAGCCACCACCCTACAGAATATAATGCAGCCACCCCAGAGTATAATGCAGCCACCCCAGAGTATAATGCAGCCACTCCATAGAATATAATACAGCCCACCTCCCCATAATATGTAATGTAGCCCCATAGAATATAATGCAGCCCCCCATAGTATAACACAGCCTCCCCATAGAATATAATATACCCCCACAATAGTATATAATAGCCACATAGTATATAACACGGCCTCCCCCATAGAATATAATATACCCCCCATAGTATATAGCACAACCCGCATAGCAGATAACAGCCCACGTAGCAGTATACAGCACAGCCCACGTAGCAGTATACGGCACAGCCCACATAGTAGTATACAGCACTGCCCACATAGTAGTATACAGCACTGCCCACACAGTAGTATACAGCACTGCCCACACAGTAGTATACAGCACTGCCCACACAGTAGTATACAGCACTGCCCACATAGTAGTATACAGCACTGCTCACATAGTAGTATACAGCACTGCCCACACAGTAGTATACAACACTGCCCACACAGTAGCATACAGCACTGCCCACACAGTAGTATACAGCACAGCCCACATAGTAGTATACAGCAAAGCCCACATCTCTCCTCCCCCGTAGAATGGCCCCACAGTCCAGTAAAAAAAAAAAAAAACACTCCTCACCTCCCCTCGTGCCCGCGTTGCTCCCTGCTCCTGTCTCAGTGGCTGCCACTGCACTGCCTGGTACACAGTGAGTGCGCGCGCACCCGCAGTGTCAGAGGCAGAGCGGGGAATGATGGGAGAGGGAGCGTCAGGTGATGCTCTCTACTCCATCATTGCATTCAACTGTTAGTTGAATGCGGCGGCTATGGCGCTGGGAGGGAAGGGTGAGTCGGCATGCAGCGGCCCACTACTGGAACCGGCCCTTCTGGCATTTGCCAGAACTGCCCTATGGTCAGTCTGGCCCTGGAAATGTGTCATCTTTAACTTTAGGCCTTTTAGAGATCATTTAATCTTCAACTTGCTTAACTGTTCACAATAACAGTAATTTTGACTAGAGGTACACAAACTTTAACATTCCACTGTATATAATAATTGCCTGGATAGTTTGTGAAATGAATGATTTGATGCTGCCTTTGTATATAGTGAATCACGTGTGTTATGTCCATTACTGCTCATATAGAGGGGTGTGGGATCTACTACTGCACAGGGGCCCACCGGGGAATTCTCCGGTTGACCTCTTGGCCAGTCCAAGCCTGTTCACATGGTTAGATTTCTCAAAAAATGATTTTCTTAAATTGTAAGATTGTTATATGGAAAGGCCGTATAATAGTTATATGACGCCAGGCGTCATTATAACAATATTACTTAAAACTTGGGGCCCTAAATGTAAAACAAAATTTGAAATTCCTATTTTCAGCTCCAGCTATTACAGAATGACTGAAATACTGGAGAATGTTCTGAAATCATCGGGGCCATTCCCCTCCCTGCAGCTACAGACAGAGCCGACACTCTGCAGAGCCCGTGGCTATGGTGGCTACGGATAACGTGCACCTCGTAGTCTGCAATCACCGGGGGATGGGAGCTGGTTGGGATTTTACAATATTCAGCTAAGATGTCAGTGATTTCAGGACTGGGCGCTGCGTCTCACAGATTTCCCACGAATTGCATGCTAAAAATCTGCAGAAAGATGATCAAAATCTGCTCCGCAACTCAATTTTTTTGCAAGCAGCTTTGTAAAATTTGCATAGAAAATCCACATCCACTGTTGACCTGTTTGTTTTCTCCAGCCTCTATTTATCAGAGTACACTGCGGACTGCATAATGAGTTACCAGCGCATAACGCTCTTCTCCTAAAATCTTCTAAGCTGATATATGACCAAAATGAAAGATGAACTTTCAGAGGTAAGGATCACAGACCAGAGCATGAGCGCACTGACAGATCCACTGATAGCTCATTCTGAAATCTGCTATGTACAGTGATACATAGAGGATGTTGAAGTCAAACGGTACATTTTTAATGGTTCCCTATTAATAAAAATGTGGGGGGATTTTAGCTAAAAATACATGTATTTCACAGAAAAAATAAAACCTGAAGCCCTGAAAGTGACCGTATTCATTAGTCCTTAATATTAGAGGTTATATCAGATGCTTTTATGTTTCTCACCAGAGAAGAGTACCCACAATGAATAATTACACTGGAGACAGTGGGGTGTGGGTTTCCACCATAGTTTCTGCTTGCAATTTTTTAGATATTTTTTAAATCTGCGGCAGGAAAATCCTCCAAAGGAGTCCAAATCCTTAAAAAAAAAAAGTATTCACTGCAACCAGAAAGATGAAGAATCATTATTGCATTTGCATCCTTTTTTGTCTACTTTTTGCTGATTTTCCCTTTTTTGATTTTGATTTACCGTATATTACCTTAATTTATTTACTTTTTTTTTACTATATTTTATATATGTTGACCTGTTTTTTTTTTTATGTTTGTAATTGAGGTCGGGTTTGGTGGTCTCCAGATATTTTTGATTCATCAATTGTGACTCAGTCGAAAAAAAGTCACTAAATTATTGCTCAAATGTGCTCCAGTCCCGCGCCCTCTGGCGTGATTTTACGTACGCCTGAATTTTTGAGAATTTTTAGTGCAACTCGCAACTTTTTACAGTAAAAAGTCACTAAAGTGTCACAGTCGCTCTTCTTTCCTGCTCTGTTCTCCCTCAGTAGCTGTCAGTCTTCTGTATGATATACCAATACGTAGCTCCATGTGCATACTTGTAAGCCGAGCACAAGGTAATGAATTATCACTTCCATCCCCGATACGACATGTGGATCCTACAAAGGCTGGAAATCCGTTTCCACCGATCTGTGATACCAACTAGACACTAATGTGAATGACTGTAAGTTACTTTCCCACCTCTTCACCCAGTTGACCTCTTACACTCCATGAGTTGCTTTCTCCGACCTTTGCCATCAGTCGTCGTAAATCATCCTCACTTCACACCTATCTGCCGGGGATCTCTCAACCATCCTTCATCAATGTCTTGACTACTGATATCCTCCTGAATCTTTCCTCTGCCAAACCTGTCCTGTTGCCTTCTTACCTGCTTTTCCTCTCTAGTTCTCCACGATTCAGTTTATCCAGCTTTTACCATAGTGTTTTTGTGTCTAAACTTACTGATGGTGGAGAGGTCTACAGGTGATCAAAGGGAATGGTCATCTCCCCGGTGATGGTGGTGGCCTTGCCGGAAGTTGGTTGGGAACACCTGATCCCTAGTCTTTTTTAACCTCTCTTTAGACAATGTATATAAGAACCTGTAGGGTTTAGACTATGTATATAAGAACCTGTAGGGTTTATGCTATCTATATAAGAACCTGTAGGGTTTAGACTATCTATATAAGAGCCTGTAGGGTTTAGACTATGTATATAAGAACCTGTATGGTTTAGACTATGTATATAATAACCTGTAGGGTTTATGCTATCTATATAAGAACCTGTAGGGTTTATGCTATCTATATAAGAACCTGTAGGGTTTAGATTATCTATATAAGAACCTGTAGAGTTTATGCTATCTATATAAGAACCTGTAGGGTTTAGACTATCTATATAAGAGCCTGTAGGGTTTAGACTGTCTATATAACAACCTGTAGGGTTTATGCTATCTATATAAGAACCTGCAGGGTTTATGCTATCTATATAAGAGCCTGTAGGGTTTATGCTATCTATGTAAGAACCTGTAGGGTTTATGCTATCTATATAAGAGCCAGTAGGGTTTATGCTATCTATATAAGAACCTGTAGGGTTTAGACTATGTATATAAGAACCTGTAGGGTTTATGCTATCTATATAAGAGCCTGTAGGGTTTATGCTATCTATATAAGAACCTGTAGGGTTTAGACTATGTATATAAGAACCTGTAGGGTTTATGCTATCTATATAAGAACCTGTAGGGTTTATGCTATCTATATAAGAACCTGTAGGGTTTAGACTATGTATATAAGAACCTGTAAAGTTTATGCTATCTATATAAGAACCTGTAGGGTTTATGCTATCTATATAAGAACCTGTAGGGTTTAGACTATGTATATAAGAACCTGTAGGGTTTATGCTATCTATATAAGAACCTGTAGGGTTTATGCTATCTATATAAGAACCTGTAGGGTTTAGACTATGTATATAAGAACCTGTAGGGTTTATGCTATCTATATAAGAGCCAGTAGGGTTTATGCTATCTATATAAGAGCCTGTAGGGTTTATGCTATCTATATAAGAACCTGTAGGGTTTAGACTATGTATATAAGAACCTGTAGGGTTTATGCTATCTATATAAGAACCTGTAGGGTTTATGCTATCTATATAAGAACCTGTAGGGTTTAGACTATGTATATAAGAACCTGTAAAGTTTATGCTATCTATATAAGAACCTACTAACCAAACAGAGCACCAGAAACGCAGTCAAAGAATGTCCAGTTAATGCAAAAATAGAAAACAGCTTTATTGAATAAAAAACACACACAGGTATACAGCATGGCAGGCAAGCAAATCCCCTACACAAGCCCGCACACACATCTCATATAAAGGGACCGGGCTGCAGTGCAACAATATTTATTATGGACCACATACATAGAAAGTCCATATATGCTATAATAGCAACACTGATAACAGGATGTTTTATCCACAATGCATGTGACCCCATACACAAGTGTCCAATATGAAGTACATACCAAAATGGTGAGTCATGGAATATGTGCACAGCAGTCCAGTCCTCCCCGACGCGCGTTTCGGCGGGTGGCCTTCCTCAGGGGAGGACTGGACTGCTGTGCACATATTCCGTGACTCACCATTTTGGTATGTACTTCATATTGGACACTTGTGTATGGGGTCACATGCATTGTGGATAAAACATCCTGTTATCAGTGTTGCTATTATAGCATATATGGACTTTCTATGTATGTGGTCCATAATAAATATTGTTGCACTGCAGCCCGGTCCCTTTATATGAGATGTGTGTGCGGGCTTGTGTAGGGGATTTGCTTGCCTGCCATGCTGTATACCTGTGTGTGTTTTTTATTCAATAAAGATGTTTTCTATTTTTGCATTAACTGGACATTCTTTGACTGCGTTTCTGGTGCTCTGTTTGGTTAGTATATATATGTATATGCAGTTGTCCATTTGAGGTCCTAGGTCTGCCTTGGTTGATATGTCTGGTATAATGAATATATGATTTATATAACCAAGACGGACTATGTATGCTACTGAATTTTGTCTATATAAGAACCTGTAGGGTTTAGACTATGTATATAAGAACCTGTAGGGTTCATGCTATCTATATAAGAGCCTGTAGGGTTTAGACTATCTATATAAGAGCCTGTAGGGTTTAGACTATCTATATAACAACCTGTAGGGTTTATGCTATCTATATAAGAACCTGTAGTGTTTAGACTATGTATATAAGAACCTGTAGTGTTTAGACTATCTATATAAGAGCCTGTAGGGTTTAGACTACCTATATAAGAACCTGTAGGGTCTATGCTATCTATATAAGAGCCTGTAGGGTTTAGACTATCTATATAAGAACCTGTAGGGGGTATGCTATCTATATAAGAGCCTGTAGGGTTTAGACTATCTATATAAGAACCAGTAGGGTTTATGCTATCTATATAAGAGCCTGTAGGGTTTAGACTATCTATATAAGAACCTGTAGGGTTTAGACTATCTATATAAGAACCTGTAGGGTTTATGCTATCTATATAAGAGCCTGTAGGGTTTAGACTATCTATATAAGAACCTGTAGGGTTTAGACTATGTATATAAGAACCTGTAGGGTTTAGACTATGTATATAAGAACCTGTAGGGTTTAGACTATGTATATAAGAACCTGTAGGTTTAGACTATGTATATAAGAACCTGTAGGGTTTATGCTATCTATATAAAAACCTGTAGGGTTTAGACTATATAAGAACCTGTAGGGTTTAGACTATGTATATAAGAACCTGTAGGGTTTAGACTATGTATATAAGAACCTGTAGAGTTTATGCTATCTATATAAGAACCTGTAGGGTTTAGACTATGTATATAAGAACCTGTAGGGTTTAGACTATGTATATAAGAACCTGTAGGGTTTAGACTATGTATATAAGAAACTGTAGGGTTTAGACTATGTATATAAGAACCTGTAGGGTTTATGCTATCTATATAAAAACCTGTAGGGTTTAGACTATATAAGAACCTGTAGGGTTTAGACTATGTATATAAGAACCTGTAGAGTTTAGACTATGTATATAAGAACCTGTAGGGTTTATGCTATCTATATAAGAACCTGTAGGGTTTAGACTATCTATATAAGAACCTGTAGGGTTTAGACTATGTATATAAGAACCTGTAGTGTTTAGACTATCTATATAAGAGCCTGTAGGGTGTATGCTATCTATATAAGAGCCTGTAGGGTTTAGACTATCTATATAAGAACCTGTAGGGGGTATGCTATCTATATAAGAGCCTGTAGGGTTTAGAGTACCTATATAAGAACCAGTAGGGTTTATGCTATCTATATAAGAGCCTGTAGGGTTTAGACTATCTATATAAGAACCTGTAGGGTTTAGACTATCTATATAAGAACCTGTAGGGTTTAGACTATGTATATAAGAACCTGTAGGGTTTAGACTATGTATATAAGAACCTGTAGGGTTTATGCTATCTATATAAGAACCTGTAGGGTTTAGACTATCTATATAAGAACTTGTAGGGTTTAGACTATGTATAAAAGAACCTGTAGGGTTTAGACTATGTATATAAGAACCTGTAGGGTTTATGCTATCTATATAAGAACCTGTAGGGTTTAGACTATGTATATAAGAACCTGTAAAGTTTATGCTATCTATATAAGAACCTGTAGGGTTTATGCTATCTATATAAGAACCTACTAACCAAACAGAGCACCAGAAACGCAGTCAAAGAATGTCCAGTTAATGCAAAAATAGAAAACAGCTTTATTGAATAAAAAACACACACAGGTATACAGCATGGCAGGCAAGCAAATCCCCTACACAAGCCCGCACACACATCTCATATAAAGGGACCGGGCTGCAGTGCAACAATATTTATTATGGACCACATACATAGAAAGTCCATATATGCTATAATAGCAACACTGATAACAGGATGTTTTATCCACAATGCATGTGACCCCATACACAAGTGTCCAATATGAAGTACATACCAAAATGGTGAGTCACGGAATATGTGCACAGCAGTCCAGTCCTCCCCGACGCGCGTTTCGGCGGGTGGCCTTCCTCAGGGGAGGACTGGACTGCTGTGCACATATTCCGTGACTCACCATTTTGGTATGTACTTCATATTGGACACTTGTGTATGGGGTCACATGCATTGTGGATAAAACATCCTGTTATCAGTGTTGCTATTATAGCATATATGGACTTTCTATGTATGTGGTCCATAATAAATATTGTTGCACTGCAGCCCGGTCCCTTTATATGAGATGTGTGTGCGGGCTTGTGTAGGGGATTTGCTTGCCTGCCATGCTGTATACCTGTGTGTGTTTTTTATTCAATAAAGATGTTTTCTATTTTTGCATTAACTGGACATTCTTTGACTGCGTTTCTGGTGCTCTGTTTGGTTAGTATATATATGTATATGCAGTTGTCCATTTGAGGTCCTAGGTCTGCCTTGGTTGATATGTCTGGTATAATGAATATATGATTTATATAACCAAGACGGACTATGTATGCTACTGAATTTTGTCTATATAAGAACCTGTAGGGTTTAGACTATGTATATAAGAACCTGTAGGGTTCATGCTATCTATATAAGAGCCTGTAGGGTTTAGACTATCTATATAAGAGACTGTAGGGTTTAGACTATCTATATAACAACCTGTAGGGTTTATGCTATCTATATAAGAACCTGTAGTGTTTAGACTATGTATATAAGAACCTGTAGTGTTTAGAATATCTATATAAGAGCCTGTAGGGTTTAGACTACCTATATAAGAACCTGTAGGGTCTATGCTATCTATATAAGAGCCTGTAGGGTTTAGACTATCTATATAAGAACCTGTAGGGGGTATGCTATCTATATAAGAGCCTGTAGGGTTTAGACTATCTATATAAGAACCAGTAGGGTTTATGCTATCTATATAAGAGCCTGTAGGGTTTAGACTATCTATATAAGAACCTGTAGGGTTTAGACTATCTATATAAGAACCTGTAGGGTTTATGCTATCTATATAAGAGCCTGTAGGGTTTAGACTATCTATATAAGAACCTGTAGGGTTTAGACTATCTATATAAGAACCTGTAGGGTTTAGACTATGTATATAAGAACCTGTAGGGTTTAGACTATGTATATAAGAACCTGTAGGGTTTAGACTATGTATATAAGAACCTGTAGGTTTAGACTATGTATATAAGAACCTGTAGGGTTTATGCTATCTATATAAAAACCTGTAGGGTTTAGACTATATAAGAACCTGTAGGGTTTAGACTATGTATATAAGAACCTGTAGGGTTCATGCTATCTATATAAGAGCCTGTAGGGTTTAGACTATCTATATAAGAGCCTGTAGGGTTTAGACTATCTATATAACAACCTGTAGGGTTTATGCTATCTATATAAGAACCTGTAGTGTTTAGACTATGTATATAAGAACCTGTAGTGTTTAGAATATCTATATAAGAGCCTGTAGGGTTTAGACTACCTATATAAGAACCTGTAGGGTCTATGCTATCTATGTAAGAGCCTGTAGGGTTTAGACTATCTATATAAGAACCTGTAGGGGGTATGCTATCTATATTAGAGCCTGTAGGGTTTAGACTATCTATATAAGAACCAGTAGGGTTTATGCTATCTATATGAGAGCCTGTAGGGTTTAGACTATCTATATAAGAACCTGTAGGGTTTAGACTATCTATATAAGAACCTGTAGGGTTTATGCTATCTATATAAGAGCCTGTAGGGTTTAGACTATCTATATAAGAACCTGTAGGGTTTAGACTATCTATATAAGAACCTGTAGGGTTTAGACTATGTATATAAGAACCTGTAGGGTTTAGACTATGTATATAAGAACCTGTAGGGTTTAGACTATGTATATAAGAACCTGTAGGTTTAGACTATGTATATAAGAACCTGTAGGGTTTATGCTATCTAAATAAAAACCTGTAGGGTTTAGACTATATAAGAACCTGTAGGGTTTAGACTATGTATATAAGAACCTGTAGGGTTTAGACTATGTATATAAGAACCTGTAGAGTTTATGCTATCTATATAAGAACCTGTAGGGTTTAGACTATGTATATAAGAACCTGTAGGGTTTAGACTATGTATATAAGAACCTGTAGGGTTTAGACTATGTATATAAGAAACTGTAGGGTTTAGACTATGTATATAAGAACCTGTAGGGTTTATGCTATCTATATAAAAACCTGTAGGGTTTAGACTATATAAGAACCTGTAGGGTTTAGACTATGTATATAAGAACCTGTAGGGTTTAGACTATGTATATAAGAACCTGTAGAGTTTAGACTATGTATATAAGAACCTGTAGGGTTTATGCTATCTATATAAGAACCTGTAGGGTTTAGACTATCTATATAAGAACCTGTAGGGTTTAGACTATGTATATAAGAACCTGTAGTGTTTAGACTATCTATATAAGAGCCTGTAGGGTGTATGCTATCTATATAAGAGCCTGTAGGGTTTAGACTATCTATATAAGAACCTGTAGGGGGTATGCTATCTATATAAGAGCCTGTAGGGTTTAGAGTACCTATATAAGAACCAGTAGGGTTTATGCTATCTATATAAGAGCCTGTAGGGTTTAGACTATCTATATAAGAACCTGTAGGGTTTAGACTATCTATATAAGAACCTGTAGGGTTTAGACTATGTATATAAGAACCTGTAGGGTTTAGACTATGTATATAAGAACCTGTAGGGTTTATGCTATCTATATAAGAACCTGTAGGGTGTATGCTATCTATATAAGAGCCTGTAGGGTTTAGACTACCTATATAAGAACCTGTAGGGTGTATGCTATCTATATAAGAGCCTGTAGGGTTTAGACTATCTATATAAGAACCTGTAGGGGGTATGCTATCTATATAAGAGCCTGTAGGGTTTAGACTATCTATATAAGAACCAGTAGGGTTTATGCTATCTATATGAGAAACTGTAGGGTTTAGACTATGTATATAAGAACCTGTAGGGTTTAGACTATGTATATAAGAACATGTAGGGTTTAGACTATGTATATAAGAACCTGTAGGGTTTAGACTATGTATATAAGAACCTGTAGGGTTTAGACTATGTATATAAGAACCTGTAGGGTTTATGCTATCTATATAAAAACCTGTAGGGTTTAGGCTATATAAGAACCTGTAGGGTTTAGACTATGTATATAAGAACCTGTAGGGTTTAGACTATGTATATAAGAACCTGTAGAGTTTATGCTATCTATATAAGAACCTGTAGGGTTTAGACTATGTATATAAGAACCTGTAGGGTTTAGACTATCTATATAAGAACCTGTAGGGTTTAGACTATGTATATAAGAACCTGTAGGGTTTAAACTATGTATATAAGAACCTGTAGGGTTTAGACTATGTATATAAGAAACTGTAGGGTTTAGACTATCTATATAAGAACCTGTAGGGGGTATGCTATCTATATAAGAGCCTGTAGGGTTTAGACTACCTATATAAGAACCAGTAGGGTTTATGATATCTATATAAGAGCCTGTAGGGTTTAGACTATATAAGAACCTGTAGGGTTTAGACTATGTATATAAGAACCTGTAGGGTTTAGACTATGTATATAAGAACCTGTAGAGTTTAGACTATGTATATACGAACCTGTGGGGTTTATGCTATCTATATAAGAACCTGTAGGGTTTAGACTATCTATATAAGAACCTGTAGGGTTTAGACTATGTATATAAGAACCTGTAGTGTTTAGACTATCTATATAAGAGCCTGTAGGGTGTATGCTATCTATATAAGAGCCTGTAGGGTTTAGACTACCTATATAAGAACCTGTAGGGTGTATGCTATCTATATAAGAGCCTGTAGGGTTTAGACTATCTATATAAGAACCTGTAGGGGGTATGCTATCTATATAAGAGCCTGTAGGGTTTAGACTATCTATATAAGAACCAGTAGGGTTTATGCTATCTATATGAGAAACTGTAGGGTTTAGACTATGTATATAAGAACCTGTAGGGTTTAGACTATGTATATAAGAACATGTAGGGTTTAGACTATGTATATAAGAACCTGTAGGGTTTAGACTATGTATATAAGAACCTGTAGGGTTTAGACTATGTATATAAGAACCTGTAGGGTTTATGCTATCTATATAAAAACCTGTAGGGTTTAGGCTATATAAGAACCTGTAGGGTTTAGACTATGTATATAAGAACCTGTAGGGTTTAGACTATGTATATAAGAACCTGTAGAGTTTATGCTATCTATATAAGAACCTGTAGGGTTTAGACTATGTATATAAGAACCTGTAGGGTTTAGACTATGTATATAAGAACCTGTAGGGTTTAGACTATGTATATAAGAAACTGTAGGGTTTAGACTATGTATATAAGAACCTGTAGGGTTTATGCTATCTATATAAAAACCTGTAGGGTTTAGACTATATAAGAACCTGTAGGGTTTAGACTATGTATATAAGAACCTGTAGGGTTTAGACTATGTATATAAGAACCTGTAGAGTTTAGACTATGTATATAAGAACCTGTAGGGTTTATGCTATCTATATAAGAACCTGTAGGGTTTAGACTATCTATATAAGAACCTGTAGGGTTTAGACTATGTATATAAGAACCTGTAGTGTTTAGACTATCTATATAAGAGCCTGTAGGGTGTATGCTATCTATATAAGAGCCTGTAGGGTTTAGACTATCTATATAAGAACCTGTAGGGGGTATGCTATCTATATAAGAGCCTGTAGGGTTTAGACTACCTATATAAGAACCAGTAGGGTTTATGATATCTATATAAGAGCCTGTAGGGTTTAGACTATCTATGTAAGAACCTGTAGGGTTTAGACTATCTATATAAGAACCTGTAGGGTTTAGACTATGTATATAAGAACCTGTAGGGTTTAGACTATGTATATAAGAACCTGTAGGGTTTAGACTATCTATATAAGAACCTGTAGGGTTTAGACTATGTATATAAGAACCTGTAGGGTTTAAACTATGTATATAAGAACCTGTAGGGTTTAGACTATGTATATAAGAAACTGTAGGGTTTAGACTATGTATATAAGAACCTGTAGGGTTTATGCTATCTATATAAAAACCTGTAGGGTTTAGACTATATAAGAACCTGTAGGGTTTAGACTATGTATATAAGAACCTGTAGGGTTTAGACTATGTATATAAGAACCTGTAGAGTTTAGACTATGTATATAAGAACCTGTGGGGTTTATGCTATCTATATAAGAACCTGTAGGGTTTAGACTATCTATATAAGAACTTGTAGGGTTTAGACTATGTATATAAGAACCTGTAGGGTTTAGACTATGTATATAAGAACCTGTAGTGTTTAGACTATCTATATAAGAGCCTGTAGGGTGTATGCTATCTATATAAGAGCCTGTAGGGTTTAGACTATCTATATAAGAACCTGTAGGGGGTATGCTATCTATATAAGAGCCTGTAGGGTTTAGACTACCTATATAAGAACCAGTAGGGTTTATGCTATCTATATAAGAGCCTGTAGGGTTTAGACTATCTATATAAGAACCTGTAGGGTTTAGACTATCTATATAAGAACCTCTAGGGTTTAGACTATGTATATAAGAAACTGTAGGGTTTAGACTATGTATATAAGAACCTGTAGGGTTAATGCTATCTATATAAGAACCTGTAGGGTTTAGACTATCTATATAAGAACTTGTAGGGTTTAGACTATGTATATAAGAACCTGTAGGGTTTAGACTATGTATATAAGAACCTGTAGGGTTTATGCTATCTATATAAGAACCTGTAGGGTTTAGACTATGTATATAAGAACCTGTAGGGTTTATGCTATCTATATAAGAACCTGTAGGGTTTAGATTATCTATATAAAAACCTGTAGGGTTTATGCTATGTATATAAGAACCTGTAGGGTTTAGACTATCTATATAAGAGCCTGTAGGGTTTAGACTATCTATATAACAACCTGTAGGGTTTATGCTATCTATATACGAACCTGCAGGGTTTATGCTATCTATATAAGAGCCTGTAGGGTTTATGCTATCTATATAAGAACCTGTAGGGTTTAGACTATGTATATAAGAACCTGTAGGGTTTATGCTATCTATATAAGAACCTGTAGGGTTTATGCTATCTATATAAGAACCTGTAGGGTTTTGACTATGTATATAAGAACCTGTAGGGTTTATGCTATCTATATAAGAGCCTGTAGGGTTTAGACTATCTATATAAGAGCCTGTAGGGTTTAGACTATATGTATAACAACCTGTAGGGTTTATGCTATCTATATAAGAACCTGTAGTGTTTAGACTATGTATATAAGAACCTGTAGTGTTTAGACTATCTATATAAGAACCTGTAGGGTGTATGCTATCTATATAAGAGCCTGTAGGGTTTAGACTACCTATATAAGAACCTGTAGGGTGTATGCTATCTATATAAGAGCCTGTAGGGTTTAGACTATCTATATAAGAACCTGTAGGGGGTATGCTATCTATATAAGAGCCTGTAGGGTTTAGACTATCTATATAAGAACCAGTAGGGTTTATGCTATCTATATAAGAACCTGTAGGGTTTAGACTATCTATATAAGAACCTGTAGGGTTTAGACTATGTATATAAGAACCTGTAGGGTTTAGACTATGTATATAAGAACCTGTAGGGTTTAGACTATGTATATAAGAACCTGTAGGGTTTAGACTATGTATATAAGAACCTGTAGGGTTTATGCTATCTATATAAAAACCTGTTGGGTTTAGACTATATAAGAACCTGTAGGGTTTAGACTATGTATATAAGAATCTGTAGGGTTTAGACTATGTATATAAGAACCTGTAGAGTTTATGCTATCTATATAAGAACCTGTAGGGTTTAGACTATGTATATAAGAACCTGTTGGGTTTAGACTATGTATATAAGAACCTGTAGGGTTTAGACTATGTATATAAGAACCTGTAGGGTTTAGACTATGTATATAAGAACCTGTAGGGTTTATGCTATCTATATAAAAACCTGTAGGGTTTAGACTATATAAGAACCTGTAGGGTTTAGACTATGTATATAAGAACCTGTAGGGTTTAGACTATGTATATAAGAACCTGTAGGGTTTAGACTATGTATATAAGAACCTGTAGGGTTTATGCTATCTATATAAGAACCTGTAGGGTTTAGACTATCTATATAAGAACCTGTAGGGTTTAGACTATGTATATAAGAACCTGTAGTGTTTAGACTATCTATATAAGAGCCTGTAGGGTGTATGCTATCTATATAAGAGCCTGTAGGGTTTAGACTATCTATATAAGAACCTGTAGGGGGTATGCTATCTATATAAGAGCCTGTAGGGTTTAGACTATCTATATAAGAACCAGTAGGGTTTATGCTATCTATATAAGAGCCTGTAGGGTTTAGACTATCTATATAAGAACCTGTAGGGTTTAGACTATCTATATAAGAACCTGTAGGGTTTAGACTATGTATATAAGAACCTGTAGGGTTTAGACTATGTATATAAGAACCTGTAGGGTTTATGCTATCTATATAATAACCTGTAGGGTTTAGACTATCTATATAAGAACTTGTAGGGTTTAGACTATGTATATAAGAACCTGTAGGGTTTAGACTATGTATATAAGAACCTGTAGGGTTTATGCTATCTATATAAGAACCTGTAGGGTTTAGACTATGTATATAAGAACCTGTAGGGTTTATGCTATCTATATAAGAACCTGTAGGGTTTAGATTATCTATATAAGAACCTGTAGAGTTTATGCTATCTATATAAGAACCTGTAGGGTTTATGCTATCTATATAAGAACCTGTAGGGTTTAGACTATCTATATAAGAGCCTGTAGGGTTTAGACTATCTATATAACAACCTGTAGGGTTTATGCTATCTATATAAGAACCTGCAGGGTTTATGCTATCTATATAAGAGCCTGTAGGGTTTATGCTATCTATATAAGAACCTGTAGGGTTTAGACTATGTATATAAGAACCTGTAGGGTTTATGCTATCTATATAAGAACCTGTAGGGTTTATGCTATCTATATAAGAACCTGTAGGGTTTAGACTATGTATATAAGAACCTGTAAAGTTTATGCTAGCTATATAAGAACCTGTAGGGTTTATGCTATCTATATAAGAACCTGTAGGGTTTAGCCTATGTATATAAGAACCTGTAGGGTTTATGCTATCTATATAAGAGCATGTAGGGTTTAGACTATCAATATAAGAGCCTGTAGGGTTTAGACTATGTATATAAGAACCTGTAGGGTTTAGACTATCTATATAACAACCTGTAGGGTGTATGCTATCTATATAAGAGCCTGTAGGGTTTAGACTACCTATATAAGAACCTGTAGGGTGTATGCTATCTATATAAGAGCCTGTAGGGTTTAGCCTATCTATATAACAACCTGTAGGGGGTATGCTATCTATATAAGAGCCTGTAGGTTTTAGACTATCTATATAAGAACCAGTAGGGTTTATGCTATCTATATAAGAGCCTGTAGGGTTTAGACTATCTATATAAGAACCTGTAGGGTTTAGACTATCTATATAAGAACCAGTAGGGATTATGCTATCTATATAAGAGCCTGTAGGGTTTAGACTATCTATATAAGAACCTGTAGGGTTTAGACTATCTATATAAGAACCTGTAGGGTTTAGACTATGTATATAAGAACCTGTAGGGTTTAGACTATGTATATAAGAACCTGTAGGGTTTATGCTATCTATATAAGAACCTGTAGGGTTTAGACTATCTATATAAGAACTTGTAGGGTTTAGACTATGTATATAAGAACCTGTAGGGTTTAGACTATGTATATAAGAACCTGTAGGGTTTATGCTATCTATATAAGAACCTGTAGGGTTTAGACTATGTATATAAGAACCTGTAGGGTTTATGCTATCTATATAAGAGCCTGTAGGGTTTAGACTATCTATATAAGAGCCTGTAGGGTTTAGACTATCTATATAACAACCTGTAGGGTTTATGCTATCTATATAAGAACCTGTAGGGTTTAGACTATGTATATAAGAACCTGTTGGGTTTAGACTATGTATATAAGAACCTGTAGGGTTTAGACTATGTATATAAGAACCTGTAGGGTTTAGACTATGTATATAAGAACCTGTAGGGTTTATGCTATCTATATAAAAACCTGTAGGGTTTAGACTATATAAGAACCTGTAGGGTTTAGACTATGTATATAAGAACCTGTAGGGTTTAGACTATGTATATAAGAACCTGTAGGGTTTAGACTATGTATATAAGAGCCTGTAGGGTTTAGCCTATCTATATAACAACCTGTAGGGGGTATGCTATCTATATAAGAGCCTGTAGGGTTTAGACTATCTATATAAGAACCAGTAGGGTTTATGCTATCTATATAAGAGCCTGTAGGGTTTAGACTATCTATATAAGAACCTGTAGGGTTTAGACTATCTATATAAGAACCAGTAGGGATTATGCTATCTATATAAGAGCCTGTAGGGTTTAGACTATCTATATAAGAACCTGTAGGGTTTAGACTATCTATATAAGAACCTGTAGGGTTTAGACTATGTATATAAGAACCTGTAGGGTTTAGACTATGTATATAAGAACCTGTAGGGTTTATGCTATCTATATAAGAACCTGTAGGGTTTAGACTATCTATATAAGAACTTGTAGGGTTTAGACTATGTATATAAGAACCTGTAGGGTTTAGACTATGTATATAAGAACCTGTAGGGTTTATGCTATCTATATAAGAACCTGTAGGGTTTAGACTATGTATATAAGAACCTGTAGGGTTTATGCTATCTATATAAGAGCCTGTAGGGTTTAGACTATCTATATAAGAGCCTGTAGGGTTTAGACTATCTATATAACAACCTGTAGGGTTTATGCTATCTATATAAGAACCTGTAGGGTTTAGACTATGTATATAAGAACCTGTAGGGTGTATGCTATCTATATAAGAGCCTGTAGGGTTTAGACTATCTATATAACAACCTGTAGGGGGTATGCTATCTATTTAAGAGCCTGTAGGGTTTAGACTATCTATATAAGAACCAGTAGGGTTTATGCTATCTATATAAGAGCCTGTAGGGTTTAGACTATCTATATAAGAACCTGTAGGGTTTAGACTATCTATATAAGAACCAGTAGGGATTATGCTATCTATATAAGAGCCTGTAGGGTTTAGACTATCTATATAAGAACCTGTAGGGTTTAGACTATCTATATAAGAACCTATAGGGTTTAGACTATGTATATAAGAACCTGTAGGGTTTAGACTATGTATATAAGAACCTGTAGGGTTTATGCTATCTATATAAGAACCTGTAGGGTTTAGACTATCTATATAAGAACTTGTAGGGTTTAGACTATGTATATAAGAACCTGTAGGGTTTAGACTATGTATATAAGAACCTGTAGGGTTTATGCTATCTATATAAGAACCTGTAGGGTTTAGACTATGTATATAAGAACCTGTAGGGTTTATGCTATCTATATAAGAGCCTGTAGGGTTTAGACTATCTATATAAGAGCCTGTAGGGTTTAGACTATCTATATAACAACCTGTAGGGTTTATGCTATCTATATAAGAACCTGTAGGGTGTATGCTATCTATATAAGAGCCTGTAGGGTTTAGACTATCTATATAACAACCTGTAGGGTTTATGCTTTCTATATAAGAACCTGTAGTGTTTAGACTATCTATATAAGAACCTGTAGGGTGTATGCTATCTATATAAGAGCCTGTAGGGTTTAGACTATCTATATAAGAACCAGTAGGGTTTATGCTATCTATATAAGAGCCTGTAGGGTTTATGCTATCTATATAATAACCTGTAGGGTTTATGCCAGTAGTCCCCAACGCCAGGCCTCGAGGGCCGCCATCAGTGCAGGTTTTCAGGATTTCCTTAGTATTGCACAGGGGGTTGGAATCATCACCTGTGCAGATGATCACATTACCACCGATGCAATACTAAAGAAATCCTGAAAACCTGCACTGTTGGCGGCCCTCGAGGCCTGGAGTTGGGGATCCCTGGTTTATGCTATCTATATAAGAACCTGTAGGGTTTATGCTATCTATATAAGAGCCTGTAGGGTTTATGCTATCTATATAAGAACCTGTAGGGTTTAAACTATGTATATAAGAACCTGTAGGGTTTATGCTATCTATATAAGAACCTGTAGGGTTTATGCTATCTATATAAGAACCTGTAGGGTTTAGACTATGTATATAAGAACCTGTAAAGTTTATGCTATCTATATAAGAACCTGTAGGGTTTAGACTATGTATATAAGAACCTGTAGGGTTTATGCTATCTATATAAGAACCTGTAGGGTTTATGCTATCTATATAAGAGCCTGTAGGGTTTATGCTATCTATATAAGAACCTGTAGGGTTTAGACTATGTATATAAGAACCTGTAGGGTTTATGCTATCTATATAAGAACCTGTAGGGTTTATGCTATCTATATAAGAGCCTGTAGGGTTTATGCTATCTATATAAGAACCTGTAGGGTTTAGACTATGTATATAAGAACCTGTAGGGTTTATGCTATCTATATAAGAACCTGTAGGGTTTATGCTATCTATATAAGAACCTGTAGGGTTTAGACTATGTATATAAGAACCTGTAAAGTTTATGCTATCTATATAAGAACCTGGAACACATGGGCTACTTGCACAGTGAACAAGTCTGTATGATCATGTTCACACACCACCAAGAAACCTGAAGACACAAAAGAGAATAGTAAAACCAAAAACACTCAGTTTGAAAAAATGTTGCAGTAATCCGCAAGTGCTAGTAAAAGATGTAAAAAACAGGGTATTTGGTTGATACGTTTTTTGCAAAAAATGTATACTAAGCTGCTCTACCAATCTTCACGGTATACCCTTATCAGAGCAGTCCTAACTAATGTATGCAATCCCTATCTGATGTATTTAAAAACCTGATCATCTGTATATAACCTGTGTGAACAGGGTTCAGAGAGGAAAAATCCATGTGTGCATACAGGGTAGAACAGCTTTTGTGCAGATAGCCCAAGAGGAGTGGTGGAACTCCCCAGTCTTGTAGACACAAGAGAACAATTATGGAAACAGGAACACATGGGCTACTTGCACAGTGAACAAGTCTGTATGATCATGTTCACACACCACCAAGAAACCTGAAGACACAAAAGAGAATAGTAAAACCAAAAACACTCAGTTTGAAAAAATGTTGCAGTAATCCGCAAGTGCTAGTAAAAGATGTAAAAAACAGGGTATTTGGTTGATACGTTTTTTGCAAAAAATGTATACTAAGCTGCTCTACCAATCTTCACGGTATACCCTTATCAGAGCAGTCCTAACTAATGTATGCAATCCCTATCTGATGTATTTAAAAACCTGATCATCTGTATATAACCTGTGTGAACAGGGTTCAGAGAGGAAAAATCCATGTGTGCATACAGGGTAGAACAGCTTTTGTGCAGATAGCCCAAGAGGAGTGGTGGAACTCCCCAGTCTTGTAGACACAAGAGAACAATTATGGAAACAGGAACACATGGGCTACTTTCACAGTGAACAAGTCTGTATGATCATGTTCACACACCACCATGAAACCTGAAGACACAAAAGAGAATAGTAAAACCAAAAACACTCAGTTTGAAAAAATGTTGCAGTAATCCGCAAGTGCTAGTAAAAGATGTAAAAAACAGGGTATTTGGTTGATACGTTTTTTGCAAAAAATGTATACTAAGCTGCTCTACCAATCTTCACGGTATACCCTTATCAGAGCAGTCCTAACTAATGTATGCAATCCCTATCTGATGTATTTAAAAACCTGATCATCTGTATATAACCTGTGTGAACAGGGTTCAGAGAGGAAAAATCCATGTGTGCATACAGGGTAGAACAGCTTTTGTGCAGATAGCCCAAGAGGAGTGGTGGAACTCCCCAGTCTTGTAGACACAAGAGAACAATTATGGAAACAGGAACACATGGGCTACTTGCACAGTGAACAAGTCTGTATGATCATGTTCACACACCACCAAGAAACCTGAAGACACAAAAGAGAATAGTAAAACCAAAAACACTCAGTTTGAAAAAATGTTGCAGTAATCCGCAAGTGGGCTATCTGCACAAAAGCTGTTCTACCCTGTATGCACACATGGATTTTTCCTCTCTGAACCCTGTTCACACAGGTTATATACAGATGATCAGGTTTTTAAATACATCAGATAGGGATTGCATACATTAGTTAGGACTGCTCTGATAAGGATATACTGTGAAGATTGGTAGAGCAGCTTAGTATACATTTTTTGCAAAAAACGTATCAACCAAATACCCTGTTTTTTACATCTTTTACTAGCACTTGCGGATTACTGCAACATTTTTTCAAACTGAGTGTTTTTGGTTTTACTATTCTCTTTTGTGTCTTCAGGTTTCTTGGTGGTGTGTGAACATGATCATACAGACTTGTTCACTGTGCAAGTAGCCCATGTGTTCCTGTTTCCATAATTGTTCTCTTGTGTCTACAAGACTGGGGAGTTCCACCACTCCTCTTGGGCTATCTGCACAAAAGCTGTTCTACCCTGTATGCACACATGGATTTTTCCTCTCTGAACCCTGTTCACACAGGTTATATACAGATGATCAGGTTTTTAAATACATCAGATAGGGATTGCATACATTAGTTAGGACTGCTCTGATAAGGGTATACCGTGAAGATTGGTAGAGCAGCTTAGTATACATTTTTTGCAGAAAACGTATCAACCAAATACCCTGTTTTTTACATCTTTTACTAGCACTTGCGGATTACTGCAACATTTTTTCAAACTGAGTGTTTTTGGTTTTACTATTCTCTTTTGTGTCTTCAGGTTTCTTGGTGGTGTGTGAACATGATCATACAGACTTGTTCACTGTGCAAGTAGCCCATGTGTTCCTGTTTCCATAATTGTTCTCTTGTGTCTACAAGACTGGGGAGTTCCACCACTCCTCTTGGGCTAGCTGCACAAAAGCTGTTCTACCCTGTATGCACACATGGATTTTTCCTCTCTGAACCCTGTTCACACAGGTTATATACAGATGATCAGGTTTTTAAATACATCAGATAGGGATTGCATACATTAGTTAGGACTGCTCTGATAAGGGTATACCGTGAAGATTTGTAGAGCAGCTTAGTATACATTTTTTGCAAAAAACGTATCAACCAAATACCCTGTTTTTTACATCTTTTACTAGCACTTGCGGATTACTGCAACATTTTTTCAAACTGAGTGTTTTTGGTTTTACTATTCTCTTTTGTGTCTATATAAGAACCTGTAGGGTTTATGCTATCTATATAAGAACCTGTAGGGTTTAGACTATGTATATAACAACCTGTAGGGTTTATGCTATCTATATAAGAACCTGTAGGGTTTGTGCTATCTATATAAGAGCCTGTAGGGTTTATGCTATCTATATAAGAACTAGGGTTGAGCGACCTTGACCTTTTTGGAGTCGAGCCGTGTTTCGCGAAACCCGACTATCTTAGAAGTCGAGTCGAGTGGAATCGGCCGATTATCGCGAAAAGTCGGGTATCGCCCGAAACACGAAACCCAATGCAAGTCAATGGGGGAGCATAGTCGGCAGTGAGTGGAGGCCAGGAAAACATCTACACTGCCCATTTTAATGGCAAAAACATCGATTCTTGTTACTGAAGCTTGTCAATCGTAATTTAGCTTATAATAATTTGAAGGCATTTGAAATTGGGGGTCATTTGGCTAAAGTTGTGGGGGGTAGGGCTGGTTCAAGTAATTAGTGGGCCCAGGAAATCTGGAACACGTCACGGCAGTGGAGCAGGGAGAGGTAAGTATTTCAACTTTGCAAGTGCTGTGATCCTGAGCAAGCAGGGGGGGCCCACTAGTTGGCATTGGCAGTGGCACAGGGCCCCTCAAAGTACAGCGGTGTGTTTGCACGGCGGGGGCACCTCCCACCGGCAGCAACACTTTTGCATACTATGTTCCACCAGCAGTGGTGTGGTCAGTGGAGGCCTAGTGGAAGGAGTGACCGCAGACAGGCATCGAAGGCCTAACATAATAACAGATGGCTGTAGGCAATTTTAAATTGGTTCCAGGGGAACACGGGCAGCAGTGGCCTGGTCAGTGTAGTAGTAGTAGAAAGAACGGACCGCAGACAGGCTTCGAAGGCCTAACATAAAAAAATTGGGCTGGCTGTTGGCAATGTTAAATTGGTTCCAGGGGTACACGGGCAGCAGTGGTGTGGTCAGTGGAGGCCTAGTGGAAGGAGTGACCGCAAACAGGCATCGAAGGCCTAACATAATAACAGATGGCTGTAGGCAATTTTTAATTGGTTCCAGGGGAACACGGGCAGCAGTGGCCTGGTCAGTGTAGTAGTAGTAGAAAGAACGGATCGCAAACAGGCATCGAAGGCCTAACATAATAACAGATGGCTGTAGGCAATTTTAAATTGGTTCCCTGGGGTACACGGGCAGCAGTGGTGTGGTCAGTGGAGGTCTAGTGGAAGGAGTGACCGCAGACAGGCATCGAAGGCCTAACATAATAACAGATGGCTGTAGGCAATTTTAAATTGGTTCCAGGGGTACACGGGCAGCAGTGGTGTTGTCAGTGGAGGCCTAGTGGAAGGAGTGACCGCAGACAGGCATCGAAGGCCTAACATAATAACAGATGGCTGTAGGCAATTTTAAATTGGTTCCAGGGGAACACGGGCAGCAGTGGCCTGGTCAGTGTAGTAGTAGTAGAAAGAACGGACCGCAGACAGGCTTCGAAGGCCTAACATAAAAAAATTGGGCTGGCTGTTGGCAATGTTAAATTGGTTCCAGGGGTACACGGGCAGCAGTGGTGTGGTCAGTGGAGGCCTAGTGGAAGGCGTGACCGCAAACAGGCATCGAAGGCCTAACATAATAACAGATGGCTGTAGGCAATTTTAAATTGGTTCCAGGGGTACACGGGCAGCAGTGGCCTGGTCAGTGTAGTAGTAGTAGAAAGAACGGATCGCAAACAGGCATCGAAGGCCTAACATAATAACAGATGGCTGTAGGCAATTTTAAATTGGTTCCAGGGGAACACGGGCAGCAGTGGCCTGGTCAGCGGAGGATGATTGTAATGAGTGTCTGCCAGTTAGTAGTCCAAAACAATACATAAATGTGAATGTCTCACATTAAAATCCAGCGAAAACACTAAAGGGTGCAATCTTTAGGTACAGGGGTGGGATCCTCTGCGTTGTTTCTGACCTACTAATTTGGCGCAAAGTTTTTACTTTGGTAAATAGAGGACACTGCCCCTGACTATGTTAAGTACCATTATTCATGTCAACACAATGGTATTGTCAGTGGCAGGAATGGAAGGATGTCAGCGCATAGTCTAAACATTGGTGGAAGTGTGAGAGATAATTGTGGAAGTGGCAGAGCAATGTTTGACCTGGGGGTGGGTGAATTCTCTTGTGGACGGCGGTAGAGGCCCAGGGCCTCTCATGTTACAACAGTGTGTCTGACGTTGGGTGCGCACCACCACCGCCAGAGACAGTTTAGTGTACTATGAGGGACCCAGTGGCAGTGCTGTTGACCAAAAGCGGGCACACCCACCTCTTCAGACAAACAGCACTCTCACGGGTGCTTGCGCCAAGTCGCGATACCACGGCCCCGTGTGGGGAGTTTGGCCATTTAGTGAGGTGTAAACATGTCGTATGCTGGACAATCAGCTGCTGCAAATTAAGACATTTGAAAAGTCATTCACAGTAGTCCACAGGCAAGAGCTTTTCTAAGGAAAGCTAGGTGTCGCCCGGGCAAGGTGGGGCAAAAGAATTAGAAATCCAGTTGTGGTTCATTTTAATGAATGTTAGACCATCAACATTTTGTGTAGCCAGACGAGTCCTTTTTTCGGTTAATACTGAACCTGCAGCACTGAATACTCTTTCTGATAGGACACTAGCTGCCGGGCAAGCAAGCTCCTGCAATGCATATTCTGCCAATTCTGGCCAGGTGTCTAATTTTGATGCCCAGTAATCAAATGGGAATGACGGTTGAGGGAGAACATCGATAAGGGATGAAAAATAGTTAGTAACCATACTGGACAAATGTTGTCTCCTGTCACTTTCAATTGATGCAGCAGTACCTGTCCTGTCTGCGGTCATAGAAAAATCACTCCACAACCTGGTCAGAAAACCCCTCTGTCCAACGCCACTTCTGATGTGTGCACCCCTAACACTCCTGGTCTGCTGCCCCCTGGAGCTCGTGTGAGAACGATCATGGGCGCTGTGTGCTGGGAATGCCTGAAGCAAACGGTCAACAAGAGTTGATTGTTTTGTTGCTAATATTAGTTCCAAGTTCTCATGTGGCATAATATTTTGCAATTTGCCTTTATAGCGAGGATCAAGGAGGCAGGCCAACCAGTAATCGTAATCGTTCATCATTTTAGTTATGCGTGTGTCCCTTTTGAGGATACGCAAGGCATAATCCGCCATGTGGGCCAAAGTTCCAGTTGTCAAATCTGCGGTTGTGCTTGGTTGAGGTGCAGTTGCAGGAAAATCTACGTCACTTGTGTCCCTCAAAAAACCAGAACCCGGCCTTGCCACGCCACCAATTTCCAGTGCCCCCGGGAAAGCTTCCTCATTAAAAATATACTCATCCCCATCATCCTCCTCGTCCTCCACCTCCTCTTCGCCCGCTACCTCGTCCTGTACACTGCCCTGACCAGACAATGGCTGACTGTCATCAAGGCTTTCCTCTTCCTCTGGTGCAGACGCCTGATCCTTTATGTGCGTCAAACTTTGCATCAGCAGACGCATTAGGGGGATGCTCATGCTTATTATGGCGTTGTCTGCACTAACCAGCCGTGTGCATTACTCAAAACACTGAAGGACTTGACACATGTCTTGTATCTTCGACCACTGCACACCCGACAACTCCATGTCTGCCATCCTACTGCCTGCCCGTGTATGTGTATCCTCCCACAAAAACATAACAGCCCGCCTCTGTTCGCACAGTCTCTGAAGCATGTGCAGTGTTGAGTTCCACCTTGTTGCAACGTCTATGATTAGGCGATGCTGGGGAAGGTTCAAAGAACGCTGATAGGTCTGCATATGGCTGGAGTGTACAGGCGAACGGCGGATATGTGAGCAAAGTCCACGCACTTTGAGGAGCAGGTCGGAGAAACCAGGATAAGTTTTCAATAAGCACTGCACCACCAGGTTTAAGGTGTGAGCCAGGCAAGGAATGTGTTTCAGTTGGGAAAGGGAGATGGCAGCCATGAAATTCCTTCCATTATCACTCACTACCTTGCCTGCCTCAAGATCTACTGTGCCCATCCACGACTGCGTTTCTTCCTGCAAGAACTCGGACAGAACTTCCGCGGTCTGTCTGTTGTCGCCCAAACACTTCATAGCCAATACAGCCTGCTGACGCTTGCCAGTAGCTGCCCCATAATGGGACAACTGGTGTGCAACAGTGACAGCTGACGATGGAGTGGTTTGGCGACTGCGGTCTGTGGAAGAGCTCTCGCTTCTGCAGGAGGACGAGGAGGAGGAGGAGGGGGTGCGAACGCCTACAGCCAACTGTTTCCTAGACCGTGGGCTAGGCACAACTATCCCGAAATTGCTGTCCCCTGTGGACCCTGCATCCACCACATTCACCCAGTGTGCCGTGATGGACACGTAACGTCCCTGGCCATGCCTACTGGTCCATGCATCTGTAGTCAGGTGCACCTTTGTACTCACAGATTGCCTGAGTGCATGGACGATGCGCTGTTTTACATGCTGGTGCAGGGCTGGGATGGCTTTTCTGGAAAAAAAGTGTCGACTGGGTAGCTCGTAGCGTGGTTCAGCGTACTCCATCAGGGCTTTGAAAGCTTCGCTTTCAACTAACCGGTAGGGCATCATCTCTAACGAGATTAGTCTAGCTATGTGGGCGTTCAAACCCTGTGTACGCGGATGCGAGGATAAGTACTTCCTTTTTCTAACCAGAGTCTCATGTAGGGTGAGCTGGACTGGAGAGCTGGAGATCGTGGAACTAGCGGGTGTGCCGGTGGCCATGGCAGACTGAGAGACTGTTGGAGACGGTATTGTTTCCGCCGGTGCCCTAGATGCAGTATTTCCTCCTACAAAACTGGTGATTCCCTGACCCTGACTGCTTTGGGCTGGCAAAGAAACCTGCACAGATACTGCCTGTGGTGCGGAAAATGGTGGCCTTACAGTGACGGAAGGGATGTTGCGTTGCTGACTAGCTTCATTGGCCGAGGGTGCTACAACCTTAAGGGATGTTTGGTAGTTAGTCCAGGCTTGCAAATGCATGGTGGTTAAATGTCTATGCATGCAACTTGTATTGAGACTTTTCAGATTCTGACCTCTGCTTAAGCTAGTTGAACATTTTTGACAGATGACTTTGCGCTGATCAATTGGATGTTGTTTAAAAAAATGCCAGACTGCACTCTTTCTAGCATCGGATCCCTTTTCAGGAATTGCAGACTGAGCTTTAACCGGATGGCCACGCTGTCCTCCAACAGTTTTTTGCTTTGCCACGCGTTTTGGGCCAGATACGGGCCCGGCAGATGGAACCTGTTGCGATGTTGATGCCTGCTGCGGCCCCTCCTCCTCCGCTTCAGAACTACTGCCGCCTGCACCCTGTTCCCCCAATGGCTGCCAATCGGGGTCAACAACAGGGTCATCTATTACCTCCTCTTCTACCTCGTGTGCAACTTCGTCTGTGTCACCGTGTTGGTCGGTGGTATAGCGTTCGTGATGAGGCAACATAGTCTCATCAGGGTCTGATTGTGGATCAGTACCCTGAGAGGGCAATGTTGTGGTCTGAGTCAAAGGACCAGCATAGTAGTCTGGCTGTGGCTGTGCATCAGTGCACTCCATGTCAGAATCTACTTGTAATGGGCATGGCCTGTTAACTGTTTCACTTTCTAAGCCAGGGACGGTATGTGTAAAGAGCTCCATGGAGTAACCCGTTGTGTCGCCTGCTGCATCCTTCTCTCTTGTTGTTGTTTTTGCTGAAGAGGACAAGGAATCGACTTGTCCCTGACCGTGAACATCCACAAACGACGCGCTGCTTTTACATTTACCAGTTTCAGAAGAGGAGGCAAAAGAGCTAGAGGCTGAGTCTGCAAGGTAAGCCAAAACTTGCTGTTGCTGCTCCGGCTTTAAAAGCGGTTTTCCTACTCCCAGAAAAGGGAGCGTTCGAGGCCTTGTGTAGCCAGACGACGAACCTGGCTCCACAGCTCCAGACTTAGGTGCAATATTTTTTTCCCACGACCAGCTGATGCTCCACCACTACCACTACCATCATTACCAGCTGACAATGAACGCCCACGGCCACGACCTCTTGCACCAAACTTCCTCATTGTTTTATAAACTTAACCAAAGTAACTTTATTTGTTGCTGTCAAACAACTTACACGGTGAGCTATAACTTCAGTATGATTTAGCTACCCCTTTACAGGTGGGTGAGACCACAACGAAAATCAGGCACAATGTTACACACTCTGTTTTCTGTGGCACCAAATCACAGAGATGCCACACACGCAGGACTGTCACTCAAGCACAAATGTCAATATAAATCTCCCTTTTTTTTTTTTTTTTTTTTTTCAGGGAGACTTTATAAACAAAATAAAATAAAATGATTTTTTCAGGAATAATTTAGAAACCAAATAAAATAAAATGATTTTTTCAATGACAATTTAGAAACCAAGTAAAAAAAAAAAAAAGGCTTTCTATGCCCCTCTGAGTGACAGATGGCACACACAGGAGTCAGGAGTGGCCCACAAGCCCAGGGACCAATATTTTTCTCCCACTGATTGATGTAGTGATTTTTCAGGTAGATTTTAGAACCCAAATCAAGCAAAAAAATTAATAGGCTTTCTATGGCCCACAATTTGAGAGAGAGAGAGAGAGATGGCACACCCAGGAGTCAAGACTGGCACACAAGCAGAAAGGGCAATATTAATCTCCCACCTGTTTTTTTTTTTTTTTTCAGGGAGACTTTATAAACAAAATAAAATAAAATGATTTTTTCAGGAATAATTTAGAAACCAAATAAAATAAAATGATTTTTTCAATGACAATTTAGAAACCAAATAATAAAAAAAAAGGCTTTCTATGCCCCACTGAGTGAGAGATGGCACACACAGGAGTCAGGAGTGGCACACAAGCCCAGAGGCCAATATTTATCTCCCACTGATTGATGTAGTGATTTTTTCAGGTAGATTTTAGAACCCAAATCAAGCAAAAAAATAAATAGGCTTTCTATGGCCCACTGAGTGAGAGATGGCACACACAGGGATGGCACTCTAGCAGAAATGACAATCTTAATCTCCCACATAAAAAAAAAAAAAAAAACAGGGACTGTCCTACAATTACTATCTCCCTGCAATAATCTCAGCCAGGTATGGCAGGCAGCAATAAGGAGTGGACTGATGCACAAATTAAATAAAAAGTGTGGACAAACAAACAAGATAGCTGTGCAGAAAGGAAGGAACAAGAGGATTTGTGCTTTGAAAAAAGCAGTTGGTTTGCACAGCGGCGTACACACAGCAATGCAGCTATCAGGGAGCCTTCTAGGGCAGCCCAATGAGCTACAGCGCTGAGGGGGGAAAAAAAAAATGTAGCTTCCACTGTCCCTGCACACCGAAGGTGGTGTTGGGCAGTGCAAATCGCTACAGCACAAGCGGTTTGGTGGTTAATGGACCCTGCCTAACACTAGCCCTGTTTCTGACGAAGCGGCAGCAACCTCTCCCTAAGCTCAGATCAGCAGCAGTAAGATGGCGGTCGGCGGGAACGCCCCTTTATAGCCCCTGTGACGCCGCAGACAGCAAGCCAATCACTGCAATGCCCTTCTCTAAGATGGTGGGGACCAGGACCTATGTCATCACGCTGCCCACACTCTGCGTTCACCTTCATTGGCTGAGAAATGGCGCTTTTTGCGTCATTGAAACGCGACTTTGGCGCGAAAGTCGCGTACCGCATGGCCGACAACGCACAGGGGTCGGATCGGGTTTCATGAAACTCGACTTCGCCAAAAGTCGGCGACTTTTGAAAATGTTCGACCCGTTTCGCTCAACCCTAATAAGAACCTGTAGGGTTTAGACTATGTATATAAGAACCTGTAGGGTTTATGCTATCTATATAAGAACCTGTAGGGTTTAGACTATCTATATAAGAGCCTGTAGGGTTTAGACTATCTATATAACAACCTCTAGGGTTTATGCTTTCTATATAAGAACCTGTAGTGTTTAGACTATCTATATAAGAACCTGTAGGGTGTATGCTATCTATATAAGAGCCTGTAGGGTTTAGACTATCTATATAAGAACCTGTAGGGTGTATGCTATCTATATAAGAGCCTGTAGGGTTTAGACTATCTATATAAGAACCAGTAGGGTTTATGCTATCTATATAAGAGCCTGTAGGGTTTAGACTATCTATATAAGAACCAGTAGGGTTTATGCTATCTATATAAGAGCCTGTAGGGTTTAGACTATGCATATAAGAACCTGTAGGGTTTAGACTATCTATATAAGAACCTGTAGGGTTTAGACTATATAAGAACCTGTAGGGTTTAGACTATGTATATAAGAACCTGTAGGGTTTAGACTATGTATATAAGAACCTGTAGGGTTTATGCTATCTATATAAGAACCTGTAGGGTTTAGACTATCTATATAAGAGCCTGTAGGGTTTAGACTATCTATATAACAACCTCTAGGGTTTATGCTTTCTATATAAGAACCTGTAGTGTTTAGACTATCTATATAAGAACCTGTAGGGTGTATGCTATCTATATAAGAGCCTGTAGGGTTTAGACTATCTATATAAGAACCAGTAGGGTTTATGCTATCTATATAAGAGCCTGTAGGGTTTAGACTATGCATATAAGAACCTGTAGGGTTTAGACTATCTATATAAGAACCTGTAGGGTTTAGACTATATAAGAACCTGTAGGGTTTAGACTATGTATATAAGAACCTGTAGGGTTTAGACTATGTATATAAGAACCTATAGGGTTTATGCTATCTATATAAGATCCTGTAGGGTTTAGACTATCTATATAAGAACCTGTAGGGTTTAGACTATGTATATAAGAACCTGTAGGGTTTAGACTATGTATATAAGAACCTGTAGGGTTTAGACTATGTATATAAGAACCTGTAGGGTTTATGCTATGTATATAAGAACCTGTAGGGTTTAGACTATCTATATAAGAACCTATAGGATTTAGACTATGTATATAAGAACCTTTAGGGTTTAGACGATGTATATAAGAACCTGTATGGCTTATGCTATCTATATAAAAACCTGTAGGGTTTAGACTATGTAGATAAGAACCTGTAGGGTTTAGACGATGTATATAAGAACCTGTAGGGTTTAGACTATGTATATAAGAACCTGTATGGCTTATGCTATCTATATAAAAACCTGTAGGGTTTAGACTATGTAGATAAGAACCTGTAGGGTTTAGACGATGTATATAAGAACCTGTAGGGTTTATGCTATCTATATAAGAACCTGTCGGGTTTATGTTATCTATATAAGAACCTGTAGGGTTTATGCTATCTATATAAGAACCTGTAGGGTTTATGCTATCTATATAAGAACCTGTAGGGTTTATGCTATCTATATAAGAACCTGTAGGGTATATGCTATCTATATAAGAACCTGTAGGGTTTAGACTATCTATATAAGAACCAGTAAGGTTTATGCAATCTATATAAGAGCCTGTAGGGTTTAGACTATCTATATAAGAACCTGTAGGGTTTAGACTATGTATATAAGAACCTGTAGAGTTTATGCTATCTATATAAGAACCTGTAAGGTTTAGACTATGTATATAAGAACCTGTAGGGTTTAGACTATGTATATAAGAACCTGTAGGGTTTAGACTATGTATATAAGAACCTATAGGGTTTATGCTATCTATATAAGAACCTGTAGGGTTTAGACTATGTATATAAGAACCTGTAGGGTTTAGACTATGTATATAAGAACCTGTAGGGTTTAGACGATGTATATAAGAACCTGTAGGGTTTAGACTATGTATATAAGAACCTGTAGGGTTTAGACTATGTATATAAGAACCTGTAGGGTTTATGCTATCTATATAAGAACCTGTAGGGTTTAGACTATGTATATAAGAACCTGTAGGGTTTAGACTATGTATATAAGAACCTGTAGGGTTTATGCTATCTATATAAGAACCTGTAGGGTTTAGACTATGTATATAAGAACCTGTAGGGTTTAGACTATGTATGTAAGAACCTGTAGGGTTTAGACTATGTATATAAGAACCTGTAGGGTTTATGCAATTTATATAAGAACCTGTAGGGTTTAGACTATCTATATAAGAACCTGTAGGGTTTAGACTATGTATATAAGAACCTGTAGGGTTTAGACGATGTATATAAGAACCTGTATGGCTTATGCTATCTATATAAAAACCTGTAGGGTTTAGACTATGTAGATAAGAACCTGTAGGGTTTAGACGATGTATATAAGAACCTGTAGGGTTTATGCTATCTATATAAGAACCTGTAGGGTTTATGCTATCTATATAAGAACCTGTAGGGTTTATGCTATCTATATAAGAACCTGTATGGTTTATGCTATCTATATAAGAACCTGTATGGTTTATGCTATCTATATAAGAACCTGTCGGGTTTATGCTATCTATATAAGAACCTGTAGGGTTTATGCTATCTATATAACAGCCTGTAGGGTTTAGATTATGTATATAGCAACCTGTAGGGTTTAGACTATGTATATAAGAACCTGTATGGTTTATGCTATCTATATAAGAACCTGTAAGGTTTAGACTATGTATATAAGAACCTGTAGGGTTTATGCTATCTATATAAGAACCTGTAGGGTTTATGCTATCTATATAAGAACCTGTAGGGTTTATGCTATCTATATAAGAACCTGTAGGGTTTATGCTATCTATATAACAGCCTGTAGGGTTTAGATTATGTATATAGCAATCTGTAGGGTTTAGACTATGTATATAAGAACCTGTATGGTTTATGCTATCTATATAAGAACCTGTAAGGTTTAGACTATGTATATAAGAACCTGTAGGGTTTAGACTATATAAGAACCTGTAGGGTTTATGCTATCTATATAAGAGCCTGTAGGGTTTAGACTATGTATATAAGAACCTGTAGGGTTTAGACTATGTATATAAGAACCTGTAGGGTTTAGACTATGTATATAACAACCTGTAGGGTTTAGATTATGTATGTAAGAACCTGTAGGGCTCGTCCCATGTCTGTCCTGTAAGCAGCTCGACTGCGTGATTTAGAAGGACAAGAAGAAGTAACTGCGCCCTCCTCGCCTTATAATATGTGGTTTCACCTGTTGGGCGATTAATCATCATCTTGTCTTCACTTTCATTCCATTGACCATTAATGCATAATATATTTTATTTCTCTATGTGTTCAGCAGAAGTAGCCTTACAGAGGTTGGCCGAGCTGTTGATGCTCGGGGCATTGACGTCAGTATCTGCCATCGCTCTTGGTCCTAGAAGCACAGTAGATGTCAGATGTGCAGTGATTTCTTCAGTTGTTCCCTGCCCTCCACCTGCCATTCCATAGCCATTTATCAAGTATTGTATTGATAGTTCTCTATTTCCTTCTAACCCCCCACACACGTGTAGCCGACAACCAAACCTCACATAGTATATGGAAGAGTCTGCCCGATTCTCCAGCACCTTCGTGTCCTTCACCTCTCACCTCTCACTTTTTGCTCTGTGAAGCTGCTACCTTCATCCAACCTCATCTGTGAACATAGCACTGGGGTCACACGTCTGCCGGAGCCTTCATCAGAGTCAATCAATTTCACCAGAATAAAAAGCATGTATGTATCATTTACTGCGGTCAGGGTCGGCTGTGAGGTTTAAGGTGATGGTGGTGTTGTGTGCACTGGAGCGTATTTCTTGTCTCATTCCATTCCTTTTATCATTTCTTCACACATTCCTTCCCACTATTCCTTCACCGTCCTTTGATCATCTATTTCTTTCTTTCTTTCCTTTTACTTTCTTCCTTCATTCCTTGCTTTCTCTCCCATCCTCCATCCGTTTCGTCTTGCCTTCTTCGTTCCCTCACTCTCCCTTCCCTCCATTCCTTTTATCCATCCCTACATCCTTCCCTCATACCATTCATTCCATTTTTTTCCTCCTGACCCCTCCGTGACTTCTTTCTTTCCAACCTCCTTCCTTTGCCTTTCTCCCTTCACCCAATTTTACCTATTTTCCTTCCTCTTTGTCTTCTCATATTTCCTTCCTAGCCTCCCACTCTTCATCATCTCATTCCTTCCCTCCCTTCCTCCCTTCCATCCTCCCTCCATCCCTACCTTCCTTCCATCCTTTCTTGCCTTCCTTTCCTCCTTGTCTTCCTCCCACCTTTCATTGATCCCTCCATCACTATCTCTCTTATTTCCATGCCTACCTTTATTCCTTCCCTTCCTCCCTCCATCCCTACCTTCCTGCCATCCTTTCTTGCCTTCCTTTCTTCCTCACACCTTTCACTCATCCCTCCATCCTTATCTCTCTTATTTCCATGCCTACCTTTATTCCTTCCCTTCCTCCCTCCATCTCTATCTTCCTTCCATCCTTTCTTGCCTTCCTTTTTTCCTTCTCTTCCTCCCACCTTTCATTGATCCCTCCATCACTATCTCTCTTATTTCCATGCCTATGTTTTTTCCTTCCCTCCTCCCTCCATCTCTACCTTCCTTCCATCCTTTCTTGCCTTCCTTTCTTCCTTCTCTTCCTCCCAACTTTCATTGATCCCTCCATCACTATCTCTCTTATTTCCATGCCTATGTTTTTTTTCATTCCCTTCCTCCCTCCATCTCTACCTTCCTTCCATCATTTCTTGCCTTCCTTTCTTCCTTCTCTTCCTCCCACCTTTCATTGATCCCTCCATCCTTATCTCTCTTATTTCCATGCCTACCTTTATTCCTTCCCTTCCTCCCTCCATCCCTACCCTCCTTCCATCCTTTCTTGCCTTCCTTCTTTTCTCTCTTCCCCCTTTTCTTTTCCGACCTTTCCAAGTGTAATTGCCATGGGGGCGGAAATCAGAGAGGTTGCTACAAGAAATGGACAACTATCTAGCGTGTATGGGGACCTTCCGAATGTGCCTGACAAATCATAAGATCAGGAGGACACGGATCGGCCAGGTTTATCTCTAGTTCTCTGCGAGATAAGCAGCTGTCAAAGATGTCTCCTCTCTCCCCACTGAAAACTCACGAACGCCAAACATTCATGTGCATGGGAAGATCGGGACGTTCATTCAATGCGTCTTTCTTTAATTTAATAAATTATTAAAAAGCTACAGGGAATTTTTTTATTGCTTTCTTGTCCACATGTGATTTGGGATGTGCCTTCACCCACCGCATCCTTGTCCTGAACATGAGTAGAAGAACAAGAAACACAATGACAATCAAGCCATAGTCATCATCATGCCACATTAATGGGAGCTAATTGCTGATTTGCTTTAATAAGTAATTTATTAGCTTTTATATAATTTTTACATGGTGGGGTATCTAAAAGCTGCGGCAGAATCTGTGGTCTTGGGTGCTCTCTGGCACCGACCCTGGGTGTAACGGTTACCTCTGCAACCCATACAGTTTACATTCTGCATGTTTATGTAGGGGGCATTGTATGACGTGGTCTCCAGTGTGTTTGCTCCACGTTCGGCCATTATTTTGAAACCACTGACTTTTAGGACTACTTAAACCTTTCTTTGGAAAACACCTTCTTCACTGAACGCTCGTATTTCAGCATTTCCTTAAGATTAACGCTATGTTTAGCGCTGAGGCTTTACTTCTCCCCGAAGCAAGAAATAGCTTGCCCAGATTAAGCAGAGATTGTGTATCTGATCCAGAGTTTACGCTTTTGACAAGCCGTGACGCCTACGGACTGTGCCGATTTCAGGGCTTCCTTGTCTGTCAAGCTGCTAATGTTTTTCGCACTTTGATATTAGGCCGAAGTTCTTCTTGACCTTGAAGGATGCGCGATTCCAAAATGTCTTGATTGGTGAAAGAAGAAAAATAATCCTAAGGACTAGTAAATGTGACAGAATTGTTGCAAATTTGCCATTTTGAATTTCCGGTGGAAAATCTGCAGAGAAAACAAGAGCAGAAAAGTGGATGAGATATTAAATAGCCACTGACGTTGCATGAATCAGTATTACAGGCGAATATAAGAAACTTTGCAATATATTCAGATAAATCTGCGTCTTTCTCCTCTTATGAACCACTTTTGTCCTTTCCACTTTTCCTGGTCTTTTCATTTACACCTAAAAGCTGCCAAAATCTGTCCTGCTAGATCACTGAGGAGTCAGATTACAGTTACCTATTGAAGGCTATAGAGGGGGGCACAGACGCACAATGACCTCGTTGCTTTCTAGTAAGTGAGACAAAGGGTCCAAAAGGTGGAAAGTCAAGGAAGCCTCCGAAGAGCCAGGAGCGGTGACTGTAGGGTTTTATTACTTACACACTGCAAGGAGATCTGTAGCAAATCGTCGTCCAAGTTTGGTGCAGATTCTTGAGGAACAGATGAATGCATCCATAATGAATATTCCGAAGAGTTAAAGGGACAAAGTGCTCTGATGAGGGTTGCACCCCTCCTCTACATTTGGTTGTGACCATGCTTTGTCCTGCAGCTCTGCACCGTTCACGTCCATGGGAATCAGCTGCGATGATTTTTTGACTTCTCATCATATGATAATCCAGGCAATTTGATATTTTAATACTTTTTTTTTAAAGTATCTTATTTTAGCCCCAAATACATGCATTTAAGTAAAAAAATAATAATTGACCCACTGCCCCTTTAAATGAGGAAAATTTAACTTGAAATATGGTTGACTGAAGCTCCGTACAAATAGTTTTTCTGCCAATGTAAAATAAAAAAAAATTAAAAAAGGAAAATAAAAAACCTTGAAAACAGATACAATCAGTATTCATGACACCTAATAGCACGCGACGAACTGAATTTGCTTTTTTATCCTATTGCGTTCAGACAGACAGAACTTTTTTTATTTTTTTGTTTTTCTAGCTGCTTCTTATTTGTGGGACGTCTCGAGGATTTTACAGACCTGATTTTGGTCCTTACATATAACAGTGTTTCATTTCCATGAATCTTATGTGTGAAGGTAACAATGTCGCCTTGTTTTATTTTAGGCAGTTTACCAATAAAAACACATTAGTTTTATAGTTCAGCTAATGGTGTTTTCGGAGATAATTAATATCTTTGTGTTTTATTGTCTCTAGTTTCTTTTTATATTGTTCACTAATAGGTTTTTTACACAACTGGAAACCACAACGTTGTCCCTGATCTATCGGCACAATGGACGTCAGCGCCACCGGACAAACGAAGGAGCCACTGCATAAACGAAGGAGCCACCAGACAAACGAAGGAGCCACCGGACAAACGAAAGAGCCACCGGACAAACGAAGGAGCCACCGGACAAACGAAGGAGCCACTGGACAAACGAAGGAGCCACCAGACAAACGAAGGAGCCACCAGACAAACGAAGGAGCCACCAGACAAACGAAGGAGCCACCAGACAAACGAAGGAGCCACCAGACAAACAAAGGAGCCACTGGACAAACAAAGGAGCCACTGCACAAATGAAGGAGCCACCAGACAAACAAAGGAGCCACCGTACAAACGAAGGAGCCACTGGACAAATGAAGGAGCCACCAGACAAACGAAGGAGCCACTGGACAAACGAAGGAGCCACTGCACAAATGAAGGAGCCACCAGACAAACGAAGGAGCCACCGGACAAACAAAGGAGCCACTGGACAAATGAAGGAGCCACCAGACAAACGAAGGAGCCACCAGACAAACGAAGGAGACAATGGACAAACGAAGGAGCCACCGGACAAACGAAGGAGCCACCAGGCAAACGAAGGAGCCACCGGACATACGAAGGAGCCACCGGACAAACGAAGGAGCCACTAGACAAATGAAGGAGCCACCGGACAAACGAAGGAGCCACCAGACAAAAGAAGGAGCCACCGGACAAATGAAGGAGCCACCGGACAAACGAAGGAGCCACCGGACAAACGAAGGAGCCACCAGACAAAAGAAGGAGCCACCAGACAAACGAAGGAGCCACCGGACAAACGAAAGAGCCACGGGACAAACGAAGGAGCCACCAGACAAACGAAGGAGCCACCAGACAAACAAAGTAGCCACAAGACAAACGCTCCTTCCTGACTTTCCAAGGATAAATTCATTAAATCAGTGATCAGTAAAATGCAGCAATGTGAACACTCATGCCATGCTCACACCACATCTCGGTCATTATTCATGACTACGTTGAGGTCTTCAATCTAAATTCACGGAATACAGAAATTCTACGAGCCCCCGATAAAGTCATTGATTTCAATAAAGGCAAATAAAGTCTAAAATCAGAAACTTTTTTTTCATCTGACCTTCATTTTTGTCCATCTTTTTGAAGTCAATTAAACGTCTGAATTCCTTTTTTCGGGAATTCAGACGGAAGCCCCCAATGTAGACATGAATGGGGTCCATGACGTGGTGTAAATCTGGCTTAACTTTTACAACATCCATTATTCTGTCCTGTATCAATCATAAAAATAATGCTAAAAAATAACCTAGGGAAATATCGTCCGTCCGTTCCTTCTCATGTTTTCTTTCTCCCCCTGTCAGGATTTATTAGGACTGATTTCCATAGTGCAGTGTTTCATATGAATGTTAATACTTGGTGGATATATTGAATGGAAAAGAATAAGGCTGCGTTCACACAGCTGTAATGTGGTTCCCTATTTACATACTGTACAATACGTGTATGATTGATCAGTTATTGAGACCATTGACAGGTGAAGAAACATTAATTTTATGGTAACATTGACCTCTCAAGGGTTGGATGGCGGCCCTGGTTGGATGTATTAGCAGCAAGTGACCAAAGTGAGAAGTCATTGGGAAAATATAAGGAACTGAGGGACAGTGACGAGGAAAAAATTGTGATGGTTAGATAGGTCTTGTGGAGTGTTCCCGGTATACGGCAGGTCTTGTGGAGTATTCCCGGTGTATGTCAGGTCTTGTGGAGTGTTCCCGGTATACGGCAGGTCTTGTGGAGTGTTCCCAGTATATGGCAGGTCTTGTGTAGTGTTCCCGGTATATGACAGGTCTTGTGGAGTGTTCCCAGTATATGGCAGGTCTTGTGTAGTGTTCCCGGTATACGGCAGGTCTTATGGAGTGTTCCCAGTATATGGCAGGTCTTGTGTAGTGTTCCCGGTATACGGCAGGTCTTGTGGAGTGTTTGCGGTATATGGCAGGTCTTGTAAGCTTTTCCTAATACACGACATATCTTGTGGAGTGTTCCCGGTATAGTGCAGGTCTTGTGGGGTGTTCCCGGTATATGGCAGGTCTTGTGTAGTGTTCCCGGTATACGGCAGGTCTTGTGGAGTGTTTGCGGTATATGGCAGGTCTTGTAAGCTTTTCCTAATACACGACATATCTTGTGGAGTGTTCCCGGTATAGTGCAGGTCTTGTGGGGTGTTCCCGGTATATGGCAGGTCTTGTGGGGTGTTCCCAGTATACAGTCGGTCTTGGTTGTTCCAAGTATAAGGCAGGTCTTGTGGGATGTTCCCGGTATATGGCAGGTCTTGTGGAGTGTTCGCAGTATATGGCAGGTCTTATGGAGTGTCTCCGCTATATGGCAGGTCTTGTGGGGGTGTTCCTGGTATACGGCAGGTTTTCTGGGGTGTTCCCGGTATACGGCAGGTCTTGTGGAGTGTTGCTGGTATACGGCAGGATTTGTGTTGGATTCCTGGTATACAGCAGGTCTTGTAGGGTGTTCCCTGTATATTTCAGGTCTTGTGGGGTGTTCCCGGTATATGGCAGGTCTTGTAGGATCCTTTCATCGTAGGCAGGTCTTGGGTGTTTGTTCCCGGTATAGGGAAGGTCTTATGTAGTGTTACTGGTATACGACAGGTCTTGTGGGATTTCCCAGTACATGGCAGGTCTTGTTGGGGGTTCCAGGTATACAGCAGGTCTAGGATGTGTGTTCCCGGTATAGGGCAGGTCTTCCGGGGTTGTTCCCGGTATCTGACAGGTCTTTTGGGATGTTTCTGGTATATGGCAGACCTTGTGGGGTGTTCCCGGTATATGGTGGGTCTTGTGGGGTGTTCCCAGTATACGACAGGTCTTTTGGAGTGTTCCTGGTATATGGCATGCCTTATAAGATGTATTCAGTCTGGTGGGCTATTCCCAGCATGCCGCGGTTAGTACCTAAACAGGTTGAGCTCATTTTATCTGAGCATATATATAGATATATACACATGTATACAGCCCAGGTCTATAATATGTCTGTATGCAGGAGTCTCCTCCCTGTGTGAAACAGGCAGAGCTTCCCTGTGGGCAGGCCAGATAAGCAGTACTTGGGTATTACAAAGTGTCAGGGACTGATAATTATGACAGCGATTTAGCGTGAAATCCTTATTTTAAAGCATCTTAAACCCCGTGTGAAAATCTTCGGATACACCCAGATCTTTTTTTTTTTTTTTTTAAATTTAACTTGTGATACCTACAAAATGTGCAGGGTTAACGTAAAGGAGCTAAGCCAGCATGACCAATCACCTGCTAATTATACCTGATGGCGGCTAATCACAACTGCTCAGTTAATACCTGGCTTGTTCTCAATCACCTGTCTCGAGGAATGTCTCCGTGAACTGGTCGGACTCGTCCTCCATGGCGTCATGGTGATGAGAAAGCCACTAATCATTCCAAGGTGCACAGGTATCTGGAACGAGAGCCGGTCCCTCCTCTGTAGATGGCGACTTAGTTTATAGAGCGGAGAAAGTAAATAGCAATATTATGATACACATGTAATGTACGTGGGTCGGGATCCTACGGGACATAGAATGAAGCTCCAGAAAGATCTGACATCGCGGAAAGACATTTATGGGTCCTCTAGCATTTATGATCTGGAGGTTCTTCCTATTGATGGAAAAACTTTAAAATGTGTCAGCGCTTACCATTTTCTTGTGTACCCAGTGCCATTTTTCCACGACATCTGTGATGGATCAGTTTCCAGTTGGGTACCATTTGTACAGGTCCTTCTCAAAAAATTAGCATATAGTGTTAAATTTCATTATTTACCATAATGTAATGATTACAATTAAACTTTCATATATTATAGATTCATTATCCACCAACTGAAATTTGTCAGGTCTTTTATTGTTTTAATACTGATGATTTTGGCATACAACTCCTGATAACCCAAAAAACCTGTCTCAATAAATTAGCATATCAAGAAAAGGTTCTCTAAACGACCTATTACCCTAATCTTCTGAATCAACTAATTAACTCTAAACACATGCAAAAGATACCTGAGGCTTTTATAAACTCCCTGCCTGGTTCATTACTCAAAACCCCCATCATGGGTAAGACTAGCGACCTGACAGATGTCAAGAAGGCCATCATTGACACCCTCAAGCAAGAGGGTAAGACCCAGAAAGAAATTTCTCAACAAATAGGCTGTTCCCAGAGTGCTGTATCAAGGCACCTCAATGGTAAGTCTGTTGGAAGGAAACAATGTGGCAGAAAACGCTGTACAACGAGAAGAGGAGACCGGACCCTGAGGAAGATTGTGGAGAAGGACCGATTCCAGACCTTGGGGAACCTGAGGAAGCAGTGGACTGAGTCTGGTGTGGAAACATCCAGAGCCACCGTGCACAGGCGTGTGCAGGAAATGGGCTACAGGTGCCGCATTCCCCAGGTAAAGCCACTTTTGAACCATAAACAGCGGCAGAGGCGCCTGACCTGGGCTACAGAGAAGCAGCACTGGACTGTTGCTAAGTGGTCCCAAGTACTTTTTCTGATGAAAGCAAATTTTGCATGTCATTCGGAAATCAAGGTGGCAGAGTCTGGAGGAAGACTGGGGAGAAGGAAATGCCAAAATGCCTGAAGTCCAGTGTCAAGTACCCACAGTCAGTGATGGTGTGGGGTGCCATGTCAGCTGCTGGTGTTGGTCCACTGTGTTTCATCAAGGGCAGGGTCAATGCAGCTAGCTATCAGGAGATTTTGGAGCACTTCATGCTTCCATCGGCTGAAATGCTTTATGGAGATGAAGATTTCATTTTTCAGCACGACCTGGCACCTGCTCACAGTGCCAAAACCACTGGTAAATGGTTTACTGACCATGGTATTACTGTGCTCAATTGGCCTGCCAACTCTCCTGACCTGAACCCCATAGAGAATCTGTGGGATATTGTGAAGAGAAAGTTGAGAGACGCAAGACCCAACACTCTGGATGAGCTTAAGGCCGCTATTGAAGCATCCTGGGCCTCCATAACATCTCAGCAGTGTCACAGGCTGATTGCCTCCATGCCACGCCGCATTGAAGCAGTCATTTCTGCCAAAGGATTCCCGACCAAGTATTGAGTGCATAACTGAACATTATTATTTGTTGGTTTTTTTGTTTGTTATTAAAAAACACTTTTATTTGATTGGATGGGTGAAATATGCTAATTTATTGAGACAGGTTTTTTGGGTTATCAGGAGTTGTATGCCAAAATCATCAGTATTAAAACAATAAAAGACCTGACAAATTTCAGTTGGTGGATAATGAATCTATAATATATGAAAGTTTAATTGTAATCATTACATTATGGTAAATAATGAAATTTAACACTATATGCTAATTTTTTGAGAAGGACCTGTATATTGGGAGTCATCATGGACCGCATTGGCTTTACGGGGTTCTTTTGGACTCAAGGGTCTATTATTTTTGGTGAAAATGGAAATCTGTGGAGCTGTTATTCACCGTTCACACAACACAGTAGGACATTTTAGGGCATTTTTCTCCAACCTGTGGTCTTCCAGATGCAGAAGCGTACCGGTGGGAGTAATCATCTCTTTTATCTGCAGGTCGGGGTGAAGCCTCCCGCTCGGGCTGCAGTGAGGCTGAACACTTCTCATGCCGAGGTCTTAACATTATTATTACCGACCTCATATAAACCCAGAACTAACCCTATTGATACTTGCGCTATGGGTCAGGCTACTTTCATTGGAACTGCTGACATCTGCAAATCGCTGAGATCCCGTCCGGAATGCAGAAAAGTGATGAGAACTTATTTCTTTACTAAACATTAAACTTACAATTTTAGTTGGCATATAATAATCATTTAAAGGTCAAATGTGGTGCAAGGACTCACTTCTGCCCCTTAGGAGTACCAACATCTCAGAAAAGTTACCCAAATTTGTTCTAATGGGATCCGATACAATTCTTAGCTTTAAAACTATTGGCTCCTGTACAGAACCATCGTAACAGGGTTGTCTCGTTTAGAAAACCCATTTTCATGTACTCCGGAGTCAGTAGTGATGCTTTACAAGAGAATAGAATAGTTTGATACCATAGGAGGGGGCACTATGGAAGTGTTAGCCTCATTAGGTGAGGTGAATACTCAAAGCCCAAGGTCTAGGTGGGCACCTGGGCCATGGGCGTGGGTAAAGCAGGGAGATGAGGCACATGGGAAGCAGGTAGCAGATGTTCGAGAGACCGTAGACAGATAGAAGTCTCGAAACAGATAGAAGAGGCCTTGGAGACAGCAGACAGGTAACAGAGATCCTAGTACACTGGAACAGGTTGCAGAGGTCCTACAAGACCAGGAGCAGGTAGCAGAGGTCCTGGACACAGCAGACAGGTAGCAGAGGTCCTAGTAGATGGGAACAAGTAACAGAGGTCCTGGAGACCGCAGACTGGTAGCAGAGGTCTTGGAAGACTGGGACAAGTAACAGAGGTCCTGGATAACTGGAACAAGTAGTAGTAGAGGTCCTGGAGACCGCAGACATGTAGAAGAGGTCCTAGAAGACTTAAACATGTAGCAGAGGCCCTTGAGACCGCAGAAAGGTAGCAGAGTTGGAAGCCGCATGCAAAAATGAGTCATCCAGGAAGCTGCAGGAGGACACATAGCAGAGGTCCTGGAAACCACAGGCAGACAGGAGACATCCTGGAAGTCGCAGGTAGACATGTGGCAGAGGTCTTGGAAGACTGCTGATAGGAGTCTCGAAACAGGTAGCAGTGCTCAAACAAACTAAAACTATTAATACCAAAGACTCAGGAGTGTATCATGGTGAGCCTAATATAGGTGCAGGCAAATGATCACATGCGATCACGTTGGGCCATCTGCAAAACCCGATGTGGAGCACAACAGAGCTCAGTGAACCTGGGTGAGAGAAGCAAAGCCGTGATCTGGGATAGGTGCATAACAGGAAAGTGCGAATATTTAGCAGAATTTTTTTTTTGTTAAGTCTCCATCAACACGTTTCGCAGCACACTGGGCTCTTTTTCAAGTACTTGTATGGAATGTGAGCCTCAAAACACAACGTTTATAGACTTGAGTGTTGGAAGGGATTTCCATTCAACATTCGCTGGTATCTGCAACTTCCATAGTGTCCCCTCAAACTATTCCGTGCTGCTTCTGTGAAGCTGTAAGGGGTGGCAGGTCCTCTCCTTCCGTGTGACCCACCTGTGACTGTATATAAATATGTTATGTATTCTTAATGTATTGTGCTGTGTTTGCCTGGTCCTAAAGTGTACTACTGTAATGTATGTAATTGTGTGTTAGAAGTTAAGTAACTTAGGGGGCTGGGTCAGCAGCCTCCAGAGCAAACAGGAAGTCTTGGTCTGCAAGCAGTACACCCAGGTATGTCTTCCAGGGCAGATGTGTGCTACAGAAGGGGCATTGCCATACTCCCAGGTGGGAGAGATCTGCTGCCCTGGACCAAGGAGTTATACAGACTGAAGACTTACAACACAGGCCCCCAGAACTTGGGAAGGGCCTTCCCTGAAGGGGTCTCAGGTGCCCAGATGCCAGCGATTGGATGACTGCGAATCTCGGCCACTGTGGACATTTGTTCAATAAAATTTCCTTTTCCCCATTGGAGTACAGCTGCCTTCCGGACCCTTATGTGCCTGCACTGCTGTGACCATGTTTCCTGCTTCCAACACTGTAACATCAAGAACTAATTCATTGTTTGCTGCCTAATTTATCCCACCCCTGCAGGGACCATTGTCACCAGATAATCATTGTTATATCACCTATCACTGGTTTTAAAGTCATGGAAACAAAATCACATGGCCACCATGGACTGTAAGCGGGTGAAGTTTCAGCCACGTGCAATCAGCCGCCCGTGTGGTCTCGCCAGTTACCTCCTTTCAGTTTTTGTTTTTGAGAACTTAGACAAGTAAAGAGAAAGGCAAACCTGCGGTAGAGTCAGTGCTAACATTTAGTTAAGAGCGTGACTCGCTGAGATGAATTCACGCATGATTATGTTGGGTTTGGTCTTATCAGTCAGATCATCATTGCAAAGACTTTTAATCCTATAATGCATCTACTGTAGAAAAAAAAGTGACATCTAAAATAGAGAATGTACCCAGAATTAGAGGTACGGTGGGGGGAGTAGACCACGGGAGCTGAGATGGGAGGAGTAGACCCCAGGAGATGAGGTGGGAGGAGTAGGCCCCAGGAGCTAAGGTGGGGGGAGTAGACCCTAGGAGCTGAGGTGGGGGAGTTGACCCCGGGAGCCATGGTGGGGGGAGTAGACCTCGGAAGCTGAGGTGGGGGGAGAAGGCTCCAGGAGCCGAGGTGGGGGGAGTAGACTCTGGGAGCCAAGGTGGGGGGAGTAGACTCCAGGAGCTGAGGTAGGGGAGTAGATCCCAGGAGCTGAAGCAGGGGGAGTAGACCCCGGGAGCTGAGGTGGGAGGAGTAAACCCCGGGACCTGAGGTGGTGGGAGTAGACCCTGAGAGCTGAGGTGGGGGTAGTAGTCCCCTGGAGCCGAGGTGGGGGGAGTAGACTCCTGGAGCCAAGTTGGCGGGAGTAGACTCCTGGAGCCAAGGTGGGCAGAGTAGACCCTGGGAGCCTAGGTGGGGGAAGTAGACCCTGGGAGCATAGGTGGGGGAAGTAAGCCCCAGGAGCTGAGGTGGGGGGAGTAGGCCCTGGAAGTCTGGGGTGGAGATATCTTTGGTGCAACCTGTGCAGCCGCACATGGGCCAAAGAGGTCACAGGGCCCATTTCCACTTCAAAAGCTGATGGAATTGTGAATTATGATGAGATATTGTACTGCAGAAGGCCCTTATGATGTTCTTGCACAGGGTCCAGGACCCCTTTTTGGTCTGTGTCTGCCAATGCCGGGAGTGCTGACACCTAATATAGCTTCAGCAAGGGTGAGCAGAGTTGGGCACCAGTCCAGCGTCCTTACGTAGGCAGATAATCGCTGCATGCTAAGTTTTATGGTTCCAGGACGAGCAACTAATGCAATGGATGCCGGGTTATGCCATAGAAGGAAAGGGACCAGTTCTGGCAACAGTTTATATATAGAAATATATGTACAAAGCACAAAATGAGTGCGGTATTGGAGGCAACTACTCGATGTCTCCTGAGGGCACAGTGTGGAGCGGTGTGCGTCTATGAACACATTCGGAAGTCTTTTCCTTTTTGGTCCTAATGGTTTTACCAGGATCTCCAGTCTCCAGGGACTGGTAAAGCAAATCTTACTGTTTCCTTTCCATATGGATAAATACGGGGCTCAGGGTATATTATTATATATTGGTGAGCAAACATCTCCTGACTAAAATAGTCCCGGGGACATTTCCCTCCGTCAACATCCTACCAATGCAGAACTCGCCCCCGATCACCATATTTCCTTTGGTTTCCGCACTTGACCCAATGCCCCATGTACAGTCATTAAAAATATTGACATTGAAAATATTTGCCTGTGCCGATCAGATCGCCCCTGGAACTCTTCTTTCCTCTTGTGCGAGGTTCACCGACCTTTATTCATAACTTCACTTGTTGGAGAGCTCAGTTTTTTAACGGATTTTCAATCGCTCCGTCTATTACGTCGAAATGGAGCAAGACTTATTTTACTATCTTTTTTAAGTTTTTAATTATTTTTCTCCACCTTTGTCGTGTATATCACTTGTATCAGTTTTTAGTTCTGTGTTTCCGTATCATTGGACTCGGTTCCTCTTGCTACATTTTCTTACTTTTGACTCACACTTTTGGATACACTGCTACTCATGGTCCCATTCAAGTATTATTAATAATAATAATCTTTATTTATATAGCGCCAACATATTCCGCAGCGCTTTACAGCTTAACAGTTTCAAACACAAAAGTCATAAGTAACAACGTTAACAATACAATAATTAAAGCGAAATAAGCCGCCCCTGCTCGTGAGAGCTTACAATCTACAATGAGGTGGGGGAGATACAAAGTACAGGTGTGTATTTACAATGATCTATTTACAATGGTGGTCCGGCCATCTTCAGGGGGTGGGGGGTAGATGAGATAGTGAATGGGCTACACACACACACACAAACATAAAATAACTGATTAGTGAACGTGATAGGCCGCTCTGAACAAATGTGTTTTGAGCGAGCGCCTAAAACTATGCAAATTGTGGCTGGTCCTAATATCTTAGGGTAGAGCATTCCAGAGGATTGGCGCAGCACGGGAGAAGTCTCAGAGTCGGGAGTGGGAGGTACGGATTAGTGCAGAGGTTAGTCGAAAGTCATTTGCAGAGCGCAGTGGTCTGTTAGACCGCACTGTAGAGAGCTTTGTGGGTGAGAACAAGTACTTTGAATTGTATCCTGTAATGAATGGGCAGCCAGTGTAACGACTGGCGAAGAGCGGACATATTTGAGTAACGATTAGCCAGATGGACGACCCTGGCTGCTGCATTAAGGATGGACTGGAGAGGGGAAAGTCGAGTGAGGGGGAGGCCAATTAATAGAGCGTTACAGTAGTCCAGGCGGGAGTGGATCAGGGCGACCGTGAGGGTTTTAGCTGTCTCCATGGTGAGAAAAGGGCGGATTCTAGAGATGTTCTTTAGGTGTAAGCGGCACGAGCGGGCAAGAGAATGTATGTGGGAGGTGAAGGAGAGATCGGAGTCAAACATAACACCCAGACAGCGCGCCTGCTACCGGGGTGTTATTATGGTGCCACCCACGGAGAGGGAAACGTCAGGATTAGGGAGGTTAGTAGAAGGCGGGAGCAGAAGAAGTTCAGTGGCGTTCTGTAGTACAGCGGGGGTAAGGTCAGGGGATGACGTGTATAGTTGTGTGTCATCAGCATAAAGATGGTACTGAAAGCCAAATCTGCTGATGGTCTGTCCAATTGGGGCCGTGTAGAGGGAGAAGAGAAGGGGGCCAAGGACTGAGCCCTGAGGTACCCCAACAGTGATACAGGGGTGTCCTTACCTTAGGCTTCATTCAGACATCCAATTTTCGCGTATGAGTTTTATCCGTGATTTTCACGGATAGAACACACATCTTTGATGGTCGATGGAGCCATTTACGTGTCCTTGAAAAATCACAGAGACATGTCTGACATTGATCAAAATAAGCAATAGGTGCATGAACAAAATCAGACCGCACTTGGATGACAACTGATTTTCGTGGACTGTCAGGAAGGGGAAGCTGGAGAAACGTTTTTTTCCCCAATCATGATGACACTCGGAGCAAACTCCGATCACAATAATCCGTCCGTTTGTCTCGTACGTGAGAAAAACGGACAAAATATATCGTAGATGTCTGATAGACCCCGCTGCTGGGGCCTGCACCCATCTCCAAAAAAGGGGGCGCTGGCTTGGACAGCAGTTAGTTGACCCTTTTCTGGGAATCGCTGTAGCTAACAATTAGCGGCAAAATCAATAACGAATCAAACGCGTTAAGAATCTCATCCAAATTTTGGACTCGCCAGTCGGACGTCATTTTGCTCGGTTCTTTTGACAGTAGACAAAAATGTAAAATATGCAGGACGTGGTGAAATGGGGGGAACACATATCACTGATGTCAATGGTAAGTAATGCCCAATCATTCATGTGCCCCAATAAGGCTAATCACAGGCAGCAGTGCCAGTAGGGGGCGCCGGAGGAACCAAAGACCAGGGCATGGGACCTGAGCAGTGTGGTGGCATCAGAGGCAGCAAGGACAGGAGAGTTTAAGATGTTTATTTTTTTTTAACCCCTTCCAGTGGCGTAATTGGCGCCTATTGCAAAAGTTCCAATGGGGCCCCCAATTATTGCAAGCAACAGTGTTGTTTTTGTTTATTTCATATGGGCCAAAGAGACTTTTTGGGCCCCTTTGTCTCCGGTGCGATTGCAACCCCTGCACCTACTGTAGTTACGCCCCTGACCCCTTCTCGCCTCTCCATTTATCATGCCTTGGGGTCCTCAGAGCATCATAAACGTTCTATTCAAGCAATTGGAAGGCGTTCAATTCTGACTTCTATTATTTGGACTGAAACGAATCTGCCTGCTGAATCGAGCGAATCTGCCCGAAACGAATTTCGAGAGATCCGGTCATCTGTAATTGTGGCATTTCCTAGAAATGCCCCTTTAAAACCACTTGATGCCTCGCCTGCACTTATGATGCCTTCTCCAACCCTTGAAATGTGCATTTCCACTTGCGGAATGGGCGCCACCCCCTGCTCTACCATGACATGCAGTCTCGGGGACACAAGGCCATACTGCAGCTGCACATCCCTCCTCCCTCCCTTTATAAACTCTACTACTCTGGATGGATTTTGGGGACTCATCAGGTTTCCTTGCAGTCGGAGAAATAGTAACTATGAAAGATAGATGTTATTTTCTCCAAATAACTTATCTTAAATCTTAAACGTTTCCTATATTTATACGCGCTGCTAATTTATGCCAGAATAATGGTTAACAATAGGCGCATTAATTTAAGGATATAGCGCACTAATATTTATTGTTGGGGTGTTTTAGGCTGAAGAGCAGAACAGAGCAGATTTGTCAGAGATGTGTAATGCAGATACGCTTATTTCCTGCAATTAATATTCCAATGTCGCTGGGTGCGATGGTGACACAGGACAATGACAGCTAATTATAGCAGAGAGTTTGCAGAGGGAAATGAAAGAGTAAAGGAAGTAAATAATTACAAAACTGAAGAAAAAAATGGTCAACAATGAAGATTTTAGGCTGCAGGTGTTATAGAGAGGATGAGGGTTATAGGAGAGTAATTGTAATGTGGCAGGAGATTGTATGTGTTGGAGCCCCCAAATCACAGACACAGACCCCTGCAACCAATGTATCAGCTGAGGACCCCACAGTCACTGCAATGTGTGAACAGGAGGAAACCAGAGACCCAGGGAATGTTCCTAGAAATGTCCTAATAAACATATTGTGGGGCCGGAGAAAGAAAAGAGTACAAAGCAACAATAATAATAATAATAATAACCAGATAAAAATACTGCTACATGTGAACTAGAAAGAAGAAACTAAACCTTTATCTATCTAATATCTAATATCCACATTGTGACCTCACATCTCTCCATTTACCAGTCATATCTATATCTATATATCTATCTATCTATCTATCTATCTATCTATCTATCTATATATATATATATATATATTCTGTCTGTACACGTCTGTCTGTATATCTGCCTCATTTATAGGTCAATATTAGAAACGCCTATGTGTCTACAGAAATATCTATCAATCTAAATATCTATCTATGTTTCTATACATAATCTCTGTCTACGTAACTTCCTATTAGAATTATATTTCTATCTGAATCTTTATGTATTTCCTGTATTCATATATCCAAATATTCACCTATAGATCTCACATTTATAGCTATGCAAATCTATTTATCTATCGATTATCTATATATTATCTATCATCTATTATCTATCAATCTATGTATTATCTATCTATGATATATCTATTTATTATATATTTCTATTATCTATTATTTATCTATTATCTATCTATTATCAATCTATCTATCATCTATTATCTATCAATCTATATATTATCTATCTATTATCTATCTGTTATCTATTATCAATCTATAATCTATCTATCATCTATCTATTATATATATACTATCTATCTATTATCTATTATGTATCTATCTATTATCTATCTATATAATATTTCTATCATCTGCTATATATCTGTTATGTATCTGTCTATATTACATTACCTAGATCTATATATACATTATCTATCATTTATCTAGGTATCTCATATATATATATATATATATATATATATATATATATATATATATATATATATATATATATATAATCTACGTACCATCTATAACTACCATATTTATTGTGAAGTGCAGTGGTAGATTTAGGGCACAAAATGACCACTAACAATCATTTATATTTCTGCATTTCATGGCCACTATTCCACCATGTGTACATTTATTTATATGGATTGAAATATAGATTGGTTTGTTTGTTTTTTCCATGTAATGTTATATTTCGGGGTCATTATTGGCATCTTACTGGGCAGGAGTGATCAAAAGAATTGACATTTTTAGCATTTTTTTCATATTTCATTATGGGACAATGATTTCATGTGAAACAATTGAGACAAAATGTTGTGTCTCTTATCGTAAAAATGGTGACATCTGTGGTCGGATCATAAGTCGGTCTCAGTAGTGTTATTGGGCCGGTAACAAGAAAAGCGAATATTTGTAATGTAAGATAATGAGAAGATATGCGGCTCCGGATCAGAACCACTGACCGGAGAAATGTGCAGGGACCGAGACAGAGGAGAAGAGCCGAAAAAGTGGCCGAGAAACCGGGAGAGAAGGGGGAGATCCCAGGACTATGACCTGTCTATTATCCATCTAATATCAAACTAATCTATCTACATTATATCAGTCTATTAGCTGCATAACTATGTATCTATATTACTCTATCGACTTATCTATTCTATCTATATGTCAGCATATTAATTTTTCAATATCATACAATAGCTTGCTTCATCAAATGTATCTATATATCTACTATGTATCTATATATTATCTATTATCTATCTATTTATTATCTATTATCTATCTATTATCTATCATCTATTATCTATCTATTAGTTATCTATCTATTTATTATCTATTATCTATCTATCATCTATTCTCTATCTATTATCTATCATCTATTATATATCTATTATTTATCTATCTATTATCTATTTATTATCTATCTATTATCTATTATCTATCTATTATATATCTATCTATATTATCCATGCATCTATCTTATATATCTACCTATTTGTTATCTATCTATATCTATATATCTATGAATCTATCCATCTAGCCGCCTATAACAATATCTATTATCTCTATACTTAATATTTGCGCAGTAATATAGAGCAATAATCCCCTTGTATAAAGCTCTCCCTCGGTCACTGTGAGGACATGTAGTCCCTGTGTTCTCCCCCTGATTTCCTGCACCTCTTTCTTGTATTTGGGG